>NC_133456.1:1331202-1994303 GCF_048565385.1 Saimiri boliviensis
ACGATCTCAACTCACTGCAACCTCCGCCCCCGGGTTCAAATGATCCTCACTCAGCCTTCCCAAGTGGCTGGGACTACACGTGCCTGCCACCACGCCTGGCTGATTTTTGTATTTTTTGGTAGAGACAGGGTTTTGCCATGTTGGCCAGGCTAGTCTCCAACTCCTGACCTTAAGTGATCCACCTGCCTCAGCTTCCCAAAGTGATGGGATTACAGGCGTGAGCCACCGCACCCTGCCTTGGCTTAGTCTTAATGACAGGAGGCCTAAAGGAAAAGATGATTTCAGACAAAATGAGGCTGCGCACAGTGGCTCACTCCTGTAATCCCTGAACTTCGGGAGGCCGAGGTGGATGGATCACTCGAGGTCAGGAGCTCAAGACAACTTGGCCAACATGATGAAACCCTGTCTCTACGAAAAATGCAAAAAAGTAGCCGGATCTGGTGGTACGTGCCTATAATTCCAGCTACTCAGGAGGCTGAGGCAGGAGAATCGCGTGAACCAGGAGGCAGAGGTTGCAGTGAGCCGAGATCACACCACTGCACTCCAGCCTGGGTAACAAGAACGAAACTCTGTCTCAAAAGAGAGAGAGAAAGAGAGAGAGAGAGAGAGAATGAAAAATGTAACTGATAAATATTTTTTTAAGTGGATACACTTTTAGCTTTCTGATATGAAAAATAACACCAGGAATTTTGTATTAAACCACACTTTTATTTTCTACCATGTAGTCTACTACAAAGAGTTATTAAAGAGAAATGAAATGGTAAAAGGCTTGACCAACTATAAATAAACAGAAATAATTTCCCTAAAAACATCTAGATGTGATGTTTTAAGGTAAAACTTGCTACTTAGCAATAAATAAACTCAACCAAGATGTCTTGGGCCTATCATTCGCAAGGCACTGAGGATAAAGAAATAAATAAAAATCACAGTCATAATCATAGCCATTTTCATACTTGCTCCTGATTATATTATTCTATTATTCTTTTTAAATCTATCTATCGAACACACACATACACTTATACATAGATATATGTTTACATCTATATTCTATACTAACTGCAAGGCAATGATAGTACCTTTCTCTTTTTCAAATACTGTGAAGAGAATAAAAAGTATTTATAACCTCCTACATAGACAATAATTTGAGATTGAATTTTTGGGTCCTGCCCAAGGTTACTGAAGTTATAAGTTGAGACTTCAACCCGACTCACTTGGCAATCAGTCTTCCACCTCTTCCACTGTACCATTCTGCATCTCCTTGTAACCAAATACATCCATGAGATAGTCTAATTTTCCCTGAGTACCCAGGAAATAGGTGATTCAGAACCCTATATATGTGAGCTCCTTCTAGGATAGTTATGGGATGAAAAAGGCAAAGACAGGCACCCTGTCCCAGTGTACTCTGCACACTGCTGCTGACAGGGTAATTATGTTTCAGTCTTGTTTCCTAGTATTTTTATACTAATCGAACCTCTGTATTTTAGCTGGACATCTGCCCTCCATCCTGCTTTCCTGTAGCCGTCATATGGAAACAGAAGCCAGCTGTCATGGACCATGTGAACAAGAATGAGCCCTAGAGATGGTGAAGCAATTAGATGGAAGGGTACCAACGATCTACCAACCTGGGCTGCTGCAGTCTAGACTGTCAATAAACTGAGACATAAACGCTTATCTTGTTTAAGCCACTCTTCGTGTTGGTTTCTGTTAGACCAGCTGAACCTTTAAGTCATACGGTTAATCTGCCCAAATCACTCTTCAACATACGTTGACATTTAAATACCATTGACAGTTCTCTGTTGCCCACAGAGTGAAATCCAAACAGCAATCGAGGGCTTTTATAATGTGGCCAACACTTACCCTCCTCTCAATACTCCCTCTGCTTCTCTACTCCCCATTCAGACACGGATCCATTGTTTCCTGAACACTCCTCCAACGCCCGTCCCATCCAAAGACTCTCCACAGTGAACACGGATTTCTGAAACCCCCTTTATTCTTCCTGTGAACTCTTTACAGCCCACCTTTGAACCCACAGCATCCTATGCCCGGAAAATGCTTCATAAAGATTCTTTTGTTGAAAAGGGGAAGGCAGAGGAGGAGAGCAGATGAAAGAGGAGGAAACAGAGGAGGGGCCTATGGGAGATTAAGAAGAAAGAGTAGGAGAAGGGGGGACAGTTGGGAATGGGTGACTTGTGTTTTGTTAATGTTGACAACACTAAGCAGCGATATATGCAATGCATTCAAAAATAAACCTTAAGGCTATGAAAGCGTGAGAGGAAGCCTTGTGGCCATAAGCATGTTTTGTATACTTTTATGAGCTTTCTATTTGGGCGTTTTGAATTTTATTCCTTTGGAAAACAATCAGGCAAATCAAAAACATTAAGAAATTGGTTTCCACTCATTTATGAGCTATTTTCTCCTCACGTAGCGTCATCTGAATAAACGCCAAATTAACTTTCTATCGATGGTGCCAAAATGTCTTTGAACATTTTAGGAATCTCAGAGCAGCTATTTGAAACTTGATTTATTTTTCGGGGTAATGTTACTGAAAATAAAAAGCTCAGAATATTGGTATATTTGAAAGATGCTCCATTCTGTTTTCATTTAGGACCTTCTGTGCTGTTTTCTTAAAAATAAAACATCAGCTGTGTCTCCACAAAATTATCAGGGAAAGTTGATTTGAAATATTGAAAAAGATAAGGTAGGAGAATCAGCAAAAGAATCCTATGAAAAAAATGTAAGTTCATATAAAGGAAAATTTCATGAAGTGTTGGTTAACTAAACCTATTAACTTCAATCCCTGGGTAAATAAGACTGAGTCACTGGAAGTTTCTTCTGACTTCAGGTTTCCATGTCTTTATCCCCAAATACATATATTCCTAACTATTCCCAATACTCTGGAAGAGTACAACCTTATGAGTGAGGAGTTACCTGTGGTTTTCCCAAATAGCAAAGTCAGCAGCTGTCCCTCACGGTAGCTGACAGAAGTACTATACGTATCTATATATAAAGAATGGGCTTCCTTTGTCAAGCAGTGGACCCAAAGCAACTGCATACACCATCTCCTTGGAATCAGATTTAACCTGAGGATGAAGATGATATGAGCCAGCTTACGGCAGGGCCAGGATAATCCTCTTGTTCTCTGCAGCCAGGAAAAGAGCAAGCTGTAGAGAGAAAGACCTAATGTGTATATTTTATTGTGTTGCTATTACATTCTGTTACAATACCTTGAACTGGAATGTTTGCATTTCACCCGAATGTAGACTCGCAAGTCTGCTCTGGATTTGTATTTTCCAGGCTCACTACACCTGTACCGTGATTTACTGAACTATGAATCAAAGATACAAATACCTTACACTCTCTTCTCTAGAAGATTGAGATTATGATTATGACTTAATGCCAACAACTCTTGTCATGTTACTCAAACTACTTTTCAAATGACAACAGTATCTTACATTTGTATCCAATTTTGTAGTCTCAGGTTCATTCTTTCATAATACAGGTATAGTTTCTGTGTAATTCTCTTGTTAAATTTTTGAAAAATGTGTCATCTCATCTGGCCAATATTTTTATGTAATATACATTTAATTAAATTAAACCATCATTAATTGAGTGCCTACTAACTTCCAAGCACGTGTCACACTGTAAACATATTTACAAATGTTCTTCCACCTCAGCCTTAGACAAATGGAACACGATGTCATAAATCTCATGTCTGTCACATGAATAAACTGTACTACTGTACATGATGTTTCCAGTGAAAGACAGGAGGTTAGGAGCATATCTAATTCAATTAAGATCTGGACAACTAGGAAAGGTTTTCCTTGAATACGATTCTCTAAGTTGGGGTAAACTTACAAGCTTTTTCTGCTTCAATAGCTTCCCATTTCCAATTACTAAATATGTCATAGGAGAGTTCTGATGTCATTTTGCAAATACATTATCAAAACTGTATAAACAGCATCGCTTTCTTTTACATAAGGGAATACTCTCCCCTGATACTTTGGGTTCGCATTAATCTTCTGATGGTTCCCACAGCCAGAAGCTATCCTTATGTGCCCTCAGCTTTTGTAACTACTTGCTACCCACTCTTGTTCCACAGGCACGCCTTAAGGTCTGTTAGCCAACATTTTCTTCTGCCTCCCAGTTGACCCTTTCCCTGGAATACACACTTGTCTCATCGTCTTCTCCCAGACAATCTGCTCTTCTCCATAGACAGTATGTCCAAACAACCCCAACTTGTAGCCCATGACCTTTCCAGCAACCCACACGCCCTCCTAAATGGATGTTTTACTCATACAATCATGATGCTTTTCTGGTTCTCTGTATTAGATAGTTTACACAACAGTGCCCATTTTTTTTATTATAGGATTAAGAACTAAGATTTATTGGATGCTGCAATGTTCCAGGTACCAAGATAAAAGTCTTATTTGAGCTCCATTACAATTTTTGGAGGTCAGTATTCACTCCACTATATGGATGAGAAAATAGCCTTGGACAGTTTAAATAACTTGTCCAAACGCCTTGCTCATGACAGGTCAAACACAGACGTTAACTCGAATCTATCAGACTCCATATCGTTCATGGTGTAGTCAGGAAGATAATGTCTGTGCTCAGTAACTCAGAAATTCAAGAGGGAGTTGACCATGGGGTATGAGTCAACGGTGTTAGAAGATCCCAGAGAGCAAACACCGGAAGGGGAAGCAGCCAGGAATTTTCAACTGGTTGAAATTTCCTATCGTCGCCAGAGTTGAATGAATAAAGGAAGAGATGGTGTTACTAAAGCTCAGGAGGTGGAGGCAGGTGCAGCAGAAGCTGAAACTAAGCAGGCTCAGACAGTGGGAGCTGGGGCCATGGAAAAACAGGCTGCCTGGCAGGAGCTGGAGCTTCACAAGAGACACAGTCACGACTGAAGCTATCCCTAAAGCTGGGAGTTATGGAGTCAAGCACTCTGCGTTCTCTCTTTCTCCCCCTCTCTGATCTCCGACCAGTGCCTTCCAATGCCACTTCTAGGGATAAGCTACTCAGCAAGGAAGCCTTGGAACTAATTCACAAGAAGAGTTTCTCTGCGATCCAGAGAGGGAAACAAGGGAAGGACTGGCAGTGGACTTGAGAATAAATAGGCAAAGGCTCGCTGGACTCCAGAGTTCATGCTAACCTCACCAAGCCACAACGCCTACATTCCGCCATTTACATCCAGCAGCATTCACGGAGTGCAGCCCGCAGTTATGACAGAAACGAGCTATCCGTTTGCCAATATCATAAGGCCTGTTCTATATCTTAAGCATTACCAAGCACCTCACAGAGTGAATACAGCATTGTGGACACACTGAACGTCAGTTTGCTATATTTTCCCTCTCAAATGTTGACGAAGCCAATCAAATCATCTATAGGTAGAGTAAGGGTAAGCATAGGGAACGGATCTCAAGTAATTAAACACCAAAAAGACAGATCATTCTTTTCCATGATGCAAGGAAGACATGAGACCAGCATAATTTTTTTCAATTTTGGCCTTTATGTAATACTGTTTAATGAATGTACTGCGAAATCAGTTTGATGGCTCAGAGGGTCAGGTCACCACACTGGCCACAGTACTGTCTCTAGGTAGCCTGACAGGCCTTTAGACCGCTTTAGACTCAGCCCCACTTCTCTCTTTCTGAAGAGAAGAGGTCGACAGCACGTTAATGCTGCAGAGAAGTCACTTGCTCAGCTTTTTGGTACAACAATTGATATTATTTTTGGAATTCATTACTTCTCAAGTGTCCTTTATTTAATTTATTTCACATTCATAAGGAGTACGAAATCCAAAACCAGCACAGACTCAATTATCCTCATTACTTGATCTTAAATGTAATTCCCTAATATATAGAAGAGGAAACTTTTTCAGAAAACGTCAATGGGTCTGAGGCATCAGGGTGACAAAGTTCTCAAAGTTGAATACTCATCCAAACATAGCTAATCCCCTTCATTATAAAAATTACACAAGAAATTTCATAAGAACCATCTTACTAGCAGAATTCTAGGTATTTCCTGTTCCCAAGGGCAGAGAAATACTGCAAAATCAACATTCTTTTAATGACATTTCAGTACTGTCTCTCTTGGCCGAAAACAGAAAGAGCAAGAGACACATAAAAATGAAAAATTTTAAAAAAGGTTAATTAAACATTTTCCATCCTTAAATGGTTGATTTTCATGTTAACCTTTAAGCAAATTTGTATTTTATCCAAACATATTTCCTATCCTTGGTGACATGAATACATTAAACACAACTGCTTGCTCTAAGTTTAATTCGTCCACGATTACTATAAAGAGAAATGAACATTGTGATTTCCGTGTAAAGACCAAGCCTCACTTGATTCAACGGTTTGGCTGTTTCTGCATTTTAGAAAAAAATTCTATCTTCTAACACTCATTTTGAATACGATCTTAGATAAGCTCATTTGAACTGGTGGCAGATTCTAATGTTTATTGAAGTCTGTGAAATGAATTCACTTTGAATATGATCTCTTGGTCTGAAAGTTGAATATCAAGCCAGCATGCACTCTTCCAGCAGTAGAGTTATAAATTTCTCTCAATTTGAGTAACTCCCACCCCTCCACCACCACCATCCATAACACATGCACGCACGCACGCACCTGTGCGCGTGCTCACACACACACACACACACACACACAGACACACACACACCCTCCATCACATGACCTAGAAGTCTCCCATAAAGTAGAGCATGCTGCACCATTGTGTTTGTGTTCTCAAATCTGTTCCTCCACAGCACCGTGTTTTGCTCTGTAACAAGGAGGGTGCTGACCCCTGCAGGCTGCATTTCCCAAGTTCCAAGCAGGCCTCTGGCGTTTGCTAAAGAGAGGCAATTTGTGGGAAAATGGGAGAGCCGGAGAAAAGGAAATGCCCGGGTATTTCTACCTCTCTGTTGGGCTCAGGCTGTGTCTCCAGCATGGCTTCGTGGCAGGAAAAGCCAGCCACAGTTCCAGATTCCACTGGATGACGCCCAATCCCTGGGATCCCATAAAAATGTCCCTCCCTTAGGCTCTCTTGGCGTGTCCTTCTTTGTTGCTAATCTCTGGGTTGTGTTCCGTTTCTCAGATCACTCATCATGCAGATAATCAAGTCCTTCTACTGAGCTTACTCTCTTTTACATACTGACGGTGTTTTCTGTGTTCCTGGTTGGATACTGACTAACACAGTTTCAATCAAAGCTGACAAGGACTGTAACTCCCTGTTAGAAAACTGTTGCCTTTAACATTTGCTTCTTAGAAACATAAACTGTGAGAGAAAGTAAGAAAAGAAAGGAGAGAAGAGATAAAGAAAAGAGGAGAGAACAGAAGAGGAAAAGGAAGGTGGGAAGGCGGGGGAGGGAGGCGGGAAGGCGGGGGAGCGCTCCCCACGTGCCTGCAAGGGTCCAGGCTGGTTCTCGGTGGGGATCACTACCTGCGTCTCGTTGTTTCTTCCCCACTGACCTCAAAACGGAACGGATTTGGACAACATTGGCTGTAACACTCTCCACCCCCCTGCAGAGCCCCTGCTCTTCCTGTCATCAGAACAACCCAGCCCTCACCACAGTCCCCACCAGGAAGCCACTTCTCACAGCAAAGCTGGGAAGAGCCATGGCTGAACCACCCCTCCGAGGTGCTACGCCAGAAGCTTCCTCTGCTCCGCTTTTTCCCATGGAGAAGCCAGAGCCTGCAGTGGCCAAGGACTCTTCAAAAAATTCAAGAGGTTCAGTCGCTTAAAGCAGCAGCATGATGTCCTGCAAAGCAGAGACTCGGGCCTGGGAAGCCTCACTCCGGCCCGCGGGCCCTGAGGACGCCAACGTGGCTGCTCCGGGCGCGCCCCGAGCTCAGTCCAGTCTGCAGAACGCAGCAGCGTTTTCTCCCCAGCGCTGCGCTTCGCCTTCCGCCTGGGCCCCAAGGAACCTCCGCTGGCCGGAATCTGCAACACGCCCTTCAACAGCCGCTTCTCTAACAACAGGAACTGGGGACGGTCCACTGAGGCAGACGGAGGCGCCACCCCCGTCCCTCGCGCCCCCTTCCCGTGCTCAGCCCTGCGCCTGCTTTCCCCCAACACCAAACGAAACAAAAATGACCGGGGATATCAGGAAATGCAGAAAGTTCCTTAGCAGCCATGAGTAAAGCAACGGAAAAGAAGGAGGTTGCAGGAAGTCACACGAGGGTCGGCCTCAGACCTCCACAGATTTCTGTGTTCCGGGCCGGGCGCGGCGGCTCACGCCTGTCATCCCAGCACTTTGGGAGCCCGAGGCGGGTGGATCACGAGGTCGAGAGATCGAGACCATCCTGGTCAACATGGTGAAACCCCGTCTCTATTAAAAATACAAAAATTAGCTGGGCATGGTGGCGCGTGCCTGTAATCCCAGCTACTCAGGAGGCTGAGGCAGGAAAATTGTCTGAACCCAGGAGGCGGAGGTTGCGGTGAGCCGAGATCGCGCCATTGCATTCCAGCCTGGGGTAACAAGAGCGAAACTCCGTCTCAAAAAAAAAAAAAAAAAAATCCGTCATACACCAGGTGGCTTACAAGTAAGAAAATTTTCTTTCTCACAGTTTTGGAGACTAGAAGTATGAGATCAGGGTGCCAGCATAGTCAGTCCCAGTAAGAACTCCTTTCTGGGCTGCAGACTGCCAGCTTCTCCTTGGGTCTTCAACGTGGCAGAGAGAGGATTAGAAAGCTCTCTGGAGTCCCTTTTATAAGGGCACTAATCTTATTCATGAAGGCTCCACCCTCAGGACCTAATCACCTGCCAAAGGCCCCACCTCCTATTCCTGATACCCTCACATTGGAGGTTAGAATGTCAACGAATGAATTCAGGGAGGACACAAAGATTACAGGGATTAGAGGAAGTCAATCACTCTTTTATTTTTCTTGTTTCTTGATGGGAAGAGTCCATGGCTGACTAATCCATCTGATGTTCTAAGTCAGAAGCTGTCTCTGCTCTGCCCCTTTGGGCTTTTATTGCTGTTCTTGCTCCTGTTCATTTTTCATAAAAATCTGAGTTTTGTGAAAAAATTTAAATTCTCTTGTTGCCAAGATTTCTTGCTGTGAGACGTACCACAAAGCAGAAGGGGCTGGAACAAGAGAAGTTAATTCTTAGTTCATGGGCCTAATGGTTATCCTTATATTTGTATTTTGCAAAGCTTTCATGAAATACTCTGATTTCTTTCTTTTTTTTTTTTTCTGGTGGGTTTTTCTCTACTTTTTAAATAAATGCATCAATATTTATAACTATTGGCTATGCTGATTAAATGGAGTAGCCTAGACATTCAGGCCTTGTAAAGCAAATTGGTCTTAGTTTTTGACTGGTCAGTTAATCTTGAGACCTAGCACTCACAGCCTAGTACCTGCACTTTAATTCAATGCTATCTTTTTGGATTCTTTTTTCCCTCTCTCTCTCTCTCATTGATGCCATAAAATTCCAGTGCGGGCCTAATCCTTGACAAATACATAGCTAGAATGCTTTATTCCTTAGCTGCATGTACATTTAGCTTATGAGAAAGAATGATACTCACAGCAATGTGAAGAACTTCCGGAGGGGTCTCTATGAGCCGAGATTTCCATATTAGTCCTTTTCGGGGGGGGGAAAAAGCAAGTCTAGGTTGCATACTTGAAATGTTTTCAATCGGCAGCTTCACATGCCAAGCTAAATCCGCTTTCAACTTCCCTGGTCAAATCTCTGAGATTTGTAAGGACAGTGGACTTTTTCAACTGGTCAGCCCCTTTTTGGAGTCAGATGTTCCTTTCCTAAGCTCTAAGTTCAGTTGCATAAAATTAACCACCTACGCTGTCAGCCAGGTTTAGGTGGGCTCAATTTCTGTCACGCATCTTAGACTGGGGAGTTTGAAAAAAAATCATCCCACAGCTAATCTCTGGGTTAGCCCAGTCTTCACTCTGGTTTCTGGAAATTAGCAAGTCCTTCTGTTACACTAACCTCCTGATCATAGACCACAGTAGTGCATCAGAAATGCAAAGTACAGTAATTTTTGTTTCTACTCTTCCCATATAATATAAAATAAGGAAAGCAATGTCTTAGAGTGGTATAGGGAAGAGGCTATGGGTTTTTGGATTCAGACAAAGCTAATCTTGAACCCTAGTAACACCTTACACTAGGTACAAGATCTTGTCTCAAAATCTTAGTTTCCTCTCTGTGAAGTAGAGATATTAAGAACTGTGCTGCTAAAATTGTTACGGAAATTAGAGATGACAAATCATAAGTAAAGCAGTTGCTACTGTTACTAATATTAACGGCGTGTTTTCAATGAGAAATACAAACAGACTTCTCTTAGATAATGGCACAGCTGACAAAAGGAAATACGCATGTGGGAATATAAAATGGACAAATATCACTGTCCAGGAGCTTCACCCAGGCACAAGCAGAAATTCTATGGCCAATGTGTTGAGACGCCTATAGCCTCCCCCCATCCCCGGGAAATGCAAACACACTGTTGAAATCACATGCTAGGAAGTCAGGGAAGGGAACTATCACGTGACTGTACAGCTTTAATCCAGTTTCAGCAAGTGAGTGCCACAGCAGCCTTTGACTAAATGAGAGGGAAAAGGGACAGAGGCCGCGGTGGCTGGCCGGGGCATGGAGTGAGTCTGCAGCAGCCAACACTCAGTAGCCCTCCTCCTCCAGGCTACATCCAAAATCACGGGTTCAGGCCCTAAAGAACAGCAGTATTTTGGGAGGTCTGACAGTTGTCACCTTGCTATTTAGCCAACTTGTTCTTTTTTAAATTTATTCTGCCTGATTTTTAAGGCAACCTTCTTACTTGATTCTTAATTCTTTTTCTTCTTGATCATAACGAGTATTTCTAGAAATCATTTTTAGTTATCTACATAGTTGTGGGCTGGGCCTACTAGACAGGGATCGTAAAGAGGGGGAAAAAAAAGCACAAAAGACTTGAGAATGCTCTGATGTCCTTGGTCTTCTGGCTCTTTTGACAACTGTGTATATCTTCAAATAGTTTTCCCAGGTACAAGGCTCTGAACTCGGTTTAAACTCAGTAAATGCTTCTGAAACCCTTGCTAAAATTAAGGACCCATTCTAAGAATTGGCAGCATTGTTTTTTTTTTTAAAGGAGATGATAGTACTTTGCAGTCATCAAAGCTTTCCATTATTGCAGATCGGCATTGCTGGTGTAGATTAACAAATGCCGGAACTGTCCTTCAGCTCACGGCATAGATTCAGGTTTGAACTCTGTACGTAGAGCAGGTTACAATTTATGGGCAGCAGAAATGACACCACTAAAAAACGTTAACATGAACCACAAACAAAAGATCAAATTGTTTTCCCAGATGCAGTTTCTGAGTTTTTAAGTAAATCATTCACTCAGTTAAAGCTTATTATAACTACAGAGTTTTCATTATTAATACGTAATCAGAAAATTCATTACCTCTATTGAGTCTCTAATTTTCTCTAAACTAACATGAATCATCGAGGGGTTTTTTTTGAGACGGAGTTTCGCTCTTGTTACCCAGGCTGGAGTGCAATGGCGCGATCTCGGCTCACCGCAACCTCCGCCTCCTGGGTTCAGGCAATTCTCCTGCCTCAGCCTCCTGAGTAGCTGGGATTACAGGCACGAGCCACCATGCCCAGCTAATTTTTGTATTTTTAGTAGAGACGGGGTTTCACCATGTTGACCAGGATGGTCTCAATCTCTTGGCCTTGTGATCCACCTGCCTCGGCCTCCCAAAGTGCTGGGATTACAGGCGTGAGCCACCGCGCCTGGCTGAATCATCAAGTTTTAAGTGCATTTGGGCTTTCGGCTGCTTGAAACATGGGATTTACTGGGCCTATCTCTGTCCTATGCTGGGAAAGAAAGGAAAATTGAGATAGAGATGAGCAAGTCAGCAAATTGTCAAACCTGAAAGTACATTGGCCAGCGTGAAAAGCATTCAGGTGGAATATCTTTAGATAGAGCTCGGTTCAATACATCAGATATCTACTGAGTAGTCTGAAGCTAAAAGCTATGCATAGAAATTCAGAGTAAAGAAATGGCTGTTTAAACATCCTTCAAACACAGAAGCCTGAGCATTAATCACATTTATAAAACCTGAGAACAGCTGAAAAAAGAGTGAGCTCAACCTTGAGTAAAATTGGTTATTTGAGGGAAAAAGTGAGCAGAACAGTTTCTGCTGAGTCAGTAATCACAGACGTTTTCACTGACCTTTCACAAAGTCCATACACAGCAATCTCAAAAAACACAGAGTGATTTCCCATTTTACATGAAGTATTAAGCAAAATTTCAGTGGACATTTATAACTTGTGATTGAAATCTACCTCCCACTAGGTAAGCCCAGAGATAGTGCTACTATTACATAAAGAACCTAAAGCTGGGGTTCTCAAAGTATGATCTGCAGTCAAACAGCACCATGTGGGAACTTGTAGAAATGCAAATTCTAGGACCTCCTGGAACCTTACTGAATCAGAAACTGCCGGGGGTGAACCCAGCAATCTTTGCTACCATTCTGACAGCAACTGATTTATAGACTTAAACTTAGAGATCGCAAAGTCAAGGTGCTTCTACCTCTATTCTCTTCTCTGAAACTAGCTGAAAATAACAATTTTAAAAAAAAGGAAATACCATTTTAAATGATATTAGCTACTACAATACCAAACCAACAACTGTGAGGAATACAGTGAAATTTGGATTCAATTGAGCATAATAGATGCATACCTTAGCAGACCTCAGGCAGAGCGTGGAATTTTACAAAGGAAAGAGACACAGCCCTAAGGCGCCTGACCAGGGATTTTTTCATTTGAAACGGCAAATTGTAGAGTGTCAGGCAATGTAGGGCCAAATGATGAAGGAGGCAGACACACCATCTTTCAAACTACTAAGCTGGCAATATGGCAAGGAGAGATGGCAGGTAACAGTTGCTGTTTTACAGCTGCTATTCAAAATTGCTAAGGTAAAATTAATAAATATGAATTCCAACGCATTGCTCCACTGCAAGATGAGCAAACTGAACAGGCACATCTGTGAAAGGAGCAAGCGAAAATCTGTCCTCTGGCAGAAACTGGAAAAAGAATTGAAACAGTATAACCATAATAAACCTATCTACTGCCCCAACTTATCTCCGCAGCCCTTTTTCAGACTATTATTTAGCAAACAGCTAGCTAGCCCCGAAACAGTGGCCCCATTTAAAGATGGGAAAAATATCAGAAAGAAGCTGGAATAAAACCAACATATAGAGATACTATATATACACTATTTTCAAGAAAAAAATGAAAAAAATACATAAAAGAGGTACACAAATTAAACGTAACAATTGTAGAAGAAACATATTATTTCCTCAAATAATTTTCAATGATATTGAAAATAATTTTTACATAAAGCCTTTTAGAAAAAGTATTTAGAACAAGAGAGAATGGCTTAAAGAAGAAAAGACAAGCCAATAGAAGGATAATAAAAGTAAGCTAGCAGAATTTAGAAAGAAAATAAAAGAAACAAATATGACTCATTCAAAAATAAAATCCACTTTAGAAGTGTCGTGGACCGTCCGGGATGGGTGGGCACGTCTGCCCGGGGTCTCTCGATCTGCAAGAGGGTCCCAATACCTGGAAGAGGGAGTGCGCCTGGAAAATTAATAAAGACAGAGAGAAAGCGAGGCGTCTGGAGGGCTGATAGGCTGTGCCTAAACAGCAAATTTTATTTTTCAAAGGCCAGGAATAAATACACTTTCTTGGCTCTGGTTTACGTCATAGCAAGAGGAAATGCAAATGTATGCCTCACATGGCCTATACAATAGAGAAGTCAGATATGCAATCAGTGGTTGTAAAAAGTAACAGAATTTCCTGTCATCACAAAGCTTGTTTGCATCCAAACATTATTCACAAAGCTTGTTTATATCCAAACATTATTCCTCCTGGCTGCAGGTATCTCTGGTTTGACCTTGTTTTAGAACTGAGATGTGAAAAGGTTTTCTGGTTTTGCTCATCAGAATATCTTTTAACTGGATTCTCCTTTGTCTACTACTGACTCAACTTATCTCAACTTCCCCATTCAGGAATCTCTGAGTCAGGAATCAAAGCCATCCCTTATGGTGGCATTTGCTTTGCAATTATCGACAGTTAAACCATTATCTAGGGTACAAGGTAGTCAGGTAAGTAAGGTTTAAGGCTTATTCTTAAAGAGTCATAAAAAAGTTAAAAGCAGGAACCGGTTGCCGGCAGGGGGTCACTCGGTCTAGCAGTAACGCATAGTTTTAGGCCCAAACGATATTGTGGTTGATATTAGAAACTGATCATTCATCTTTCAGTTCCTATATTTCCGGATAGCTCGACTGCCTCCAGTAGGAAACTGTGTTTGGGATCAAACTCACTGTATAGTGAGACTCACGCCTTTTAGGGGTCTCACACGGGAATGTTCCCCACATTAGAAGCACTCATCTTTTCATGGATATCACCAAAAACACAGACTTAATTATGGAAGTTAGACTTGAGAACACTGAGTAAAATGAACAGGGGAAAAAATGTAAACACATTGGAAAGAATAATTAAAGATAAATAAAATTGGCATGGCAAAGAAATAAATAAGATCCAATATGCACATCTATGAAGAGAAGTAAATGAATTAGAAACAAATTCAAAATTGTATTAGAGAAAAATGGTTCAGGTCATTTTAATTAACAAAAAAGTTACAATTTCAAGATAAAAATTATTAAATTAGTCAAAGAATGGGACTTGATAATGATGAAGTATATACTCTACAATGAAGACTAGCTATCCTGAAAATCTATGCACCAAATAACATACCATCAAAATGCATAAAGCAAAAAACTGAAAGAAGTAGACATAAATGGATAGTAATATATACACAGTCCTTTATCAATTATATAGTTTAAGTATCAATACAGAAAAAAAATAAGTAATATAATAATATAGATGTTATATATGTACACACTTATATAAAATCAAATAAAGCAGCTTTTAAAGACAAATAGAAAATGTGTTAACGTTAGCAGGTAATAGCCCTTAAATAAAATCTCCGTAAATTTTCCATTATAATTAAAGAATATCATCTATACTATTTTACAGTAGGAAATGCATTGCGATTTTTCTGAAGAGCTATGTATAGATAATGATTTGTAATTATGCCATGACATAAGAAATTTGCAATAACAATTAAGGTCAACAAACCAAGAACTGAAACATTCTTAAACAATGCAAGTCCAACAGGAAATCAAACTGAAATAGCCATATTAGAAGGCTGAAGCCTTGAGGGTTCTTGGTTCTAACTTCCAGCCAAGGCTATCAAGTTAAACCTTTAGAATATAGATGCTGGGTTGCTGGGTGCAGCAAACCACCATGGCAGATGTATACCTATATAAAAAACCTGCACATTCTGCACATGTACCCCAGAACTTAAAGTATAATAATAAAAAAGAAATAACGTCAAAAAGAAAATAAGGGACTATGTAAGGTTATAAATAATAAAATCATACATAAAACTAATTGCTGTCCTATACACAAATAATAACTTTTAAAAAATAGGAGTTAGAACATCTCATTTTCAATAGTGACATTATCAATCAGGGCCCAGCTGGCAATACAGAGTCCTGATACATAATAATTAAATAAGAGAACTTAATGAGAGAACCGATTATAAAGGTATTAGAATAGCCAAAAGAGTAAATGAAGGAAGGTGCTATCTAAAAATTAGTAACAGCAGAAAGCTGCTAATATCCCTAACCCGGAAGGACAAAAGGAGAGGAGGATATTCCTAGAGACGGGGCCCACCAAAAGTGCTGGAATTGACAGGGCTGCCTGTTGAAAGCTGGGACTACAGTGGGAGTCAAAGCACAGAGGAGCCTGGGCCAGAGCTGCCGGCAGGAGCACAGGGGTGGGGAGAACTAGCCTTCCTCTTTCTCCGCCCCTTCCTTCTAGGTTCCTCCCAGTGCCCTCCACTGGTTAACCTTAGATGAAAGTCACCAGGCAAGGTAGCCTGGGAATGCAGTTCACATGGTGTCCCACCTTGTAACCTACGGGGGGGGGGGGGGGGGGGGGACATGGATTTGAAAGCAGATAGATAAACGACCACTGGGACAGCAAGCAAAAGACAAAGGGGAGATTAAGGCAGAGACAATTGGCTCCATTTCCCATATTTCACCTACAGGTCCTTTGATGGGAAATGTGTTATGGGCAACACACGTGTTTAATTATTTTAAAATATGGGTGGAACCCCAAAGTATTATATACAAATTATATATAATAAAAAACAAGTTTCTCTCTCACTTCATACCCTCAGTCTCTCTACACAGCATAGCCACTGTTACTTGTGTATTCTTCAGGAAATTTCCCATATACATACATGATATTTTTAAATGTCCACAAGCATAAAATACATATTATTCTGTTTTATTTTCCATTTAGGCATATATTTTGGAAACCTCGTCATAATTTATTTTTAAAAGTCTTCATTCGATGCCTAAATAGACCATTTCAAGGTTTTTGTATTATAGAGAATACATTACAAAAGTTAGGGAATACTGACAAAGTTGTTTGGCTGGTGTCTTTACATGTCTGGTATTTGAAACAATCCACTTAACATGTGTTGGGCCAGGGGCAATACAGCTAAAAGTAGAACATGAGCAGGATATGGGATTTAAAAGTAAGTCACTAAAACACGGCGCTATCTCACAATCATTGCTACTTACCATTCTTTCCCATATGTTTGTGAATGTTGGGAAGAAATGCAGATGTAACCAATATGTGCATCTTTACCTGCAAGGCAGTTGCACATACCAATGTTTTCATTCTCCCAAAACTAAATAAAACCTCTGATGCCCTCTGTTTTGCCAGGCCTATTCACTTGCCTCTGAAATTTTTCAGTTTTTTGAGATTGCTTAATTGTGTAACCTTAGACAGGGCCCTAATTGCTGTGGTCCTGTTTCCTCATTAAAATGAAAGTGACATCTTAATCATCCTGCTCTTGCAAATTCAACAATTCTACTTGTCCTAGCTCTGGCTACTACATATTCAAGAGAAAAGAAAGAGTAGACCAGACATGGTGGCTCGGGCTTATAAACCCAGTAGTTAGGGAGGCTCATGCGGACTGATAGCTTGAGCTCAGGAGTTTGGGACCAGCCCATGTAACATGGTGAAGCCGTGTGTCTACAAAAAATATAGAAACAATAGGTCAAGTGTGTGGCATGCAGCTGTAGTCCCCATTAGTTGGGAGGCTGAGATAGAAGGATGGCTTGAGCCCAGGAGGTAGAGGTTGCAGTGAGCCAAGACTGTGCCACTGCACTCCAACCTGTGAGACAGACAGATCCTGCCTAAAAAAAAAAAAAAAATTAGACAAAATCCCTCCCCTTAAAGGGAGGATAGCTCGAAGCTCATTCCCAGATACTTTAAATTTTTCATATTGACCTTTCTATGTAACCCCTGTCTCCCCTTGATTCTTGTAAAACATTGGAGCTTCCACAAGTTTCCTCCCAGGAAGAAAATGAGAAGAATAAAGTATTAGCGAGAATAAGAGAACAAAATTGTTGAACACTATCATAAATTCAGACAGCTATTGCTTTTGCTGTCTTCAAAGAGAACAAACATAACCTTAAAATGAAAGTTCTATGCTCAGTCAACCACTGTAACATGACAAGTCACGAAATTAAGGCAATAATAGTTTCCAAATTTGGGGAAGGATCATAGAATTTTTAAAGTTAAAAGAATTTAGTGGGAATACATAGGTCCTGACAGACTACTGCCAGGCAACTTATAAATACTTGTTCATTTAAAATTTTCAGAAAATTTCTAAGGAAGTTGTTTAATTTTCAGTGACATGTAATTCAGTTAAGGGAAAAAAATTAAATGTTTCATCAAATAGGAAATGAACATAAAACTCTGCTCTTCTTGAACACATCTTAGAATTATTTTACCAGTTCTAAAAGTGGAACTGCCTAAATCTCTAGCATGAATTATGAAAAACAATGAGTTCTCATGTCTTCAAACACCACGGCCAAAGGACAAAGGTCCTGAAAAGTCTTTAGAGGATCAGTATTAAAAATGCACAGACTCAATCTGAGATGCTGAAAAAAGTGGTAAGTAGATTTGCTTTTAATAATAAGCTACTCTTCCTTTAAAAGTTATTTATACATTAAATATAATTTTGTTTAAAATTACGTATACATTCAATATAATAAATATTTTGGAAAGATAGCATTAAATGAATGCTTGCATTGAGGAATTATAAAAATTAGCTGAGCTATGTTCAGTAGCATATTACTGAGCTAGAGAGCCTAATAAGCACTGTGAGGACACAGAATTGACGATCTCCGAAAAAGTGATTCATCGAGTCAGTCAGCCCAGCAGAGTCAGGAAAGAGTCTCCATAAGAAGCCAAATTTTAAATCAGTTTTGCAGGATGAGATGTAGATTACCAGTCTTCGAAGAGGGGAAATGTATTCCAGGAAGAGAAAACAGCACGCACAAAGGCACTGAGGCATGTGTGGAAAGAAGAGAAAAAAGGTTCAGTATGATTTCTGGAACAGAATTGTGTATGCGTAGCAGGAGAAGACCAGGCAGGAAGGTAGGGTGGGGCCAGAATGTGCTGTGGAGTTTGAGGTATACTCAGACTCTCTGGCCTCTTTAACAAGAAACTATGCGAAACTCTGGAGCCCTATGTTCTGTCACAGCATATTAATGGCCACACGTTAACAGAGAAGGAACTGGAAAATAACTGCTGGCTACGGCAGTGACTCAAACATTCTCCTATTTCAGTCTTCAAAGCAGGCAAGATGACACTTGAGAGTGTACGTTCGTGACATCATATTAAAATAAGCCAAAGCCTAGCTAGTCCAGCATGTAAAAAAACACGAGATCTTAGATGGAAACTAAATAAAACTGGTGGAGTTAAATTCACTTCTTGGAGTGTTATACGTCTTTATGACGGTTAATCGAAGTGCACCTAGGAAATCTGTAGGAAACGCAGTGCTGGAGAACCACAGAGCTCTCAAGAATCTCGGCGTTTCTCAGCTTCTGAAACCAAAAAGCAGATTAGAACCCACGGAGAAAGCGGCTGTCACTTCCGCAGCTGCCTCGCCCGTTTTTCCCACCCTGCCGGCCGTATTTACTCTCGCACATGCGCATCTTAGTTTTTCCAGGCTCAGCGGTCTTGCTGTTCTCAACACCCTCTTCATCAAATCTTCCCATTCAAATTCTCCCCAGCCCTTTTCCTTCCAGCTTGAGCATTACTGAGCATGTGAAAAAAGCAAGAAATATATTTTTGGCATATGGTAGTGAAACGAGGAACACAGCAAACATATGTTAAACACCTAGAACATACTCCGCTTGGGTTTAGTTTTAAGTAATTGACTTGATGTCACCACGTGTCGAGAACTCCCGGTGCCCTGGAGTCTAGACCCAAATGCCTGCCGCTTTTCTCTCCACACATTACAGCCTCATGCAGCCCTGGCCCCTGCCTCCCTTTCTCTATTCTACTATTCTTTCACTGGATTTATTGGAAACCTTAGGTTTTCATATTTTCTTTATAACAACCTTTTCTTCAAACACTTTTTATCCTTCACTAAAACTAGAAGGTTATTTCCAAGCTCTAAAAATATTTTTTAAATTAAGACATTTTAAAAAACATCATTGCCGCCATCCTAAAAGCCCTTCTGAATCAGTTTTCTCACCTATCAAAAGGAGAAATTTTCAAGATCATTTCTCTAGTTCTTTCCAGGTATTTGGTAATAACTAATAAGAATTCCCCTAATTAGTTATTAGTGTATGATAGTCCTGATTTCTTAGATGTGACAGCTCTATCATTTCTTACTTCAGCCTAATCATTTCTCTTCAGGAAGAGAATATCAGGTACCCAGGAGGAGAGGACAGCTAAATCATGACATTGCACTCCCGTGACTAAGACAGTTATTAGCTTGAGTCCCTCAGTCTCCAAGCTGTTCCCCTCTGGGTAAGCAGACAAGCCACAAGGATTCATTCAAATGGTGAGTGGGACACAGCAATATTAAAACTAACATCAAAGATCAACTGGTTAAGGTCAAGGACTATCGAATATGAATTTCTGCATTTTGAAGGATGAAACCGCGCTGTTTTGCACTTCAAAAACGTGGTGAGTTAGGTCTTTAGAACATCAGTGTTTGTCAGACAGAATGTGTTTCAAAGACTTGATTACAAAATCCTGCCAGAAACAGGAGTCTGGTCCCCAGGGAATTATTAAGTTCTGTTTTTTCTAGTTACATGAAAGCACACTGACGTGAAAAAAAAATAATGTTAGTTAAATCAGATAACAAATGGCTCTTTGGAGACTCTGGTGTGACTCTCCTGCGAGTCCGCGGGGTTTCTGTTCACTCCAGCTGTCTGGGATGTCCTGCCTTGTATTGGCATCATGCTCCCTCCACTTTTTGTCTTCTTTGAGACTCAAAGATAGATACGAGAATTCTTCCAAGCCAAAACCCCAAACAGGTGAGATTAGAAATGTGGCTTAAATTTCATCTCAAGTTTGAGGGTTATCAGGCAGCATAAAAGGCAAAGCTAATTTTTTTAAAAAAGCAAGCATCAGAAAGAAAACCAAACACATAGCCACGCTCTCCACACAGTCTCAAGAAACAAAAGCAGCTGAAATGGGAACAACTCTCCCTGCTTACCCTTCAGAGACAAAGTGGCAGGAAATTGTGAGATTCATCCCAGAGCCCCACTTGCGAGGAAGCCCATTTGGTAAATGGTATGGCTTGTGCGATCTGTTGTTATTGGTTTTCTTCCCTGGGAACATAGCACACTGGGGATTCAGCTGTACCACAAAATGGTCTTCTAAAGCCTCAGACATGTCAAGTGCAGACTGAAAACTGCTCCTCCTGGGTTTGCAAAGAGCCATAACTCTCCTTCTTGGCCCACTCATTCTTGGCACTCTTGAATTGCTGAGGAAAAGCTTTTGAACCCCTCAGTCGAAGAGCTTGGTGCCATGGGCGGTCATTAGCTCAGCCTCATAACATCTGTTCTGTGTTTTTGTTGCATAGGGAACCTAAAACCCACAGGATGAACCTAAAACCCTAAGTCATGGAGAGGCTGCAGGGAGAGAAGCCCCTACAACATAGCCTGCATCTTAATATTTATCAAAATTGGGTCGTATTTTTTTGTCATTAACGAAGGTTCCTCTCAAAATGAAAAGAAAAAAAAAAGACCTCCAAAATAATGCGTTATAACAAAAGTATACAGAAAATATTTTCCAAATATATATATTTTGGGTGAGATTTGTATTATGCATAATAATATCTTCTGAGAGCGTCCTATCTGCCAAGCACTACTCTAAGCATTTTACATTTATTAATTCATGTAGTACTCACAATAAGCCACAATTAATCAGCTGGGTAGATAACAGTATCATCACTATCTCACAGGTGAGGGAAATGGGGTTTGTCACGTGTCTAAGGTCCCAGAGCTAGAAAATAGCAGAGCTGGGACTTGATCCCATGTAGCCTGGTTCCAGAAATCAGATTCTTAGATGTCAGGTCATATTGCCTTTGATGCTTACCAAAACGTAAGAAGTCAAACAGAAAAATGAAAATCTAGTTTGGAGGCAGAAAGTTCTCTTAAAGTACCAGTAATTGCTCCCACAAGAATCTGGAAATATCCAATGCATCTTTCTGGGGTCCATGGTGGGTGCACAGGACTCCACAAAAGGTACAAAAGGCATCTTTGAGTTCCTTCTGGTTCCTCGACTCAGGATTGCTGTGCCACATCAGGCGGCAACAGTGCTTGCTGCATTTCCTACACTTGTGTGAGAAGAGATGTTAATGTGCCGTTGGAGCGATCATTCCCCTGTTGATAATAAGCTATGTGAGTTAGGAATTGGTCCCTTAGGCTCACTGCTGTACCTCCAAGTGTATAATACATTGCTTGACTACAGCGACATTCAGTCGCTGTTTAGTAAAGGCGTGAATTCTGTCATTGTATGTATCACACACATACTATATATGTTTACTGTCACTGGATCCTCAACTTACGCCTTTATTTTTTTATGGAGAGGGTTTTCCATAATTGTGAGTTATTGGAAAATAAACATTATACCTGATGAAATATCTAAATGCGTGCAGACTATCCTGTAAATGTTACATGTTTAAAGGAAGAAAGAATCTCTGCCTAAATCTAAAATTAATCTGACGAAGACTGTACGTTTAATGGAAAATGGTTGAATAAAATATAGATAATATCTCTTTAAAGCATTTTTAATAAATTGGGGGCTCAGAATAAATTAGAGGTTCTCATTATAATTTAGAGCTGCCAACTATTTGCTAGAAAGATTGACTTTGGTGGATATAATTTTTATGATACTATCTTTACTGCCAACATAGTTTTGAAAATATAGTCTATTAAATAAGGTAATGATTCCTGTTGAAGACTGTACCATAATAGTAAAAAAAAAAAAAAAATCAGTTGTATTTCATCCAGAACAAAAAGAGATTAAATTTACCTCATCCCTGGATATGGTATTTGGCTCAAATTGCATTTTTGCAGGAGGGTGGAGTTTGAGATCAAAAACACCAGAAAATTATGCATTTAATGAAAGCCAACTTTCTGGCAACTAGGGTAAACATTGTTTTGTCCTATTTCTGTGGAATTTTGGTCACATCCCAGCTATCAAAGAATATTCTTTATTCCTACAGAATTATAGCCTCAAGAAAGATGGATGCCATATTTGCAAGAGTCCTTAATTTAAATGTCAATTGTGTTTCTCCCTTCACTGAAATCAAAGTACATATTCATAAGCCAAGAGAAAAACATTATGCATTTAAACACTTCACTTTAAAAATGAAAAGCAAAGGACAGAAACAGGGTGACGGTTGATTGCCTGTTAACCTGGCAAATCATTAACATTTTAGAGCTAAAAAAGAACCTTGAAAATAATTGTGATGGTTAATACTGAGTGGTTGGACTGAAGGATGCAAAATATTGATTCTGGGTGTGTCTGTGAGGGTGTTGTCAAAGGGGATGAGCATTTGAGTCAGCGGACTGGGAAAGGCAGACCCACCCTCAACCTGGGTGGGCACCATCTAATCAGCGACCAGAATATAAAGCAGGCAGAAAAACACAAAAACATGAAAAGACTAGACTGGCCGAGCCTCCCAGCCTGTATCTTTCTCCCGTGCCGGATGCTTCCTGCCCTGAACATCAGACTCCAGGTTCTTCAGTTTTAGTACTCGAATTGGCTCTCTGTGCTCCTTAGCTTGCAGATAGTCTACTGCAGGTCCTTGTGTCTGTGTGAGTTAATATTTAACAAACTCCCCTTCACATATATATATATATGTGTGTGTATATGGCCTATGATTAATACTTTATATATATTGTGTGCATATATATACATATATATGTAAGTTTATTAAGTATTAACTCACAAGAACACAAAGTCCCACAGTAGGTTATTAAGTACTAATAGGATATATGTACCCTCTTAGTTCTGTCCCTGTTCTTCTAGAGAACCCTGACTAATACAATAATCTATTCCTATCTTCTGATTTCGCAGACAAATAAATGGAGATAGGAAAAGTACAATGATTTATCCATGATCTCGCAGCCACTGAAAAACAAAGCTGAGACTGAGACCCAGGTGTTCCATTTGTAGTCCAGACGTGTCTCACTGTCCCATGTCCTCCAGCTGCAACGCTGCCTTGTGCCCCTTCTCAGGACGTCTTGCTCAGTAGCATGGTATGCCCAGCCTCTGGTGATAGTTCTGTGACTGGCTTTGACTTGGAGACACAATGCAGCTCCCTGGGAACCTGGCACCAAATGCCCTTGAGTCTGTCTACAGTGGTTATCAGCACCATCTCCTGGACTTTGTTGAGTGTGTGGGAGCTAGTTTCTTTGCAATTGCATCATTCACTCATGACAGCCCGGATCAAACTCATCATGGTCATGTCTATTTTGTTCTATTATATAATAGAGATCTCTAAGAAACTTACCTAAGCGTTATTTTTTTCTGAGTGGCAAAATACACTGTATTTGCCATTGTCTGAAATCGCCCTCTCCTCTTCTTCTCCTCATCCTCTTAAAAAAAAATCACATCTAATTTTTCACAGAGCATAAAAATTCCATGATAGAGCCGCACATACCAGAGTCAGAAAGACAGAGCTGTGGTGTAACAAGCGATCTGCAAAGACTCAAGATGGTTTTGCGGCACCCAATCCTGTGACCCCAACTAAACCATCAGCCCCCAAGCCAGAAAGGTTAATCCTGGTAGTGTTAGTCCACCAACAGAAACTGTTTCTGCTGATATTTCTGTCCATTCAGCTGAAGTTTTGCCCCACAAGCTACCAGCAGATGCTTGGTGGTTCTCAGTGATGGCCTGATCCTGGCATGTCCATGTTCACATGTTATCATCCCATTGACATTCTCATTTAGAAAACAAATTCCTTCTAAAACAAAGAACTATGTCCCATTTACTCTCTCTCTCTCATTCTCCAAAACCTGGAGATGAATAGATATTAAGCCATTTACAACAGCCTATATAATTATAATGAGGAAAGTACCCAAGTAAATCCACTGTTTCATAATTGTTCATTTTCCTAGAA
The DNA here is from genome assembly GCF_048565385.1 of Saimiri boliviensis. NCBI lineage: Eukaryota > Metazoa > Chordata > Mammalia > Primates > Cebidae > Saimiri > Saimiri boliviensis. Next base: position 1,355,751 of record NC_133456.1, read on the forward strand.
TTGATAGACGCATTTAGAGATGCAGGAAGCAGGGCAGTTGAAGTAACCATCAACCTAATCGCCTCAACCCTTGGCTTTGTTTGAGCCCCAAAGGTCCACTTTTGGGAACTGAGGGACTTAGATCATGATGCCAGCCTGGTTTCTTGCCTGCTTTCACTCAACAAGCCCTTTCATGACCACATGCATTTGATATCCACCAAGAGGACATAACATCTGCTTCCTCTCAAAAAGTTCCAGGTAGTTTGTAGAGATCAGTGGAAAAAGGTCTCTGAAGCACAGAGCTATCAAGATTATTACTGTAAATTCCTAATTCTACCTATTGTACTTTAGTAGAAACTCCAGTTTCATAAAATAAAAATTATTGGTAAGAGAGACTGGGGTGACATTTATAAGTCCTTTATGTAACATTTGACAGCTTTACACATTATAATTTAGTAATAAGAGGAAAAAAAGAAACATTCCATATTTTCTCTCAAAATTATTTAGTAGCATATATTCTTAATAGAATTCTTTAGAGAAATTATAAATTTTTCTGAAATGACCTTAGTGATACCCCTTCTGTAAGGATACTTTTAATTATATTATCAGTTTTATATTATAAGTATTAACAATAATGACAAATAGTTCTCCAAAATATTCTAGCAGAAAACTGGAACTTTGTTCTCTTTTTCATATACTCAAAGCATCGCTCACTTCAGTTACTGCTATCCTAACTTACAACTCAATAATTATTGTATCTGGTTGATTCTGTACTTTGCCTCAGTCAAGATACCACACAGCAAAAATTTCCAAACCTTTTGACACGGGAGCGTATTTTCAAATTGCCATAATATTTGTAAGAAGTAACTAATACATAGCAAGATGAGCAGATGAGGGGCAACAATATCTCACCCGTATCTATGTCTGTAAGATTTATCCTGTATCTGAGAAATCACGGTTAACAGCACAACTCAGAATAGAAACACCAGAGTGAACCCCAAACTAAGTTTGAGGTTGAAGAAGTATATTTTGTTGACTAGAGGGATGAGTGGAGTTGGTCTTTATTATTGGTGATCTGAAATTTTTTTTAATAAAATACAATCACAACCATTCATGAAAGGTGTCAAATCTTGTGCTAAGCCCTTTACGTAGAATTTTCTCATTACCGATTATGTGACTGAAGCTCTAAGAGGTAGGTCACACGTAAGTAACAAAGCTAAGAGTTGAACCCAGGCTCTCTGAGTCCAAGGTCAAGATCTTAATCTCATATGTAAATAGGTAGGTAAAAATTTTTAAAACTCAAGAGTTTAAGGCTGCAATATGTTATGATCTTGCCACTACATTCCAGCCTAGGCAGCAGAGTGAAAACATGTCTCTAAAAAACAAAAACAAAACCACACCATATTCTATCCCTTAAGAATAGGCGTGTATTGAACAATGAGAACACATGGACACAGGGAGGGGAGCACCACACACTGGGGTCTGTCGGGGGGAAGTAGCGGAGGGACAGCGGGGGGTGGGGAGTTAGGAGAGAGAGCATGGGGAGAAATGCCAGGTATAGGTGATGGGGAGGAAGGCGGCAAACCACACTGCCATGTGTGTACCTATGCAACAGTCCTGCATGTTCTTCACATGTACCCCAAAACCTAAAATGCAATAAAAAAAAAAAGAAAGTAGGCTCCATGTAGGCACAGCCTTCGTTTTGTTCACAGCTGTATCTCCTGTGCTTGGATGAGTGCCTGGCATATAAGAGATGCTCAATAAATATTTGAATAAATTTTTAAAGATTCTTTTTTAAAAAATATATATTTTATTGCATTTTAGGTTTTGGGGTGAAGAACATGCAGGATTGTTGCATAGGTACATACATGGCAATGTGGTTTGCTGCCTTCCCCCCAACACCTGTATCTGGCATTTCTCTAAATAGTTTCAAATAGACAATTTCAAAAGAAGTACAAATGATTCAGAACATCAGAAAAGCTGTTGAATCTGTATTAGTCAGGAAAATATGAATTGAAACAGCAATGTCTTATCTATTTTATCATCCATTATATTTGGATGTTAAGTGCTAAAAACATTAACAATTATCTGTTTTGGGTGAAGATGCTGATCCTCCTATTTCCCGTTATTTTGGGGAGATTTTGGAGAAGTGCCTGTCTTCCTTTGTCCTGGCAGCCTGGGACACTATTATCACATTTCCTTCACTCTGCTAACACAGAGAATCCCATGGCTAGCCCCTCCACGTGTGCTCTAAGTTGAAGGAAGATATTAGATCCGAGTTCTTTTTCTATGAATCAGAAGCCCCTGGCAAAGTAGCAGTGGGGTGTTTCAAAGTCTGACTTACCTGGCATTTATTCCAGTTCCAAGACTACCACATGCAGCAGGGAAGAGCCCTGCTGTCCTCTCCGCGGTCACCTGTGCTGCAACCTGCCTCTGAGGCCACTTCTTTTTCACATTCTTTTCTATCGATTTTGCAAGGCCCATTCCTTGCTGCTTAATCTCACTTCCTCTGACTTAATCCATTTCCTGTCTAGTACCTGCTTGCCCCTCCCTTCCTCTGGCACGCAACGTCCTTGTCTGCCTTATTTACAGTGTCTGCAAGATCTTCCTTTTCCCCTCCGAGCTTTCCTGACCACCTCTGTTCCTGAAGACTCAAACGCCCTGGTTTTCCCAACTTTGGAAATTCAACAACCAGTAAATTTTTTATAAAATGTAGAGAATTGTCAGAAAACGGCCAAGTGCCAATTTTGCCAAGTTGGCCCATCGAAAACAAGAAATGCCATCCATCATCACCCTGATTTTGTGAACAAAGGGTATTTTAACGTTAAAAATGGGGAAAGGTCATAATCTCAGACAATAAGAGTATTTCTCAAAGAATAGCAATTTAACAACCTTGGATGGAGGGGAACCCTGATATGGGGGAGGAACTATGACTAGAAGAAGCTGATGTATTAGAAAACGGTCTATCTGTCCAGCACAGGGACCTCTTGGAAGTCAAAGCAAAATCACTTTCGGCAGCCAGTCCCGTACCTCCTCTGCCACCTCAGGGTCCCTCACATGAGTAATGGATTACGTTAGCTGCTCTTCTGTCTCGGAAAACACCATGCATCGGCTGGGCGTGGTGGCTCACGCCCGCCTGTAATCCAAGCACTTTGGAGGCCAAGGCGGGCGGATCACCTGAGGTTGGGAGTTCAAGACCAGCCTGACCAACATGGTGAAACCCTGTCTTTTAAAAAAATTAAATTAAATTTAAAATTTTTTTAAAAAAAGAAAAGAAAAAGAAAACACCATGCCTTAACAGCTGCTGGCAAGCCATGGTGGAAATGCCAGCAAAATGAAGCTCATTAATGTGTGGAGTATGCTGCCCTCCAGCCAGAGACATTACATAGATCCCTCAATATGTTCAATAGCTTAGGGTACTTTAAGCCCCTCTCAGAGTAGAGTTCTTGACATGCAGAGAGGCTGTGGAGGGGTAGAGGAAAAGCCACAGCAGAAGTATTTGGGTGAAACTTAACAACAGTGTCGCTATAATACTCGTTTCATCAAGGACATGTAATTGTGCATAGAAAGGTTTTTAGGGCAATCACTGACACATACTTCTAGGTGTTCTAATTATGGATAATTTTTTAGGTGAACATAGTTCTTGAAATGCAGCTCTTTTCTAACCATGAGGTAAATGTTATTATTCACCTTGGTTACTCGTCAAAAATTTCATCCAAAGTCACAAGTTTAACTGACTAAATGGGTTTTTTAAATTATTAAATCCCCAGATTCTAAGGTGTCAACTACTAGGCTCCAAGTTTTCAGTCCTCTCTTGGAATCAGGGGGGACTGGTTTCAGTACCTCCCACAGGTACCAAAATTCAAGGATGCTCAAGTCCCTGACATAAAATGACACAGTATTTGCATGTAACCTATGTCTATTATCTTATATACTTTAAATCATCTCTAGATGAGTCCTAATACTTAACACAACATAAACGGCATGTAAGTAGCTATTATACTGTACTACTCAGGGAATCATGACAAGAAAAGCAGTCTGTACGTATTTGGTACAGACGCAATTATTTTTCCAAATACTTTCAATCTGCATTTGGTTGAATCCATGGATGTGGAACCGACAGATGTGCTAGCAGATTTTGCCCTGTGTGTGCTAGCAGAAGAAATATCCTCACCCTCTGACTCAGGGCATCACATCTTACACTTCTTATCAGGAAGCAGAGAAAGGAAATAAAAGGAACAGAGATAGGCCAATGGCCAAAAGGGCCTGAGTTCTGTAAGGAAATTGGTCAACTCGGTCTACACGAGGATATCTGGGAAGGACAAATAGATGTCCCACTTCTTCATGTGCCAAAGAAATATTCAGGGTTTACTTGTTCCACTAACATTTGGTAGCAGAGGCGGTGTCTTGCCCCAGGCTTATTGCTAAATAATACGGAAGCTCGAAGGAAATGTAAGAAGAAAGTTGGGAATGTGAAACGTGGTGAGGTCGGGACACACACACCCACATGCCCACACAACACATGACTATGTAGTTTCTTCTGTCACTGTGAACACAACTGCCATTTCCATCACCGGCATTCATTAGAATGAACATTCTTAAAATTTGCTGCACCATTCATCTGTAGAGCTAAGTAGGATTATTCCGGGCTTTCAGTTTTCTAAAAGCCTAGCTGATTAAAAGGCATTAACATCTGTGTTTTGCCAACGCTGATTATACTGATTGCTGGCAAGTGTTTATGTGATAACCAAGACCTAACAAGAGAGATGCAGAAAAGCACAGTGAGCATCACTGTATATAAGGGATACCCACCAGTTGCTGCAGTAAGTGTTTCTTCCTTAGCAAAGGAAGTTAACGCATCAAGGTCTTCAAGGCACCTTCTGGGACTAACATTTTATGACTTTGATGAACAGAAAACGTTTCAGAAGGCAACTGCTGAATAACGTGAGACAAAAATGCTTCAGGCCAGGTGTGGTGGCTCAGGCCTGTAATCCCAGCACTTTGGGAGGCCGAGGCGGGTGGATCACGAGGTCAAGAGATCGAGACCATCCTGGTCAACATGGTGAAACCCCGTCTCTACTAAAAATACAAAATATTAGCTGGGCATGGTGGCGCGAGCCTGTAATCCCCGCTACTCAGGAGGCTGAGGCAGGAGAATTGCCTGAACCCAGGAGGCGGAGGTTGCGATGAGCCAAGATCGCGCCATTGCACTCCAGCCTGGGTAACAAGAGTGAAACTCCGTCTCAAAAAAAAAATGCTTCAAAGGCTAGTTATCCATTGTAAGTACTCCATACTCTTTTTTAACCTCTTTTCCTTCTGTTTCTTACCAAGTATCCATTTTTCCTTAATATTGCTAACCAAAGAGGAGAGAAAGAGAATTTTATTAAGTCAAATATGATGGCATAGAAAGTTGAAGTTCTGAGATTACCCACAGAATTTTCCCACATATTTAAATTATCTGAAATATCTCTTTCTTCGGTGGCATTGAACAGGAAGAATTAGCTGTGATTTGAACCTTAGCAAGCTTAAAGATTCATAGCAGTGCTCCCTTCGGCAGCACATACACTAAAAAATTGGAAGGATACAGAGGAGATTAGCATGGCCCCTGCACAAAGATTCATTGCAAAAGCACCTCTAAAGCATAATGCTGGTAGAAAATGCAATGAACTTCTGTTAGGGACCCCAATATAGCTGGGAATCTGGAAAATTGTGCTGTTTGTGATAAGAATTAAAGCACCCAAAAGTCTTTTGTTTTTTGAAAATGAAACAAAACAAAAAGCAGTGACTGGCAAGTTTATAGGAAGCTTATCTCCTTCAGTTCAGGAGTATTCGTTTGCCAAGTAAGGGTTACTTTTCACAAATGTAAAGTTAAGTCAACAACTCTTGGCATTTATGACACGATACATAAAAGAGCCTGTGAAATATGAAATGAAATTTTCAGGTTTTGAAATTGATACACTAATGTTAGGAAAATAAACCATTTGATGAGTGTTTTACTGGCTCATTTAAACTACATTCCCAATCAGAACTCTTGATTTCCCAAACAAGGAAACAGAAAGAGAAAGAGAACACAGTGTGTTCAGAACAGAACTGAGTGCTCCTTTCATGAATTAGGAGTTAAATCCACAGCAACATTTACCATTACTTACCACGCCCATCATTACTGTTATTAATGTTGCACATTAGAATTAGATAGTTCTCCAAGTGCTTTCACATATTTTTTTCTCATTTCTACAAGACTTCCCAATCCTGTGATGTAGATTAAACAGTAAGTATTCAAATATATTAAGTAATTTAGCATCCATCACCATTATCGTCATCATTTAATGAGCACTTACTGATTGCTAGGCCCTGCACTAAATGTCTTATGTGGATCATCTCATTTAATCTTCACAGCAATTCTATGCAATTGGCATTATTAATGTCTCTGTTTTATAGATGAGAAAACATGATTGATTGGGGACTGGAATCTGGAACTTATGAGACCAATTTCAGTGTTGTCTCCACATTGTTTTAATAACCAAGTTTAAAAAGAACAAAGAGAATCCTAAAGTTTCCAGTTCTTTTCATATCAGTTCCTTGTAGACAGAAATAAGAAAAGAAAGGGACCATGAAAAGAAAGTTAAATTTTCAGCCTCTTCCCAAAATAAATACTTACAAAAATGCAACAGGCAAAAATATTTGCCAAATATTTTGAAGTTTTGTAAATTGCAATAAAATTGCAATTTCACTATATTTGCAGCTAAATGCGAAATTCTATTTTTAATTCTGCTACTGGCCAAACAATGCCTTTTTGTTTAAAAAAAAATGTCCTTGTTAAAAAGCCTGTTAATGTGGCATAGCCTACCATGACTGATAAAGCTCTTGAGCTTCCAAATCAGCCTGGTTGCAGTTTGGTTGGTCTTTAACTAGGTCAGATTCAATTTCCACTCAGCAAGTCTTTAATGAGTGTGTACTACATGATTCGTGTCAGGGGATATGGAAGTAAACAGGACTCTTATTGCTTGTGCTTCTCTGAAGCTTATAATGAGACCAAGACAGATAGAAGAGATTAATTAGAGTGTAGTTTTACAACAGAATATTTATCCTTGTCTTGGGACTTACAGGAGGCTTCCCTGAAAAACAAAACAAGACGGCATTTAGATGAAACCTGAAGGAATGCTATTAATCAGTCAGATGGAGAGATGGCATGGGGACTAGGGGACATTTACAAACTTAAGTAAAAGTTACATCCCCTATGAGATGAAGCAGGTTTCCATAACCTACTACAAGGTAGAGCTTTTGCAAAAGAAGAGGTTAATATATTCTATGTTTAGAACATTTTCCTTCATTGGTCAAGACTTCTCACTCTGAAGAAGCTAGTTCATAACTACCTATTCTGGAAGGAGAGTGAAGGCAACGTACTGATGGTATCTTAGCTAATTACAATAGTGGTTTCATTAGCATCAGGGAAAAAAAAAGTAGGGTATCCACTTAAAAGCATGTGAGGCAAGAAAGTACAGATTGAAAAAAAAGATTGGAGAAGGAATAAAAATAGAGAAAATGAAGGAATACTCTAAGTTAAACAGAATCATAGTAACGAAAAATCAATTTTTTACTATGATGAGCTCTCAATTGGCTGCATGTGGCCAGAATAATTCACGACATATCATTCCGTATTCACTTACACTGCACTTGGGATCACAAGGGAAGACTATGTAGTTGAGCAGATTCACTTTTCCTATGTTCTGCTGAAGTTGGTTAAGACTATGAATGGGAAGCAAAAATACAGTAGAATCCTTGATTAATTTCCCTTCCCTTTGAATGTCAGTTCCCAATTCACTTTAAAAATGATGCAAGCATTTAGTTTGGATTGCTAAGGACACAGACTGACAGAATAAGAAAGCAGCCCACTGAGTGCTGGGAAGGGAAGAAACTGATCGCTTTCCAGATGTAATCCATGCACTGAATAATCTCTGTTTGTCCATCTGTATACATACATCAGTCTTTTCCACCCTCCTCTGTGCTCCAAGGGTTGACCTGCATCAAGGAGCTCTCTGAGCTTTCAACTGGGTGTGGTCAAAGGGAAACACCAGTAGGAGATAAGAGAATGAGAGACCCATGAGATTAATGTACTCCACCATCCCTGGGTGGTTTCCTCTAACTGCTCACACCCTTGAAAATAGCCCTTCACTAATCTCTCCTTAATGGCCCTAAGTTTAATGTACCATCTCTTTCCTCACCCCCAGAAATGGAAAAAGAAGTGCAATGCAAGGTTAAGGCAATGATGAGAGACAAAGAAAAGGTATATTTATGAGGCAGTATGTCAGATTAAGAAATCCGTTGAAAACATCTTTGGGATATGTCCACTGAGTTTCCTTTCATACCAAGAAGAGAGAAAACACCACATTGGAAGCAACTGAAAAAAGAGACAGCCAAACTATTTTGAACAGTGATTCACAATAACCCCTGAGGGATGGGGCATTTGGAGCAACTATTTGGGAGGAGTTGAAGATAAGCACACTGAACATTTCTGTAGCCCTTAAAAACAACAGTGCCTTCTGAATACTTACCTATGTGAATCTCCAGTGCCCTTTTTTCTCTGCCCAGGCTTAAGTAAACCAAGCCCAGATGCTTTTAGTGGCCTCATTCTGACCTTCCTTTTAAAAGTGAATATTTTATAAGAATTGCTACCAATTTAGTAATCTTTTTGCATAAGTAAGTATTAAGTTACAGACCTCAGTCTGCTGATGGTATAATGAGAAAAGAATAACTGATCTCTTCGCAACCAATGTGGTAAAGTTCTACTGGCTTCCTCTCAGTCGTATACATTAAGAAAATATGAATTTAGCTACATGATATATACTAACAAGTGAATCTCTAATATGTTTAAATTAATAGTCAAATGTTTATTAACTACCTCTGCATCTTAGAAGGGGAAAAAATATATTATACTTTTTGAGGTAAAGCTGCTCATTTTAATGTCTCCATCTTCCTGTGTTACTCCTTAAATAACAATGACAGCTAAATTATTTTTTCTCAGCCCAAGAGTAATGCGTCGGGCTTCCTTTTTAATGACAACAATCTCTTTGTTGCCAAATGCTTCACGTCTTAAATAATGGCTTGAATCTTGGCTGCAATTACGAGATAAGCTTTTTTCTCATAACCTTTTCACAATAGATTTTCATCATCTCCTTTATAAAGGAAATTAAAATTTGCATTTAAATTTAAGCTCATGTATCTAAAATTGGACACACCATTGGCACATTTAGACATAGTACTTATAAAGGAATACAGTTTGCTTTAGAAGTTTTTGTTTAATTTTGTCTCTAAAGGAAAAGAGAAGGAAAATCTAATTGAAGTTTACAAAGAATCAAAGGAGGTTGAATGTCAGAATGACAGAGTAACTTAAAAGTGAAGACAATAAATATATGTCTATTAAGTACAGTGTGCTAAGTCCTAAATATTCCCCCCAAAAAAACTACTTACCTTACAACAATTCTCAGTAACGTCTGAGATCCAGCTCATATGGCTATACATGGATTTGATGTATAACAGAATGCAGGTTGCCAGGCAGTAAAGGCCACCATACATACGAATTTGACACAGTGAGTAACAGTTTCATTGCTCTGAATGAACCTCATAACAATAGCCATGTTTTATTATTATTATTATTATTATTATTGGTTACTGGTTTATTTAGGTTTTTATTTCTCAACAATAGCCATGTTCTAATAAATGCAAGATGTACCTAGGAATTAGCAAGAAACTCCTTTCAGGCAAAGTTTTCATTTCAGTGTTTCCAGAACCCAAGCTGGGACTTTGTATGACCTGAGAGGACTTGAGAAATACCAAACTCTACACTTGTGGAGAAGTGTGTATTCCTGATCCGGTATTCCAGCCTCCTGGCTTGCTTGAAATGTCTCCTCCCTTCAATATCGGGCGAGTATTGCCAGCTTTTACAGCAGATAAGATTTGCCCCCATTACAGTCTCAAATCACAGAAAACATTCAAAACTAAATGAGACAATGGCTAATTGAAAGGCAACATCTGTGGGAAATATGGTTACAAACTAAGCAGGCAAGTTGTCTATCAGGAGACACGTGATTCATAGATGTGTCTGGCAGGCACTCACACAGACGGAGTTGCACACACAGGCTATTTTTTCCCCACTAAGTTTTCTGCCTAACACAGAGTAAGTGATTGCAGGCCTGAGCAAATATGCATTGCAATCTGAAGCAAATGTAATAAACTTTCTGACCAAAGCACAATTGACTCTCTTTCCACGTGGAATTCACAACTCTGGCTTCTTCCTTTCAGTAGACAACTTAGGGAGATTCGCCACCGAAATGTTTATGCAGGTGCAAATATTGTGACTTCTCTCCTGGAGGGGGTTTCAACCTTCACAGGATATAGAGAAAAGAAAAGTCCTATGCCTATTTCCCAGGAGCTCTAGAAAAAATGCTGTAAGTCCTGTTCGGGCCTACAGTTGAGTCACAGAGATAGTCTCTAATGTGAAAACACACACACGCAGAGAATTTGAGAATGGTAGAATTGAGGTCTTAAAGTTCACAGTCCAAACTTCTCATTGTACAGAAACTGAGATCGAAGAAAGTCAAAATGACTTGCCAAATGGTTCATAATTAGTCAGTGGTGGAACCAGGATCAGAACCCAGTCATCTTGATTCCAAGTTTGGTAAGCTTTTTCCCCATTATAACATTAATGATTTTTTTGCATCAATTCATTGTCCACCATATGGCAAGCTATAGTCTGAGTTCTGGAAAAAGAACAAGGAAAAAGCCAGGCAAAAGTTCTTACCTCGAGATGAACAGAATTTAGACCAACGAATAGATAATATTCTGTCAGGGGGGTAAATGCAACAGAGAATAAATGAAGGTCAAGGGATAGAGAATGATGAGGGGATGCTATACGAAAGAGATTAATCGGGCTGGGCATGATGGCTTATGCCTGTATTCCAAGCACTTTGGGAGACTGAAGTGGTAGAATTGCTTGAGGCCAGAAGTTTGAGACCTGTCTGAGCAACACAGCAAGACCCCATCTCTACAAGTAAAAACTTAGGCAGGTAGAGTGTCAGGCACACGCAGTCTCAGCGACTCAGGAAGCTGAGCTGGGAGCATCACTTGAACTTGGAATTTGAGGCTGCAATGAACTATGGTTGCTCCAGTGTACCCCAGCGTGGGTGTCAGAACAAGATTCTGTGTCTTAAAAAAGGGAGAGAGGTGGGGGTTGATCAAAGGAACTGTCTCCAAGTGATATTTAAGCAGAGTCTGAATGAAGTAAGGGTGGGAGCCACACAAACAACATGAGAAGAACTTTCTCACTGAGAGAACGATACGCACCAAGTCCAGGAAGCTGGGTTGAGCTTAGTGTGGCTTTGTGTGGCTGTTTTGGGATAAATGAAGGTGGGAGGAGTGAGGAAGGCAGAGAGGCCACTAGAGGGCTTTCAGCAGGGAAACAAGGACTTTATTCCGCTTTTTAAAAGATTATTCTGGCTCCTATGAGGAGAACGGGGGAAAGAATAATAGGAAATCCAAGAGGCCAATGAGGAAGCATCTCCCTGAAAGCAGAACTTAAGTTCCTTGAGAGAGGGGCTTTTATCTAACTTACTTGCTGTTGAAAAATGAGCACCAAGGATAGTGCCTGGCACACTGTAGGCACCTTGCAAGTCTTTGCTGAATAAATGGACACCTGAGAGGCGGAGCTAAGGATAAACTGATAGTGGCTTGGATGAGGATAATGGCAGTAAAAACAAGAAGAAATTTTTGGATGGAAGTATGTTTTGAAAGTAGAAGTGACAAAAACAGGTTCAAGATTAAATGTTAATATTTTATAAGAAAGAACTTAAGGTTGACTCCGAGGTCTGTGGTCTAAGCTCACCAGGTGAATAGCATCGACTTCTCAGGTCAGTGGGAGAAATGAAGAATTCTGTCTTGATCATGTTACACTGGCGCTATATACTGTTCTTTCAATTGGAAGTATTGAGTAAGAAGTTGAATTAAAATGTCTGGAGCTCAGAGGAGAGATTAAGATTGAAGACGTTAGTGAATAGTGTTTAAAATTACTGAACACAATAAGAGGACCCAAAAAATAAGTTTCGATGGGAAACTGGTAACGTCCAAGAAACCCTTGTCATTCCAACATTTACAGGTCAGTAACGAAAGGATCAACAAAGGATTTTGATCAACACAAAATAACACAGATGAAGAAGCCTGGAAAAAAGAACACCAAAAGTTGTGGTGTCCTAGAAGCCAAGTGATGAAAGTGTGTTCTGAAAAGGAGTGATGAACACTTAGTTGCTCCCAAAAAGTGAAGGTGAAGACTGAGAATGGACCACAGAATTTGGGAACATGCCGAGCACTGATACACAGTTTTCGGGGCATGATGAGGGCAACCCTCAAGAAGAAATGAAAACAAAAAGGGAGACAACAATAATGGGCAATCTTTGCAGGCATTTTGCCTCATATAAAGGGAATAAAGAAACTGAGAAACAGCTGGAAAATAACAAGGAGACCAAAGGCGGGTTTCATGGGCTTTTTTTTTTTTTTTAAGCGTGAAAGCCATTACAGCATGTTTACATGCTGATAGGAAGATCCACTAGAACTGAAGGAATTCATGTTGGAGAGAAGTGGGCAAGAGAAAAACCTTGGTTAGACAACAGAAAACAACATCCAGTGCCCAAGTAGAGGGTTTAACTGTAGAAAAGAGTAGACACAGTACATCTGAAAGGGACTAAAGATGCAATATCCTGGTACAGATATAATTTGGTGGTAGAAACGAGAGAAAGTCCTTTTCTACTTGCTTCTTTTCCTCCAGTAATAGGGAAGTTCAAAAAGCCCATGGACATGGAATTGAAAGACAAAAAACAGGAAGTATTTCTTACCATAAGCCCCACCAAGTTCAAGACACTTTTGTAAGCAATGAAATCGGCCATTGGTCTATGGCTAAAGAACTGAGAGTCTTGGGAATTTAACCATGTCACTGGACACTTTTTTACACTATTCACCAAAAAAAAAAAAAAAAAAAAGTTAGTGCCCTTTACAGATTTTTTAATACTAGAAAACAAAACGAAGTTAGGAGACAAATTAGGACAGTAATCATGTCCCATTGAAACTCCAAACTGCTTTGTTTGATGGGAGGAATGAGCAGGAGCACTCTCATAAAGGAGAAGGACTCTCTGGTGAAGCTTTCCCAGGCGTTTTTCTTCTAAAGCTTTGACCAACATTCTCAAAACACTCTCTAATAATGTTATCATTCCTTGGCATTCCAGAAAGTCAACAAGAAAAATGTCTTAAGCATCCCAAGAGAATTGTTTCCATGACCTTTGTTCTTGACTGGTCCATTTTTGCTTTGACTGGACCAATTCCACTGCTTAGTAGCCATTGCTTTGATTGTACTTTGTATTCAGGATCATATTAGTGAAGCCATTTTCAATCTCTTGTTAACAATTCTTCAAAGAACTTCAGAATCTTAATCTCACTGGCTTGCAATTTCCATCAAAAGCTTTACTCTTGTCTGCAGCTGATCTGGGTGAATGATTTTGAAACTAGTTGAGTACAAAGTTGGCTCAACTTTAATTTTTCCATCAGAATTGTGTAAGCTGGGCCAGTTGAGATGTCTATGGTGTTGTCAATTGTTTCTGCTGTTAATTATCAATTCCCTTCAATTTGGGTGCAAATGAGATTAATTTTTTCCTCAAAAATTGATGTGGTTGGTTTGCCACCATAAGCTTCAGCTTCAACATTGTCTCATCCTTTCTTAAAATGAGATATTCATTTTTAAACTGCAGATGTCTTTGGAGTTTTGTCCCCATAAACTTTTCATAAAGCATCAGTAATTTTATCATTCTTTTAACCTTCATCATGAATTTGTTGTTCTTGCTTCAATTTCAGCAGGATTCATGTTCCATTCACAGGAGTCTTTTTAAACAGATTTCTTATCCTTCTTAGTGACTTATAATAGATTGCGTTACAAGTTTATTTGGGTACAAAATTTTGAAATCTATGCATAGTTTTTTAAATATGCATTTCTCATGAACATTCGAAGACTCATTGGATAACAAGAAAAGTCATCAACTGAGAACAGTGGAAAGGAAAGAATATCTGAGATTTGAAGAAAAGAGAGAAAGTGAGACAACGTGTAGGAGATTAGATTGATTTCTGGCAAGGTACTCTATGTACCTTCTGTATGATGGTTTCACAGCTGAATTCTGCCAGATAGAAAAATAACACCTAATACCAATCCTACTGAAAATTGAGTAGGGGCTTGTCCCTAACTCATTCCATGAAGCCAGCATCAGCCTGACATCAAAATCTGGAAGAGACACAATGAAAAAAGAAAACTTCAGGCCAATATTCTTGATGAACATGGGCACAAACATCTTTAACAAAATGCTAGCAAACAAAATTCAGCAGCACATCAAAAAGTTAATTCTTAATGAAGAAGGCTTTATTTCTGGGATGCAAGGTCTATTTAACATATGCAGATCAATGAATGTGATTCATCACATGAAAGGATCAAAACCAAAAGCCCTATGATCATCAGCATAGATGCAGAAAAAGCCTTCAATAAAATCCAATAACCTTCATGATAAAAACTCTCAACAGAGTAGTCATCAAAGGAACATACCTCAAAATAATAAAAGCCATTATAACAAACCCACAGCTAACATCATGCTGAATGGGCAAAAGCTGGAATCCTCCCAACACAAGGATGTCCACTCTCACCACTTCTATTCAACATAACCAACAAAGTCCTAGCCATGGCAGGGATCAGTGGCTCACAGTTGTAATCCCAGCACTTTGAGAGGCAAAGGCAGGCTGATCACCTGAGGTCAGGAGTTTGACACCAGCCTGGTCAACATGGCAAAACCCTATTTCTATTAAAAAATTCAAAAATTAGCCGGGCATGGTAGTACATGCTTGCAATCCCAGCTACTTGGGAGGCTGAGGTAGGAGAATTGCTTGAACCTGGGAGACAGAGGTTGCAGTGAGCTGAGACTGTACCACCGCACTCCAGCCTGGGTAACAGAGTAAGTACTCCATCTCAAAAAAACAACAACAGAACAAAACAACAACAACAAAGGAAATCCTAGCCAAAACAATCATGCATCCAAATGAAAAAAGAAGTCAAACTATCTCTTTTTGCCAATGTTATGATTCAATACATAGAAATCCCTAAAGACACTGCCAAAAGGATCCTGGAACTGATAAAAGACACAAAGTTTTAGGATATAAAATCAATGTACAAAAATCAGTAGCATGTTTATACATCAATAATATTCTAGCTGAGAACCAAATCAAGAACACAATACCATTTACAATAGCCTCAAAGAAAATTAAATAACAACTGGGCACGGTCCCAGCACTTTGGGAGGCCGAGGCAGGCAGATTACCTGAGGTCTGGAGGTCAAGATCAGCCTGACCAATATGGTGAAACCCCATCTCTACTAAAAATACAAAAATTAGCCAGGCATGGTGGTGGACACCTGTAATCCCAGCTATTCAGGAAGCTGAGGCAGAAGAATCACTTGAACCTGAGAAGCAGAGGTTGCGGTGAGCTGAGATTGTCCCATCGCACTCCAGCCTGGACAACAAGAGTGAGACTCTGTCAAGGAAGGGGAGGAAGGAAGGAAGGAAGGTTGGTTAAATATCTAGGAATTTATCTAATCAAGAGGGTAAAGATCTCTACAATGAGAACTACAAAACACTACTGAAAGAAATCAGAAGCCGGGTGCGGTCACTCATGCCTGTAATCCCAGTACTTTGGGAGGCTGAGGTGGGTGGATCACCTGAGGTCAGAAGTTCGAGACCAGCCTGACCAATATTGTGAAATCCTGTCTTAAAAAATAATAATAATAAATGAAAGAAATCAGAAATGACACAAATAAATGGAAAAATATTCCATGCTCATGGATTGGAAGTCAATATCATTAAAATGGTCATATTCCTCAATAAAATTAGCAGATTCAAAAATATCCCTATAAAAATACCAATGTCATTTTTCACAAAATTAGAAAAACCTATTCTAAAATTAATTGGGAATGAAAAGGAGCCAAAGCAAGTCTAAAAATAAATGGGCAAAGGACATGAATTGACATTTCTCAAGAGAAGATATATATGTGGCCAAGAAACATGAAAAATTGCCCAACATCACGAATCGTCAGAGAAATGCCAATCCAAACCACCATGAGATACCATCTCACACCAGTCGGAGTGGTGATTATTAAAACTTCAAACAACAAATGCTGGTGAGGCTGTGGAGAAAAGGGCATGCTTACAAATTGTTTGTGGGAATGTAAAGTAGTTCAGTCTTTGTGGAAAGCAGTTTGGAGATTTCTCAAAGAACTTAAAACAGAACTAGCATTCAACCAAGCAATCCCACTACTGGGTATATACTCAAAGGAAAATAATTCATCCTGTCAAAAAGACACATATATGTGCATGTTCACTGCAGCACTATTCACTAGCAAAGACACAGAATCAAAGTGCCCATCAACAATGGATTGAATAAACAAAATATGGTACATAAACACCACGGTATACTATGCAGCCATAAAAAAAGAATGAAATCATGTTCTTTGTAGCAATATGGAAGCAGTTGGAGGCCATTGTCCTCAGCAAACTAACCCAAGAGCAGAAAACCAAACACCATATACTGTCACTTGTAAGTGGGGGCTAAACTTTGAATTAAAAAAATGAAAGAGAACATCAAGACGGCATAGATAAATCTTGCTCTTTATGGATATGAAAATATTAAAAAGTAATAAAACAGTTTGCTGAATAAAGGAGGAAAAGATTTGTCACCTAAAAGTAGTAGTTCTTTCATCTAAATAGCTCAAAATGAAAAAATATAGTCGCACCGTGAATTGGCAATCATGCTGACCCTGTAGGATCCATGAAATAGGATCCATGAATACTATGACATTTAATTATACAGTAAAGCATTCTGTATAGGAAAGATTAATAATGTAAGTTAAAGTAAATACCTAAGAATAATAATAGTAATAATTACAGAATTACATTTTCCTTCAGTGTGCTTGAGAGTGTAATATTGGAAACACTTACTCATTTAATCTGAATAGTTCTATTATTTATTCTTTATAGTGGTTTTTATTTTTAGATGCTTGCTTCATTTTTATGGAAGGTTTTAATTAATTCCTTTTACTGTTTTATTAATCTTTCTCTTAACTACAGTTTTAGATAACAGTGAGATTTAAATCTTTGAGTAGCTGAGGGTTTCCTTTTCCTTTAACACTTCTAAAGCACATAAATTCCAACATGAAAGATCCAAAAAAAGCAATACAAAAAAATAGCTTAGCAAGCCTGGAATTTCTTTGGGTTAAAAGAACCATAACATTATAATTTTCAAACTGCATTCTTGTATCACTTTGTTGGGAAAGAGGACATAGAAAACATGCACATAGAAACACAAATACACACACACACACACACAGAGTTTATTTCAAACTCAAATGAATTCAGGGAAGGTCTTTGCATGGCATTTAGATTTCATTGCAAGGAAGTGTTCTCATAATTAATTTTTCTTTGTTTTTATTTGCATTTAAAATGAACTTTCTATTTGAAATATCTTGCATTTGGCTAATTTGGGTGTTGAACAGAATGTTTCCAAAGAGATTCATTCAACATATTCAACTAAGTTAAAACCCTCTGACTTTCAAAAAATTTCTTCTTTATTTTTCTCATAAACTCCTCTTATGTATTTTGCCGAGTCACATTCACATTGAGTTTCTGGAGGAATGTCACTATGAACAATTTAATTGCTACTGTAACAGTATTAAGAGGGGTCCCCAAACTTTGTACACAGGGGGCCAGTTCACTGTCCCTCAGACCGTTGGAGGACCGGACTATGCAAAGTGTGACAGCCTTCACAGCCAGCGCTGCTGCCTCCACTGTCCCAGACAGCGGTATACAGTGTCCCAGGCCCAGCACCGCCTCCAGTGCTGTATACAGGGATGGCGGGGATCAGCCTGTGACACTGTGTATACAGCGTCCTGGACATCTGCAGCGGCGGTGGGCCTCTTCTGTGGGAAGCCCACCGCCGCATGTTTCCCCTGTTATAAGATACCTCCTAAAAATAAGATGGCCCCCGTCTCTTGGGGGTAAAATTAATATAAGACAGGGTCTTATAATAGGGGAACATGGTGTGTAGTCATGTGGGGGGAGACTTTTGGGCAACGGGAGGTTATAGGGGCCATGATGTTGTTGTACATTTGGGGGAGTATGGGGGCCACTGCACTGTGTAGTAATGGTTATAGTGCTTTGCCTTTCTTCCTGCTTCTGCTGTTATTTCACACTGCTTCCATGATGTGGGGCGCCCAGCCACAGCCCGGATGTGCATCATATGACGCGCTTCTGGAGCCATGATGTGTGTGGCCCGCGTCACCGGAAGTAGTACTGTACGTGAGCGACGCTGCACTTTGCGGCACCACCACATACTGTGCTCCTCTCACTGACCACCAATGAAAGAGGTGCCCCTTCCTGAAGTGCAGCGGGGGCTGGATAAATGGCCTCAGGGGGCTGCATGCAGCCCACGGGCCATAGTTTGGGGACCCCTGCCATAAAGGCTTCACTCTCATGGGTGGGGTTGGTGCGTCTTGGCCTCTCTTGCCCTTCCACCTTCTACTATGGGGTGGCAAGGCAAGAAAGCCTTTGTCTAATGCCAGCCCCTCAATCTTGGACCTCTCATCCTCCAGAACGTTGAGAATATTAATTGTTCACATAAATTACCCAGTCTGTGGTATTTTGTTGCAGCAGCACAGAACCAATAAGACACAAGGCAACTAGCATATAAAGCATGAGTTGTGCTTTCACTGGTTCAGTTTATAGAAGAGGAAATGAATCTCAGCGAATGCTCAAAAAATTCCTATGAGTTAGGCTCCATTGTCACCATCTCTGTTTTATAGATAAAGAAACCAAGTCACAGAGAGTTTGAGTAACTTGTGCAAGGATATACCCAATCAGGGCCAGAGATAAAATCTAAGCTCAGGCAATCTGGCTTTGGAATCTGTCTTCCTAACCAGAGAATGATAGATTGGATAAACAAAATATCCAATTTTTTTCTGTTCTTGGGTTGCTTTGCTACACAACACTGCCTTTCATAGTTCTTTGCTCTGAAAGCTCTGTTGAAATGAGAGCTAAGATGGTGATCAAAATTAGTCACTAGTGGAAAAGTGGAATATATAGCAAACAAGGATATCAGACAACATCTAACGTTAGGATCCAAACAGACAGAACTTGCTCTGATGTCTGATATGGCATAGAAAGATAGACATCAGACACTAGGTGAAGAACCAGGAAAGATGAAGAATGTAGCAGGGGACCAGCTTCTGTGAGGTGTCTAGTGTTCATAGAGCAAAGCTTCAAAGCAGGGTATAGAGATTTAGCTAATGCTTCAACTACAATCGATAAGATGCCAGGTTTCTTCTTCATTGCCCTAAACTCTAAGTTTAATTGGTGAGGGAAATAACAGTGCACAAAAGACAACCACAGACCATAAAGAAAGAATAATCAAAGCAAGAACAAGCACCATCTATTTCCAGGGCACCACCCATAAAGTAGCATGGATTTGTTGAGATCTCTCTCATAGTCAGCAGGGTATTTTATACTTTTTTCCTATTGATGGACACTTGATGATGGTTATAGACTTAGGATATCAGTCTGGATACACTTTGCTGATTTTGCTTAACAGAAGCATGATTCATGATTTCAGATTAAACAGAAAAGATAATGATGCCCAAAGGCTTCTTTTTATAGACCTCTAAGGGACTGTATCCTTTTGCTTAACCTCTAACTTAAACCATTCTCTCAAACTGGGCAATAGCTTGATATTTTAAATTTGTAATTAAATGTGCTTATATTATAATTCTGACCTCTCAAAAGTTTATATTTCCAACAGCAGACTACTGGAGATATGATAAAACAATCCTACGATTAGGTTGTATCTGGTTTCCCTCATATTGTAAAGCAGGTATTGAAATTCTTCCATGATTACCTGCAAAGGGCCTAGAGAAAGAGCAGCCCTTCAAACTGAACATCTTTGTCTCGTTTGTATTTATATCAATGCTGTTTTTCTTTCCTCTTTTTTCTCTCCTCTCCTTCTCTTTTCTTCTTTCCTTTTCTCACGTCTCTCCAGGTGGGACTCACAAAGACTATCAGCCTATTCCCACATTTTTTCCTGTTTCTGGTAGGGCCAACAAGCTGTGGGCAATCAGCACCAACACCAGGGACAGCTCCTTTCCCTGGGGCTTCCCCGTCAGGTTCCCAGTTGTGGTTTTTATTGCAAGGCTAACATTTGTAGCTAGGAAGTTCTTCAATCTCCCACCCGCACTGTAGCTTTTAATACCAGAGTCTGACTGAAGCATTAAGTGTATCTGCTGCAATATTTTCTTAGCTCTCGAGGTCTAGTGGTAGATAAATGGAGACAGCAAGGACTTACAGGAAGCATATTTGATCCATAGTCCAGTCTGAAGTCAGCATTCACAAATCAGACCCTTTACTGGCATTTGTGAAGGGCCAAATCTCAGATGGATGCTTGAGTACATTCAGAATTGTGGAGGAGGTGAGTAAGGAATAGCAACCTCTGCATCAGTATTGCAGAGTCTCTCCTGGCCTGAGTTGAACTTACTAGGCTGGGCTCCTGAAACATCTCTTTGCCTCTAGGGTGTCAGCAAGTTCTGTTGATGCCTCCACAAGCTCTGGGGAGTGTCAGCACTGTTGAGACAGCTCTAACAAGCTTTAAATGGCAATCCTAGCATAATTTTAGCACATTTCATGACATAGCCCATGTTCTCTGGGATATTTTAGACAATCCCTTGGAGTCCCAACTCAGGTTCATATGTTCCCTGTAGACATCCAGAGAAACTGAGTGGGAATGTGGTTCAGAGACAAGGACTGTTACATTTGGGGGAGTCAGTGTGCCCTGGAGGAAACTTACAGAGTCAATGATGCCTTTTCAGGGTAACTATAAAAGGTAATCTTGTTTGGGAAAGCCGGTTCCTCCAGATCTAACACAGAGTATTGATTTATTACAGAGTATTCACTATATTCTCCAGACAACCTGACCTAACTCACAGAGAAATTTATGACCTATATTAACGGAATTCCAAGCACATATTTGTTCTGTGTGTTATCAGAGTAATAAAATATTTGAGGATTCTTTTCATATTTCTCATGTGGGGGTCTAGCACCTCTGCATGTATTTTTAGGGAGAAATAAGCAAGAACACAGTTCATGTGGGCTTTCTAAGCTGAAAAACTTTCTTCAACAAGTAGCTTTCGGAGATTCAATATGTTCAGCCGTGACTATGCTGGAAAATGCTAAGCAGGCAGATTCACACTTGCCCTTAAGTTCAGAGAGCATGTTTCAAGGAATTCAGAAAATGAGAAGCTGGGTCACTCAGCTCAAGAAAGCCAAAGGAGTGTGTAGTTAGAGGCGCAAAGATCTGGGCTGCTAGTGGTACAAGAGTATCTGTAAGACTGGGCCATCTTTAGGTTGAGGGAGGAGACACATCTGTCAGACTCCTGAACTCTAAGGAGCCGCTGGACTTGGATTATCCTGACCTACATAATTGTGATTTTAGAAAGAGTTAACACTGCTAGTGAATCAAGGATTTGCAGGAAACTGTGTCAACTCCTTGAGGGGAGGCCTTTGGCTCAGTTGTTTACTCTTGAATCGCTAGAGCCTATCATACACCTGGCACATAAAAAAATGCTCAAGAATATTTATTGACTGATTGATGAGGCAATCCAGCACACAATTAAAATGCTCAATAAAGTTGACAATATGGCCGAAGGAGGCTTAATGCTTCAGGAAAGCCAGATATGGCCGGTTTCTCAGAATACTTTATGAGTATTAAGATCATTAAGGGAGCTTATTAAACTGAATATCCTCAGGCCTCTGCCCAAAGATTCTGATTCAATATATCTCCCAGAGTGGGGCTTTAGAACTTCTTTTTAGCAAGCTTCCAGTGAGGTAAATTTAAAGTGGTTTGTAATTTAACAGTTACTAAACTAATCCCTTCAAAAATGTGACTGAGCTGGTCCCTAGTCCCTAGGAGCATAACTGCATTGGTATTCATAGGAAATAAATACAGAGCACTGGCTAGCTGACTTTGGGCCATCTCTAGAATAGCCTTGTTCCCTGAGACACCCAGAAGCCCGCATCTGAACTCAATCAAATACTTAGAGAACCTGTGTTCAAGGGAGTGCTTCAAATAGAGGTAGGAATTGTGAATTTTTCTAAACATTTTCGTCTTAAGGCAGTCATTTCGATGGTGGAGGTGATAGATAGTATCTTATTCCATCCTGAGTCTCACAGGAAAATTTCACTACAATTTCTAGGCATTTTTAGTAATAATATTATCCTAGTTCCATATCTACACATTCTCTTGATGATGAGAGCTTGGGCTGGGCCTCATTATATCAAACAAAATTAACTGAAATGTAATTGATGTCTCACAAGTATTCATGAGGTTCCCTTGTGACTGTGTATGCCAGAAGGCACACATTACCCAAGTACTAAACTCGCTCACTTCTGCTCAGTGAGACAGCAGAGGTAAAATATGTCTAGAAAATCTTAGGAGCAACCCATCAGATGGAGATCCCAGCAGATGGAGAAGGAGCTCTCTTGTCAGGCACTTTTTCTTTTTTCCTGTGGAAATTGCATTTCCTGATTTTTTTTTCAACTTTAATTTTAGGTTCCTGGGGTGCACGTGCTCATTTGTTATATGGGTAAATTGAGTGTCACTGAGTTTGGTGTACAGATAAATGATTCTGTCACCCAAGTAGTGAGCATAGTACCTGAAAGTAGTTTTTCAACACTCACTCCCCTCCTACCCACACCCCAGGTAGTTTTCAGTGCCTATCATTTCCATATTATGCCTACGTGTACTCAATGTTTAGCCCCCATTTAAAGTGAGACCCTGTGGTATTTGGGCTTCTATTCCTGTGCTAATTCACTTGGGATAATGGCTTCCAGCTTTGTCCGTGTTGCTGCAAAGGACATGATTTCACTCTTTTTTATGGCTGCATATAGTAGCCCATGATATATATGTATGACATTTTTTTTTATCCAGTAAACGATTGATGAGCATCTAAGTTGATTCGATGTCTTTGTTATTGTCAGTAGTGCTGCAATTAACATACAAGTGCGTGTGTCTTTTGGTAGAAAAATTTATTTTCATTTAGATATACAGCCAGTAATGGAATCGTTTGGTTTAATGGTAGTTCTGTTTTAATTTTTTTGAGAAATCTCCAAACCGTTCAGCCCCTGTGGAAAAAAGCTTGGAGATTTCTCAAAAAACTTAAAACAAGCTTGCATTCCCACCAACAGTGCATAAGCATTCCTTTTTCTCCACACTTGCCAACATCTGCTTTTTCTTGTCTTTTTATTATAGCCATTCTGACAGATGTGAGATGGCATCTCACTGTGGTTTTTATTTTCGTTTCTCTGATGATTCGTGATGTTGAGCAGTTTTGCATGTATTTGTTGGTGGCGTGTATGTCTTATTTTGAGAAGTGTCTGTTTAGTCCTTTGCCCATTTTTAATTGGATATTTTGTTTTTCACTTGTTGAATTGTTTAACTTCTTTTTATATTACGAATATTAGACCTTTGTTAGATGCACGGTTTGCAAATATTTTCCTCCATTCTGTAGGTTGTCCGGTTACCCTGTAGGTTTCTTTTGCTTTGTAGAAGCTCTTTGGTTCAATTCTGTCCCACTTGTCTGTTTTTGTTGCAGTTGCTTTTGGAGAGTTAATTATAAATTTTTTGCCAAGGTAGATGTCTAGAAGAGTATTTCCTAGGTTTTCTTCTAGGATTTTTATAGTTTTAAGTCTTATATTTGAATTTTTAATCCATCTTGAGTTAAATTTTGTATATAGTAAGAGGTAGGAGTCCAGTTTCATTCTTCTGCATATGGTTAGCCAGTCATCCCAGCACCATATATTAAAAGGAGAGTCCTTTCCTTTTTGCTTCTTATTATCAACCTTGTTGAAGATCAGATCCTTGTAGGGTGTATGACTTTATTTCTGGTTTGTCTATCCTGTTCCACTGGTTTGTGTTTTTATACCAGTGCCATACGGTTTTGCTTACTGTAGCCTTGTAGTATTGTTTAAAATCAGGTAGTGTGATGCCTCCAGCTTTGTGCTTTTCCTAATAATCTCTGTTTTGGTTTTATGTGAATTTTAAAATAGATGTTTCTAATTATGTGAAAAATGACATTGTTAGTTTGTAAATTGCTTTGTGCAGTATGCTTATTTTAATGATAGCGATTCTTCCAATCCATGAGCATGAGATACTTTTCCTTTGGTTGTTATCATCTACGATTTCTTTCCGCAGTGTTTTATAGTCCTCCTTGTAGAAGTCTTTCACTTCTGTGATTACACATGTCCCAAGTATTGTGTGTGTGTGTGACGATTGTAAACGGAATTGTCTTCCTGAACCGGCTTTCAACTTGAATGTTATTTGTGTGTATGAATGCTACTGATTTTTATACATTAATTTTTATATCCTGAGACTTTACTAAGAGCCTTTGATGGAGTCTTTAGGGTTTTCTAGGTATCGAATTCTATCAACAGTAAAGAAAGGTAATTTAAGTTCTTTTTTTTTTTTTTTTTTTCCTGTTTGTATGCCCCTTATTTCCTTCTCTCGTCTGACTGCTCTGGCTAGGACTTCCTTTAGAAATCTTTACTGAAGCATCACATCTGCAGCTGGACAAGATGTGGCATAGTCGTACATGAGTTCTTTCTGTAAGAAGCTGTTAATGTATTATAAGGTAGGAACTGTACGGCATGGTGATTGTCATCCTAGGCTTTTTACTCAATAAACTCAGAGGTGATTCCAGAAATAATACCTAGAGAGACAAGTCTCATCTGAAGCAAGGGTACTAATAATTTTAACATTTTCAATGTACCTAGAGATAACTCCTCATTATATCAAAATTAAGGTAATGGTGTCTTTGACCGCTTTCACAACTCAGTTGGGTTCCAACATGAAGCCTCCTATAACCTTGCACATGAAGAGAAAGGAGAAAAACTAGTGGAGATGTGATTTTTGGAATCTGACTAAATACAGAGATGGTCTTGGCCAGAGCAGCTGAACATACGTATATTTTAGTGTGTGGTGTCTAGAGGTCAAGTGATATTCTGACAAACTTGACCACTGTTTGATGTTTTTGTGAGCCCAGTAGGAGCAAGTACATGGATCTAGAGCTCACGAATAAAGTCAAAGATCCAATTTTTGTGTTCTGCAAATCACTTTATTCTCTTAACTCAAATGTGTATATTTTTGAAAAGCCACATTTTATTTTTTTCTCAACTTAGGGGTACAAGTGCAGTTGTGTTACATGCGTATCTTACATGGTTGTGAAATCTGGGTTTTTAGTATGCCCATCATCCCAATAATGTCATTGTATCCCAAGTTGACATTTTATCTCTCACCCCTCTTCCAATCTCCCAACATTTGGGGTTTCCAATGTCTATTATGTTACTCTATATGTCCAATGTATCCATTGTTAAGCTCCTACTTATAAGTTAAAACATGCAATTTTTAATTTTCTGTTTCTGCAGAGTTCTAATTAACTCCTTATTTAATCCACAAGACAAAGATCAACTTCTAAAATCTGATAGGGCCAAGAAATGTCCTGAAAATCACATGTGAATTTGGAAGGCCTGTCAATCAATTATGATCATCAATAATGTTGCATAACAAAATCCACAAAACCTTATTGGCAAATAACAATAAGCCCTTATTTAGCTCATGCTGCAGGTCTACCAGAGGTAGCTGATCCAGGCTGGATTTGGCTAACTAGTTTCCTCCCGCCACCCCTCCTTCTGGCCTTATGTCTCAGTTTTCTCTTAAGACTAGCAGACTAGCCTGGAATGTTATTCTCATGGATTGCAGAAGCAGAAGACAGCAAGTCAATACACACAAAGTCTATAGAGCCTAGGTTCAGAACTGGCACCCTAGACTTGTACCTAATTCTGTTGGCCAAAACAAGCCTTGTGCCCAATCCTCAAAGTCAAGGGTGAGGAAATAAGCTGTAGCCTTTTAGTGAGGGAAACCAAACAGTCACATGGCAAAGATGAACACAGGGAAGGGAATGAAATTGTGACCTGTCACACAGGTGGTCCACAAGCAGACCAAATAACAAGCAGACCACAATGGGACTTCCATACAGATATGAAGATAACCAGCAGATCTGTCATCTCAGGCAAGGCTCCTTCTGCGAAGTGTGCTCCTTTCATATGACAGCTGGCCTTTATTACTATTGAATCCACAGTAAGAATAATGAATATTGAATCAAATCTCCTCTGGTCAACGCATACCTTCTGAAATAGCTCTACAAAAATGAAATGAATGCTCATTCTTCCCCTTAAACATTATTCTTTAAATTTACTTAGCATATCACTAATACTTATGAATAAGTAAAAACATTCAAAATAGTTTACAAAGCCCTTATTATCTGGACACAGAGTGGTGCCCACTAGTTATTGTATAATAATTAAATGGGGAAGAAATAACCTCTGGTAGTCTTTACCAAGCTTTAATGATTTGAGTATCTGGGTGTAGATAGCATGAACCCCAACTTTTCAGAGATTTCCAAATGCATTAAATTCTCAGTAGGCTTGGCAGCAATTGTAGATTGTGTTATGACCGTCAAGTGAGAAAGCTAAGTCCATCAGTCTGCTACTTAGGTATTACTGTAACATTAAAAGGAATTCAGTAATGTTTTGGCAACTTAACTGTCCTTGCATTTTGAACAGGGTGTGAATCCATTCAAATGACCCTCCCTAGTAACAGGGAAGATATTTTTTTGAATCAGAGAGATTAACCCAACACTTGTCCTTTCTTTGATTTTTGGATCACACTTTCAAGACTGTCTTCTGTCTTGACAAACTTTCTTGTTTGTTCTTCAAGTGTTTTATCTCAGAAAATTTAACCACATGCAACTCAGCAGCTGTTCTTAGTTAATATCTTCAGGTTAAATCAGTACACATCCTATAAACTAAAACATGCCTGCATGTTTGTTTTTACGGTTAGTTGACATTCCCTCTCCCAATCCCCAGCATTCTCCAGATCAGGAGGTTTCAAGGAGTATCAATAAGTCATCAAACTTGAAAAAGTGAACATGTTTTTCAAAATGTAAACACTATTAAGGAAAACTAAGATGCATATTATTTCGGTTGCCTGGATTTTCAATGACCGCTACTAGAAAATGTGTCTGCCTATTCAACCATAGTCTCACAAAGGCATATAAATAAATAAACACATTTAGACGTGATTAAAATAAAACCTCATTTGCTAGATAATCCCCTTCATTTTTCTAAATAAGGCATGCCATCTAGCTTCCAGAGAAAGAAGTAATACCTCAAAAGATTCTTCCTGTAAGATGACTGTTAAGCAAATGTAAGCTGTTTTCATTTAGGAAAATCAGATGAGGGCTTTTCGAACATTTTAATACTTTTCACAGTAAGAAATTAGACTACCAAAAGTTTCCACCAATAGGACATTGTGACTGTACAACTGGATGTCATAGTTATAACATGAATTCATCACCCAATGTAACTATTGCCTAGATCAGTGACTTTCAAATATTTCTGACCATGACACACAGTAAATGTGTGTTTTAACACATTTAACATCACAACTCAGTATACACATACACCCTCATACACACACACACACACACACACACACACACACACATATGAAACAACAGGTTTAGGAAATGGTGCCTATCTTTAGTATATAAGATATTCTCTGATATTTTGCTTCTATTCTATTTCATTATGTTTTCAAATTGTGATGCACTGAAAATAATTCTATCAACTACTAACAGATTGTGACATACTGTTTAAACTTTGCAGAAGTTGAAACTTAACAAATAGTCACATCCAGATTTCCCAGAAATCAGATCCCGTGGTAAGGTTTTAGTGTTTGGGGGCTTTATCTCAGGAAAGCAAGTGTAAAAGGGTAAGAGTGAATCATGGGAAAAGAAAGATCACGTATGAGATGGTGAATTATTCAGCTGGCCACAGCTTTATGAGAACAAACAGCTGATGGCTCAGTCACAAGGGAGGGACATCACCAGAATGGCTACATGGAACCATGACCTCCTAGAAGAGTCCTTTGTAGACGGTGGATGAGGAAGGACAAAGTACTGACTGCTAGCTCCTTCCCACCTGCAGTCTCTTATTAGTTAAACTTCATCCCAGTTCAACTCCCACTATTTCTGGATTGCATCACTCAGTCCCTCTGGTCAGAGTCTCCTTCAATAAGGTGAGACGTATGCAAGGGCTGCCCGGGCACCTGCCCTTAGAAACAATGCCAATGGCCAGATTTCACCCTCAAGGGAGGCTGAGACAACCTAAGGTTAGGGGCTGGTCATACAGCTAGTGCTTAAGACCTTGGAAATGACTATGCAGGAAACGCAACAAACATCGAAGGCTCAGGAGTCATGTTGGGGGAGGCCCAACATTAGGGCCACTATTTGAGAAAAAGCACACATCTTGGAGTCGAACAGTCCTAGACTGAAATCCTTACATTTATACTTCCAAGCTGTGTGATATCTGTGTAAGCTGCTTTACTGCTTTGATGATGATGCTAATATCTTTGCAGAGCTGCTATAAAAGCTAGAGATAACATGATTTCCTCCAGAAAGGTCCTTCCCTTCCTAGACTTATTTCCAGTTTATTACAGTTTATATTTCTTATGCTAGCATTATTTTTTTCCTTTTTTTTTGGTTAATTAATACAATTAAATAGGCAAACTTTTATTTCTGATATTGAAGGAGAAGTTTTCAGTTTCACCATTAAGTTTGAGTTCTACAATAAGGTTTTGTTAGTTGCTTTTTATCAAATTAACAAATTTTCTTTTATTTCTAGTGTTCTAAATTTCTATCATGAATGAATGTCAAGTTTTATGAAATGATTTTCAGCATTTATCGACATACTGCTTTTGGCTTTGATCTGTCAATGTGGAGAGTAATATTAATCGACTTTTCTGATGTTTATTAAAAACTGCATTCCTGCAATAAACACAACTTCAGTATAATGTATTATTCTTTTTATATAGTGCTGAATTGGCTTTGATAATACTTTGCTTAAGATTATTTTTATCTATGTTCCTAAACAGGATTTGCCTGGAATTGTCCTTTCTTGTACTGTCCACTTCTGGTTTCTGGTATCAACGTTACCAGAAAATGAATGGGTTACCATATCAAGGTTACCATACAATGAATGGCCAGGCACTGTGGCTCACATTTTAATCCCCGCACTTTGAGAGGCTGAAGTTCAGCTGAGCCCAGGAGTTCAAGACCTGCCTCAACATGGCAAAACCTCTTCTCTATGAAACATGCAAAACTTAGCCAGACACAATGGCATGCACCTGTAGTCCCAGCTATGCTGTAGGGTGAGGCAGGAGCATCGATTGAGCCTTGGAGATTGAGGCTGCAGTGTAAGTAGTGAACATGACACTGTACACCAGCCTGGGCAACAGAATGAGACTCTGTCTAAATAAATAAATAAATAAATAAATAAAATAAAATAAGTTCTCTTTTACTCTAAAATAGTTCCTCTTTTGCTCTATTTTGCAATAGTTTTTATAAAGTTGATACAATTTGTTCTTTGAACGGTTGGACTGCATGGTAATTATCTAGGTCTGGAGTTTTTCTCTGTGGGAAGACATTTAACTACCTGTTCAGTTTCTTTAATGATTATGACCTTTTATGTGTCCTATTTTTTAAAATCAATTTTTGTAACATTTTTCTAGGAATTCATCCATTTCATATAAATTTTCAAAGTAACTGGCATGAAATTATTCATACTATCATTTTATTGTTTCCTTAATAATGGCAGTTATATTCTCTTTTATATTCCTCATATGATTTACTTGGGATAGCTTTTTTTTTCACGATCAAAGATTTGTCAAATTTATTAGTCATTCCAAACAACCAACTTTTGTTTTTGTTCATCCTTTCTACTCTATGCTTATTTTCCACTACTTTAGCATCTGCTCATATCTTCGTTATTTCAATTCTTCCAGATTCTTTGGGTTTACTTCAGTTTTCTTTTTCTATCCTCTTAAGATGGCTGTGTCTGTCATTAACTTTCAACCTTGTTTTAGTTTTAATATACTCATTAGAAGCTAGAATTCTAATTGTTGCTCTACCTGCATCTTATAAGTTTTAATGGTAGTATTTCACCAACATTCCCTTCTAAATTTTGTTTTGTTTGTTTGTTTGTTTGTTTGAGACAGAGTTTCGCGCTTGTGACCCAGGCTGGAGTGCAATGGCGCGATCTCGGCTCACCGCAACCTCCGCCTCCCGGGTTCAGGCAATTCTCCTGCCTCAGCCTCCTGAGTAGCTGGGATTACAGACACGCGCCACCACGCCCAGCTAATGTTTTGTATTTTTTGTAGAGACGGGGTTTCACCATGTTGACCAGGATGGTCTCAATCTCTTGACCTCGTGATCCATCCGCCTGGGCCTCCCAAAGTGCTGGGATTACAGGCGTGAGCCACGGTGCCCAGCCCTCTAAATATTTTCTGATTTTACTACAATTCTTTTCTTTAACGTGTGGTTTATACAGAAATGTATTTCTTAATTTTCCAATGCATGAAGTTTTACTGGTTATCAGTTGGTTATTGATTTCTACCTTAACTGAACTGTGTTCAAAGAATGGCAGGTAACTTAGGAAATTATTGAGACTCCCTATATGATCGATTTTTGCAAATGTCCTTTGTATTCTTGACACAGTTGGTATTCTGCATTGTGTGAGTACAATATTGCACGTGTCTATTAGGATATAGTTGGTAAATTGTATTGTTTAAACCTTCATTTTCCTGACTGATTTTGTATCTGCTCCATCACTTGACTTCTGAGAGATATCTTAAAACCTCCTTTATAATTGTGAATTTATTTACCTTTAATTTCTGTGAATTTTTGTTTCATTAATTTTGAGATATACTATTAGGTTCTATTTATCTTGCCTTTTCCTGATTCCTTTTTTCTCTCATTTCTTGCCTTTTTACAATTGGTTATTTTTATCACCTTTTTGCCTCTACTAAGTTTCAAAAATATGTACCATTTTTATCATTTTAATGGTCTTCCTAGAAATTATAACATGCAAACCATAAAAATGTCTTTATTACTCTCTTGAACAATGCAATTTTAACTTTATTTACTCCCTTTCCAATTTAATTGCTATTATTTTCCAGCATTTTAGTTCTGCCTTTTCTTTCAGTATTTTAGTTTTGACCTATTGCTCATGCCCACCTTCATATATTTATTTTATTTTATTTTTTCGAGTCAGAGTCACTCTCTGTTGCCCAGGCTGGAAGGCAATGACATAATCTTGGCTCACTGCAACCTCCACCTCTGGGGTTCAAGCGATTTCTTGTGCCTCAGCCTCCCAAGCAGCTGTGATTACAGGTGCATGCCACCATACCCAGCTAATTTTTGTATTTTTCATAGAGACAGGGTTTAACTATGTTGCACAGGGTTGTCTTGAATGCCTGACCTCAGGTGATTCACCTGTCTTGGCCTCCCAAAGCGCCATATTTATTTAAATTTGCCATGATCTTTCCTCCACATTTCTTACTGTAACTCAGATTTCCCATCTAGGATCATTTTCTTCCTTCTTGAAATATATTCTTTAGAAACATATCCTTGAATACAAAATCAATGTACAAAATAGCATTTCTACACAGCAACAACATCTAAGCTGAAAGCCATTTCAAGAATGCAATCCCATTCACAATAGCCACACCAAAAAATAAAATTAAATACTTAGGAATATAGCTTACAAGAGAGGTGAAAGATCTCTACAGTGAGATTTACAAAACACTACTGAAATAAATCAAAGATGATACAAACAAATGGAAAAACATTCCATGCTCATGGATAGGAAGATTCAAAGTTGTAAAAATGGCCATACTGCCCAAAGCAGTTGACAGTTTCAATGCTGTTCTACCAAACTACCAATGACATTTTTCACAAAATTAGAAAAAAACACTATTGTAAAATCCATATGAAACTAAAAAGAGCCAGAATATCCAAAGTCCTCCTAAACAAAAAGAACAAAGCTGGTGGCAGCACACTACTCAACTTCAAACTATACTACAAGGCTACAGTAACCAAAATAGCATGGTAAAGTTACAAAAAGAGACACGTAGATCAATAGAACAAGTTAGAGAATTCATATTTAATTGCACAGACCTACAATAATCTGATCTTTGTCAAAATCAACAAAACAAGCAATGGGGAAAAGGACTCACTCAATAAATGGTGCTGGGATAAGTGGTCAGGTTAGCCAGATGCAGCAGATTGAAACTGGAATTCTTCCTTTCAGAATATACAAAAATATACTCAAGATGGATTAAAGACTTAAATACAAAACCTTGAACCATAAAAAACCTACAAGAAAACCTAGGAAATGCCATTCTGGATGTCAGCCTTGGCAAAGATTTCACAACAAAGCTCCAAAATCAATTGCAACAAAAACAAAAATTGACAAATGAGACCTTATTAAACTAAAGAGCTTCTGCACAGCAAAAGAAACTATCAACAAAGTAAACAGACAACATATAGAATGGGAAAAAATATTTGCAAACTATGCATCTGACATAAGTCTCATATCCAGAATCTATTAATATAAGAAACTTAAACAAATTAACAAGCAAAAAATAAAAACTCCACTAAAAAATGGGCAAAGGACATGAACAGACACTCCCCCAAAGAAAAGACATGTATGTGGTCAACCAATATATGAACAAATGCTCAACATCACTAATCATTAAGGAAATGCAACTCAAAACCACAATGAGCTATCATCTCCCACCGGTCAGAATAACTATTATTAAAAGGACAAAAAATAACAGATGTTGGTGAGGTTTTGGAGAAAAGGGAAGGCTTACAGACTTTTTGTGGAAAAGTAAATTAGTTCAGCCTCTGTGGAAAGCAGTTTGGAGATTTTTCAAAGAACTTATTCATTAAATGAAACTGCTGTTTGACCCAGCAATCCCATTACTAGGTATATACCCAAAGGAAAATAAATTATTTTACCATAAAAACACATTCACACAATGTTCACAGAAGCACTATTCATAATTAGCAAAGGCATGGAATCAACCTAGATGCTCATCAATGGTTGACTGATAAAGAAAATGTAGTACAGATACACCATGACATACTATGCAGTCATGAAAAAGCACAAGATCATGTCCTTTCCTGCAACATGGATGAAACTGGAGGCCGTTATCCCAAGTGAATTAATACAGAAACAGAAAACCAAACACCACATTTTTTCACTTATAAGTGGGAGCTAAACACTGAGAACACATGGCCACAAAGAAGAGAATAATGGACACTGGGGCCTACTTGAGAATGGAGGGTGGAGATGGAAAAATGAGTGTCCTAGTACTATGCTTATTACCTGGGTGACAAAATAATCTGTACACCAAACCTCAGCAACACACAACCTACCCACATAGCAAAGCTACACAGGTACCCACTGAACCTAAAGGAAACTTGGAAAGAAGGGGGAAAAATATAATACTATGATGTAAATTTAAAAATAAAAAATAAAAGAAATCTATCCTTTATAAAGTCCTTTAATGATGTTTGGGTAGTAAATTCAGTTTCACTTTAGGTTTGCCTAAAAATGCTGTCATTTTGCCTTTGATTTATGTTGGTTAAAAATTTCTGGCCGGGCACGGTGGCTCAAGCCTGTAATCCTAGCACTTTGGGAGGCCGAGGCGGGTGGATCACGAGGTCAAGAGATCGAGACCATCCTGATCAACATGGTGAAACCCCGTCTCTACTAAAAATACTAAAAATTAGCTGGGCGTGGTGGCGCGTGCCTGTAATCCCAGCTACTCAGGAGGCTGAGGCAGGAGAATTGCCTGAACCCAGGAGGCGGAGGTTGCGGTGAGCCGAGATCGCGCCATTGCACTCCAGCCTGGGTAACAAGAGCGAAACTCCGTCTCAAAAAAAAAAAAAAAAAAAAAAAAAATTCTAATCAGCAATTATCATCTCTTAACATATTGAATATATCATTTCTCTTCTGGCTTTCATTGTTGCTGCAAGAGCCCGGTGGTCAACCATTTCTCTGTAGGTGATCAGTTTATTCCTTCTGATTGCTTTAAAGATATCTTTTTTGACTTTGGTGTTGTGTAGTTT
Organism: Saimiri boliviensis; assembly: GCF_048565385.1. Lineage (NCBI taxonomy): Eukaryota > Metazoa > Chordata > Mammalia > Primates > Cebidae > Saimiri > Saimiri boliviensis. The sequence goes on from NC_133456.1 coordinate 1,389,926, forward strand.
CCACATGTATTTTGGTAAGGATTTCTTTTTTTAATGTCTGCTCTGGATTTACTGGAATTTATGCATCTGAGGATTTATGTATTCAACAATTTTGGAAAATCCTCAGGCATCATCTCTCTGGATATTACCTTTTCCCATTCTCTTCATTATTTTTTAATGAAATTCAAGTTATTCATTAAATTTTTTTTTATGAAAGTCACACTCTCTTGTGTGACTTTTAAGCTCTTTCCTATTTTCCAAATATGTATCTCTCTGAGTGGAGGGTGTGGAATTTATAGTTCACCTCCCCCTCCCGCCCCGATGTTGTTCACTCTCTCTGTTGAAGGGAGAGTATTTTTGTCCCAATGTCCCATGGTCTCTATGTTTCTTGTCCCATAACTCTTGTGAGGAAATTGATTCTGAAGGTTACTATGTTCAGTAACTGTCCTCTGGATAAAGTAAAATTTAGCAGTAGTTTAGCTGTCTGGACTTCTGTTTTATTTACCTAGATTTTAGCCAGATAGTTATTTACCTTATTGCCTGCTCACTGATGTTTAAGCACTATTAGACAGCATTTTTTAGTGGTTTTCATTGGGAGAGTTTATTTGAGTATCTGGCCCACTATATTATCAGAAATAGAAGGTGATATTATCTATATAAATTATCAGGCATGGGTTAGATATTTAATAAACAGTAGATATTATTATTGTTGTTTGTTTCCCTAGCCTAACAAGCTTCTCTCTGTTATCTTCTTTCCTTCATGAAAATGTCATACATGGAAAAAATAATAAGTTTTTTAATCGTTTGTTTTTCTGTTAGTAGAATGCCAAGGGTAAGTTCTGAATTCTAGTAACCTGAGCAAGAAAAGTAAAAAGCCATGGTCATGCATGTGTTCCAAGGCTCTGTAATAATAAGATGAAAAAGACAAACAGCTTGCTTTATTTTAGGTTTGAAAACAATAGCCTTGATTATGTAGAAAAAAAAAAGTGAATAATCGGGAAAAAAGCAAAAACGCAAGCACTCACACACAGATTAAATTATACAGCAAACTTTGTCAGAAAAAAGAAAATGAAAGATCCACTTTTCTACATGAATCATAAATGTCAGTTGATTTATATAAAATAAAGTGTTTTCATGGCTACATGGCTGTGTCTGATCAAAACTGCAGTGTTTGATGAGTGTTGCTGCTTCTGTCTGCAGGAATGGGAAAAAAACACTGTAATTTCAGAATTCATAAACCAGACAGGGTTTCTGTTAGGATACTGACCGTGAAAGCTGTCATAATTTTAAATCATAAAAGTAAGTATGAACACGCCTAGATGCCAATATCTCTTTACTATTATCTCTGGCCAAGTTTGTACTGACAGAACTAATTAAAGGAAAAGTGATACTCACCACATTCATCTCATTGGTAAAATATCAACCACATAACTAGCTTTTGAACTGTCAAGATTATGGCAACATTTAACACATCTCAAGGGAAGATATCAAATAGAGACCCAGATGGTTGTTGCTCAATGCTGCCGCCTCCTTTCAAATGCGAAGGTATGATTCTAAGGACAGCAGCAAGAATGTCAAGAACAGCACATCTGTAGAACAGAGTCAATCACGATAGAAGAGTTATTGTATTTGTTTAGTTTTGCCCAGATATTTTCTATGGGTCAAAGTTACTGGAACCCTAAACTCTCACAGCTCAGAAATGCATACTATTCATTAGCCATCCTACAGAAGGATATCACAATTGAGGAGTTTGTGGATATTTCCTGTTAGGTATCAGAATCAGAAGGAAAGGAAATGTGGGGTCACATAAGGTGTACCCCATTCCTGAGAAAGAGACAGGCAGTAAAATAAGGAGAAGTAAGCCAATAAGGAGGCAGTTTGGAGGTCGTGGAAAGTGTTGAGGATGAGTTGTTTGCAAGTCTCAAACAAGCCCTGGGCGAACTAGTAACTGAGACAGGCGAGGATGGGAGGAGTGATGGGGCCGATTTCAGACACTTGACTGGTGTATGGAGGAACTTTATCCTGGAGCATCAACGTGCAAAGGGAGGGCCAGCGCACCCTGAACAACCTGGAACTGTGACAAGGGACAAATATCGGTAACTAGATTGGACACTGATGCTAGACACCAAGGAGAAAACGCTAACGAAGCTTAATCACATTTAATTTTTGAGAAGCAGATATAATTGCTGAATTTGCTGACTTCTGAATCTGCTCCAGGCTTTAAGCCTTAAATGTGCTGATGGTTGGGGCACTTAAACCATAAGCCATAAATAACCGCAATTAATCTTAGTAATGAATCAAAACATGAATCCTTGTGGAGACCAGGCAGGTCTATATTTTAAAGAGACAAAAATAAACCTAAGCATTTAAAGAAGTTTTTCCTTCTTCACGTATAAGTTGAAGACTAGAGCAGAAACCAATCCGTAAGGCATAACTTCCAAACCACACCAAAGTCTTTGGCTCTCGACTCCCCAGTACCACGTGCTGTTGAACCAACAGTACTGGAAAACCATTCAGTTTAGTGTAACAAATAGAAATCGAGCTCCTATTATGTGCCAGAAAGGTGTCAGGAGACAGAGAGATAAATAAGACATTGTCCTTGCCACTGTACCAAACATTCTCTTTTCTTCCAAGCCTTCTTTATAAAAAGGCCATAAAGCCTTTGAAGAGAGCTTGGTGTAATTATTTTTGGTATTTACTTAGTGTTTGTGTCCATGTGGCTGTAGACGTTGGACATGAGGCAGGGGCTCCATAAACCTTACTGAATGGAAAAATACCACTCATTTGGCTTATGGGTTAGTTTTCTCTTGCTGCCATAACAAATAAACACAAACTTGGTCACTTAAACACCACCCACTTATCATCCCACAGTTTTGTGAGTCAGAAGTCCAGGTACAGCCTGCCTTGACTGGGTCTTCTGCTCGGGGAATCACGAGGAATAAATCAAGATGTTGGCTGAGGTGGGCTCTTATCCTGATGCTCTGGGGAAGATTCTCCTTCTGAGTAACATTCAGTTCTCTGTGGTTGTAGAACTAAGGCCTCCATTTCCTTCATACATGACCCCTTTGTCAAGCCAACAGTAGTACCTGAATTCCCTGACTTGCCCTTCTGTTACTAGCCAAATAAAGACCTCTGCTTTTCAGGGCGTATATTATTAGATTAGACCTGCCCAGATGATCCAGGATAATCTCTCTATTTTAAGGTCAGTTGACAAGTAACCCCAATTATAGCTGCAAAGTTTCTTGTGCCATTTAACACAACATATTCACAGGAGTAACACAAGGAAGCCAAATTTCTGCCTACCATGGCTTATTTAATTGCAAGTGATATAAAACTGCCCTAAGTGGTTTACACCAACAAGAAGTCAAGAGAGAAAGCATTAGGTAAAGGGAAGTAAAGGAATTGATGCACCTTTATCATGAATACAGTCACACCTGAAGACATTATCGGACCTCAGTCTCTGACTTTCTTTTTAATCTTTCATCTCTGCTCCCCTTTGTGTGGCCTTATTCTCTCCAAGGGCAGACTGGTTTTCTTTAATTCCAATTTTGTTTATTTCCATATTAGTGACCCACCAAAAAAAAAAAAAAGAAAACAAGAAAAAGAAGAAGTTTTCTCTTGCAATGTCTAGTCAGCACCCCACTGCCTGGACTTTGAATTTAAGTAGTGTTCCAATGATGGGTAAATGGTTGTTTCTTATTCATTCCAATACCATGATAACTCTTTCCTGATACTGAGCAGTCTGGCCTACAGTCACAACCCCACTAGGGCCATATGGGGCAGGAAAGAAGGTTGTGACGGGAAAGGTAGGAAAAAAATAAGCATGATAGTCTACTTCACTGGTAGTTGTTTTTAAAAGTCTCAAATTTCTAACTAGTTCGTATAATCTAAGAGAGTCTGGGTCACGTGCCAGTCACTTTTGTATATTTCATAGCATATATGGCATAAGGCTTTGCACAATTCAGAAGCTCAGTATATATGAATGGATCAGTTGCACAGAGTAAATTCCCCAAAGTGTCACTGTCTATCAACAGGCAACAAGGAAACAGACAAACTGGAAAAAATAGAGTGTTTTTACTGCATATAGTTCATGTTAATTACAACCAGTTTTACATAGTAAATTACAGTTTACATCATATGTCTACATGTGTCATTTCGTTTACTCAAGACAGCTACAATACAAGTTGGGTTTTAACAATAGCCCCATTTTACAGATGAGCCTGAGTGAGACACATACTTGCCAAAAATAGTAAAAGTAGTAAGTGTTGAACAATAAAATCTGATTCATATTTTCTATTTTTTCTTCTACTAAATGTTTGCCAGGGAGTTGCTCCCCACACACCCCACACACCCCATCCTCAGATTGGCCTTGTGTTTCTTGTGCTGGGTGCCCTTGGGACCTGAGGTGAAGGAGAGGGACTGAACGGTGGTGACGAGGAAATGTGCTCTGTGAACTGCCAGTCATTTCAAAAGAGAGGTTAATGCCAGCGTGAAGTAAGACCATAAAGACTTGCAAAAGAAAGCCAGCCAGGGGAACACAAAGAAATAAGAAAGACCCTACCCTATTCAGAGCTCTCAGAGTTAGGCTTTATTATTCCTCTCTTCTAATTCCTGGCATCTCTTGTTTCAGCCACTGAGCACTTTCAATTTCTTCCCCAAGAAGAAAGCAAAGCCAATCCAATTTCTCTTCAATAATGTAGTTTTGCTCACATCCTTTAAACACAATTAATTAGGGTGGTGTGTGTCCACTTCCAGACCAGGAGCCAAAACTTTTCCTTTAGCCATTAGGAAAACATCTCCCACCCAAAGAGAAAGCCACAAAGCAGAGAGTGAGAAAAGATCATGGGGCCCACCAGACATGGGGCCCAAAAAGCAGAGAGTGAGAACAGATCATCTGTCTCAAATCTATAGATATCATCTGGGCCCCATGTCTGGTGTCTGAGAGCCAAGAAAACACAGAAGCCCATTTGAGTAGCTCTCAAAAAAAATCCTCTGCAAATCTGTTTGAAATTGTCTGCTGGCTAGAGCATTCCTGTTCACACTGATGGTGTCTGATTTTCCATTTTTTCCTTTAATAATGTGTTTCTACCTGGGACTATTGATTGGCCAGAAAAACAGGAGAACCCTCCCTTGGATCAGCTTCCCTGCCTGTCCGTCTCCCACCAACAGGAGTCCCTGTGATCTTGCCTGTCAATGTCGTCAACTTTAAAAGATTCTTCCAAGGAGAATCCAACATAAACAGAAGACAAACATCATCTGCCCTGTTACATTTGTCCTTTACTCAAGAATTTTAAAGCACCTCTCCAAGAACCAAAAAATAAAATAGCCCTCTATAAACAATGTTTTGGTAGCCAGATTATTACAGCCAAAATGATCTCAGTCACATATTCGCCTCTATTCTGGTTCAAGGGTAAGAGAGGTTAAGGGACACACCCCACATCATCCAGGGGCTCAGCAGTCAGAGGTGGAGCTTCTTGTCTACACTATTCTCCCTAGGTCTTAGCTTGGTTGTTTTCAAATACTATTTTGTTTGAAAGCACTTGTGAGTTTTTCTTAAATTAAACCAATTACCTCGGTGCTAGATTCCAAATACTTTACCACCCTTTTTGTCTTTCATGTTCACTAATTAAAAGGTAATTATTTTTTAATATCTGGTGCTTATTCATTTCATGGAGAGAAGGTGTTGGGTTGAAGAAAGGAGGTCCTAATAGGAAAGTGAAGGTATACCTAAAAGTAGAATAATTCAGAGAAACGGTGTAGTTCTGAGGGATATTCACAAATGTGTGAATTTGGGGGAACCACAAAGCCTAGTTCAGTAACCTAGAAAGAGTGACAACTGTTTTAATCACCAGCTGAAAGAGAGAGAGGCAGAAGCAATTATCAGATTCCAGAATGAGTGAGAGTTGGTTGGAGTCCATTATCTTGAGGAGATTAGTGACTTTTGGTAAAGGGACACAGCCAGTGTCACAAGGAAGGGGCCAAGGGATAGTACCTTCCTGACCTCACTGTCTTCCCCTGCCACAGACTCCTGCAAGATCTTTCCATTGGCCAAATCCAGAAGAAAACTGGATTTGGAGAAAACTGGATTTGGAGATGAGAAAGTGTGCTCTGTGAACTGCCAGTCATTTCAAAAGAGAGGTTAATGGCGACATGATGTAAGACTAGAAGGGAGTCTAAACTAGACCTGAAAAAGAAAGCCAGCCAGGGGAATAAACCATCAGAGATTACTACAAACAACTCTATGCACACAAACCACTAAACCTGGAAGAAATAGATAAATTCATGGACACTTGCACCCTACCAAAACTAAACCAGGAAGAAGTTGAAACCCTGAATAGACCAATAACAAGGGCTGAAGTTGAGGCAGCAATTAACAGCCTACCAAACAAAAAAAGTCCAGGTCCAGACCAGTTCACAGCCAAATTCTACCTGTCGTACAAAGAGGAGCTGGTACCAATCATTCTGAAACTATTCCAAACAATACAAAAAGAGGGAATACTTCCCAAATCATTTTATGAGACCAACATCATCCTAATACCAAAACATGGCAGAGACTCAACAAAAAAAGAAAACTTCAGGCCAATCTCCATGATGAACATAGATGCAAAAATCTTCAATAAAATACTGGCAAACCAATCGCAATAGCACATCAAAAAGCTTGTCCACCATGATCAAGTAGGCTTCATCCCAGGAATGCAAGGCTGGTTGAACATATGCAAGTCTATAAACATAATCCACCACATAAACAGAACCAAAAACAAAAACCACATGATTATCTCAAAAACCACATGATTATCTCAGTTGATGCAGAGAAGGCCTTTGGGAAAATTCAACAGCACTTTATGCTAAAAACTCTCAATAAACTAGGTATTGATGGAACCTATCACAAAATAATAAAAGCTATTTATGACAAACCCACTGCCAATATCATACTGAATGGGCAAAAACTGGAAGCATTCCCTTTGAAATCTGGTACTAGACAAGGATGCCCTCTCTCTCTTCTCTGATTCTATATAGTATTGGAAGTTTTAGCCAGAGCAATCAGGCAAGAAAAAGAAATAAAAGGTATTCAATTAGAAAAGGAGGAAGTCAAATTGTCTTTATTTGCAGACAACATGATTGTATATTTAGAAGACCCCATCATCTCAGCCCAAATTCTCCTGAAGCTGATAAGAAACTTCAGCAAAGTCTCAGGATACAAAATCAATGTGCAGAAATCACAAGCATTCCTATATACCAATAACTGACAGAGAGCCAAATCAAAAGCTTACTCCCATTCACAATTGCTACAAGAAGAATAAAATATCTAGGAATACAACTAACAAAGGAGACAAAGGACCTCTTCAGGGAGAACTACAAGCCACTGCTCAACAAAATAAGAGAGGACACAAGCAGATGGAACAATATTCCATGCCCATGGTTGGGAAGAATCAATATTGTAAAAATGGCCATACTGCCCAAAGTAATTTATAGATTTAACTCTATCCCATCAAACTACCAATGACCTTCTTCACAGAACTGGAGAAAAACACTTTAAACTTCACATTGAACCAAAAAAGAGCTCACGTGGCCAAGACAATCCTAAGCAAAAAGAACAAAGCTGGTGGCATCATGCTGCCAGACTTCAAGCTATCCTACAAGGCAACAGTAATCCAAATAGCATGGTAATGGTATCAGAACAGAGACACACACCAATGGATCAGAACAGAGGCCTCTGGAGCAACACCACACATCTACAACCATCTGATCTTTGACAAACCTGACAAAAACAAGCAACGGGGAAAGGAGTCCCTGTTTAATAAATGGTGCTGGGGAAACTGGCTAGCCATGTGCAGAAAGCAGAAACTGGACCCCTTCCTGACATGTTACACTAAAATTAACTCCAGATGGATTAAAGACTTAAACATAAGACCTAACACCATAAAAACCCTTGAAATAAAACCTAGGCAAAATCATCCAGGACATAGGCATAGGCAAGGACTTCATGTCTAAAACATCAAAGGCAATGGTAACAAAAGCCAAAATGGGCAAATGGGACCTAATTAAACTCCAGAGCTTCTGTACAGCAAAAGAAACATTACAGTGAACCGGCAATCAACAGAATGGGAAAAATTTTTTTCAATCTACCCATCTGACAAAGGGCTAATATCCAGAATCTATAAGGAACTAAAACAGATTAAAAAAAAAAAAAAAAAAAAAAAAAAAAACCATTCAAAAGTGGGCAAAGGATATGAACAGACACTTTTCAAAAGAAGACATATATGAAGCCAACAAACATATGAAAAAATGTTCATCATCACTGGTCATTAGAGAAATGCAAATCAAAACCACATTGAGATACCATATCACACCAGTTAGAATGGTGATCATTAAAAAATCTAGAGACAACAGGTGCTGGAGAGGATGTGGAGAAATAGGAACACTTTTACACTGTTGGTGGGAGTGTAAATTAGTTCAACCATTGTGGAAGACAGTGTGGCGATTCCTCAAGGACCTAAAAATAGAAATCCCATTTGACCCAGCAATCTTATTACTGGGTATACACCCAAAGGACTATAAATCATTCTATTATAAAGACATATGCACACACATGTTCATCATGGCACTGTTTACTACAGCAAAGACCTGGAACCAACCCAAATACCCATCAATGACAGACTGGATAAGGAAAATGTGGCACATATACACCATGGAATACTATGCAGCCATCAAAAATGATGAGTTTGTTTCCTTTGTAGGGACATGGATGAACGTGGAAGCCATCATTCTCAGCAAACTGACACAAGAACTGAAAATCAAACACCTCATGGTCTCACTCATAGGCAGGTGTTGAACAATGAGAACACTTGGACACAGGGAGGGGAGCATCACACACTGGGGGCCATTGTGGGGGCTACAGGAGGGATAGTGGGATGGAGGGTGGGGGACGGATAACGTGGAGAGAAATGTCAGGTATAGGTGTTGGGGGAGTGGAGGCAGCAAACCACCTTGCCATGAATGTACCTATGCAACAATCTTGCCTGATGTGCACATGTACCCCAGAATCTAAAGCACAATAAAAAAGAAGAAAAAAAAGAAGAACCCTACCCTATTCAGAGCTCTCAGAGCATGGAAAGCCCAGTTGATGTAGTCTACACAGGAAAGCCTCTCAGAACTGATAATTTCTGTGAGTTCTTGCAATCCTTAGAAATGATAATAACAAAAATCACGTATAGCATTTATCATATGTACTAGTCACTAGCACTTTATTTCTTTGATCTCTCTACCACCACCCTCTATGGTGGGTATTTTCCCTCTGTCTGACAAATGTGGAAACTGAGGCTCAAAGACTTCCAGTAACTTGCTCAATGTCATCACATGGCTAGTAAGTGCCACGTACTGGTTTAAAGCTCTATTCTACCATCAAAGCTAGTGTGTTCTTAGTATGTCCCACTGCCTACAAAGTACCCATCATCGTGCTTGGTACATAGCAAGGTTCAGAAAATAGCAACTAGGCAGTTAATATTACTAATGATGATAAGAAAAGACTTGTGTCTTACTATCACTGCATGCTATTTGTTGTGCTAAGCCCTTTATCTACATTATCTCAGTTAATCTTCACAGCCACCAATAGATTTCTCCAAAGGAAAGCTTCCCTTGCTCCTGGAGAAATGCACAAACTTTGACCAAAGACTACATGTTAGTCATGAGAATACCCATCCTGGACCTCGCTCTGCAGGGCGGGTAATTGACAACAGCTCCAGAGGTGGGATTCTCAAATCTCATCAGTGCCTTTGCTCCTAGGTCACACTTTCCATCAGCTCCTCCCAGGCCAGTGACTGAGTTCATCAGGGACACTAAGTCAGGCCTTTTCCTGGGAAATGCAAGATTCCTTTGATGGGCAACTTTGGCCCAAGGGCTTTTCAGTGGGGAGGTCAAACTCTTCTTACAACTGTGCTTCAGTTAAACACGTTTCCACCCAAACGTTCCTCCTTTCTTCTCTCCTTCATTTGCTGTCTGACCTGTGTTTACAAACTGATGTCTCTCCCAGCTCCCTCCTTGGTTTTGCCCTCAGGCATTTTCCCTAAATATTGCTTCTAAAATATTCTTGCGAATTTAATTTAATCCTGTGTTGGTGCCTGTCTCTGCTTCTAGGCAGAGCCCACTAAGAGAGATCCTAGCAGTCTCACTGAATTGTAATCTTAAATGTAGTGCTATTAACAATTATTACCTATTATTTACCAAGTTGCTATAAAATTTTTTTTTTTAAATTATGAACCTAAATTCAAGTCATCTTCAATCTAGCAACAAGTTGTGTACGTACAAAGATACACTGTTAGCTAGTTATGTCATGTTCCGGAAGGAGAGACCACACTGGGAGGTCAGACTCTATCCTTTTATGTTTTATGCGATTATCGGTGGGAATTCCATGTAGGTTCCCTGGCAATGTGTTTCTTGGAAAATTTGGTTCTGAATTCAATATCGAACTGTGGCTTTTTTTGAATCCTAAGTAGAAATGGCTTGGCAGGAAGAAAAAAATCAGCCAGCTGTCTTTGTCCAACTGTTTAAAATATGTATTTTCCAAGGATCCCATTCTTTCCACTGTTTCTTCTTTTTTTTCCAACAAAGACCCCACTCCTTTTCACAAAATCTGTTTGCACTCAGGAAGTCTTCCTTTCCTCTAGGCAGAGAAGTCAGCAATAAAGCCACTGGCGTAGAGCATTCTTTTAACTTATGTAACAGACTACTATGGTACATCCCCTTATGCTGCTCCATTTTCCAAAAAGAAGGATCTCCTGAAAGTGTCTTATCCATATATTTGACCAGCTTTATTTTCTTTCCTCATAATAAATTTTGAGGTATGTAAAATATATAAAGAGACAGAGACACGCAGAGAGAAATAATTGTGGTTGCTTTTGTTGTCAGGTATGAAACATCTTGCACAAGTTAAAGAATTAAGAAATGAAAGACAATTATGATTTTCTACCATTTTCTCACTTACGGCAGTTACGGATTTTTGTTAAGCAATGAAGTCCTAAAAAATAACAACCCCTCCTTTTTTTTTTTTTTTTTTTAACAAGCATGAAGTGTGTAGCAAACATATCAGGAGATATGATGATGAATATAGAGCTAGATCATGAATTCCAATTATGCTTAGTTTACTGAGTGATTCAAGTGATTTATCATCTTTGTCATGTTGGTATGTTATTGGGGGAAAAAAAAAACGTTATCAAACTATCATCTGAAGGAAACAGGGAGTCTCCAAAGTTTTCACATGTTTTTTCAACTAGCAGGAAGCCCCTGCTTGCACTGAAAACAGTATGTACTTTTTGTTTCCCGGGTTTGTTTCTTTGTTTGTATAGAGACAGGGTTTTGCCATGTTGCCCAAATTGATCTCAAACTCCTGGGCTCCTGGGCTCAAGCCATCCACCCACCTCAGCCTCCCAAAGTCCTGGCATTACAGGCATGAGCCACCACATCCAGCCTTAGTCTGTACAATTTAAACAAGAGGTTAGTGGAGAAAGTCTCTGCTTTTCTAAGGCTCTCCAAACTATGCAGCTAGATGTCTTCAGTTACTATACTTGTACCATCTCACTGATCCCGAGAATCCCAGCATATATTCTGACAGGAACTCAACAAAACATCAATTCCAAGTCATCTCCTCCTCAAGCTTAATTTGTCAGCATCCTCCATCAAATGCCTGGCAGAAATTCCCACCAGAAATCATTCACGGCACCAATGCAGCTGAGAGGCAGAATCCTCCCTGCCTTACATTTCAGATACCCCCGAATAATTGCTCTTCTTTGAAAAAAACTCTAAACAAAAAGTAGAAGAAAAATAAGAAGGTGTCCAAGACTCAATAAAATGAGTGAAATAGCCATTTCTAGTCAATTTATATAAACTTTATTAGGGCTCAAGATGAGTCTATTATTTTTACAGAGCTATGTGTCCCTTCTCTGTAGCTTTTCACTATCTTGTGGAAAATTTAGCCCAATTTATTTTAAATATGCTGTTCTTATCTTCTTTTGATGTAGCTCCTTGGAAATTAAGGCAAAAATCCTCAACAAAATGCTAGCAAACCAAATTCAACAATATATTAGAAAGAACGCTTATCATGACTAAGTAGAATTTATCCCTAGACTGCAAGGATGGCTCAACATAGGCAAATCCATCAATGTGATACATAACAACAAAATAAAGGATTAAAAAGTGCTTATTTCAGTTGATGCTGAAAAAGCACTTGATATTATAAAATTCAACAGTACTTCAGGATAAACATCCTCAGAAAGCTGGAGATAGAAGGAACATACCTCAACATAATAAAAGCCATATATGACAGACACACAGCTAATATCATACTGAGTAGGGAAAAACTGAATGCCTTTCCTCTAAGATTTGGAACGTGACAAGGGTTTCCACTTTCACCACAGTTATTTGATATAGTACTGGAAGTCCTGGCTAGAGCAAACAGACAATAGATATAAAGGGCATCCGAATTGGAAAGGAAAAAGTCAGATTATCCTTGTTTGCCAATCGTATGATCTTATATTTGGAAAAACCTAAAGACTCCACAAGAAAATGTTTAGAACTGATAAACAAACTCAATGGACTTACAGAATACAAAAATCAGCATACAAACATCAGCAGCATTTCTATAGGTCAACAGCGAACAATGTGAAAAGGGAACACCTGTACGCTGTTGGCTGGAATGGAACTTAGTACAACCACTACAGAGAACAGGGTGGAGGTTGCTTTAAAAAACTAAAAATTGAGCTACCATATAATTCAGCAATTTAGGAATATACCCAAAAGATGGGAAACCAGTGTACTGACGAGATACCTGCACCCCCTATGCTTGTTGAGGCACTGTTTACAATAGTAAGATCTGGAAGGAACCTAAGTGGCCATCAGCAGATTAACAGATAAAGAAAACGTGCCACACATGCACAAGGGACTATTCAGCCATAAAAAAGAATGAGATCATTTGCAACAACATGGATGGAACTGAAGATAATTCTGTTAAGTGAAATAAGCAAGGCACAGAAAGAAAGACAAATATTCCATGTTCTCACTTACTTGTGGGACCTAAAAATCAAAACAATTGAACTCATGGATAGGGAACAGAAGGATCGTTAGCCGGGGCCATTATGGTGGGGGCCCATAATCCCAGGTACTCAGGAGGCTGAGGCAGGAGAATCGCTTGAACCCAGGAGGCAGAGGTCACAGTGAGCCAAGACCGTGCCATTGCTCTCCAGTCTGGGCAACAGAGCAAGATTCTGTCTCAAAAAAAAAAAAAAAAAAAAAAAAAAAATGGTTGCCAGAGTCTAGGAAGAGAGGTGAGGGCTCAGGGAAAGGTGGGGATGGTTCATGGGTAACAAAAAAATAGAAAGAGAAAATAAATCCTACTATCTGGTAGCACAATAGGGTGACAATAATAACTCAAAAGTACATTTTAAAATAAAAAGTATAATTGTACTGTTTGTAACTCAAAGGATAAATGCTTGAAGGAATGGATACCCCATTCTCCGTGATGTGCTTATTTCACATTGCTTGCCTGTATCGAAATATCTCATGTATCCCATAAATACGTTCACCTACTATGTAACCACAAAAACTAGAAAATTTGTTTAAAATTTAATGTAGCTCCTTGAGGGTAAGAATCCGCATATTTTCCCCTTGCATCTAAAACACCCCACCCAGCAACATACACGATAGTTTGCATTTAGTAGAAGACCAATAAATAGGGGATAAAATTAGATGCCCCAGAAAAATAATCACTTTCACCTTCTAGACAACTAATTGATGACCAAAGTATTAAAAGAGGATTTCAAAAATTCAAAAAGATCTTTTCCATAAAAACATACAGACACGTAAAATGAACAACCTTTGTCTTCAGATTTCTGGGACAAAAAGTCTGTGACCACAGAATTATTAACTGATTTTGCTCTGAAGCCGTTTTGAGTCATTTTTTATTTCTTCTTCTTTTGTGGCTTGCTTTCTTTCATTAAGTCTTCCTGGGAAATTTCCCTTTCAGATTGGGCCAAAAGGCTGTGGATTTTCTGGTTTCTGTGAGACAAACGACTGGAGGAAAAAGCTAATTTACCAGGAAGGGCAGAGATGAGAGTTCTTTGAAGAATAGTTGAGCTTCAAGAGACATTCCCCAAGATTATGTGGAATGGCCTTTCAAGGGGGTTAAGTCAGAACTGTCACTGGAAGAACTCAAGATTTTAGTAAATCTGAGGCAGAACTGATCAAGATCTAAGAAGCCATCTGGGAAGCAATTCTCAGTCCACAAACAGCATTTGCCAGTCTACCTGTTTTGTTACATGCCCAGAATATTTGGAGAGGGGTGATAGGAGAGGCAGGACAAGAAGAAGGAAGGTGTTTAAGGAAATCTTTCTATGATAACTGCTTTTCTCTTTCTTTGATGTTATCTTAATGAAGCAACAAACCATAATCCTTATTAAAGATAAATACAACAGAGGCTATTTTTGCCTGGGAATCACACTTTATACCTTAAAGCCACTATGTGCTGTTCCTGGCACATCTGGTGTTATAAATGACCTGGAATATTGAAAGAATTTTCAAACCCTCAGACAAAAACACAAGTAGCTACATCAGTAATTAGCACTAAAGAGAATTTTTAGCATCTGGATATTTCAGTAATTAAGATGGCCAAAAGCATTTCAGTCTGTTATTACACACAGACGGTCAAAGAAGTGCTTTCCACGATGTATGGATTTCTTCCTCACCTCATCTCATTCGCAGCCTCTAGAGGCTGAGCGCTGGACTTAAGTCTCAAGAACTGTAATTGAACCCCAGCTATCACTCACTACTTTGTAACTCTGGGTCAATTTCTTGGTCCCTCCAAACCAAAACTCTCCCATCTATAAAACTGGAGTATTTTTTATCTCCCTTACTTAGACAAAAGGGTTTTTGTGAGGCTCAAAAGAAGAAATAGATGTGAAAGCATTTTACAAATCCAAGGCACTGTGCAAGAGGTACTGAATAGGATCACTGTTGCAGGGGGTCCTCTGATGGCCCTCGCCTAAGTTCTGCTAACAGTTTTGTGCGGGCCTCACCGGCCCATCATCCTGCACTCGGGCGGACCTTCCAGTGCCCTAATCCAGCATCACGTAGCGCATGAATGAATTGAAACCAAGTCAAATCCGTGTTCACCTTGCTCCTGACAGAACTCCTGCTAATTAGCACTTCAGAGGTGTTTTCAAAGATAAAAATTGGGAGATAAATCCTAACTGCATCGTCAGTTTCGCGTATTCTATTACATTACTTTTGGAGAGGCTGTATTAAATGACATAACCAAGGTATATGTATTTCACAAGAATGTATATAAATATTATTAGTCTTTGCTCAAGTTCTAGAAAACTATTATGAAAAGTAGCCCTTTGCTCCTTGGACTTCAGTAAAGATGTTTTATTCTTCCTACTAAATCACTTCAGATGATGTTGCGTGCCAGTGGGGTACATTATATATCCTGCAGGTCAGTAGCTGATGGCAGTGGCATTCATCCAGATTTCTCATTTTTACATAAATGGCTTTAAAACACGTTCTCTATATTACACGCTCATCTTATCCTGGCCCAGCAAAATACACATGATTCCATATAATGCAAATAATATTATGATGAGAAAAAGCTACTAAGGAGTCAAAATGGTGTTATAATGACTTACTATAAAATCCATATGCTCAGTCTGAAAATAATCCAAATAAGCACTAGAAACTGGCAGTTTAATGCGGTACTGAAAAGGTCAGATCAAGAAGCAGGAAGGCTCATGAAACCAAAGCATATGCAAAAGAAACAGCCAAAAGAGTATCATAACTCCTACAAAGATTTTATTTAGAGGCTCAAATTTCTAGCCCTAAACTTGATATGCTTCTGTTCATACCAGAGGGGGAAAAAAAAAAACTCCTTATTAGAAACATTGGAAAAGTTGAAAAATGTAAATTTTGTGTGTTTGCACTGATTCAAATCAATGGAAATGTACGCTTTTCTTAGAATTAATCAATGTGAACACTTAGATTTTAAATCTGTCCACATTCCAAGATGTTATATGTCCATCTGTCACTTAATTCAGCGGTTCTGATGAGAATTCTTCATGTGCTTATACTTGAATATGTCTTCTATACAGTTTGCTGTTGGCTTTTTAAGCATAATGTTTTCAGGCATGATTATAGATTTATATATTCTAATAGTGCTTTGAGGGGGCAAGCCTCTTAAATATTTTTTGCTTAATTAAATGTATCTTCAAATGTGAATCTTTTGACAGTGGTCTTCAAAGATTTGCCAAGGTCTTATAATTACTTAGATTTATGACCCAATAAAACATAACTTATAGGGCGGGGTGCGGTGGCTCACGCCTGTAATCCCAGCACTTTGGGAGGCCAAGGCGGGTGGATCACGAGGTCGAGAGATCGAGACCATCCCGGTCAACATGGTGAAACCCCGTCTCTACTAAAAATACAAAAAATTAGCTGGGCATGGTGGCGCGTGCCTGTAATCCCAGCTACTCGGGAGGCTGAGGCAGGAGAATTGCCTGAACCCAGGAGGCGGAGGTTGCGGTGAGCCGAGATCGCGCCATTGCACTCCAGCCTGGGTAACAAGAGCGAAACTCCGTCTCAAAAACAAAACAAAACAACAACAACAACAACAAAAACATAATTTATGTATTATAGCCTCTACAACACCATTGGTATATTCCACATGGATAAATTGAGGCAGAAATGGGGAAACCTTGATTTAGAATATTCAGTGATTAAGTCCAGCAACAGAAATCATGTTTCAAAATTCCTTTTCCTATAATAGTTTTCTGGAGCTGCCTTAGAAGACCTTGGTCTTGGTATGACCAGAATTATGACAAACAACTGCTTTTTAAAACAAGAAACTGACTGCTGGAACTCCCTCTAATTGGTATGGGTGAAATCAAAATCCTGTAGAACCTAAAAATCCTTGGCTCAGGCGACATGACAATTCTAACAGCAAAATTCTGAAATGCAAACATTCAGCCATGAAGCAGAAAAAAATAAAAAGCCTCAACATGTGTCTCAAGCCAAAACAAATCAAAATAAACAATAATAGAAACATGAGATGCTTTCCACTTGGCCTGGACAAAGCAAATAACAAAGTTGTAGGATAAAATAATCAAGGAGAAGCCCCCTTTTTGAGATTGGGCACATCACCCCAGATATCACGTCCCTTCCTCTTCTAGTTTTCCCTCCAGGGCTGTAGCTATCTGACTCGGTCTGAAACGGAGGCTGCTGCCTAGTGAACAGAGCTCGGTTGGAAGATGCCGCCACCTCCCTTTAAATGAGAATGAGTCAAGAAAGTACCTAATCAGACATTTTCCGTATTGAGAAAACGCAAAACAAAAACATAAAGGACCACAGAAATCATAGGCAGAAAATAGGATATCCTAGCATTCCTCTATCCCAGAATGAGAAATTGGAACAAAAACAAGAAAATATTAAATTTTGAGGATTCTTTGGTTTGTGGCAACTGCTACAGATTCCTATGTTTTGATTCAAAAGTTATTTATTAATTCTTAGAGCAATATTGGTAGCAATGTGCACTCAGGAAATGGCAATTCTTTTAAATTCCAAACTTGAGAGACTGTTTCGCTTCAAGAATTATTATATGAAGTGAGAATTTGAAAAAGATATAAATAATAGTGTCACAGAGATTGGTCATAAGTCAGTGAAAATAATAGCAATAGAAGTAAAAATCCTAACTGCCAGCTCAGAGACTCTTCTTCCTGGGTTCCTTTTCAGCAACGTTTGTTGCCACAATTTTATGTTTCCCTTGTTACCTATTTTATGACAAGTTCTTCTTCAGGTGAAGGTAATTTTGAAAACGTTTTGAATAGCAGTCTTTCAAATCACTCAATAATTCATAGGAAGGTAAAATTAGGCAAAAATTAATTTTATACAACCCAAAGACAAATCTAACTTGAGAGCCATTCAAAAATTTTGACTGCTTATGTATATACCTGCGTTCTATCTGTTATGTGTGTGATTTTTTTTAAAAAAAGGAAGCTGTCCTTAAAGATAACAGAATCATAATCCCGATAAGCCAAAGTAGAAAAACCACATATTACAATCCCTTCTGTAGAAAATGAGACGGTCACTGAGCCAGGTCCTAACCTTCAACCTGACAGTTTCAAAGACAGTAGAAATCTATTTACAAGTGGCATATGTCTTGTAAAAAATATATTGCAGAATCTTCTCTTCTATTTAAAGGCATATTCCAGTCCTTTCTCATTCACTCTAAAAGAAAAAAAGAAATCAGATTTGATATCCTGTAACCTGCTCCTTAAATATCAGAAGCCATATGTACACAGCAAGTTCTTTACAATTATAATTTTTATACATTCTTTTCTACTTTCTTATACCTTAAAATATGTTTTTCCAAGTTGTGTGTGATAAACATGTGTGTGTATTTTTTTGTTATGTGTATTTTTCCACACATTTTTTATTGTATATTAGGTTTTGGGGTACATGTGAAGAACATGCAGGATTGTTGCATAGGTACACACGTGGCAGTGTGGTTTGCTGCCTTCCTCCCCATCACCTATATCTGGCATTTCTCCCCATGCTATCTCTCCCCACCTCCCCACACCGCACTGTCCCTCCCCTATTTCCCCCCGACAGACCCCAGTGTGTGATGCTCCCCTCCCTGTGTCCATGTGTTCTCATTGTTCAACACCCACCTATGAGTGAGAACATGCGGTGTTTGATTTTCTGCTCTTGTGTCAGTTTGCCGAGAATGATGGTTTCCAGGTTCATCCATGTCCCTACAAAGGACACGAACTCATCGTTTTTGATGGCTGCGTGTGTGTGTATTTTTAAGAACTATCATGTGCACAGAGAAAATATGAGTAGATGCCTATTTGTAGCTTTTGAAGAGAATAAGGATTAATATTTATGGCTTCATGTACTTAATGTTTACTCTTAAAATCGTTGTGATATTTCAAGGGGAAAAAAGTCATCAAATTTCTGAGTGATTGGGCCAGGCACAGTGGCTCATGCCTATAATCACAGCACTTCGGGAGGCTGAGGTGAACCACCTGAGGTCAGGAATTTGAGACCAGCCTGGAGCCAACATGGTGAAACCCCATCTGTACTAAAAATACAAATATTAGCCAGGCATGGTTGTAGGCACCTGTAATTCCAGCTAATCAGGAGGGTGAGGCACGAGAATCTCTTGAACTCAGGAGCCAGAGGTTGAAGTGAGCCAAGATCACGCCACTGCACTCCGGCCTGGGCAACAAAGCAAGACTCAGTCTCAAAAAAAAAAAAAAAAAAAATTCTGAGTGGTTATAGTGAATGTATCATAAATAACATCCATTGGCTGTACTTTCTTCTTGTAGAGGAAGTGCACAGAATTCATGAGCATAAGCTGGCATGCTAGACCATGCCAGGTATGTATCCTTCACACAACAAGAGACTCCAATTGATAACTGTTCTTCTATACCGAATAAATCTGCTCATAAGAGCCCATATTGTAGTAAAGTTAAAAAAGGTAAACCTAAAATAGTATGATTCTCACAAATCTTTGGAAATAAAATTGAAGCTTATCTGTCAAGGAACTGCAGAAGCCTAAAACTCAGGACCATCTTGTTCAACATCCACATTCTAAAGATGGGAAATTTCAGGCCTAAAAGGTAAAGTCACTTGCTCAATTCACAGATGTTGAAGTAAAGTTCAGAAGTTTAACCCCAAAGGCTAGTTTCCTGGAGTTTTCTAGTGGTTCTTCTGACTAACAGACTGATTTGATGAATGGATGTAAGTGAAATGGATTATTGTGGTCTTTAATGAAATCAAAGCATGGCCTAAACATTTACTCTCGGCCATAATAGTTAGTACTCAGCTATCACATTAAGTTGGTACTCACATGTTTATAAATACACCTGAACTCCAGACCCTCTAGATTATTACTATTTAAAATATATATTTAGTTCCCCTATGCCCTATAAACCTGCTTTTAAGACTTGGACGTAAACGTTCCATGTATAATTTGAAGCATATGTTGAATGCCATCTCTTCTATGATTTTACCTATAGCCTTTTGGAAGGGAGCCTTCCAAAACCACCTAGACTATCTAATGTATACCTCTTATTGATCATTGACTTATTGTATACTTCCTTGCATTGATCTTATTCATATAGATATATGAATAAGATCATTCCAAACATATCATATATATATGTATGATATATATATATATGATATGTTTGGATGCATATTGGAAACAATGCCCTGACTTAAACTATAGACTTGATGAGTCAGGTGAAATATACATATACACCAATGGATTTTTTTAAGATGCATCCCAAACATATATATACATATATATATATATATATATATATATATGGATTTTTTAAAGATGCATCCCAAACATATATATTATATAATATATATATATATATATATATATATATATATGGATTTTTTAAAGATGCATCCCAAACATATATATTATATAATATATATGTTTGGGATGCATCTTTAAAAAATCCATTGGTGTATATGTATATTTCACCTGACTCATCAAGTCTATAGTTTAAGTCAGGGTGTTGTTTCTCGCTCAGCTATATTATAACATGCAACATTTGTCTTTTGGGAAAGCTCATCAGTCTTTTGGGGTCACAGTTCTACTTGTATTATAGTGAATTATTTACAGATATGGATCCTGCAACAAATTAGGAAGCCTCAATTATCTAGGTTTATGTTTGTTTACCTTTTTGTTCTTAAAAACTCCCATTGTACTCATTTACATTTGTCTGCCCAAACAAAATTTTAGGTAAATTACATACCAAAAGAGCATAATATCATGTCTGACATATAAGACATATAGTAGGTACTCAAATATATATAGATACACTAGATTATGAAAATCTCTCTAAAGTGCTATTACAGCTTTAATGCATTCTTTTTAAAGACTGTGCACTATTTCATGGCCTGAATAAACCCACTTTATTCAATTATACCCTTATGAAAGACATTTACTTTGTTTCCTGTTTTCAGCGATTACAATCAGAATAGTCTTATATACTCAGCTGTAATAAATAATCTTATACACTCAGTTCTGCTGTAAGATAATATTTCCATCCTGAAAATCACTATGCAATGCAAAATTGTGCAATAAAAACCACAGAGCTTCCGGAGAGATATGGGGTTGGGGACACACCATTCGAAAATTCTCCCAAAAAAGAAACATATAAAAAAGACAGAAAGCTAAAAAATGGTTTAAAATGGTAACACATGTGTTAAATACACATTAAGAAATACGTAAATACTATAATGAATAAGATCACTTAACCTTGAAGAAATTCCGAAAATCACGTGAAGCAGTAGGCAGCAGTGGGTTTGCATTGTGAAGTGGTGGATGGACAATTATCTGCAATCACACAGGACACTGTAACACCAAATGTGGACGGGTGCAGCTCATAACACAGTGAAGTGAGGTCACGAGATATCTGAGGTGTTTTGCGTTTTGCCAGGCGGCTTCGTTCAGCCAGACGCAGTTTCCTACCATCCTCTACTATTTCTTTTTTCTTTTTTTGAGACGGAGTTTCGCTCTTGTTGCCCAGGCTGGAGTGCAATGGCGCGATCTCGGCTCACCGCAACCTCCGCCTCCTGGGTTCAGGCAATTCTCCTGCCTCAGCCTCCTGAGTAGCTGGGATTACAGGCACGCACCACCATGCCCAGCTGATTTTTTTTGTATTTTTAGTAGAGACGGGGTTTCACCATGTTGACCAGGATGGTCTCGATCTCTCGACCTCGTGATCCACCCGCCTCGGCCTCCCAAAGTGCTGGGATTGCAGGCTTGAGCCACCGTGCCCGGCCCATCCTCTACTATTTCTTACAGAGAAAAGAAACCATCATTAGAGTGAATCAGCAACCAACAGAATGGGAAAAAATTTTTGCAGTCTACCCATCAAAGGGCTGATACCCAGAATCTACAAAGAACTAAAACAGATCTACAAGAAAAAGACAAACAAGCCCATTCAAAAGTGGGCAAAGGACATGAACTGACACTTTACAAAAGAAGACATACAGGAGGCCAACAAACATATGAAAAAATGCTCATCATCACTGGTCATTAGAGAAATGCAAATGAAAACCACATTGAGATACCATCTCACACCAGTTAAAATGGCAATCATGAAAAAATCTGGAGACAACAGATGCTGGAGAGGATGTGGAGAAATAGGAACACTTTTACACTGTTGGTGGGAGTGTAAATTAATTCAACCATTGTGGAAGACAGTGTGGCGATTCCTCAAGGACCTAAAAATAGAAATCCCATTTGACCCAGCAATCCCATTACTGGGTATATATCCAAAGGATTATAAATCGTTCTACTATAAGGACACATGCATACGAATGTTCACTGCAGCACTGTTTACAATAGCAAAGACCTGGAACCAACCCAAATGCTTGGGTTGATATACTGGACAGGGAAAATGTGGCACATGTACACCATGGAATACTATGCAGCCATCAAAAACGATGAGTTCGTGTCCTTTGTAGGGACATGGATGAACCTGGAAACCATCATTCTCAGCAAACTGACACAAGAGCAGAAAATCAAACACCACATGTTCTCACTCATAGGCGGGTGTTGAACAATGAGAACACATGGACACAGGGAGGGGAGCATCACACACTGGGGTCTGTCGGGGGGAAACAGGGAAGGACAGTAGGGAGTGGGGAGTTGGGAGAGATAGCATGGGGAGAAATGCCAGATATAAGTGATGGGGAGGAAGGCAGCAAACCACACTGCCATGTGTGTACCTATACAACAATCCTGCATGTTCTTCACATGTACCCCAAAACCTAAAATGCAATAAAAAATAAAAATAAAAAAAGAGGCTTTTATAAATCAAAACAAAAAAAAGAAAATAATGCAGAAGCAAAAGCAAAATCCACACTATGTTCAATGTGTTCCCTAATATATCAGTTTCACTGGAACAAATTCACATTTTAAAAGTCAAGTGTTACAGCAGTATTGACTATGTATGTGTCATTATATGCCAGTGCTTTTATTCCTATGAGTTAGATTTCTAAGATAGAGACTAATGGATTTTTTTCAAGATGCCGACAGATTGCATCCCAAACAGCTTTAAGATATTTTCTATTTTCACAGCCTCAAGAAGACAATTCAGTCTCACACCCTGAACCTAATTTTTGTTTTACATTTTTAAATTTGATTTATTTTCGTTCATTTTTGAAATGGAGTCTCACTCTGTCACCCAGGCTGGAGTGCAGTGGCGTGATCTAGGCTCACTGTAACCTCTGCCTCCCAGGTTTAAGCAATTCTACTACCTCAGCCTCCCTGGTAGCGAGGACTAGAGGCATGCACCACCACTCTCAGCTAATTTGTGTGTGTGTGTGTAATTATAGTATTTTTTTCATTTTTAATTGCATTTTTATTCTTTTTTTAAATTATACTTTAAATTCTGGTGTACACGTGCAGAACATGCAGGTTTGTTATGCAGGTGTCACGTGCCATGGTGGTTTGCTGCATCCATCCCCCAACATCTACATTAGGTATTTCTCCTGATGTTATCCCTGCCCAATCCTCCCATCCCTGCTGTTCCTCCCCTAGTCCTTACCCCCTCACAGGCCCCAAGTGTGATGCTCCCCTCCCTGTGTCCATGTGCTCATTGTTCAACACCCATTGATAAGTGAGAACACGCGGTGTTTGGTTTTCCATCCTTGCGTCAATTTGCTGAGAATTGTGGCTTCCGGCTTCATCCATGTCCCTGCAAAGGACATGAACTCATGTTTTCCGTGGCTGCATAGTATTCCATGGTATGTGTGCGCCACATTTTCCTTATCCAGTCTATCTTTGATGGGCATGTGGGTTGGTTCCAGGTCTTTGCTGTTATAGACGTCCGGCTAATTTTTGTATTTTTAGTAGAGACAGGGTTTCACCATGTTGGCCACGCCGGTCTCGAATTCCTCACCTCAGGTGATCTGCCTGCCTTGGTCTCCCAAATGAACTTCATTTTTCACAAAGTTTGAGATCATTGTGAGACTGGGTGAGATTTCTAATAATGGACGCTGACTCTGCTTCCTGCTCGTTAAAGTAACCAAATGATTCATTTAAAGGACCAGGTGTTTCTGGGGACAAGCAGGAAAGGAGCCGCCTCCTACTTATCCACCCTTCACCTCTGCCTCTGTAGCTCAGCCCCAGAAGTAAAAGATTAGACCAGTACAAGATCTATTTTCTAAAATAAAAATTTGCCACAAGGTGAAATTTAAAAAATTCTCTCCTGGAAAGGGTTGAAATATACATTTAAAAAGATAAAATGAAAATAATGTATTTATTACTTTACAGGGTGGAGAAAACCATTTTTAATATTTTGTCAAAGTCTCTTTCCTTGTGTTTTGGCATCATATGATATCTAGCTTTACCTTGACTATTTTCATGTCATAATTATCCTTAAGGTGCTTCATATTAACACTATATACCTGCATAATACATTCTACTATGTGCCATGATTTACCTGGATGTTTTTCTACTGTTGAAAATTTGGTTGTTTTCAAATGTATTCTGTTATAAAAATCTCTTCCATTAGCATTTTTGTTTACATATGTTGTGTGTGTCTGTGTGTGTCTGTGTGTGTCTGTGTGTGTGTGTGTGTGTGTGTGTGTATTATATATATAATTTCTTCCGAGTAGTTTCCAAAAGGGAGAACTTCTGGGCTGATATAGTAATATGTTTAAGGCTACTAATGTATTTCCCAAAATACCTTTTCAAAAATGTTATACCAACTTATAGCTCTACCAATCTGGCCTTAACTAGATTTTATTACCTTTTGTAAACCTCTACTAATTTGGTATTTGAAATTATAGAACCCAGCACTTCTCTGGCTGGGTTATATTGTAAATTAACTCTAGTTTTTTATGTGGTGTCCAGGAGTGTAGTTAAGGAGAGTGCCTGAAAAGAGTGTGAGTTGTCTTGCAAAGCCTGTGTGTCATCTTTAGACAGTATTTTTTGTGGAGTGGGCTACTTATGTGGACCCAGAGAATTCAAAGACATAGAAAGGTACAATATTTTTGAGGACATTCACCTAGGTGTCCCCATTTCGAAGCTCAGAGTCCTTCTCCTATCTAGGCCCTGATCTTGGTATTGGAGACTTGCTGTGGTTGAAATGACAACCTTCTCTGCAGTTCCACTTTTCCCATAATTAAGTCTTGGAACTGATCTTCGGCTTTTTCTTCTTTCTCTTTATAGAAGATAAAATTCATTTTGTATGCTGCCAAGAAAGCCCGCTGGCCTTCATACTTTACCTTAAGTTGGGGATTAATTACCCTTAGCCTTTCCTTGTCTGTCTGCAGTGCATAGCTAGTACCTAGGAAAAGTAACCTGATTCCCTTGGCCTGGTAATTACTTCTTCCCTAGAACCTCTCAAATGCCTGAGATATTGCTCCTGCCAGTCCATTCCCTTCTGCTAGTGTCCTATTCTAGCTCAGAACTTGTAAAAGTTCTAACAACTGCACTGCTGTAGCATGCCAGGGGTCATCAGTTCCCCACCTGGTAATACCAGTGATGGGGTTCTTATTTCCCTGCAACCAGCAGGGGATCCAGCTTCAAAGTTCCATTTTAGAATCTGCTTCCTCAGACACTCTAACTGGGATTTAAATTGGGTTCCCTAGGAAACGCATTGTCCGATGAAGTAACACTTACAAAGGAGTGAGAAAGAAGAATTGAACAGAGAGGAAAAGTCGAACATCAGTGTGAAATTCTAACAGGTCTTGGCCAGTCCTTCAAGAGCCCCGAAGCTAGAATGGCCCTTCTGAGTGCTCCGGAATTGAGACACAAAGGCCAGGTCTCCGTACCCCTGCATAGACCCATTATTTGATGAGCAAAGCAGCTGTCTTTATTCTAGAGCAATCTGCAGAGAGGTACTCAGCTGGGAAATGTCTACAGCCAATACTTCTCACGGGTGTGGGAATGCACGCTTCAGATCCAAAGAGTCAATGCGGAGGGCACACCACAGGGTCCGCTACATGCTTCAACAACAAAAAATAGTTTGAATATTACTTAGCTTAACAGTTGGAAAAGATGTCCATAAAAGTCACTATCATGTTCAGGTAAGAGAACAAATGATGTGTGTGTGTGTGTGTTTGAGACGGAGTTTCGCTCTCGTTACCCAGGCTGGAGGGCAATGGCGCGATCTCGGCTCACCGCAGCCTCCGCCTCCTGGGTTCAAGCAATTCTCCTGCCTCAGCCTCCTGAGTAGCTGGGATTACAGGCACGCGCCACCATGCCCAGCTAATTTTTTGTATTTTTAGTAGAGACGGGGTTTCACCATGTTGACCAGGGTGGTCTCGATCTCTTGACCTCGTGATCCACCCGCCTCGGCCTCCCAAAGTGCTGGGATGACAGGCGTGAGCCACCGCGCCCGGCCACAAATGATGTTTTAAATGCATACATCAATACGCTTAAGCAAAACCGTATTGGGGAAGGTGTCTATAAACATCAATATATAAACAGGTAGGACAATAATTATTTTATAACATAAATAAAGAAACTAATACTATATAGCCAATAGCAAATAAAATAGGGAGGGATTAAACTCTGGCTAAGAAATAAGCTTCCTCATAGCACAAGGTGTGTTCTGTAAGCCACACGTCCTCGCCACTCCTGGATTTTTCTCCACCTTTAAGTTGCTGTGCCATCTATACAATTTGCTTATACAAATTTTTATCTGCCTAACTTCCATGCTACCATTCATCAGGCTCAGCGTCACAGGCAGGGAATACCGGTCATGGAGAGAGGTCATGGTTCCCAAAATAGATTTCATTTTGGGCGATTCCAGTGACTACTGTTCATTCCGCTCTCTACTTTAGCTAGAAAAAAAAATTAGTAAGAAGAAGTTGAAATTACTGAATCCTCCTACCTCCTGTCTGAAGATTATTAATCAGCATAGATTATTATAGGAAGCATGAATTTCAAAATTCTGTGGCTGATGTGATTCTGACCAGTTATCTAGATTAATCTTCCTCATTCAATTTGGTGTGTAAAGCAGTCTAGTCAGAGACCCTTGAGACCCACCAGTTTGCCCTGAAAAAGAAACTTCTTAACCTCATTAAGGAATGGATCAGCACCATTTCAAATAAAGAGCTAATGAACTTTATGAAAGTCATAGATAAATTATCATGCTATAAAAGTGTAGAAATTATTTTATTGTGGCTATAACTATTCTACTAAGCAACCCAAGGCCAACGATCAACTCTATGAGATCTGGTAATATGGCCCAATATGATGTTGGGATTTCAATAAACCCAGGTTCAAGACCTGGCTCTGCTACCTGGTAGCTCTGTTTTCATAAGCAAATTATTAACGTCTCTAGGCTTCAGTTGCCCCCTACATAAAATGCATATATCAATGCTACCTACTTCACAGACTTTTGCAATAATATGAGCAAAGAGCATAGTACTGGCACCGATAAAGTACTAAATAACTTGTGTCTATTTCAGTTTAATATTATGTTTAGTGTAACAATAATTGTTATTTGTATTAATGTTTTTCAACGTGTCACTGATCTTTCTCAATGTTCTTGGGTTGTAAGAACAAAGCCTAACAGAAGCAAGAGTTGATTTTTTAGTGTTTTAAATTGTGGCCCTCCAGAGGACCGGCAGCCCAACTGTGTTTATTTAATGTGGTTTGTTCTGCGCCATATGCGTGTGGGCTTTTAATAAATGCTATTTGATGATGATGATGAGTTCTTGGAGACAGAGCTGTGTTCGGCAGAGTCACTGCATTATGCTTGGCCTTGCTTTCTGCTACTCCACTCCAGGAATGCTCTTGTGAGCAGTACAGAAACTTCTGAAATTTCCATTTGAGGTAAAGTACCGCTCCCAGCAAGCCGCATGAAGGGAGTCATTAACCCTCACCCTCTTTCCTTGTGGCTGCTGCCAAACTGACCCTCGAAAGGGCTTCCTCAGCGGGCTGTCCTGCAGTTCTCAGCAGCATTCCACAGCAGTGCTATCTGCTGTCCTTCCTGAGAAAGCAAGGGAAGCTATCTGAGCTCAGTGGGCCAACTCCCGAAGTCCAAACTATGAGGAAACCTTTGTTACAACTCTACCTAGAGGAAAAACAAAACCAAGCACTCAGTCTAAGATCCCTCCCTAATCAATGCAAAATGAGCTTACAGCTCCAGGGACTTAGATAGGATTTAAACTTTTTAGAAATGTTTACATTAAAAACAATGATACATAAAAGCAACAAGCCTGAAAAGCAAGATGATGAAAAGCAAAAATGCTTTCTCCCCAAAACTTACATGAAAGTGACTGGGCAGTAAGAAGTTTTCTGTCTACTGGCAGTCAGGCTTTTCAAGAGCCCAATCCCCTTTTCATGGACAGTTCACTTTCCAGTCCAAGATAGAGCTCTCTACTGAGTTTTGTCTTTGTACATTCTCATCACTGCAATAAAACAATTGCAATTGTGTTTGAATTAAAAGTCTCTTTTGTTTCAGGGGTACCCCCCCCCTAGTTTTTAGAAAAAAAATTGAATGAACCATCAACTTTCTTATGGACTAAACTTCCACTCTCCTACCTAAGAGTTAACATTGGAAAGGGTCTAGAGACCTCTGGTAGAATCTTTCCAAAGAGGATACTTAAAATGAACAATGCAGAAAATGCTATAAATGAATAACGCTTCCTTTCAGACAACATGGGTTCTCCAAACACAGAGATAGCTGTGATGCTTTGCCAGGTCAAGAAAGAGTCCCGTGTTTAACAATGATGACCCGGATTTCCAGCAACATTATGAGCTTTGCAGACAGTCTGTCTTTGCAAGCTTAGACCTGCTTTCCAAGGTTCGTTGAGACTACTGCCTGAAATATCAGGGAAGAGTTAATAGAGCGAATAGAGATTCAAGAGAGCAGAAGAACATCAAATCACTTTCGGGGGGAGAGGGGACACAGGGAGAAGCCTGAGACAATGTGCTTTGACTTGGAAAATGGCAAGACTACAA
Source organism: Saimiri boliviensis (assembly GCF_048565385.1). Lineage (NCBI taxonomy): Eukaryota > Metazoa > Chordata > Mammalia > Primates > Cebidae > Saimiri > Saimiri boliviensis. The sequence goes on from NC_133456.1 coordinate 1,418,898, forward strand.
GTTTAACATGGCAAAAGTCACAGAAATGAGAAGTCTTGCCTTACTACACCTAATTTTATGTGTTTACAGTTGGACTCTAAGCCACTCTTTGCTCTTTGATCCACTTAATCAGATTTTACATCCAGTTGATCAATCATTTCATCAAGTTTTCTCTTTGGGGCTTTTTTTTTTTTTTGGAAATGGAGTCTTGCCGTCGCCCAGGATCTTGGAGTGCAGTGGCGCGATCTCCGCTCACTGCAACCTCCACCTCCCGGATTCAAGCAATTCTCCTGCCTCAGCCTCCCAAGTAGCTGGGACCACAACCGCATCTGGCTAATATTTTTGTATTTTAGTAGAGACAGGGTTTCACCGTGTTGCCCAGGCTGGTCTTGAACTCCTGAGCTCAGGCAATCCAACCACCTCGGCCTCCCAAAGTGCTGGGATTACAGGTGTGAGCCACCATGCCCAGCCTTCATCAGGTTTTTAAATCCATCCACAGAGACTTTACAACAATATTCCAAGGATTTCTTTTTTTTTCTTTTTTTCTTTTTTTGCATTGTGGACAAGTCTGTTGTTACTGGCAATGTGTGTAGGAACTAGTCCTGGTGACCTCCCTGTGAACCCATCAAAAAGTCAAAATTTGCAATTTCTTGTTCAGTGTAAAACTGAGCTTTGACCTGGAGGACTTTGTTGTGGTGCCTTTCCCTAGGAAATCAAAGAGACCGGTCATTTCTGAAGTCCCCAGAAGCAGTTCTGTTGTCAGAATCTCTCAGGGGCCTTTGTGTAAGAATCTTTCAACTTAATGGTTCAAGTACAAGTTTTCATTGGTATACAGAAGCTGTAATCTAAACAACAAGTCCTTCAAGAAGTGACGGGAAGACACAAGGGAGAAGAAAAAAGGAAACGGTTTTTGAGAAAAGAAGAGGTAAGATAATATAAAACGAAGTAGGAGGGAGTCCGTTGGAGCTACATAGCCACAAGGGTCTCTCCATCTTTTTTGGAATATCTCATTTATTTGCTGGGTCCTTTCCATTGTTCTTACAGGCTCTGCTCATGTAGAGAGCAAATACTTTCTCTGCCAATGACAAGTGAATCGTTTACACCTCGGCTGGAACATTCTGTAGGTTTGACTTTATTCTAATGTACTTGGATGCCCTTCCTATTGGCCTTATTTTCCTTGTGTCTCGGTTATAAGCCTTCCCTAAGAAGTTAGGTACTGCGATTCCACACCTCACTCAGATGTTGACATAACTTTTATCACCAGCAGTTCTACTTGTCAAAAATGATTCAGCCTGCTCTCAAGTGTCTGGAGCCAGACAGATCGTCTTTCTGATACACTTCAGTGAGACACTCAATTTGTAGGTTTATTCGCCCATATCCTTCTCTGCTCGTTTGCCCAACCCATGGGACCACTTCCTTTTCTTAGAACCACATGGTTTTGTGCAGGCCAGGATCAGTCAGTGTTTTTTGAGTGAGTACCCAATACGTGCCAAAACTGTGAGTGAGAAAAAAAATATAAACCATGAGCAGAGCTGAAAAAGACCTTAAAGCTTTAGTCTAAAATTGTCATGTCTCCAAAATGAAATTGAGATCCAGAGAGAGAAAATAATTTTTTCAAGTCATTCTATAATATTGTGGTGGGACTAGAATAAGAAAACAGTTCTTACCACAACCCCTGGATTTTCACATTTTTAGTCTTTCAATTAGTTGCAATGACAAATTCCAGAACATTATAACCCAAAAACATTTCCATGTACACCGACGTGGTCCCCTGTAGTCAGAAAAACCTATCCTGTTTGAAAATTTTTATTAATGCCTTATCTTCCTAAGGTTTTCCACAAAAGCAAGCTCTATAGACAAAGGTAATGAGTTATTTCCATTTTTTGTTATTCAAATTTTCACTGACTTCATGGGTCATAGAAAATCACTATCAACAATTCTGCAAGTGCTACAAAGTAACACACAAGTCAGCAGTGGGTTCAGTGAATACAAAACTGCGTATGTCAGGAAGCCTGTGAGAAGAATCAAATATAAGAATTGAAATGGCTGGGCGCGGTGGCTCATGCCTGTAATCCCAGCACTTTGGGAGGCCAAGGCGGGCGGATCATGAGGTCAAGAGATCAAGACCATCCTGGCCAACATAGTGAAACTCCGTCTCTACTAAAATATAAAAAATTAGCTGGGCATGGTGGCACACGCTTGTAGTCCCAGCTACTCGGGAGGCTGAGGCAGGAGAATTGCTTAAACCCGGGAGGCAGAGGTTGCAGAGAACCAAGATTACGCCACTGCACTCCAGCCTGGCGCCTGGCGACTGAGCTAGACTCTGTCTCACAAAAAAAAAAAAAAAAAAAAAAGAATTGAAATGTGGTAACTTTTTTTAACTTTTATTCTAGATTCGGTAACTTTTATTCTAGGTTCAGTGGTGCATGTTCAGGTTTGTAATACAGGTAAATTTTGTGTCACGGGAGTTGATATATAGATTATTTCATCACTTCATCACCCAGGTAATAAGCATAGCACCTGACAGGTAGTTTTTCAATCCTCACCCCTTGAGGGTGGCCTCAAGCAGGCCTGGTGTCTGCTGTTCCCCACTTTGGGTCCATCTGTACTCAAAGATTAGCTCACACTCATAAATGGGAAGATGTGGTATTTGGTTTTCTCTTCCTGTGTTAGTTCACTTTGGATAATGGTCTCCAGCTCCATCCATATTGCTGCAAAGTACATGATCTCATTCATTTTTATGGCTATGTAGTATTCTACAGTGTATATGTATCATATTTTCTTTATCCAGTCTGCCATTGATGGGCATTTAGGTTGATTCTATGTCTTTGCTATTGTGAACAGTGCCGCATATACATGTGTCTTTATGGTAGTACCATATGATTTATATTTTGAGGGCATATACTCAATAAGGGTTGCTAGGTAGAATGGTAATTCTGTTTTGAGTTCTTCAAGAAATCACCAACTGCTTTCCACAATAGCTGAACTAATTACACTCCCACAAGCAGTGTATAAGCATTCCTTTTTCTCTGCAACCTCACCAGCATCTGTTATTTTTTGATTCTTTAATAATAGCCATTCTGGCTGATATGACTGGGCATGGTGGTTTGCTCCTGTAATCCCAGATTCTTGGGAGACTGAGACCAGCAGTTTGAGATCTGCCTGGGAAACATAGTGAACTATCAGCCCACCACTATACTCCAGCCTGGGCAACAGAGTAAGACCTGATCTCTAAAGTAAATAATTAAATAAATGACTTTTTTTTTTTTAAGATGTAGAACAACTCTTAAATTAGCAGGACGTACTTAGCTCTACCTTTCAAATAATCCAAACTTTTTTTTTTTTTTTTTGAGACGGAGTCTTGCTCTGTTGCCAGGCTGGAGTGCAGTGGCGCAATCTCGGCTCACTGCAACCTCTGCCTCCTGGGTTCAAGCAATTCTCCTGCCTCAGCCTCCCAAGTAGCTGGGACCACAGGCGTGTGCCACCACGTTCAGCTAATTTCTGCATTTTTGGTAGAGACGGGGTTTCACTATGTTGGCCAGGATGGTCTTGATCTCTTGACCTTGTGATCCGCCCACCTCGGCCTCCCAAAGTGCTGGGATTACAGGCGTGAGACACTGTGCCTGGCCCCAAACTATTTTTTAAAACACATTCAACTTGCTGTCAGAAAAATTAAAAGTAATTAAAACAAACTTACATAAGGAATTTGCTCTAAAGGTATTCCTGTGTGTCCTGGGATTAGGATTCTATGTATTCAATTCCAGAATCTCACACTAATAAACCAAGGATAGTCTATTATTCACTGATTAAGGATTAAAATGGCCCTCATAGCCTCATGAAGACCAAAGTAGGAATATACACTGATGTACGCTAGAATGATTTTCAATACTAAAAGTTCTGTCCCTTAATATTACAGCAAAAAATAACAAAACAACACAAACTTCTAATATTCCAATAAACTGAGATCTTAAAATATTGAATACAATAGAAATCCATTATAACCTTTTATATGTCTAACAACTGAGCATCAGTTTCCTAAAACACACCCGCATTGAGATAACATCACTAATCTTACATTCAACAGTAACTATACCTAGTCAATAACCTCAAGTCTTTAAGCGTCAACTGTCTTAGGTTTAAAATAGTGGTAGTGAGCGTTCAGCTAAGTGAGTTTTAAAGTTCCCCCAACTGTGAAGTTATTTGATTATGTGGATTCCATAACACTATTTGTGTATCACCCAAGTATTAATCCGGTTCTCTGGCAATAAAACAAACAAACAAAAACATAAGCACAAAATAAAGTCTTAAACAACCTCTCCAGTGTGCTAAAGGCCTGTGATTCTCATTGACCCTAAAAGCAGTTCTGCAGATGTGGGAGGAAGAACATAAATAGTGTGTGCTGCTGCAAAGCGAAACGGGACGACTGTGAGCCAGCCAGCCGAGAATGACTTCACTGGAGCTGTGAGTTGGTAACTGGTTCTCAAACCAGCTGTGCCACAATCCTCGATCCAGTCCTATTTGCAACAAGAATGTGTATGGAGACCCCAAGGAAAATATTTATTTACCTGCAAGAGATTAAAGATAGAGATACCACAACCAATTTGCGAGTCATTGATGACTACAGGAAATTTCTCAAAACAGAAGTATTGGCTGAGTATTTGTTTTTATTGTTTTCTTTTAAACCAATATACAGTTGAGTATCTACAATATATCACAATGGTAACAGACACGGTGGGGATAGAAAGATGAACCAGGCATAGCTCTGGCCTTCAAGTCTGTAGGGGAAATAAGACATACACAAATAGACATAGCACAATGCAGTAGGTGTTGGCCCACAAATAATGGAGACAACATTGTTTAAGAATCAAAGTAGTTTTGGCCGGACGTGGTGGCTCACACCTGTAATCCAAGCACTTTGGAGGCCAAGGCGGGCGGATCACCTGAGGTCGGAAGTTCGAGACCAGCCTGACCAACATGGTGAAACTCCATCTTTATAAAAAAAAGAAGAAAAAAAAAAAATCAAAGTAGTTTTTGGCTAGTCATCATCAAGTCATTGTGACATATACCACATAATCATTAAAGATGTTTACACACATACACACCAGTTGCAAGTCACGAAATACGACCATGGCAATTAAACATTTTAAAACAATAACAAATTAAACAAACGATGAAAACTTAATAAGGTTTGTAATTATAACTCTAGCAAACTTGTTTTTACCCCATTAATAAAAGTATTGGAATTAGTAAATCTGATCAAAGTAGACATTTCATACATGTCACTCTATTAAATGAAATGTGTTTCTGAAAACATTAAAAGCAAAATGGATGACCTCACCCCAACATGCTATTCTTGGAATTTCTGACAGTCTTGTTTAATACTATTGCTTTTGATTGAAAAAGTTTTTAATGGAGTCCTTCATATCTTTAGTGGAAATGGCATATTTAATAGAAAATACAGAATAAACCTAAATTCTTATATACAGACAGCTTTAACTTCCTTATGAGATTTACCATGTGCATATAACTATACTCTCCAAAAAAATGTGCTGCAATGTCAATAGAGGAATAAAAAGATATCAATTCTAAAAGAAAATAAAATATGAGAAACAAAACTTCAGAGTATGAGAGATTTCAGCAAATATATGGAAAACTAATGGAGTAGTGGTAGCTAACTTAGCTTATGGAGGAATACAGTCTCAAGTGCCTAGAAAGGTCTTAGGTTCCTTAGAAGCAGATCCTGAAATGGAGATTCCTGCGTAAATGACGTAAGGATGGAAGGCCCTCAGGAGAAACTTACAGGAAAATGAAGGACGTTGGCTGGAGCATAAGAAAAGGCTAGGCAAAATGTGATTTCAGAGAAGTCTAGCCTCAGCCTGATCCCACAAAGAGGGCTGGAGGGTAACTAGTACCAAAAGGTTACCCCTCCCTGACAGAAGAACGCTGGGCTATTATACGCCTGCGTCAGTCAGTTGCAGGTCTGCCGCAGGCAGAGGGAGAGAAGTGTAATCTCCCATGTGACTCTGGACCAACAGGTTCCCCCTTGCCAAGGACAGTCTTTCAAAGGAGTGTACAGTTGTGAGCCACGAGAGCTGCCAGCATCTCCAACAGCTGCAGGCTGGGTATACACCCTTAGTAAAGCGAATCTGGGCAGGGTACCGGCAGCATCTTCTCTAGTCCGTCACTGACACAGCTTAGTCCATTTGCTGCTCACTTTAAACATACTCCATCTGGTCACTGCTTCTTGGGGGTTCTGGCTGATTGCAATTCCCAGTAAAATTTACAGGGGGAGAGTTACTGGGGATGAGCCTCCCTGCTGGAATAGGTTTCTAGACCTTTAATATACAGTGTCTTCCTCTTGCTCCATCCCTTCTAGAATTCCTCCCCTTCTGATAGCACTTCCGAGAATCTAGGTGCCTTACCTATTGGGCAGACCCAGGCCTTCATCCTTGAGTAGTCAAAGCCCCTCGTTAGCAAGTCGTTATTGCTTCACGCGCCAATTTACAACTGAGATTGGGTGTGACTTATATCAAGAGATGTCCCAGCGGCCTGGTGGATCACCTGAGTGTCAAACACATGTTCCTCCCTGCCTCTTCATATAGCAGTAACTTTACCACTTCAATGGTGAAAAGGGTCAAAATTAGCCCCGCCAAAAGACAAGTCCTTTCTTTGCCTGCTGGTAGGCTGCAATGCCAGGTGTCAGCTGTAGTTTTGTTTTTGTTTGATTTTTCTTAGCCGCTGGGCCACCAGGGACGTAGTTTTACATTAGGTTGAACGCTTTTTGTGTTCTCAGGTGAAGGAATTTCCCTGTGGAAACCAGGATCTCTAGACTCTCAGAGCCTGGGGCTTCATGGCAATGTGAATCGGATCATGCTTCCTTATATGCCCTAATTACTCTTTTTACCATTACCTTGTATTCAGGTCTAGGGGTATGTGCGCGGGTTTGTTACATAGGTAAGCTGCATGTCACAGCAGTTTGTTGTACAGATAATTTCACCATCCCAACTAATAAGTACAGTACCTGTTAGGTATTTTCTCGATCCTGTCTCACCTCCCACATTCTACCTTCAAGGAGGCTCCAGTGTCTGTTGTTCACCTCCTGATATCCCTGTGTTCCCATTATTTAGCTCCCCGTTGTAAGTGAGAATATGCTGTACTTGGTTTTCTGTTCCTGTGTTAGTTTGCTTAGGATGACGGCCTGCAGCTCTATCTGTGTTGCTGCAAAAGATACGATCTCATTCATTTTCATGGCTGCATAGTATTCCATGGTATATACATACCACATTTTCTTCATCCAGTCTACCACTGATGGGCATTTAGGTTGACTCTATATCTTTTCTATTGTGAACAGTGCTGCCATGAATATACGCATGCAGTGTCTTTATGGCAGAACAACTTATTTTCCTTTGGGTATATATCCAATAAATGGGATGACTAGGTCAAATGGTAATTGCTGTAAGTTCTTTGAGGAATTGCCACACTGCTTTCCATAGGGGCTGAACTTCCACCAGCAATGGGAAAGTGCTCCCTTTTCTCCCCAGCCTCATCAGCATCTGCTATTTTTTGGCCTTTTTCTAATGGCCATTCTAAATAGTGTGAACTAGCATCTCATTACGGTTGTGATTTGCATTTCTCTAATGATCAGTGATATCGAACTTTTTTCATATGCTTTTTGGCCACATGTATGTCTTCCTTTGAAAAGTGTCTGTTCATGTCCTTTGCCTACTTTTTTTTTTTTTTTTTTTTTTTTTTTTTGAGACGGAGTTTCGCTCTTGTTACCCAGGCTGGAGTGCAATGGCGCGATCTCGGCTCACCGCCACCTCCGCCTCCTGGGTTCAGGCAATTCTCCTGCCTCAGCCTCCTGAGTAGCTGGGATTACAGGCACGTGCCACCACGCCCAGCTAATTTTTTGTATTTTTAGTAGAGACGGGGTTTCACCATGTTGACCAGGATGGTCTCGATCTCTCGACCTCGTGATCCACCCGCCTCGGCCTCCCAAAGTGCTGGGATTACAGGCTTGAGCCACCGCGACCGGCCTTTGCCCACTTCTTAATGGAGTTGTTTTTAGCTTGTAAATTTGTTTAAGTTCTTTTTGTTTGTTTGTTTAAGTTCTTTATAGAGGCTGGAGATTAGACCTTTGTCAGATGCATAGTTTGCAAATATTTTCTCCCATTCTGCAGGTTGTCTGTTTACTCTGTTAATAGTTTCTTTTGATGTGCAGAAGTTCTTCAAGTTAATCAGATCCCATCTGTCAATTTTTGTTTTTGTTGCAATTGTTTTCAATGTCTTCATCATAAAATCTTTCCAAGTCCTAAGTCAAGATAGAATTGCCTAGGTTATCTTCCAGAGTTTATATAGTTTGAGGTTTTACATTTAAGTCTTTAATCCATCTTGAGTTGACCTTTGTATGTGGCATAAAGGAGAGGTCCAATTTCATTCTTCTGAATATGGCGAACTATCTCAACACCACTTACTGAATGAGGAGTCCTTTCCCGCTGCTTGTTTTTGTCAGCTTTGCCAAAGATCAGACGGTTGTAGGTATATGGCTTTATTTCTGCTTTGTCTATCCTGTTTAGTTGGTCAATGTGCCTGTTTTGGTACCAGTACCATATACTGTTTTGGTTACTGCAGCCCTATAGCATAGTTTGAAGATGGATAAAATGATGCCTCCAGATTTGTTCTTTTTGCTTAACACTGCCTTGTCTATGCTAGCTCTTTTTTGGTTCCATGTGAATTTTAAAATAGTTGCATCTAATTCTGTAAAGAATGTTATTGGGAGTTTGATAGGAATAGCATGGAATCTGTACATTGCTTTAGGTGGTATGGTCATTTTTACAATATTGAGTCTTCCTGTCTATAAGCATGGAATGTTTTTCTATTTGTGTCATCTCTGATTTCCTTGAGCAGTGTAGTGGTTCTTGTTGTAGAGATCTGTCATGTCCCTGGTTAACTGTACTCATAGGTATTTTTTTGTGAATGGGATTGCCTTCTTGATTTGGTTCTCGGCTTGGCTGTTGTTAGTGTACAGGAACGCTAGTGATTTTGTACATTGATTTTGTATCCTGAAATTTTGTTCAAGCTGTTTATCACATTGGGAGATTTTGGTCAGAGACTATGGGGATTTCCAGATGCAGTATCATGCCATCTGCCAACAGGGATAGTTTGACTTTCTCTCTTCCCATTTGGATGCATTTCATCTCCTTCTCTTGCCTGATTGCTCTGGCCAGGGCTTCCAATACTATGTTGAACAGGAGTGGTGAAAAGAGGCATTCTTGTCGTGTGTCAGTTTTCAAAGGGAATGCTTCCAGCTTTTGCCCATTCAGAATGATGTTGGCCATGGGTTTGTCATAGGCTTTTATTATTTTGAAATATGTTCCTTCAATTCTTAGTTTATTAAGATATTACTTAGTTTCTAGATCCATACAGTCTACCTACTGGGGACAGTATAACATATAAGGGTCATTGGTTTTGAGCAAATACAGTATCCTGAAGAGCAGAGCCCAACATTTGCAGGTGACAGTAGGTCCCTCGATTGTACCACCAAGAGATCATCCCAATGCTCTATCAGCAAAGCAGCTTCCAAAGAAGGCTGCAGATGAAAGCTATTAGCAAGCAACGTCCCCTGAAGCTGAGGAATGTGTGCACCAACCTAGTAAAAAGAATCTGGCAGGACACCAACAGCAACTGCTACAGGAAGATCAACCAGAATTGAAAATCGAGCTGATTCATATTTCACAACCCAAAAAGGCTAAGAATTCTGCAGAATAGAGGTAATACGGGAAACAGAAAGCAAAAACAAAATCATCAATAAGATTAAATTTTCAAAAAGATTAGAAAGAAATGGCATTGCAAAATAGAAAGATGTACTAGAGATGGTGCTTTGATGAAGAAACAATCCAAAAATAATGAAGAACTTTAAGAAAATAGAGGGCCGGGCGCGGTGGCTCAAGCCTGTAATCCCAGCACTTTGGGAGGCCGAGGTGGGTGGATCACGAGGTCGAGAGATCGAGACCATCCTGGTCAACATGGTGAAACCCCGTCTCTACTAAAAATACAAAAAATTAGCTGGGCATGGTGGCGCGTGCCTGTAATCCCAGCTACTCAGGAGGCTGAGGCAGGAGAATTGCCTGAACCCAGGAGGCAGAGGCTGCGGTGAGCTAAGATCGCGCCATTGCACTCCAGCCTGGGTAACAAGAGCGAAACTCCGTCTCAAAAAAAAAAAAAAAAAAAAGAAAATAGAAATGTGATAAAGCAAAAAATTCAATGGAGAGATTAAAAGATAAATCAAAGACACCTCTCAAAAATAGAATTAAAATACTTTAAAAATTGAGAAATAGGAGAGAGAGAATAATAAGTTTAGAATATTCCAGCATTTGACAGGAATTCTAGAAACAGAAGAAATGGAGGAAGAAAATCATCAGTGCAATTATTCAAGAAATTTCCCCACTAAGGCATGCCTCCACAGAGTAATAGAATCTACTCAATGCTCACATATTGAAAAGATGTATTGCACACACAGCATCACAAATATCCATAAGCAACCACGATACAGAGTACAGAAGTTTTCAGAAAGGGAAAAGTCACATTCAAGAGAATTAGAATTGTATTAGAATTCTCAAGGGCACAATTAGATGCTAAAATATAATGGGAAATGCCTTTCAAGTTCTGAAGGAAGATTATTTTCAACCCAGAAGTCCATATCTAGCTAAACTGTCAATCAAGAATGAGGGGAAAGTATATACTGTATTATTTACATTCTTTATTGGGAAGCTGCTAAAGTACATGCTCCAGCCAAAGAGGAAGAGACAAGATCCAGGGTGTAAGACATTTAACACAGGAAAACAAGCATGAATATAAAGCCCAGGGTAACAGCTATGCGGAAAGCTCAGAGAGCAGTGAGTTTGGAATGGAGCAGAAAAATACGGCCTTCAAGAGGAATGATCTCAAAGAAAAAAAAAATAATATATTAACCAAAATACTTGAGCATGTGAGACAAAAATACTAATGGCTATATGACTAGTCTGATAGAGCAAATGGAAAATAGTAAGAATAGAAAATTCTTTCTATTTTTTTGCACAAAGAAAATTGTTCAAGATACAACTGAAATAAATAATTAACTTCAGGCAAAAGAGATACACAAGAAAAGGATAGAATCACACCTTGTAGCTGCACGTGGAAATATTTGCACTATTATTATCATGACTACTGTTATTGATTTAACTAAAATTGGGAGGATGTATGTACACAAAGGCATTTAGAAGATCTAAATTTTCCTCTATCCTAAAAACAAATCAATAGATGAAGTCTAAAATGGATAACCCAGGGACTCAGGGGGGAACGTTCAGAGGGGGTAAGGGATAAAAGACTACATACTGGATGCAGTCTGCACTGCTCAGGTGATGGGTGTATTAAAATCTCAGAAATCACCACTAAAAAACTTATCCATGTAACTAAAAAACCACCTGTGCCCCAAAAACTATTGAAATTAAAATTAAATGGATAACCTCCCCCCCCCACGCACACACATACACACACAAAGGACTATCATTTAGAAAAATGGAGGCGATTCCAGAAAAGGCAGCTAACAGAGTTGAAAGTGATGGTATCTGAGCATGGTGACGGATATATCAGAGGATTACTGAGTTTTTATAAGCCTTGTCTATAAATATTATATTATCCACCCATAGGTATGCATTATCTTAATAAAAATGTAAATATTAAATTAAGGAAATAATAAATTGTGCAATAACAAAAATGTGTTTCACATTTCTAGCTTTCCTATATACGTAACGCAGATAATCTGTGGCATGCTAAAAAGGAACGTGTGACCAAGTGTTGAGCAAGTAGAAAAAACAAAAGTAATCCAAATGAGAAGCTGAAAACCTTGCTTTGAGTCCATTATTGCTTCCTCTGCTTAGAGTAGCACAACCATCATTTGTTTTATTTTTATAAGCTCTGTTTGAAGTAGTATTAACTAAGAATTGTTGTATATACTTTTTTTTTTTTTTTTTGAGACAGAGTCTCGTTTTGTTGCCAGGCGCCAGGCTGCAGTGCAATGGCACGATCTCGGCTCACCGCAACCTCCGTCTCCCGGGTTCAAGCAATTCTCCTGTCTCAGCCTCCCGAGTAGCTGGGACTACCGACGCGCACCACCACGCCCAGCTATTTTTTTTATATTTTAGTAGAGACGGGGTTTCAATATGTTGGCCAGGATGGTCTTGATCTCTTGACTTCGTGATCCACCCGCCTCAGCCTCCCAAAGTGCTGGGATTACAGGTGTGAGCCACCGCGCCCGGCCTGTTTCATATTTGTACATACATAAAGTGTGTAACACTTAGAGTGCTGGGACTGTATTCCTAATTTCACAAAGCAAAGTGCACAGAAGAATGTTTATAAGAAGTATATCTGACAAATGATTGAATCAAGACTATACTTTTTAAAGGCTGGGTGCAGTGGCTCATGTCTGTAATCTCAGCACTTTGGGAGGCCTAGGCAGGTGAATCACTTAAGCCCAGAAGTTCGAGACTAGCCTGGGCAACATGGAGAAACCCCATCTCTACAGAAAATACAAAAGAAATTAGCTGGGCCTGATGGCACACACCTGTAGTCCCAGCTCTTCAGGACACTGAGGTGAGAGAATCACCTGAGCTTGGGAGGTCGAGGCTGTGGTGAACCATAATCAGGCTACTACACTCCAGCCTCCAGCCTGGGTGACAGGCTGAAACCTTGTCTCAAAAAAAAAAAAAAAAAAAAAAGTTTTATGTTTTTAAACATAAAAACTCATTAATAGGTAAACAGGCAACTCAATTTAAATATTATATATATAATATTATATATATTTTAAATATATTATTTTGGAATATATACCATATATACAAAAGATTTGAATGGTTACTTTACCAAAAAAGATATATGCACGAAAAATAAACACATGAAAAAATGTTCATTACAGAATTAGTCATTACAGAAGTGAAAGTTAAAACCACAATGAGACACCACTACGTACCTATGAGAATGGCTAAAATTTAAAAGATTGTCCATACCAAATGTCGGTAAGGAAGGTGAGAAACTAGAATCCCCATAAACTGCAAGTGAAAATTGTAAACGGTACAATCACTTTTGAAAAGAGTCTGGCAGTTTCTTAAAAATTTTGAGGGCCGGGCGCGGTGGCTCACGCCTGTAATCCCAGCACTTTGGGAGGCCAAAGCGGGTGGATCACGAGGTCGAGAGATTGAGACCATCCTGGTCAACATGGTGAAACCCCGTCTCTACTAAAAATACAAAAAATTAGCCGGGCATGGTGGCGTGTGCCTGTCATCCCAGCTACTCAGGAGGCTGAGGCAGGAGAATTGCCTAAACCCAGGAGGCGGAGGTTGCGGTGAGCCGAGATCACGCCATTGCACTCCAGCCTGGGTAACAAGAGCGAAACTCCGTCTCAAAAAAAAACAAAAACAAAAACAAAAACAAAAAATTTTGAAACATACCATATTTAAACCTCAAACAATATGATCTAGCCATTCTATTCCTATGTATTTATCCAAGAAAAAATAAAGCATACGTCCACAGAGAGACTTGTAAATGAGTGTTCTTGACAGCTTTATTCATTATAGCTAACAGCTAGAAAAAAACGCAAATCATCAGTAAGTGAATGAATAAATAATTATGATACGTCCATACAATGTAGTACTACTCATCAATAATAACTGAGGAACTTTAAAAAAAAATAAGGAATGAACTGTTGATACATGCAACAACACAGCATAGATGAATCTCACAATATTTGTGGCAATTGAAAGAAGCAATACAAAAAAGAGTATATTCTGTAAGATGCCTTTTATATAAAATTATGGAAAATAAAAACTCATTGATAGTCACAAAAAGACAGTGATTTCTTAGGGAAAAACTATGTGGTATGGGCAGGAAAGGTAATTAAAAAGGGGAATGGAGAAATTTTGGGTGTGATGTCTATGTTCACTGTCTTGACTGTGACAATGTCTTCTAAACTTATCAAATTATACACTTTAAACACACACAGGTTATTGCAGTCGATTATAACTCATAGCACACTTCTTTTTCACTAGAACCAAATTTATTTTATTTTTAATTTTTTTAACTTTTAAGTTCAGGGTATAAGTGCAGGTTTGTTCTACAGGTAAATTGGAATCATAGGGGTTTGTTGTACAGATTATTTCATTACCCAGGTAGTAAGCGTAGTGTCCATTAGTTATTTTTCCCGATCCTCACCCTCCTCCCACCCTCCACCTTCGGAAAGGCCCCAATGTATGTTGTGCCCCTCTATGAGACCATGGGTTCTCATTCTTTAGCTCCCATTTATAAGTAAGAACACGTGGTATTTAGTTTTCTGTTCCTGTGTTAGTTTGCTAAGGATAATGGGCTCCAGCTCCATCCATGTCCCTGCAAAGGACATGATCTTGTACTTTTTTATGGCTGCATAATATTCCATGGTGTATACATACCACATTTTCTCTATCCAGTCTATCATTAATGGGCATTTAGGTTGATTCCAAGTTTTTACTACTGTGAATATTACCGCAATGAACAAACATATGCATATGTCTTTATAATAGAATCATGCACATTCTTTGGGTATATACCCAGTAATTGAATTTGCTGGGGCAAATGATATTTCTGTCTTTAGGGCTTCAAGGAACGGCCATGCCATCTTCTACAATGGCTGAACTAATTTATACTCCCACCGACACTCTTCAAAATACACAAAAATAAATAAAAGGAAGATTTTAAAATAAATATGGGAAATAAGTAACCCATATCCCTCAGATATAGTCACTAATTCATTCAATCAACAACTACAGCATGGCTCCTATGTGCTAATCATTGTGCTGGATGCTGGGAACGTAACTGTTTCTACAACATACTTCCCTTCCCAAGGACTTCACAGATTTGTGAAATAACAGACACCCGCCACAGGGTAAAGTAAGCTAGGTATTTGTTTCTGAGATGGTAATTAATGTTCCTTGAATTTTTCCTTACATCAAAATATTTTTTAAAATAATGTCATTGGGAATCCCTATTTATATAAAGCACTCTTTCATGAGTAGCTGTTGCTCTGTTATTATCACCGTGTTACCCATAGGCTCTTTGGGTAGCGGTAATATCTTCCCTTTTCAACATTAGCATATTAATACTCCAAAATCATTATTACACATCCACCATCACTAATAGTGCATCCAGCTCTCAGTGTTGATGGTGGATTTTCCAGAAATTTGGCTTTGGTCCTTGCACCCTTCAGCCACTTGCATTTGGGGGCATTTCATTGCTTGTTATCACCTCTGTCAAGGGAGCTCATTAGAAAAGAGGAGACAGATCTCAAGCTCATGTAATACCCTGCTGAGGGTCATAAAATCTTAAAACTGGAAGTAATCTGCAGTGTCATCTACGCAACTCCCACTCAGTGCTGGAATCTCCTCCATCCTATCCCCAACAGATGTCTCCCCAAGCCAGATTCTTGAACACTTTGAATAATGACAGATCCAATTCCCAGTTACTCCACTAGTAAATTTTACAGTCTTTTCCGTGTTTGCAGTTCAAATACAAGCTCTGAAGGGTGCTTGGAAACAATATTTAAACTTTGGCTAAGGAATAGTAACATATATTATGTATTTTGGTTATTACATACACACATACACATACTATTTCTCAGACAAATAAAAATAAATTCTTCCAAAGTATTATGTTATAAATACTCACCCCAGTATTCCCTATGAGTCAGGCAGAAAGGTTGGGAGGGAGGGAGGAAATTGTTAAACCGAAGAATCAATCTATTCGTACATTTACCACCACCGTCTGCCCAAGCAACACATGAGAACACAGCGAGAAGCTGGCTATCTGCAAGCCAGGAAGAGGGCTCGCACCAGAGCCCAACCAGACTGGCACCCCAGCTTGGACTTCCAACCTCCAGCCAGTGAGAAAATACATTTCTGTTGTTTCAGCCATCCAGTCTATGGGATTTTGTTATGGCAGCCTGAGCTGACTAACACAGTCTCAGGAAGACTTTTTAGAAGGTCGATCAAAAAATTTACCAGAGCTCAAAATACTTTATCGCCTACCTCAACTTAATGCCCATAACTTTTATTTATTTTTATGTATTTATTTATTTATTTATTTTGAGATGGCGTCTTACTCTATCACCCAGGCTGGAGTGCAGTGGCGTGATCTTGGCTCACTGCAACCTCTGCCTCCCTGGTTCCAGCAATTCTTCTGCCTCAGTCTTCCAAGTAGCTGGAACTACAGGCGTGTGGCACCACACCCAGCTAACTTTTGTATTTTTAGTAAAGACAGGGTTTCACCATATACGCGAGGCTGGTTTAGAACTCCTTACCTCGTGATCTACCCACCTTGGCTTCCCAAAGTGCTGCAATTACTGGCTTGAACCACCACGCACGGCCAATAGCCACAACTTAAAAGATGTTGTGGATTCATTTTTGTTCAGACCAATTAATTTTATTGTATTTTTTAAGAGGCCAAACAGAACATGGAAGAGGAAGAAAACCTACAAAGAGTGTAACTGCGTGCCTGAATCCTGGACTTGGCCTAAACACCATCATTTGACATAACTGATGCAAAGTTCCTCTTCCATAAAATAAAGGGTTGCAAAGTGTGGTGGTGTGCACCTGTAGTCCCAGTTACTTGGGAGGCTGAGGATGGAGGATCACGTGATTCCAGGAGTTTAAGTCCAGCCTAAAAAACATATCAAGACTCCCATCTCAAAAAATAAACGGTTGAAATTTTAAATGATCCCCAAATCTCCTCTCCATCCAAAGATTTCTCCAAATCTTTTAATTTAATGTTGAAGGAAAAGGAACAGGTGTGTACTCAACTCGGTTGACTGTGTAAAGAACTTTTGAATGGGCAAAAGGAAGTAATTCCTCCCTCCTAACAGAGAGCATTACAGAACGCTCCATAGGAAAACTGAATTTTTCCTGTTAAGGATTAAAAATATTCTCAATGTAGATATTCTTACTGGAGCTTCAGTATGATACAAAAACATCACAGCTGAGGCCTTTAAAATGTACTCTGTAATTTCCCTTCCAGTCTAAAAGCATTTCTTCATTCATTCAACGTCTAATAGGGACTGAGATACAAAGACAAATAAAACTTGGCCCTGCCCCTTAGAGTCAAAAACTAGGGAACACTCTATTTGACAGAGTTTTTCTAGTAATCCCAGTAAAGATAGTCTCAATAAACATAAATAACTATAGGGCTGCATATCTTCATAAGCAATATAATCTGTTTAATACAAAAAAATGTACACACTGAAGAGTCAGGGTATCATAAATTCAGGAAATTTTCATGTGAAAGGCATTTCAGAGACTTTCTTCCCTGAAGCCTCTTCAAATGGCTTTGGGACCAGCAAGCTTCTCCCTTACTGAAGCCTACATAGCATTTGATTCTCTTTCTTGTGACTGTATCTCCTTATGTTGTAATAGCTATATAAATGTGTCTAGACATCAAAGGGCATCAGGCAGAGGAACCAAGTCTTATTCATTTATGTTGCCCAGGAACTTGCACCACATTTTATCAATGACTGACGCGCAATACTACATTTTGTGGACTAAGCATGATCTTACCGAACTACATAAACTGGATGAGGAGGCTGTTTCGTAGCTGCTTGTCCAAGATCTCACAGGCAGACTGATGTGACAGGGCCAGGGCTAGGCCCCAGATCTCAGGCTCACACTTTAGTGTTCTTTCCTTGCAATTAAGGAACTAGTACCTCACTCAAACTTTGAATGCGTGTCCCCTTGAAGTGATCGGAAAGTCTAGCGGTATAAAGAAAGAAGCGGGCCAGGCATGGTGGCTCATATGTGTAATCCCAACACTTTGGGAGGCTGAGGTGGCAAGATCACTTGATGCCAGGAGTTCAAGATCGGCCTGGGCAACATAATGAGAACCTGTCTCTACAATATATACATACACATATTAGCCAAACATGATGGCACCTGTCTGTAATCCCAGCTACTCAGGAGGCTGAGACAGGAGGATCACTTGAGCCCAGGACTTCAAGGCTGCAGTGAGCCATCATCACACCACTATACCCCAACCTGGGCAACACAGTGAGGCCCTGTGTTGAAGAAAAAAAAAAAAACACCCAAAGACAGAAATACGATTCAACCCAGCAATCCCATTACTAGGTATATACCCAAAGGAATATAAATCACTCTATTATAAAGGCACAGGCACGTGTTTGTTCACTGCAGCACTGTTCACAATCGCAAAGACATGAAATCCACTTAAATGCCCATCAGTGATAGACTAGATCAAGAAAATATGTATACAGTGAAATACACAACCATAATAATAACACCATCATGTACTTGTTATTTTCATGTACTTGTTATTTCATTGTGTACTTAAATACAATGAAATATGCAACCATAAAAATAACAAGATCATGTCCTTTGCAGGGACATGGATGGAGCTGGAGGCCATTATCTTTAGCAAACTGGAGGCCATTATCTTTAGCAGAAAACCAAATATCCCACTCACTTTATAATCTTCTCACTTGTAAGAGGGAGTTAAATGATGAGAACACATGGACACAGGGAGAGGAGCAACTGGCGCCTTTCAGAGGGTGGACAGTGAGAAGAAGAAGAGGTTCAGGAAAAATAACTAATGGGTACTAGGCTTAATACCTGGGTAATGAAATAATTTGTACAACAAACCCCCATGACACAAGTTTACTTAGGTAACACACCTGCACTGGTATCCCTGAATCTAAAATAAAAGTTAAAAGAAAAGAAGTAAAATTTTAGAACAAGAGGAAATCATGTAAAAAGAAAGAAAACTGGTTTGAATAGACATTTCTCCAAAGACAAGAAAATATACAAAAAGCGAAGAAGCACAAGACAAGATGTTCAACTCCATCAGTTGTCAAGGACGTGCAAATCTAACTAACAATGAGATATGATTTCCTACCCACGAGGACAGGTGTGATCAGAAAGACAGACAGGAAGTTTATAATCAGAAATACGGGCAGTAACCCATGTTGATAAGGAGTCGGAGAAATGAAACCCTGACACTTTGCTGGTAAAAATGTAAATGGTGCAGCCACTTTGGGAAACAGTGGCAATTCCTCAGATAGTTAACATAGAGTTACCATATTCCATTCCTAGGATATACCCAAGAGAAATGAAAACATATTGCCACATAAAACCTGTACGTGAACATTCAAAGTAGAATGATTCATCATAGCCCAAAAGTGAAAACAACAGAAATGTCCATGTATTCATGCAATGAAATATTATTCAGCAATAAAAATGTATGAAATCCATGCACCAACATGAGTGAGACTCGGAAACATTATGGTAAGTGAAAGAATTCAGTCACACGGAGGGAGGGAGCCAGCAAACAACCATGGCATGTGTGTACCTATGTAACAATCCTGCAAGATCTGCACATGTACCCCAGAACTTAAAGTATATTTTAAAAAAAAGAATTCAGTCACAAAAGGCCACATAGTATACGATGCAATTTATGTGAAATATTCAAAACAGGCAAATTCATAGAGATAGAAAGTAGTTTAGTGGTTGCCAGGAACTGGGGAAAGAGGAGGGACTGCTAATGGATATAGGGGTGATGAAATGCTATAAAATTGCTTGTTCAACTTTGCAAATATACTAAAGCGATTTAATCATGCACTTTAAAAGCATGAACTTTGCAATATGTGAGTTACATCTCAATAAACAGTACCATAAAAGAAATAAATCTATATAAAACAGTCAAACTTACACAAAATTAATGTCTTTATAGAACAATTTTTAAACAGTGCTATGTAGAACCTAGTATGACGTGAAATGAAATATTAGTACCTAATATGTCCCATGAGGAAGATTGAAGAAAACCCTCCAATCTCCAGTCCCTGGATAAATGCATTTTCTATATTCAATCTCTGGATAAATGCATTTTCTGTATTTTCTCATTCATCTTTTGAGGAAATGTATTACCTGTTTTACAGACAAGGAGACAAATGTCAGAGGGGTTAAGTAATTTTCCCAAATCACACAGTGACCTAGGACAGATCTGAGAATCCAATTCAGATACCTAATTCCAAAGCTGGTGTTCTTTCCACTCTTGCACAATACTTCCTTAGAGAGTTTTCCATAAAACTCGGTTTATTGCAATAACCAATAAACCAAGTTTATTTTTTATTGCAATAACAATACTTCCTTAGAACCAAATTCCATAAAACATAAGTTTATTGCAAGTTCCTTCAGAGGTTGTGAAGTAAACCAGACAAACATCTTCAAATGCCTATGTGAGTGCTGGATAAAACTGATAAGACCAACATACTTTTGTATTAATCCCACCTGCCTTCCTGACCCTCTTTTTCACGAGAGCATTTTCCCAAAGCCTCTGCCTACACCTAGTAAACACTGTAACCCTGCAGCATTCAGGTTCATCATGATAGTCTCCAAAGCACTCAACGCGACTTTGCATTCAGTAGGACTTCAATGCATAATTGTGGTGATTGGATGAACAAATACGTTAGCTGCCTTCTAAGGGAGATATGCATTATCCATTGGACACATAAGACGAAGACACAGTAATATTAACTGCTTTGCCTCTTTTGCAGGAGAGTAAACCTGTGGACAGATTTAATAGATGTGAAGCTATACCCCAGTGCTTCTTACAGTGGGTTACGGATGATGGCAGTGCAATCTTCCACATGATGATAGACATATACTCCATAGTCCCCTGGGGTGGGGCCACGTGATTGGCTTTGAATAGTAGGCTGAGAAACAAAGAAGCAGATGTTATTTCTGGGCCAAGTATAATTGCTGATTTCATGCACATCTCTCTTTTCCATCACACAGTGACCAGCAAATGTGGAGATGGTAGCTGCTTCATCAGGTACAGGAGTTCTCAACTGACCCACATGGATATATTGCTTCTGTTTCTACTCGCAAAACCTAGCCTTCCCTGACATCCAGGTGTCTGAAGTACAAGTCGTATGTGAAAACGGTGAGCAGTACGATTTAACTGGAACCTGCTTAGCCATGAGTTGCTAGAGGAGACAAAATCAGAAAGAAGTGGAGGTCAGATCACACAAACCCTTGAAATCTAGACTAGTCTAGAAGATATATTGCAGGAGGAAAATACTACAAGTGGAAAAAAATAATTAGGTTGGTAACCCCAAAGGAATGTGTCAGGAAAGAAAGAAACAAACAAACAAAATTCTCAGTTAGTATCAGATATCGAGGTATGGAAGATGTCTTCATTTTGAGATCCAAGAGACAGGGTTGGAGGCAGATAATGAGGTCAAAATAGAGAGGCCACTAGGCGGGAAATGCCATACCCAGTCAGGAAGTTGCCAAAGCCTGTGGCTAGGAGGAAAGTTGTATTAGTTTTCTGTTGCTGCTGTATCAAATTATTACAGGCTTAGTGGCTTAGAACAACCTTACGGGGCTGCAAATTAGCAGTCCGACATGCATCTCACTGGCTCAAATGAAGGTACCGGCAAGGCTGTATTTCTCTCTGGAGGCACCAGGGAGTAATCCATTTCCTTGCCTTTTCTAGTCGCTTGAGGCCACCTGCGTTACTTGGCTCATGGAGCCCTTTCTCTGTCTTTAAAGTCAGCAAGGGAGAATCTCTCTGACCCATCTTCATTTTAGACTACAGCTAGGAAAAGGGTGGAGTGGAGACACTCTGAAGGAATCACGGTGATGAGATTGCGTCCATCTGGAGATTCCCACATAACCTCCCACTTTAAGATTTGTAACTCAATCTCATCTGCAAAGTCCCTTTTGCCACATAAGGTACGATGTTTGTCATGGGATCTTAGGATGCGGCCATTCTCAGGAGGCCATTATTCTGCCTACCATCATAGCCAAGTATTAAGAATGAGGAACGCAGTCAAAATCTCAAGAAACAAAAGTATACGGTCCTGGAACGGCTCAGTTCTAACGTATTCTGAACTACCGCGGATCAGACCTGTATACAGTGGCTCTTGTCTTAAAGCCCTTGAAGGGCAAGTTCAGTGGTCTAAATGAAAAGCGTTTCACTGGCCTGAACTCTGCACTAATGGGGAATGGAATATTACAGACAGCAGTGCCCACGATGCCCTGAGACTATTTCTTTGCATCAGTAAGTGCAAGCTGAATGAATGAACTGATGAGTGAGATGTCACTCAGACAAACAGGACTTAACGACAGTCCGGATACAGAAGGCAGAAAAGGGGAAAGAATTTTTAAAAGCTTCAGCAGTCAGTGAAGCCGCTAGGAGAGGTACAGGGCCAGATACTGAAAAATCATGGAAGAGTAAAGATGGACTTCCTTCTTATCGGAGCTCTGAAAGTGTCATGTTTTTCAGAATTTAATTTCTTTTACAAAGATGAAGTCGATACACAGGCAAATAGATGTAAGCTAGAGAAATGTAAAAAAAAAAAAATTGTATTAATTATACATTTAGAAAAGGATCATCAGCTGGATGTTTTGCGGGAAACCAAAACTAGACATAGGGAAACTAGACATAAAAAGGATCGGGAACTTTTTCTTAGGAGAGTAAGATCGTTTTCAAATGCATTTTTATCTGTAAATAAATCTGAATGGATAGGCCTGTGTGTTTTATTTTTTTATTTTTTTTATTGCATTTTAGGTTTTCGGGTACATGTGAAGAACATGCAAGACTGTTGCATAGGTACACACGTGTGATCTGCCGCCTTCCTCCCCCTCACCTGTATCTGACATCTCTCCCCATGCTCTCTCTCCCCGCCTCCCCACCCCCCACTGTCCCTCCCCTATTTCCCCCCAACAGACCCCAGTGTGTTTGAATTATGAAACAGGGGACTGGAATGCAGCAAGACAGTGAAACAGAGGGCACTACAAATCGTCCCCACTCCCACCCAGGACATCAACTTAACAACTATCTACACCAAAAAAAAGCATCCTTTGTAAGTACCAAAGATGAGGTGAGCACTCCTGGTGCGTGATTTTAACTTCCGATTGCTGAAAAAGGCGCTGAAGAGGTAGGAAAAACAGCCTTACATCGCTGACACCCACCCCCGTCCCCGCACCCGGCAGTGGTGGTTTGCTGGAGAGCGTTTCCGGGCGCTGGCAGAGGGAGATCACAGCCACTGTCAGGCCCTGAACTCCGTGCGGCCTTAATGTAACCGAACACAAATCCAGACCAGATTCAGCCGACAGCTGCCCACAGGAGGAACATTTAAACCAGCCCCAGCTAGAAGGGAATCACGGATCCCAGTGGCTGGAACCTGAGTTCCTGCAAGCTTTGCTGCCATGAGCCACAGTGCCCTGGAGTCCCAAACTTGAAAGGCAGCCTAGACCACAAGGACTGCAACTTCGAGGCAAAACCTTGTGCTGAACTGGGCCCAGAGTCAGTGGATCTGGCTGGCAGGTTGGGGCGGGGTGCGGGGCTGGACATGTCCTACTGAGACACCAGCCAGGCTGGCCAAGGAAGTGCTGGCATCGCCCCTCCCCAGTTCCAGGTTGTACAGCTCATGGCTGCAAAAGAGGCCTGTTCCTTCCTCTTGAGGAAAGGAGAGGGAAGAGTGGGGGAGACTTCGTCGTGCGTCTTGGTTACTAGCTCAGCCACAGCAGGATAGGGCACCCATCAGAGTCAGAGGCCCTAGCTCCAGACATTTCTAGACACACCCCAGGCCAGAAGGGAACCTGCTGCCTTGAAGGGAAGGACCCAATCCCAGCAGGATTCATCACCTGCTAACTGAAGTGTCCTTTGGCCCTGAGTAATCAGCAGCGAAACTCAGGTACATGTCAGGACGTTGGAGAAGACGTGAGACTTGGCTGGTCTGGGGTAAGACTCAGCACAGCCCCCGCTGTGGTGGCTGCAGGGTGAGGCTCCGCCCACTTAAGAAAAGCAGAGGAAAAGGTAAGGGGCACTTGTCTGGCACCTTAGGTACTAGCTCAGCCACAGTGGGGTAGAGCATCAAGCAGGTTCTCGGGGTCCCTGATTCCAGGACTTGGCTCTTGGACAGTATTGCTGGGCCTGCTCTGGGCCTGAGGGGAGCACACTGCCCGGAAGGGTGAGTCCCAGGGCAGGCAGCATTTATGCAAGCTGACTGAAGTGCCCGTGGGCCTCAAGGAAACATCAACAGTAGCCTGGCAGTGCTCCCTGTGGGCGTTTGGTGGCAGCGGCCACAGGGTGAGGCTCCTCTGTCTTTAGAGAGGGGAAGGCAGAGTGGGAAGGACTGAATTTCATGGTTCAAGTGTCAGCTCAGCTGCAGTACAATGGAACACCAGGTAGACTTCTAAGGTTTCTGGCTCTAGTCCCTGGCTCCCAGGCAGCACCTGTGGACTTGTTGGGGTCCCGAAGGACCTCCCACCGTGAAGTGAAGGACAAAGGCATGGCTGGCTTTGCCACTTGCTGATTGCAGAGCCCCAGAACCTTGAGAAAACACAGGCAGTATGGAGGAAGTGGGTACAGCGGGCCTTAGGCGAGCCCAGCACTGTGCTGGCTTATGGTGTGACCCAGGGCAGTTACAGTGGTGGTGGCCACGGGGATGCCTGTGTCACTCCACTCCCCAGCTCTAGGTGGCTCAGAACCGACAGACTCTGTTAGTTTGGGAGCAAGTAAGGAAAGAGAACAAAAGACTCTTCCTGCTGATCAAGAGAATTCTCCTGGATCGTGTCCAAGACCATCAAGGTGATACCTTTATGAGTCTGCAAGAACCAGTGTCGCTGAACTTGGGGTGCCCTCTAAAGCAGATACAGCTTAGATCACAGCACCCAAGTTCCTCTGAAAATCTGTAAAGCCTTCCCAAGAAGGACAAACAACTCCAGGCTGACAAGACGACAATAAACACCTAAGCCTCCAATGCCCAGACACAGATGAACCATCTACAAATATCAAGGCCATCCAGGGACACAAGACTTCACCAAATGAACTAAGTTAAGGCCCCAGGGATCGATCCTGGAGAAACAGATAATGTGACCTTTCAGACAGAGAATTCAAAATCACTGTTTTGAGGAAACTCAGAGAAATTCAAGATAACACAGAGAAGGAATTCAGAATTCTGTCAGACAGACTTAACAAAGAGACTGAAATAATTTTAAAGAATGATGAAACAATCTTTTTGAAAGTGCATGCCTTAGACGCTGCCCCTGGGTTCACTGACTCAGTAAGATGTAGCAAAAACCGAAAACTACAATAAATGTCAACTCCTGTGAGCAACACCCGATTAAATTTCTTTCTGGCTTTTGCACAATGGTGGCAATGGCTATAATCCAGAACATAAACAAAAACTCATATGGAAGCAACAAACACATTTTTTAAAAACACACGTTATTTCCCAACCCAAAGAACTCTTTGTGTAGGATTTTTGTCTGAGACTTATATTTATATTACTGACTAACTCCACCCAGTGAGTACAAAAAGGCGACATTTACACAGCCTAATGATTCCCATCTATGGATGATAGATACGCACACCAAGAAGTCTGGCAATTCGTTTTTGGAAATCGACTTAATGAGATGGTAACAAGGGAAGTGTGTGCATGGTCAGTCCCGTGATAACTCAGACATTCACATTCTCATCTCTGGAAAATCAAGCCACTCATTCTCCACTGCCAATGTGCTTTCAACCAACATGTACATGACGGGCCAACTGCCACAAGTCGAATTTGCTAAAAACAGACCCATGGCATAAACAGAAACCCGAGCTTTAACCACTACCAATGCAATGTGAACATTAATATGAACGACGCGAGTCTTAAACCTCTTGCTTCTTGAAGCTTACACTAGGGACTTGACAGACAATGATAAACAAGGACCAGAAAAAAAATCAATTCAGACTGTCACTTGAAATATGGGTTCTCCCACGTCTCCATGTTGATTGTCCTGCTAACGTAGATTGTCTCTGGTTAAACTTACAAATATGCTGAGCCTCCCTGCCACCCGATACGTGCTGCTTACTGTGTATGTGTGTATGCGTTTGCTGATTACCTAGTTCCTCTAGATGGGAGATGAAACCAGATTTGAAATCCCCATTGGGTCTTCCTACTTCTTTGCCAGCAACTTAAAAGTCTGGCATAATTCGGTATTTTATAAAGAACTAGTCAAGAAGAACTGATTCTATACTATTAAAAAGGTAACAAGAATTTGCCAGTATATAATACATATGATATACAGCCATGAGGGTGTATACCTGAAGTTTACTACCAATCCGTTTCTTCTTTAATAAGGACAGCTTGAGTCATATTCTACACATTCTTGGTTTTCTTCTTTTTCTGTTTCCAACCACTAGTCATTTTTAATCCAGAACCTGGCCCCATGAGGTTTTATCTCTTCACCCCTGATGCTCACGCTCACTCAACACAACACCCCAGTTTCCATCCTGCCGTGTCCCCATCAGACTTAGTGCCTCTGTCTTTGTTCTCTTCACCCCTATTTTCCACACATATTTACTGAACACAACTGTGTGTTCCAAGCACCATCGAGGCACGGATGATGTAATGAAGACAAGACACTGATATCTGACTCTCAGCTCTCAGATCAAGTCTCAGCCTGGTTTCTCCAGCTGTGTCTCCTGAGCCTTGAATAGTCCCCTTGGCCCACTAGCTGGCATAAATCACTAGGTAAGCATCTCAGCCAAACTGGCACTGATCCTCCAGCAGGCGGAAGGAGGGTATCCATACAATGTCAGAGCTTCTGTCTTAGAGTGGCACTTGAGCATCCCACGACACTGTCCTGACTCTTGCTGGTGTCAGGGCACATGCTACGACACCCCTGAAGCCTCTCAGCCTGCTGAAAGTTCAGTGATTACAGTTGAAGATCTCTATATAGCTTATTTACTCTTTTTGCTTCGGTTATTTTTATTTCTGCACCTAATTACTTCGTATAAATCTGTGTCATTCAAGGGCATCAAGAAATGAAGCTCCTTGCTTAGGTTATTTTTGTTTCTGCACCTAATGACATCGTATAATCTGTGTCATTCAAAGACATCAAGAAATGAAGCTCCTTGGTAGCACTCACTCCTTTCCCATACAAAAAGTAGGGGCAGAAGAAAGTTTTCAAACCATTCAAAATGAGTTGTCCATATGCAGAATTTCTAATAAATCTGTATCAAATTCTCTGCTCTAAATGAGATGTTTGGGCTGGATTTCAGTAAGGACTTAACATTGAATTAATCTGTTTTACACAGGCAAATAAATGCATTTGGCACATTAATGCTGAGTCTGAAGTATCTCTCCATCCATATGGGACAGTATCTGAAATCAGGCAGCTATCACTACACACATTAAAAACACTTCCTCTGGGCAGAGTGCTGTAAGGGAGAAAAATGTTTACAAAATTTAAAAACAGAAAAACTCTGTATAAAAATTCCTCGGTCATGGATCTGTCTTCTCTTTACACAGATAACTGGAAGTGATTAAATTTTTTGACATATGAAGGCAGCAACTACTGGTAATAGTGTGTCTCATTTCTCAGCTACCAAGTTTTAAAATACTACTGGCCCGCATGCCTGTAATCCCAGCTACTTGGGACCTGAGGCAGAAGAATAGCTTGAACCCAGAAGGCAGAGGTTGCCGTGAGCCGAGATCGCATTATTGCACTCCAGCCAGGCGCCTGGCAACAGAGCAAGACTCTGTCTCAAAAAAATTTAAAAAAAGGAGGCCCCAAACCATTTCTTCTTTTTCTTTTCTTGTTTAATTTTTATATTTTTAGTAGAGATGGTATTTCACCATATTGGCCAGGCTGGTCTTGAACTCCTGACCACAAGTGATTTACCTGCCTCGGCCTCCCAAAGTGCTAGGATTACAGGTGTGAGCCATCACCACCGTGCGCAGCCGGTGGGGGCGGGGTGGGTTGCCATTTTTTAAAAATACAATAAAATAAAATACTACTTGCTCGACACTAATCATAGCCAAAGAAAATGGAATGAGATGATAATATGGAATTGCTTTGACAAGCTTGAAGGGCTATCTCTATTTAAGAGAGATTGGTGATGTGGGTGTTGGGGGTAGTACTAGTGGTGGAGGTGTAGCCATTTTTTTGACAGTCTCCCTAATTTAGGGCCCTCAGAGCACTAGTTCTGTGAGAAGCCCCTTGGAGAGCAGACAGAGTGTGGGGTTGGTTTTGCAGTCAAATAACCTCAGAAAACACTATGTATGACATTTAACTTTTGAAATCTGAAAAGGACATTACTCATTAGTACATTACTCAAAGGATTAGAATAGCGCTACAATGAAGAAATATGTTTAATTTTAATAATACAGAATTTCTAAGACACAAATGGATTTGAAATATTTTTTTCTGCATAACACCTGTTAATATTCCAAGACATTAGAGTTCCACAAAGAATCATTATTATTTAGAAGGAACACAGAATCAAATGTTCAGCTGAATCCAATGCTTATAACTGGCCAACTCCCTCCCCTCATGAAACCCCAACTCTTGCCTATACTAGCAGCATGTAAGGTGAAATTCTTTTTTTTTTTTTTTTTTTTTTTTTTTTTTTTTTTTTTTTTTTTTTTTTTCTGAGACGGAGTTTCGCTCTTGTTACCCAGGCTGGAGTGCAATGGCGTGATCTCGGCTCACCACAACCTCTGCCTCCTGGGTTCAGGCAATTCTCCTGCCTCAGCCTCCTGAGTAGCTGGGATTACAGGCACGCGCCACCATGCCCAGCTAATGTTTTGTATTTTTAGTAGAGACGGGGTCTCACCATGTTGACCAGGATGGTCTCGAACTCTTGACCTCATGATCCACCCGCCTCAGCCTCCCAAAGTGCTGGGATTACAGGCATGAGCCACCACACCCGGCCAAAATTCTTAATTTATGAGAAAACCACTGATACTGACATCACCTTCAAAAATTAAAATCCAAGTTTGGGACCTAAATAGGATGTCTCAAATGCCTGTCATTTCCATGTGCCTATAATATTTTTGACAAAAAGAGAAAAAGTCAGAGGAAAATATATTCATGGATTTTAAAGACACATATAGCCCTCGTCTCAAAATGAAAATAAATCAACAAATGTTGATTAGCATGGTTAGCCCTATATTAGTGTTTGGAGTAACAAGCATTCTCTGCTTTCAAGGACCTCACAGTCTTTTTGACCTCTCTATTTGAGAAAAATATGTCCTAGAAGCTGGAAGGAAGAACAAGATAACACACATCAAAATAATAGTTAGCAGTCATTTGTTCGGATATAAACATAGGTTATCTTGATAAATGTCACCACCTGTAAGAAACCCTCCTGACCCACCCAGTTACAGAGAGATGGGGAATGAAAAAACCCATCTGATTCTGAACAGATGTTTTTCCTTTGCCATGTGGCCAGACGAGATCCCAATACCTTTCCAAAACTCTAGGATGAGTCAGGCTTGGTGGCACATGCCTGTAATCCCAGCACTTTGGGAAGCTGAATTGGGTGGATTGCTTGATCACAAGCAAGTTCAAGACCAGTCTGGGCAACACAGTGAAACCACATCTCTAAAAAAATACAAAAAAAAAAAAAAAAAAATTAGCTGGGTGTGGTGGCCCATGTCTGTGGTCCCAGCAAATTGGGAGGCTGAGATTTGAGGATTGCCTGAGCCCTGGAGGTAGAGGTCACAGTGAGACTAGATTGTGTCAGTGCACAACAGCCTAGGTGGTAGAGTGAGACCCTGTCTAAATAAACAAACAAAAAAACCTCTATACACTATGATAATAAATACAGCACAGAAAGTCTAATAAAAAATGAAGTGTTCCAGAAAGAATGCAAAATGCAGAAAGGATGAATAAAAAATGTAAGAGAATAAGGAAATTAGAAAACAGAAGAAATGAGACTAAGAAAAATAAAATGAAACCAAGACAGAATGACACAAATTCCTTCTGTAAAATCCAAGAAGGCCAAAACTGTGAGTTACAACTTACAGAGCTTCATGAGATCTGACCACTTTTTTTGCAAAAGAATTTAAGTCTCATTGCTTAACAGGTCATTTCTCTTTCCACTCCCTTACCTAGTGATCTAAAGTTCATTTAGGCATGTGCAATAGCTGTGATGTTCTGGCAAAGGGACTTACCTATTTCCTTATGTATAAAATGAAACTCCAAGAGTCTGACTTTCCTTCTAGGAAAACAAACAGACTGCCAGAAATGAAGAGATCTGGTACTGGCACACTCAATGCGCTCACAAAACCATATGGTGATTCTAAGCAGAAATGACAAGGACCAACCATTGTATGTCTACATTTAGGGAATCAATTCATAAATAATATAGAAGCCAAGGTATATGGGGCTCTAAATGGCCCCCCGCAATGTCACGGAGACTCTCTAAGGGTATCTTAGAAGATTATTTATCTTTAAAGGAAATAGATGGGAATTAGGTACCATGAGGGTGTCAAGCCATCGCCGAGGGCCCAAAATTAAGTATTCCAGTTCTCAAGTGCATTCAGCATTAGTTGCAACTTTTGTTCAGTCAGTCAGGCAAAACTCTTAGTGTGCAGCGGTATTTACAGAAGAGTATATTCTGACCCTTTATATTTCAAAGCAATGTTGAAACACATCTGTTCAAATAACCCTCCCACCTCGACTGACTCACCTGGCAGAAAGAGTTAGTTTCCTGGCCAACATACAGCCAGAACCTCCTGATCTTCAACCAAAATATATAAAGCATATCATTGTCTTTTTATCCCAAAAAGCACAGAGATGAACCAAGTTTTTCTTTTCTGAGTGTTACTTAAAGATGTTTTCTTACACCCAGCATTCTGAGTACCACCTCAAAGCTCCCTCCAATGAGCAGGCTCCATTAGATCTCCCATAGAGCCCTGTACTTATCTTTCCCATAGAATTGACCTCAGTGAAGGGAAATGATCTATTTGTCTTCCTCTCTCCCCTATAAGCCTATTTAAAATCCGCAAAAGTGGGAAGCAAGCCATACTGATCTTCAGAACCCATTTCTATGATCCTACAAGAAATGTACTAGGAAACTCTAAATGTTTGTTTTTGTTTTGTTTTGAGTCAAATGAGGTAAAGGGGGCTGGGGACAGAGAAAGATAAGAGACTATTGAATTATTTATTTTTTAATCTCCACAACCCACAGATAATATCGACCACCTTACTCTATGCTAGGCTTGGTGTCAGGGAAGAGGGCGAGGCTTTCAAGGAAAGAGCAGTAAAGTTGAAAAGAAAAGAGGTTAGCATATGTATAAGACGAGGTAGACTGCAAAAAAATTGCATGGAGAAGTACCGATTTTCCTGGGCAGTTCAGAACACTAGCCAGAAAGCATTTCTTGAAGGCGCATGGAAGTAATAAAGGATTGGCGCATGTGTCCACAGGCCCCAGCAGCAGGTGTTCCATCAGCCACCACGCAGCTGAGAAGTAGAACAAGTATTTTGAAAGGCAGGTTATTTCCCCTGACTGAAGCATAAAGTATGGAAATCAGACTGGAAGTAAAAACTGGGCCTGAACTTTGGAAAGGGGCCTTGAACGCCAAACACAGATACAGGTTTTTCTGTGAATGGTTGATGCCATCAACAACGTCTGAACACAGGTATCACATCATCATTGCTGGGTTTACGGTGATTGCTCTGGAGGCAACACGGGAGGTGACTTGGGAATAGGACATGCCAGTCTCAGGCCGGCACAACCTGCTAGATCTCTCATCTCAGATCATCATTTTTGCCTTTCAAATCAGAGCTTTGAAATCATGAAAAATCTTAGGTTGTGTAAGATATAACTGCGAGCAGAAAATATTGGATTTATTAACACTGAATATGAGGTAAATATGAATAAGTACATAAACCTTGAGTAGAAAGAACGGAAGATAGAAGATAAAGCAGAGATAAGGAATTATTCATCAGGGATGTCTAGGATTGAGACAATTCCCTTACAGTAGCCAGGGTCTAAGAGAGCACACAGTAAGAGTGAATTCTGTTTCTCTACTGCCCTGGAAGGCTTTTTAGTTTTCTACCCTTGAGTAGGAAAAAAAAAAAAATAACTGGGCTACATTGGTCTCCCTCCATTGCTAGCCCCATGAGATAATCTCAACAATTAAATTTCTTAAGGAAGAGAAAAAAGGTTGAAGTGACTTTAGTTGACATAATAGGGAGAGCGAAAGCTGGAAAAAGCGTTCGGAGACCTCAATAAAAAACTAATAGTTTGGAAAACAAGAAAGAGCTACAATAATTCTGTCTATAGCAAAAAAGGGTGACCCAATTTTTCCTAATTAAATGAAGGGGTACAGCACTGGGGAGAGGGAACCGTGTACAGTGGAAGTAGAGAGCTTCTTAGGAAATCGAGCTAATGTATTCAGACATCAAGTGAAAATGTTCAGAAACCAGAGATCTGTGTGATCTGGTTACACTTCCATCAATCAAAAGGACAATACTACCTGCTTCAGAAGAATAGAGTTAAAAGGCAGACGGCTGGTCTAGGAGATGCTTAGCAAGTCCTGAAACTTAGAGAGGCAGTGGTTGCAGTGAAGAGCTACCTGAGGAACAATGGTCTGCCCCACCTTTTGGGATCCTGTACCTAGGATACAAATAAGGTTTAATATTACGGTGTACGCTCCCTGTGGCAAACACTGGAGTGATGATTTATGAATTCTTACTTCCATGCCTTGATGGTTAACGTTAGCCATCAACCTGACTGGACTGAGGGACACCTAGATGCTGATGAAGCATTTCTTCTGGGTGGGTCTCTGAGGGCATTGCCAGAGGAGACAGACATTTGAGTCAGTGGACTGTGAGAGGAAGAGACATCCTCAGTGTAAGTGGGCACCACCCAACCAGCTGCCAGGGCAGCTAGAACAAAGCAGGTGGGAGAAGCTGCTTTCTGAGTCAGATTGTTCTTTCTTCCCGTGTGGTCTGGAAGCTCAGCTTCTCCTCCTCCTGTCCTTGGATATCAGACTCCAGGTTCTTCAGCCTTTGGACTCTGGGACTTGCACCAGCAGCCCCCCACGGGCTCTCGGGCCTTTGGCCTCAGGCTGAGGGCTGCACTGTTTTGAGGCTTTCAGCCACTACCAGCTTCTCTCTTTCCCCAGCTTGCAGGTGGCCTATGGTGGGACTTTGCTTTGTAATCATGTGATTTAGTTATCCCTAATAAACTCATATATATATACACACATATATATATGTTTTTATATTATGTATGTGGGGTGTGTGTGTGTGTGTGTGTGTGTGTGTGTGTGTGTGTGTGTGTGTACCTCCTACTGGTGCTGTTCCTCTGGAGAGCCTGAACACACATGCCTAAATTGAGCATGTATATCATTGTATGTTGGGTTGACTTCCCAGGGATGTTGAGTAAGTGGAGTACCCACCAACTGGCACAGAGCAGCCATCTGGAAAGTAGAAAGAACCTTAGAGAGGGTCTGGTGAAGCTTCCTGATTTTACAAATGCAAACACATTTGCAAATGCAAACACTGAGTCCAAAAAGATCAAACACCTGCCCCAAGTTTTCACACCAAGTTTTCACTTAGGTAGTTAGCGGCAGAGCTTGGACTAAACTCCAGATTTCCTGACTCTCCACGCAATGCTCTTCACAAAGCCAGCGGGAGCTGTGAGGCAGTCATCCACGGGATCACCCCCATCAGTCAGCTCTACCCCATGGGCCAACAGGGAAACAGTGACTCACAAAATCCAACAGTCCTTTGGAATGTGTAAGAGGTGTGCCTTTCTTCTGTGCTATAAAGCGTTTTCCATTTTTGTAAATAAAAGCCCATTTTAAATGCCATAGGAGAGTTGGCAATTTTAAGCGCCTTAGAGACTGCCATCATATTTGGTCATGCTTAGCACGGGCAAAAACTGACTGACTGATGAGTCACTTGATAGATGGAGAGCAAATTCCGGTACACCGTATTTCAAACTGTCAGATTTGCTTCAAGAGAGCACACCTGTCTGTGACTTTTGCTTAGGCCAAAGGCCACATTCATTTGCATTTTCAAGCTCTAAGGAGTGAAAGGAAGAATCAGCGTTTGAAATCTGGCAAGGGCAACACAAAAAAATTATTGAAAGTTAGCTCTTGAGAACATAGACATGAACGTGTGATTTTAAAAGCCAGATCTCATTGATTTCCACTCCAGGAATCCTTGAAAACTCAAGGATCTCATGCATCAGGCATGTTATTTAGGGATAATATAAAGCTATAGCAGGTGAAGAAGAGACTGGGCTCCTCAGACACACAGAGAAGACACCCACCTTCATGTGACTCCCATATGTCATCCTGGCCACACCGTGAGAGGGTCCTGCCTTCCTACAACCACACCCACTTCCTACAACCACACAGGGCACTCCAGGGAAACTGGGCTAGAATCACTACTGTTTCTGCCACCTTGCTCAGGCCTCTAAGTCTGCAGGACACAGAGACTCTGTTTTCTGTATTTCTAAGTATGCTAACAAGCCAAGATGTTCAGGCAAACATTCCTCTGCAAAGCTACAGTAAAGACCTTATATTAAAAGAAAAATGAAATCACGAAAATAAGCCATTTTTCACCATGCCATTCGACTGCGCAAAAGTCTTCATTGATTCTGCGTTGCCGACAGAATGCAGTTCAGACTACTGAGGCGATATTTAAGACCTTCCACGAGCTGACCTCATCCCTCCTCTCCGTTTCTCAGCCTCATCGTTCTACTACATGAACCCATCTGTTCGGTCATGCTGGCCGC
Organism: Saimiri boliviensis; assembly: GCF_048565385.1. Lineage (NCBI taxonomy): Eukaryota > Metazoa > Chordata > Mammalia > Primates > Cebidae > Saimiri > Saimiri boliviensis. The sequence continues at coordinate 1,453,479 of NC_133456.1, forward strand.
TTCACCACCTTCTGAATATTCCTGTGACTTCCCTGGTTGCACACAGTCCCTCCCTCGTCTGGAATGCACTTCTGTCCGTCACTCATCTATTCAAATGCTACTTTCCATGGCTCAGCCCAAATGCCACCTCCTCCCTGAAGTCTCTTTACTAAAATTCAGCTATCCAGATTTCAAACTTTTCTTCCTCTGCGAGAACAGAGGTCATATTTTCCTCTGCTTTGAATACCTCACACTATCTGATATCTGCTCTTAATAAATATTTGTGAACTGATTAATTCTAAATAAACTCCAAGGAAGGATTACATGTGCAAAGCTCTCAGAAGTACGGTGATGATCTGTAGCTATTAGAGGCACACAATGGAAACTTCAGAACATCTAGTATGTTGTCATTGGAATTCCATTCTTTCCACACAAGACCAAACTAGGTCCTTTCAAACCTAAGTCACCTCCAGAGAGATTCTAGGAAGGGCACACTCAGCATCAGCAAAGAGATCACATTCCTGGATTCCCAACTTGCTGTCCAGGTCTGCTCCGGAATCAGACTCAGGCAAGTGTGAACTGGAGAAACGAACTAATCATTAGCACCACCCAAACAAAATGAAACGCTGCTTTTGTTACGTTGGCTGGATATTCAGCTCTGAAAGGAGGAAAGAAGAAAACATAAGACAGCCAGCCTGCGGCCAGCCATTGTCTTTCCTTCAAATGTGCTCTTCCTGCCTCTTCCTTTTCTGTTTTTCACACGTATGTATGTGATGGAACTGGAATGTTTGAGAGGCATTAATTTAGTATTGAAAAGATGGTTTGTTCTAATCTGATCAAGGTATTTACTATCAGCTTTATCACCCACTTTCTCTTCTAACAGAGTTCCATTTGTTTACCCAGAACACATTTCTTTGCTAAATTAAAAAGTTCCAAAAGTCGTATCACGCGTGTAAAATCACATCTGATTTCCGGGTTAGGTCCAAGAATAGGTAACACAGTCCTATTTCTAGGTCGAGTAACAAAATTCGTTTGACAGACTTCACTCAGTAGATTTGGCCACGTCCTCAAAAGACATACTTTTTGGGAAAAGGAAAACTAAGTATGGAGTTTTCCTTTATCCATATGGAGGGTAAGAAACGAGTAAAACTAAACAGCAAATGGGCAGAAAAGCTGATGTGAAAGTTTTAGCTTTCTAAGCATTCGTTAAACTAACAAATGCTGACCGTTCTCTATTGTCAGTGCTGAATGTTGCCTTTTATTCAATTACCCAGACTGTACATATTTATTGAGCACTTACTTTCTGCTAGCTAGTAAACCACTAGTTGTAACTTTGTGCAGCCAAAATAAATATTGAATATAATTTGAATAGGGAACACAGAGAGAAAAAATTACAAAAATTAAGGCAAATAATCAGTAATGCAAAACACTGTGAGTAAATTTTCAAACTCTAATGTCCAATTTGTGTTGATGATAAAAATCTTCAATTTTTTCTTTCATATAGGATGGATCTTTCTTCATATCCCAGGCACATGGGCGTTTACTTCGTTGGACCGATTGAGAATGAGCTTAGTTACAAAGGAAGCAATTGAGGCTTTGAGCTCTTGAAGCTAACAGACGGAAATACGTCTGTAAAAACCTAAGTCCAGTGTAAAGGCGGCACATATGGCCGTAAGTATTACTATTATCCAAATGGCACTACTGGAGATTTTCTTAATAGATCTTTTAAAATCCTTTTTTACAGTTATGGACCTTTTCTAGACCAATAGTTCTTTAGAAGAGGAGAGGGGATTTTGCCCCTTAGGGACATGTGGCTATGTGTAGGGACATTTTTTATTTTCCCAGCTGGGTGGGTAGTGGGTACTGCTGCTGGCATCTGGTGGGTAGAGGCCAGGGAGACTGCGTAACATTCCACAGTGCACAGGAGAGGTCCCTGCAGCAGAGGACTATCCTCCCGAAAATGTCAGCAGTGCTGAGATTGAGGAATTCCGTTCTTTAACATCACGTTTCCTTCTCTTGGGACCTGGTACCAGCCAAAGACATCAGGATCTAACCTGAGAGCAGCCCAGGTGTTCTACATGGCAGCCCGGTGTACCGAAGAGTGCCTCGGGTTTGCAAGCTCGCTAGCTGTGGCTCTCCCTCTTGCTAGCTTGAGATGGTTGTTTAGACCCTTAGAGATAGATGCCTTTCTCTAAACGTAAAAAAAAAAAAAAAAATCTGCGCAATATCAATCATAGCTACGTCATACGGTTGTGGCGAACACTGAATCCAGTACATATACACATATTCAGTACAGGTTCGTTTTTTTATTTCTTCTAGCCTGCCCATCCCTCCCCCCTCCCGTTCCCCGCTTTCCCCCCTCCCTTTCCCCCCATTTCCTCCCTCCGGGTACCGTATTTCCCAACCCAAGTCTCAGGTTCTCTTTTAAAATGCTTTAATTCCTTTGGTGGCGAAAATCAAGCTTGGGCTAGGAAGTGAGTCACCGCTCCGCAGTGAAGGAGCTTGTTTTTCTTTCTCTGAATGCATTTCTTAGTAAGTTCAGACTGATCCTTTAGCCACTTGTTGGTTGAATCCTCTCTTGATGTTTAAGACACACTGATAAGAGCTGTGGCACCGAGACGTTTCCAGGTTGTTAGGAATGGGAGTGTTTTAAATGCCGAAAATAACCAGGGGGCAGAGCGCTCTGAACTCCAGTTACATAAGCAGATGCCGGGAGACCCAGGCCGCCTCTGAGGCTCCTCTCCCCGGCAAGTCCGCGGGTCCGCCCCGACGTCGCCGGGTTGACTCCAGGGCTGCCGAGGTCTCAGGGGCCTCCGGACGCTCGCAGGGCCGGCAGCGCGGGGGCCTCCGGGTCCGACAGCCGCGCGTGCCGGGGCCGGGCCGGGCCGGGCTTCCCTGCGGGCGGCGGGCCGGGGGCTGCCCGGGGCGGGTCTTCCCCTCCCTCGCCTGGCTCAGGAGCCCTTCCTGTCTCCGGACCGCCGTGCAGCTTTCCAGGTTCCCGAGGGCACAGAAAACACCCTGCAGAAGCCGCAGTCACCCTCGATTCCCCTGCCAGAAACGGTCACGCAAAACCGGAAAATACTCCCATCCCCTTGTCCTGCAGGTCCTCCCTCTCTGTCTCTCTCCGTCTCTGTCTCTCTCTGTTCCCGTCTCTGTGCCTCTCTGTGTCTTTGTCTCTCTCTGACTCTGTCTCTGTGCCTTTCTCTGTCTCTCCCTGTGTCTCTCTCTCTCTCTGTGTCTCTCTGTCGCTGTCTCTCTGTCTCTGTCCGCTGTCTCTGTCTCTCTCTGTCTCTGTGTCTCTCTGTCTCTGTCCGCTGTCTCTTTCTGTCTCTGTCTCTGTGTCTCTGTCTCTGACTCTGTCTCTGTGCCTTTCTCTGTCTCTCCCTGTGTCTCTCTCTCTGTCTCTCTGTCGCTGTCTCTGTGTCTCTCTCTGTCTCTGTCCGCTGTCTCTTTCTGTCTCTGTCTGTCTCTGTGTCTCTCTGTCTCTGTCCGCTGTCTCTTTCTGTCTCTGTCTCTCTCTGTCTCTGTGCCTCTCTGTGTCTGTCTCTCTCTGACTCTGTCTCTGTGCCTTTTTCTGTCTCTGTCTCTCCCTGTGTCTCTCTCTGTCTCTCTGTCGCTGTCTCTGTGTCTCTGTCTCTCTCTGTCGCTGTCTCTGTGTCTCTTTCTGTCTCTGTCTCTCTCTGTGTCTCTGTCTCTGTGCGTCTCTGTCTGTCTCTGGGCCTCTCTCTGTGTCTCTGTCTCTGTGTCTCTGTGTCTCTCTGTGTCTGTGTCTTTCTCTGACTCTGTCTCTGTGCCTTTCTCTGTCTCTCCCTGTGTCTCTCTCTGTCTCTCTGTCGCTGTCTCTGTGTCTCTGTCTCTCTCTGTCGCTGTCTCTGTGTCTCTTTCTGCCTCTGTCTCTCTCTGTCTCTCTCTGTCTCTCTGCCTCTCTCTGTGTCTCTGTCTCTGTCTCTGTGCCTCTCTCTGTGTCTCTGTCTCTCTGTCGCTGTCTCTGTGTGTCTCTCTCTGTCTCTGTCTCTGCTATCCGTTGTCTCCCCCCCTCCCTCTCTGCGGTCTAGGTCTCCCTCTCTCTCTCTCTCTCTCTCTCTCTCTCTCTCTCTCTTTCCCTTCTCCCTCTCTCCCCCGTTCCCACTCCCTCCTCCGCCGTGACCGCCCCGCGCTGCCCCGTGGCCTCCCCTCCCCCTCGCGGGCTCCCGCGCTGCCCGCCCGCCCCCCGGAGACGAGTGTCCAGCGCCTCCCGAGGCCCCCGCCGGCCCCTCCCTGCCCACCTACCACGAGGGGCGGCTCCTCCCACCTGCCCATAAAAGCCGCGCGCGTGTCGCCCGCCGCGGACCGCAGCCTTCCCGGCCTCTCCGTGGGAGCCCGCGAGCCTCTCCGGTCCTGCGCGCTCAAGGTAAGACCGCGCTCGCCGCTGCCTTAGGGCTCATTCTGCCGCTGCTCCTTTAGCCGCTTCTGTTTGAACGGTAAAATAAAAGCTCCTTCGGGGAAGAAACAGCAGCATAAATATTGCGAAAGCCTTTCTCGTTTTAAATCACTTTTTCTCCAGCTGCCGATGGTGGCCGAGGTTAAATGTATCTGGTTGGGGGTGTTCTACCGACGTTTTTCATGGTACGTATTTCACACATCAGTGGGGGCAACCAGAACGCTGTCCCATTGTCAAAAACGGACTTTAAAAGAACACAGTTAACTTCCTAAAAATAGCACAGCCAAAAGGTCTGCTAACAATTTTGTGATGTTTTCCAAAACCCCAAGACAGCTTCTGTGAGTCCTTTAAAAAATATCTTTCCAGGTTTTAGCACTTGGAAAAAATGATGTGAACTGGTGGTGCCCTTTGCTTTAGGGAGTCATCAGGTGGCTGGTAGATAGGAAAGAACAAATCCAAGTTCGCAAGGCACGTTTAGAATATGCTCTCTCACCAGGCTATCTTCTCACGACATCCTAAAATGAGAACTGTGATGGAAGTAAGGAAGTGTATAAAAGAACTTCATGAATTTCTATACACACACCTAAACATAAAGCGTTTCAATATGTTTCACAGTAAGAGAAAAATACAGGCCAGATTATACAATCCTTCTGTGCAGGCCAGATGGTTGAAAACAGATCAGCTAGAAAGGCTTTGGAAGTTTTAATCCTTCTTTCCACCCCTTTTTCCCCCTCATTTAGTAAATAAAGGCCAACCTGATTGGCATCCAATTCTCAGAGATAATCAGTGTTTAAGTTACCCTCTTTGAAGTAAAATGATCTCTTCTTATTCCTAAGGTAGAATCACTGTGCACCTGTGAGAGAGAAACATACTCCATAGCCACTTCTGTAAAACCAGACACGTGGTCTGTGAAATTTGCAATCAAATTCTGTGGGTTGTGTGGGATGAAACTCTCTCATGTGGGAGAAAAACCCTCCTCAAATGTTTTCTCTCGGGAATTGCACAAGACCATTTAGAGGAGGCAAACCAAAACTGCCAGTCAGGAAACCAAACCACTCTTCTAGCCCTTCAGGTTCTTTGTTTTTTTTTTTTGTTGTTGTTTTTTTTTTTTTTTTTTTTTTTTTTTTGAGACGGCAGTCTCACTCTGTCACCTAAGCTGGAGTGCAATGGTGCTGTCTTGGCTCACTGTAACCTCCACCTCTCAGCTTCAAGCAATTCTCCTGCCTCAGCCTCCTGAGTAGCTGGGATTACAGGCACATGCCACTGCACCCAGCTAATTTCTGTATTTTTTTTTTTTTTTTTTTTTAGTAGAGACAGGGTTTCGACATCTTGGCCAGGCTGGTCTTGAACTCCTGACTTCGTGATCCACCCACCTTGGCCTCCCAAAGTGCTGGAATTACCAGCGTGTCCTTAAGGTTCTTAAAGTAAGAAGAGAAATGTTTCACCTTTTTTTTTTTTTAGTTTATTTGTATTATCTCATGTGGAAAGAAAAAAAAAAAAAACATTTCGAAGCTGTGTAAAATTCTCCCCTATTAAAGAAACAAGACTTATTAGAAATTTAACTTAAGTCTTCTAAACCATTTCTCCTTATCTTTTGCATGTCAAAAGTAATAAAAATATTTAAAAGTTCTGTTTGAAATAGAGAGGATTCAACTCTTCAAATGCAAGAGGTATATGTAAAGTTTCAGTCATGTTAAATTTGTCTTCATTGGAAAAAATTATTGTAAGGAGTACAGTTTCCTTTAAGCAAATGATATAAAATGACTATTGGCCAAGATAATATATGACCTGAGCATATTAGCACACCTTTTATCTCACACCACGATGCAGACTGCTTGCTTTCTATCTGATGTAAGCAGGTAATCAACCATGACAAGAGTACAGGTATGGGACAAAGCCAAACCAAGTGTGTGCCACATTCAAGTTAATTCTTCTTTTATGGTAGTGCCTGACTCACACCCGTTATCACCAGGATGAGAATACACTGCTTCCTTCACCAGATCTCCTTGAGGGAAGTTATCTTTTCCTGGGGTGGAGGTGGAAATGCTCACAGTTTAAATGAGCTTCCAGTTACTCCTAAGTTTGGGGATGAAAGCGTTCTCCAAGGGTTTGCTTCTGCTTTCTCTGGCAATTAATCCACTTGACCAGCTATGGACTATTTAACAGGAACTGCCTTCCCTATGTCTCATCAAGTGAAACCCCCTAAATAACTGAGTGAGATCATCTCAGATTGCTCATAGCTTTCCCAGGCGCAGAGCTGTCCTTTTTCCGTAGGGTACACACCAGGCAAGGTGACACTGCTCTTCTGAAGTTTTTAGAAAAGTCAGTGTTGAAGTTTCGTGCAGTTGTCCCGAAATCTCCCTTTCTGCATAGGATGTGGAGACTTCACATGAGTCTCCTCTTTTTGACATTATATAGCTGCCTCTTGATCAAGTCCATGGCTGTACCCAACCAACACCATTGCGGCAGGCTTGGGAGGACTTCTTAATGTTTCTCAGAAAAGATAGGATGAGAAGCAGCCCCTTTCACCAGGGACCCAAGAAGGGCGCTCTGCTGATTTTGAGGGTCCGCTGTTCCTACAGAAACATGCGTTTTAGATGTCTACTACTGTCAACATTACAAAATGGTATCCTTTTCATGGTCAGAAAACGTAGGTCTCGTTGTTCGTATTTATGAAACAAAACTCAAGGACGAGGATTGAGGTGAACAGGGACTTGGGCGAGGTGCTGGGGAATCGCACAGGTGCGCTAGGAGAAAAGCAAGATTAGGAGCTCTGCTAAGAAACACAGCTTCTCCCGATGCTCATTTATGTGGATTAAGGGGATGGGGAAGAGCAAAACTCCGTATCTGTTCTTGTCTTTTTCTTTCTTTGTTGTTTTTTGATCAATGAAAGTATAAGACCATCTCTCTAGTACCCCTCCTTAGCCCTCCTTTAACAGAAAAGAACAGCTTGGTTCTGATGAAGAAAATCACTTCGGTTTTCCCCCATATTAAAACACCCACAGTAATTTGCTAGTCCTAATTCTAAAAGACACCCGATGGGTAAAAACAGTGTTTAAAACATATTCTTAACTAATGGACGAATCACATCAATAAAACCAACCCTAAGTCTCCTAAAAGTGTAATGTTGAGTGCTTATTTGCAAGTTAGAAGGTAGAAACAGCATTTTACTCCTTACCCATGGTTACATCACTTTGGTATGAAAACTTGGAGAGAGATTGAGACACACTGTATTTCCTAAAACCTCTGGTCATCCAAGTAACGCTCTGACTTCCTTCTCTTCAACCAGACCCCATAAACGTGCATGTACATAAGTTAAAGAAGGTATAGATCTTGAAACCTGAGTGTATTCTTGTGAAAGGTGCACTATTCTAACTACGGGTGAAAATAAAACCAAAAGGAAAGGAGAGGAGAATTAAGAGGATGAATGCCCTTTGGGATTGAGAGACTCTCTTTAGCACTGTGTAAAAAGAATCTCTCAATCCCTAAAGCAACTAGGAATACACATTTCTTTTTAAAGAACCTGCTCTTGAGTTGTCACAAAATGCTAAGAATATAATGAAGAAGATCTTCCAGTGACCTGGCAGTCATTAACAGCAGTTCACACCCCATGGTACTGAATTACAGCTCTGCTAAAACTTCCCCTTTCCAGAGAGATAATGAGCGAGAAGTGTGAGCATTAAGCACATTTCAACACCAACAGAGAAAAGCGGCTAATCAGGGATGCCTCTACCACTTTAGTAACTGTGTTTGTTGTTTGAGGAAGAAGCTTCTTTATTGTTTTTCTGCAAGCAGATTTGCAGGAACGGGGTTAAACGGAGTCGAGCGAGGTTAGCATGTCTGTAAGCCTGGAGCCTTGTGTACTGAAGTCCATGAAGCCACTGAAATGGCATCAGATCAAATTGAAGTGAATAAAACAGTAAGTGTTCACCAAAACTGATCATAGAGTAAAATTAAAATAATGAATTCTAACTTCTCAATGTAGGATAAGAACAAAAGCAGCAATTTTAGCCGACTATGTAAAATATGAACACACAACTGACAATTCGCCTTCAGTGACCTCTATTTATCTGGGGCTCACTTCCATCGTCCCTCTGGGACAACCAAAACTGGCCCTTCTCTCCTTTAGCAAACCTTTCACAATGTGCAGATGCAGTCACAGTCGCTCTGTGACATCTCCTTTGTTCTTTCACGGGAAGAAATCTCTTTTTAATTCTCATAGAGCAAGTTTGTAAAGAGCCACTCATACTTGTGGCTTCTCTCATTGCCCAAAATTTCCTCATACTTCTCTTAACTAGGATGGAGATTTTCACCCTATCAAATGTAAAAGTTTCACATTTTTCTAAACTTAATTCATATACCTAAGAGAAAGTAATTTAAAATGGTTACTTGCCTCCAACAGAATATCTGAGATGAGGTTTCAAAGGCGTTTTACTGATCCAGTACCTATTACAACTTCTCGGAAACTGAAAAAACCTTAGAGAATCACAAAAGGTAAATGCTGCAAAAGACCTCGGAGCTAATTTTAACTGAAAGCTAATTTTGCAGGTGTAAGAGATCAGAAAGGTTCATGTCTTTCCCAGGGCCACCCAGATGAGTACAGCACACCCAGCGCTGGAGTTCACACAGCCAGTCTCCAGCCTTAATCCTGAGTAACTGCAATGTGGCTCCCATATAACGTGACTCTGCCGTGTCGTTGACCATGCTGAGCGTTCTGTAGGCACTCAACGTACAGGGTTCTCAGAAACCATAGCCTGGTAGAGGTGTGGACTACAGCTGTATCTCTGCTACCAAATAGACATTTGGTATAAATTCTAGGACACATTGGTATAAATTATTATGAAGAGTGAAGTCAGTGGTCATTGCCGTCAGAGGGATGGTGTGTTTTTAATCAGCCGAGCATATGGTACATAGTAGCTTCTCAGTAAATCTGTGTAGAGTGGATGAGTGAATGGAGGAAAAGACTAGGTATAAAATATCCATTTTCCTAAACTCCTTTCTTACTTGTAGAAAACAGTCTATAAAACTACCTTCTACAAAGTAAGGAATTTACAAAGTAAGTTTTACTTTGTAGAAAATAGAGCCTATAGGGACATATAGTGACTCAGATCTCAAATGTATTGAGTTTAAGATTCTCCTTTGCTTTGAAAAATGTAGGAGAGTTCATTAGCAATGGCTAAGCCATTTCCTGTCTGCAATATTCGCTCTAGTTCTTCCCACATTTACTTGAGTTCTAGAAGCTATATTATTTTTTACAGGAGGCTTAAGATCTAGTTCCAATATTCACTTGAAAGAACAAATGTATTAGAATGTGATAATTTACAGCGTAACTCTCCTCCTCTTCCACCCATTTGTACCTTCCCCAGCCTTTAATGAGAGAAAGAGCAAAATACACATAATGGATAGTCAGAGAGAACATTAAGTGACATCGGTCAGAATGTGTAGGTATGAAATTGGTTGTAACCGAGGGGAGAGGTGATCAAGGGACTAAGAGTATAGATACAGGACAGTGAAGCTAAGAGAGTTTATTCCTCTGAAACAGAAGAAGGAGAATCTCTGAGAGTTCTGACGTGCTACAAGAGATTTTCGTAGGACTGTCTAGAACCGGACCCTCTCAAATGCTTTAGAGATGACTTTCTGTTTGAGTCAGGGTTCTTTAAAGGCAACACTGCCTGAAGCCTGGATCACACAGGTGAAAGCTTTATAAGCACCACATCTACTAAAACTCTTTTTATCCCTTGACTGGACCTCAGTGGGGAAAGAACCTCTTTTCACCTCCTTTTAGACATGACTCTAACCGAGGACAATAACTCCATGGATGCCAAGTCATTGAAATAGTCTCTGCTAAAATAACACAACTCTTGGTAACACATAAAGTCACTCCAGCATAGAAAGTGATGAAGGCAGAGAAGAATATTCTTTTGTTGTTTCTGTAAACAGTTTACCCTGAATAAGCAGACAGATGTTATCCCAGATGCTTTTTCACTTTCCTCTAAAGCATGCCTGACAATTGTTTCCATATCTCCGAAACAGTGTGTTTCTAAAATTTATTTGTTATGTTAAATTTAACATAGTCTATGGCTAAGCATCATTGTGAAAACGTTCTTTTAAGTAAGTCTTTCTCGAAGACTGTCTCTCTGAAGCTTCCCATTGATGTGTTTACATCACAGGGTATTTAGGCACTGGATCATATGACGTGCTGAAACTGAAGACATTTAATCACTTCATTTGCCGCTTTTCCAACTCTAACTAAATAGGCCTGGGTGTGGGTGTCAACTGTCAACTTCTCTAGGAAATAACATGTTTCTAGCCCATTGTGGAGCTTCTCCAGTCCCCTCTGTTAGCTAGATAAAACAGCTGCTTTTTTGGGAGTCTGGGCCAATAGCCTCCATCATTAAGGCTTCATGCTTTAAGGCAATGATGGCCAGTTTATGGCAGCAGAGGGGTTAACTTGCAGCTGCCTTCATTTCAGTAGGAGGATTTCAAATATTAACAGCTGACTGAAGAGCACTGCTTTGGGGCAGGTGGGATGCATTTTCAGGCCATCATCCCACTTAGTATATTCCTTCAACGAGCATGCTGTCTACACTCTGACGATGAGCCTAAACTTCATTCATAAATTCAGTGATGATTGTACATTATTGAATTTCGTTAAAGAGCTACGTAGCGATTGCCCAGTCTTAAAGTTCCAGGAGTCCTGGTGTTCATCAGTGCTATCAAGCCACCTAAGTGGCTTCTCGTTAAATGGCAGACATAAGATTAAAGCCAAAAATACATGAAGGGAGGCACTAGGGGCGCTGAGAATTTGAGTTAGGTAGCCAAGATTGTTGAGGTTAGAAGAATGGGGAAAGGGGATTTGTGGGAAATATACATGTATTTATGCTATTGGATCCACAGTTCCTAGTTTAAGGCCATGTCTATCTCCTTTTTCCAGCCCCCAGTTAACTACCATCCCTGCTGCCCAAATGGAGAGGGAGGTTGTTCACCAGTAAAGGGAGCCAGGGGCTGGGTGTCGCCATAGAAACAGAGCTGTTCCAGAAGGGACCTTTAGATTTAAATTTTTCAGATCTAAGGCCGAGCAAGATGCCCTTTACAACCAGTGGCTAAAATGTATACCACAGTAGTACATCACATTGTTAGTTTTCTTTAAAAAAAAAAAAATTTAATTTAAGCATCTAAGAATAAATCACCCACATTTTAGCAATGCCAGAAACGTTCAAGCTTGTAGAAGTTTATTTGAAAAGAAACTAAAACAATCTTAGAAAATGTGCTTTCCAAGGCTACCACCAGCCAAGACTGAATCTAAATGCTCAATTCAGTAATAAACAAAGCCTGGCAGCTGGGGGTCAGTGAGAGACAAGCATAAAGACTGAGGAAGAAATGCAGTCACTAGACCCTCCCCATCAGCACAGTGAGGGGAAGGGAGCTGGGACAAAGAAGACAGAAACGGGCGAAACAGGCTTCTCCAGCCCAGATGGCCCAGAACTTGCTCCCCTAAATCTGGATCTCTCCAGGGAGCAGCCCAGGGTCTTGCCTAGACCGAAGTGAATGCCGTTCTGTTGAACATTTCCATTGCACAGCTGTGTGGAGAGGGCTTGTTAAGACTTGAGACACTTGCATAATTCAGAACCCTTTGGGGGATAGAGATCAATTAGGACCATTAAAAAAAAAAAAAATCCTTGGCACACCAGAGAGCTGCTTGCTTAGTAAAAATTATGAAATTCACAGCAAAACAGCAGTCTTCTAAGATCATTTTTTGTGTCCACAGAGATGAAGCTGTGGAGTTGGTGTGCATGTGACTTGCAAATCACCAGAAAATCTTCAGTGTTTTAATTAAAAAAAAAAAACAAAACCTTGACTCTCTCTGGGGCAAAAGGCATGTCACTGATCATCTCTGTGCCTTAATTTATCTTAAAAAGCAGAACAATGTTTAAATAACTACCCTCTTTACCACTTAGAGACATGTGAGGTCTTGTCAAGTATTTTTCAGAAAGATACTAATTAAGCATACATTTTTATGGCTATTTATTTAGAATGATAAATGGATTATACTTACAATGCCTGGGAAGGGCTCAAAGTAATTATACAAAATCAGTCAAAATGGTATAAAATGTCAAATAGCCATGTAACCCTCCAAGATATAGCAAGATCGTGTCTTTTCTTAGAATACAGAGGTCAATCCCACATATCTCAAAAGGCCAGAAAAGATAAGGTTAAGTGGAAAGTAAAAAAATAATAATAATTAGATTATGGCTCAGAGAGTCTTAAAAGGCCTATATGCTTATCAATCTGTATTTTAAGACTAGCCAAAGGGGAGTTTCCCACATACAATAAAGGTTTCTGATATAAAAACTCTACTTTAGCTGGGCGTGGTGGCTCATGCCTGTAATCCAAGCACTTTGGAGGCCAAGGCGGGCGGATCACCTGAGGTCAGGAGTTCAAGACCAGCCTGACCAACATGGTGAAACCCCATCTTAAAAAAAAAAAAAAAAAAAAAAGTCTACTTTAACTGGAGAAAGGTGACTGTATAGTAATGACTGTTGTATGAAATCTCTGCATTCCTTGCTTCAACATTTTCAAAAGTGCATTTCAAAACACCACTACCTGGGATTCATAGATATTTATACAGAAAACAGTTCTGTGGTCAAGTTTTAGAAACACTCAATGAAACAATATTAAACATTTTTATTCACTGCATGACTTCCCAGAAATTTTTATATGCTATATATATTTTTGTTCAAAGATGTTACAATTGAGTGTTCCTTAAACATTTGACAACAGATCTATCCTACCTGAGAGCATCTCCTAGGATTGGGATTCTATGGAACAGGCTAAGAATAGTTTAAGAATCACTTCCTGCAGCATTATTTCAAGATCTCTCAAACATGGTATTTTCAGCCTTGCTAGTTGTTTAGTGATACACACTGAATGTCACTATAAGTTATGTACTGTGTCGGCTGGGCGCGGTGGCTCATGCCTGTAATCCCAGCACTTTAGGAGGCCAAGGTGGGAGGATCACCTAAGGTCAGGAGTTCGAGACCAGCCTGCCCAACATGGTGAAACCCCCGTCTCTACGAAAAATAAAACATTAGCCAGGTGTGGTGGCACACACCTGTAGCCCCAGCTACTCAGGAGGATGAGACAGGAGAATCGCTTGAACCCAGGAGGCAGAAGTTGCAGTGAGCCGAGATCGCACCACTGTACTCCAGCCTGGGTGACAAAGTGAGACGCCATCTCAAAAAAAAAAAAAATATATATATATATATATATATATGCACTGTGTCAAGCCATAAAATAATCCACTGTGAGAGATTTCCAAAATCCAGGTGAAAAGGAAAAAAAGCAGCAGATAACATGCCTTTGTTCTATGGCTCAATTCTTTATTATAATAATATCAGGAATGGCAGAATTATTATTTAAGTCTCTCTCTCTCTCTCTCATATCTTCAACCTCCACTTCTACCCAAAAAATCTTTAGAACACTGGACAGATTGAAATTGTCTCTTCCTTCCCATCCCACTCTCTGGATACTGGATCGTGGACAGAGAAGTGACCAACAATTAGCAATAAGTTCAATAAACAAGAAGCCACCATAATTCTTTGAACTGCTCATCAGTCTCTGAACTGTTAATTCCCTGTGTTATCTTTACTATCATTAACTAACCAAGATCAATGGCCAAATATTTTCTCTGAGCATTTGCTTGCTCATCATCAATAGAGAGCTAATTTCTGTAGGAGGAACACACTGATATTCTGGTATGATTTACTGCATGAGGAATTATTTCGTTTATCTGTGACACTCAGACCTCCCATTCTGTACAGTTGACTATTTCTCTTAGGACATTACTCTGGGAATTCTCTTTCTGCTTCACAAAGTTAATGCCTGGGGGTCAGTATCCCGTATGCGGCATAGCTCAGGGCCCTCTCCTTTAAGAAAATAAGTAGCTCATAGTCATCTAAGTGAGAAGGGAGAAATTTAAACACATCATTAATAGTTATAATAATAAAAGCTATTTATTATCTAACAGGACCAGACATGGTGCTGGTCCCATTTTCTGCATTCCCATATTAACCCTACAAGGAGTACCTTTATTCCCAATTTAACGAGAAAATCTAAGCCTCCACTAAGCAAGTTGCCTAGTGCCACACAGTGGGGAAGAGGAGAGCCAGAACTTCCATCCAGGTCACACTCCAAAGTCCATGGTCTTCCTGGCACGGCCCCCGACCCCCGACCCTGTGCTGCCTGTCATGATGTCTTGTCCTATCACAAAAGGACAAAAATAAAAATAAACTTCCTATGACAACGCCTCTGACTCATAAAGAAAGTGAGAGAATTCTAGTGGCTGTGTTCCTAGACACTGCTTACTGGCTCTGTTCCTTGTTTAAGACAGTGATTTTAATTTCTTTTTCCTTTTTGTACTTTTTTCTAAAAGCCTGCTGTCAATTCAGAGCCAAAGAAGTAAAAACTGTGTAATTAGAAAAGAAAAAAACCCATCATTTCTCCCTGGGGTAATTTTTAAGGGCTAAAGTTCGTCCATAAACTCTCCCTGAGTCAAAACAAGTTGTTGGCACCAATCTGGTTAAAAAGAGTGACAGTCTAGCATGTTCTTCTTAAGGCAATAGAAATTTCCATGATTCTATGAGAACACTAGAGCAGAGGCACGTGAGCACATTAAATGAACTTGGATCTAGCTCCCCAGGTTACTCTCTTTGGCACTCCTCTTACCATAAAGCATAGCTGTATGACGAGAGTCAAGATGACTTAAATGTTTCCCCTAAGCCGTGGGAGTCACCTAGGAAAATGTCCGTGTTGTCTACACCTGCTGCTGAGCCCGCAGCGAGAGCACATATAGACATAAATATACCTTAGGCTCTTTGTTTATCATGAGTCAAAGACAAAAACGGAAACAAAGCTAGCGTTTTCCCCATGGTCACATCTGCTACGCTTTTTGGCTTTTGTTCTTGATCTTCTCCCTCCGCCTGTACTATTTCTCACTTAATCTACTAGATTAATTTATACCCCACGTCCAAGATTCAGATGAAGTATCTTCCCCTCTGTGAGCGCATGCCTGCAACCAGCCCGACCCAAGCTGCCCTGTGGATCTCCTCCAGGCTCCCTAGAACTCTGCACAAGCCCTACCATCATTGCCTCCACTCTGTAATGGCATGGGTTTCATTTTGTCTCCATCTCCGTAAAGACCGTGAGCTCACTGCAGAAAGATTTGTGTCTTATTTACCTCTGCACCCTCAATGCCTGGCACATAATAGAGCCTTCATAAATGCAAAAGGAAGAAAAAATAGGGATGGGGGAATAAAATGTGGTGATGGGGAATGAGAAGATTTTAATTGTGCTGCTCTCTGTCCCTGTAAATTGTTCTAAGAAGGGACAATCTGATCTAAGTTCATTCTTGAAGCCTTGATGTCATTGGGGTATATCCAGATACGGTGGAAACTCCTTTCCATTCTGAAACGTTCCTTGATGAAAATGAACATCTTGGAAAGAATAAAAGTGCTGAGTAAAATTTAGAATTCTCTGATTTCTTTAGAACTTTATGAAATGACCAGCACTACCCAAGTCTTCCCTGTGGATTTCTGAGAGAAGCAAGAACTGGGCTCCCACACGCCACGTCTCCTTTTCCTCTCCATCCCATGGCACAAATACACGCGCTCTCTCATGTGCGCTCTCTCTCTCTCTCTCTCTCTCTCTCTCTCTCACACACACACACACACACACACATACACAGTGTTACTAGGCTTTGACTCAGTTCTGCAGCTAACCACGGGCCATAGCATGAA
Source organism: Saimiri boliviensis (assembly GCF_048565385.1). Classification (NCBI taxonomy): domain Eukaryota; kingdom Metazoa; phylum Chordata; class Mammalia; order Primates; family Cebidae; genus Saimiri; species Saimiri boliviensis. The sequence continues at coordinate 1,469,673 of NC_133456.1, forward strand.
TGCCTAATGGTATTCTAATAGTAACATTAGTGCTCCTTATACCAGATTACACAAAGCAAAATTAGTTTCCATGGGACCATTGCCCCAGGATTGTTAGTACCCTTTTCAAAAGCATTTAATGGCATTATAAAGTATAGAACAAACACTTTAGCTTGACAGTCAAGTCCCACAACCTATCTCACCCCAAAGCTTCTTTTCACCTTCACCTCCCTGGAGTCTATAAATAGGAATTCAACCTGATGAGGCACTACTCCTCAAAACATTCCTTTTTCCTTTGTCTACTGAAAATGTCCCCATTCTCCTTTCAACCTGTCAGATTAGCCATAATTGCAAGATCCTATTAAAGCCTTCATCAATATTGTAACACGCATTGATCCTTCCCCATTCTCAACTAACAAGCAGTTACTCTAAATGTCACCTATACGCTGAAGTGAATAAGTCAGGGCCGTCCAATAGAACTTTCTGCAGTGACGGAAATCTACAGCTGAGCTGTCCAATATGATTGCCACTAGCCACACATAGCTACTAAGCATTTTATTTTATTTTATTTTATTTTATTTTATTTTATTTTATTTTTGAGACAGAGTCTCACTCTGTAGGCCAAGCTGGAATGCAGTGGCATGATCTTGGCTCACTGCAACCTCTACCTCCCAGGTTCAAGCGATTCTTGTGCCTCAGCCTCCCTAGTAGCTGGGACTACAGGCGCGTGCCACCACGCCCAGCCAATTTTCTGTATTTTAGTAGACACAGGGTTTCACCATGTTGCCCAGGGTAGTCTTGAACTCTGAGTTCAGGTGATCTGCCTGCTTCGGCCTACCAAAGTTCTGGGACTACTAAGCACTTTACATGTGGCCAGCACAACTGAGGTACTGAATTTTTAAATTTTATTTTAATCTCTTTAAATTTAAAATTAAATAACCACATGTGGCTAATGGATACTGTATTGAACAAGAAACTCTAACTTTTTACGTGCTATGGTTTGGGTCCCTTGATGAGCATATAAACTACTGAAAAAATTGATTAAGATATGTTTTTTCCTATCCCCAGTGAATGCTGTGACTGCAGTAGTGTTCATTAAATATCGTGTTCAATGCATTGCTGGACTACAGGGTCTGCCACCAACTGTTAACGTTATTTTAAGGAAGTCTTCTTCCCTATATCTGTAATTTTAATAATATTGTACAAATTGTGTTTGCTTCCTTTTATTCCTTTAAGGGCTCAAAATCCCTCAGAATGACACCCTATTATTACTGCTCAGATTTTTTATCACTATACAAACAAAATGGGATGAGGAATAATTTTAAATGAACCTCTGAAAAAGTATCTTTATTCATTACCATCCGGTTTCTTTTCCCTTTGGGGAAAAGCATGGTTTAAATACCTGCTGAGACATACAATTGCTTCAGTCTTCAATATGACCATTTCTGCAGAGAAAGACTGTCCCTGGGTTTCTGAAACAAATTCAGCTCACAGATTTTTGCTTTTCTTGCCCCCTGAAACCTCGTCACCTTTTAAAGAAAAGTAGTTCTTTATCACAGATTTTCCCGGAGCATATTTGTATCTGTTTCTGTGTTCTGCAGTGAACAGCCTGAAACACTGTGCAGAAGGCCCAGCTCTCCACCAGCAGGTCAGGGGAGGTAGCATGTCTTGGAATTTGACAATGATGTACCCCTGGCACTTGCTGACTCACTGCAGCCCTTCAGGAATCATCATGCCCACAGGCCAACCATGCGATAAAATCCGGTACCCGGCAAACCCAAGAGCAAAGTGATCAAACATTCTGGCTGCAGATTAGATTCTAACCTATTCATCAGCCTTGAGAAAATAAGCCAGAGTGACTCTCTAACAGCCACAGTTTACAGAGATGTTTAATGATTTCAGAGGTCAGCCACCCTACATGCTTTCCTTCTGACTAAGCACAGAGCAGGAGAAGGGCAGAAGAACCATTCCAGGAGCCAGGGCGATCAGCTGTGTCTTTTCCATTCACAGCTAAGTTTATTTGGAATGACTGGAAAAACCTTCAATGAAAACTCTTTCTAAAATAATAAAAGGCTTTATCCTGCTGTCACGAGCCAGACAACATCGAGAAATAATTATGGGTGTGTATTTTCCCCTGCCTTGTAAAATGTTTACAAATTGTATCATAAGAAAGCTCTAGAGTCGATGGTAAAGATAGCAATAACATTTAACTTGTAAACTTTTTACATCTAGCCATAAAAGAATCACCATGTGTTTAAATCACATTTGAATACATATAAATAAAATCCTCATCTGCAGACATGAGCCAGTGGCTAAAGAAAGAATCTGTGAACTCCTTTTCCACAGAGAAAGTACACTGGAGATGTTTAGCTTCTTGTCTTTATGAAATAGAATCGTCGCCACATCAGTAAAAGAGTGTTAGCAAGGATCTGAATTGAGAAACACGAAGATAATCTATAAATAGTGATGATAAATAATCATTAACTGTTACTACAGTTTCTCTGTTTGTGGGGAAACCTACAGTCTACTACATTTATTTTATGTACATTCCTTCATTTGAATTAGGTAGGGAGGGGTTTTATTTCCAGTTTACACATAAGGGAGTAGAGGCTTAGAGACATTAAGTCTATTTCTTTATATCATTAATACAGTGAGTGCTGGGGCTGGAATGTAAGCCTGGATCATCCCATCCCTGAAGTCGTCTTCCTTCTACTAATCCAGGCTGATTCTTAACAAAATCACATCCAGAAATGGTTCAGACCATCCTTGCAGCACAAAAGAGAAAGTGTAACAAAAGACCGCAGACAGACCTAAAAGGTTTGCTTAGGAAACAGTGGTTGAGAACGCGCTCTCAAGAGCTCCAACTCTCCTCAGTAATATAGCAGCTAACATGTCTTGACGGGTGAGTCAGCAGCAATAGTTTTCTAGGCTATCTTCTGTATAGTTTAGAATTTTAAAGGACACTCATTTTAAACCTATCTGTAAATTTTTAAATAATAGTTTTAAATCCCCCTTTTTATTTAATGCCCAAATGTGTGTCATTTGTGGGGACAAAATAAAATACCTTAAATTATCCATGGGAAGCTACTACCGTGTCCTAAATAAAAAGCACTAAAGTTACCATAAGAAGCCCTGAGATGCAGTCCCACTTTTACCAAAGTCTTACCAAAGTCTTCCCAAGTCTTTGCTTCCTCTGCTCTAAAAATAAAACCTACCTTATCTTATCTTATTTATCTTATGTTAAATAAGATAACATATAAGAAAGTGTCTGCTACTCAGAGGGTGCTCCATAAAAGTTATTTAATACTAATGAAAACCAATTATTATTATTACTATTATTATTATATATTTTTTGAGACAGAGTCTTGCTCTGTCACCAGGCACCAAGCTGGAGTGCAGTGGCACCATCTCGACTCACTGCAACCTGCGTCTCCCGGGTTCAAGCAATTCTCCTGCCTCAGCCTACCGGGTAGCTGGGACTACAGGCGTGCGCCACCACGCCCAGCTAAAGTTTTTGTATTTTTAGTAGAGTCGGTTTCACCATGTTGGCCAGGATGGTCTCGATCTCTTGACCTTGTAATCTGCCCGCCTCGGCCTCCCAAAGTGCTGGGATTACAGGCGTGAGCCACTGCTCCCGGCCAAAAACCAATTATTGAATGCTTATTTAAGTGCCCACACAGAGGTCATTTCGGTGAGTAGCAGCTTCAAGTGTCGCTTTCTACATGTTGCAAGTAAGGGCACTAAGGATCTCTGTGCCTTGGACCTCGTTTAATGAACTCTTTACTGTGCCAGAGTCCTGCTATGCATTGGTCATGGTGGCAATGTAAACTATTTACGGGCTGATGTACATTTTTGGTCTTTTTTTGGTTTGGGTTTGGTTTGGTTGGGGGGTTGTTTTTGTTCGACTGTTTTTTTTTTTTTTTCCGCTAAATGGCATGAGTTGAATCTCCCCACCAGTTCCCCCCAAAATGGAAATTTTCCTGGTTTCACAATACCTATCCAATTCATTGGCACCTCTCTCTCTTCGCCATGTCAATGCACAGTATCTATAAAGTCCACATGTGGGAGAGTGTGTGTGTGTATGTGTGTGTGTGTGTGTGTGTGTGTGTGTGTGTGTGTGTGTATGTGTTTGTGTGTGTGTGTGATGGGCAGCTGTGGCATCGTCAGGAAGCATCTGGCTGTTTTGAATGTCTCATCTAAGATCTTACTTCATCCTGTGAGTTTCTGGAGTTTTGTGCTCCTGTGCTCCACCACACTCCCCTTGAGGCTGCCAGCATCCCAGACGCATCCTGGCCCCTGCATTTTGCTGCAGCAATAAATCTTCTTAAGCCCTGTGCATATTCCCTACAATATTTAATGTCAGTCTACGAGAGTCCTGCTATTAGTCAGCATTCTCTAGAGCTAATAGGATAGATGTATATATGAAGGGGAGTTTATTAATGATAATGAGTGTTGACTCACACAATCACAAGGTGAAGTCCCACAACAGGCCAACTGCAAGCTGAGGAGCAAGGAAGCCAGTCCAAGTCCCAAAACCTCCAAAGTAGGGAAGCCAGCAGTGCAGCCTTTAGTCTGGGCCAAGGCCTGAGAGCCCCTGGCAAACACTGGTGTAAGTCCAAGGGTCCAAAAGCTGAAGAACTTAAAGTCCGATGTTCGAGGGCAGGAAGCATCCAACAGGAGAAAGATGAAGGCCAGAAGACTCAGCAGGTCTGCTCTTTCCACCTCCTTCTGCCTGCTTTATTCTAGCCAAGCTGGCGGCTGATTAGATGGTGCCCACCCAGATTGAGGGTGGGTCTGCCTTTCCCAGTCCAGTGACTCAACTGTTAATCTCCTTTGGCAACACCCACCACACACACCCAGGAACAATATGTTGCATCCTTCAATCCAATCAAGTTGACACTCAGTATTAACCATCACAGTCCTACCTTACATGATTTCATTTCAGACATGTCCTGACTTTTTTATCCCTGTACCTTAATTACCAAGAAATCTTTCAGTCCAGGTTAACTTAAGAAAATGGCTCTAAGAGGCCCAATGTGGCTGTGCACATTGGCTCACGCCTGTAATCCCAGAACTTTGGGAAGTGAAGACAGGTAGATCACTTGAGCCCAGGAGTTTGAGACCAGCCCAGGCAATATGGCAAAACTCGATCTCTACAAAATATTTAAAAACTAGCTGGGCATGGTGGCACATGCCTGTAGTCCCAGCCACTCAAGAGGCTGATGTGGGAGGAGTGCTTGAGCCCAGGAAGTAGAGGTTTCAGTGAGCCATAATCATGCCACTACACTCCAGCTTGGGCAACAGAGTAAGACCCTGTTTAAAAAAAGAAGCATCATAATTGTGAGAATAAAGGAAATTACACAATATAGAGGAAGAGATTTTAGTTCATAAAGACAAAAGAAGTAGGGCCATGAGAGTTTTTTCTTAAAGACTTTTCCCTTCAAGTTTCTATTTACCTTGGTTTTGTTTGGTTAGAACTTCCGTTTCAACATCATTTCTTCATTCATTCAATAAACAGTTATTGAGACCTAACATGTGATAAGCCCTGAGCTAGACACCATCAAGGGCTATTTCTGCTACACTCACAGGTTGCAGTTGAAAGGCACAGAAACCATAAAAAGCCACTTGGAGAACAAATGCACGGGGAATGTGAAAACCCCTTTTCTCCTTTTACTTTGGAAAAGAGACCACTTTTTGCATATTTCTCATGCTAGTCCAGATGTTCTAAGCCCTCCCTGGGGCCAGTGTCCTACCACATCATACCCATCTCTACCCAGCAGAAGGTTCTCACTCAAGGACTGTCCAGGATAATTAATTCAAGACCCATCCTATCCCCTAGGTGCCAAAAAGCTAGCAAGGCAGCTAATAGCTGTCTTTTGAGACATTCAACACACATATATTTAAAATATACAAAACAGGCAACTGTTTTTATATGATAGTCTTTCAACTAAAACGGTTATAAGATCTGAAATTTGTTGCCATCGAGGTACTATGCAATGAATACTGGTGGTCCCAGGGATGACCGTGAAATACTGTGAAGCCCTGAGGCCCTACAGCAGAGAGGCACTCAGCATTCAGTAAGTGCTCACTGGGTGAACAGTACCTGAATCACTGGAGAAAAATTAAATTATTGCAAATTGAGTTTTAGAAGTAAAATATATTTAACGTGATATTTCCTTTATCTAAAATTCTAACTTTTGACAATTTCAACTTCATAGTATACAACTGAGGACAAAAAATAAATCAAAGTTTTGCATTCGTAATCAGTCACGTGGTGTCTTCTCTTTGACCCTATTTACTTTCACTTCGCAAATAATGTTCACACACATGGTTCCCCGAATTCTCAGAACATTGCCAACGTGAAGCACCTAACCAGAAAAAGGAGAGGAGTTGCAAAAACGATGTGCACAGGAGGGAGAAAGAGAATCATGGAGGCCTAACTAGAAAGTAAGAAAAAAAGAAGCTATACAGAAACAGGCATTTAGAAAGCAAAATGGCATTCACTATGGACACAGGTAGTTGTATCGTTTTAGGACATCTTTAAAAGAATCACTGAATCACAGCTAATTATAAATTTATTGACATATTTGGTAGCATCTTCTAAAAATGAAAGACATTATGTATTTTAAGTATATATCAAAAGAAACATGTTTTATTCTTAAAGGTATAAAATATCAGCTACTTGGAAAGTTTTAATTATCCAAACTGTCTAATTTCTTAAAGACTGTGGAAAGTTGAGGTTATTTTAATATGTATGCATACAGATACATGTGTCTATACACATACATATTAAAATAACCTCAAGATATTAAAATAAGCTATGCAAACACATATGCATAAATACATATAAATCATATGACACAGAATTCCTGTTAAGCTAGAAAACCTCATCTTCCTAACACATAGTAGAACAAATGATTAACTTTTTGGTTGTTGGCTTGACATGCTCAAAGTGGTTATTTAAAATCCAAAACCTTTTCATCAAATGCAACCAAGACTAGGGAAGTTACTTCACTGGTCGGTGACTCAATTTATCTATTTGTATAATGAGAATTTTAAAAGCTTGCCTCACAACGGTCTGATGAACTTTGTTCCTAGTTCAAAACTTGGAAATGCTTAATATAAATCTCAATAATAGCTCAGGTTGGGGTTATTATTTTTTAAGCAAACACCCCTCAAGGAAAAGATGCAAAGGCAGTCAGTCTTTCCCTGCTTTTCTTTCCTTACAATCTTTCTTTTCCAAAGAACACAATAAAGAAACTAAAAGCCAAACACACTGACTCACGTCTTTTTCTAATAGTGTGTGGTCAATTTGCTCCTGCATAAAAAACTAGTAGTTAAGCTTTGAACTCTGGAGTTTGGAAGGCCAAGAGTGGAAAAACTTCTTTAGCAGGAAGAACAGCACATTCTAAATGTCTCCAGTGTTATGTGTTTGTGAGAAAAGTTCACTTGGGCATGCCATCCCCACTGAAGCCCTTTTCTGTTGTCAGAACTTTCTTGAAAAAGACATGGCTGAACATTGCCTTTCAATGAAATTTTGACTTGGTTTTTCTGTATTTTTTTTTTTTTTTTTTTTTTGGTCAGACATTCCTCATATAAGCCTTAAGATGGTTTCTCAGCTTGAACTTGCTTTGAGGACAAATAGGAAATGGTATAGCTGTGTGCCTAGAAAACTGACTTTACCGTTTTTTTGGGAGGAAAAGATCTATGAGCTTCAGAAAGCCAAAGACGTACTGAGAACCTTCACTAACGCATTTCCTATAGTAAAACTGATGATCGCATCCCAAGCTTGATCAAATGTCATGTGTTTTGTTTTCTTAGATGTTGTCACAATCTAACATAATCGTGTAACTCCATAGTGTATGAAGGGCTTTCGTGAATGTTAACTCATTTATCAGACCTAATATACACCTGACTTCTTAATTATTTTACAGTTGTGTCTTGGGTTTTGTTCTAATTTTTAAAGACACTGACAGTCTGAAAAATAATAGTATTGGTACATTTCTAAATGGCTAGCATCGTCTTTCAGCAGGTAAGACTGAGTAGCTGGTATAGCCTACGTGTCACTCACTTGAAGAATTTATTTCAGTATAAAATCTCATTACCTACAATGCACTCAGAGACATATCAAAAGTGTTTCTACGCTTTTCTCCCCAGGAGAAAGAAACACCCTCCACTTACACAACTCAGCTTCAGGCCATTCTGTCTTTTGCACCTTGCCTCCTGATATAGTGGAGAAGCTATTTCTCTCCCTTCATTTTCCCTCATCTCTTCTCTGAGTGCCCCTCATCCCACGCCTCCTGCCTTCTGGAGACCCACTCTTAATTGTTTGCACCATCCGCCACACAGTGTTCTTTCTCAGTACACATAGGATCGTGACTCGCCCCTGTTTAAAACCTTTCAGAGACGTTTAATAGCCCTCCACTAGAGTCCTGACACCATGTCAGGCTTTCATCATCTGGGCCTGCCCATCTCCTCGACCCCATTCCTTGCCACACCATCTGCTGTCACCAGCCCCATTCTACACTGCAGTCACAGCTCTCTTTAAAATTGTCAGATCTCTTATATTTTACGGCTTTTATTTACAGTCTGTCTTTTCCTCCCGGAACACTCAGCCTTCTCATCACCTCTTAACTCCCCAAGCATTCCCAGAAATCTCCTTTAACCTTCTGGATTAGATAAAGTGGCCCTGCCCTGTGCTCTCACACTGCCAGCTTCCCTTATGGCATCTAATAATCTCACTGTTTCTGTTTAACTGTCTCCACCGCTAGCTCGTGAACCCAGTTACAGCCTGATCTGAGTCTTTCTTACCAAGCAGTGCGTCCCCAGCATAGAGCCTGAAACCAAGTGCCGGTACTCAGTACTGTAACAAAAGAAATGAAGGAAGGGTACAAACGATAATCAGAGAAGTAGATATCAGAGACAAACTGGCAGATACCAAGGTCAACCAAGGGTCTAGGAAAAGTGAACGGTCAAAAGTCTAATCAAAGAAGTCAGAAAACAAGAAGGCTTTAGCAACCAACCGTGCAAGGCAGGAAGAAAAGATCTCAGACGGCCCCTTAACAATCACGGTAAGCAAACTTGATACTCACAGCACTCAACCAGTCCCTCTCACTCTCACTGTGGGCAGTTTCCCAGAGTGTTTTAAAGTGTGGTCTAAGGACGACCTGCATCATGATTCCACATTCCCACTAGCTCTACTGAATCACAGTTTCATGGGTTGAGGCCAGAAACCTGCATTTCAAGCCAGCATTCTAGGTGATCCTTACGCATCCTAAGGTCTTCAGACTGGAACTGGAGACAAATACAATGGCTGGCTGAATAGGCAGAATGAGCAGAAAGCAGATACTTTTCCCTGATGGTGGTGGCTGCACGTGTAGCCTGTGACTCATGGATAAGGCCACGCTCACCCTGCTTTGTCTATGATGAGCTAATGGCTAGCTGGCTTGTGGGTGGACCTTAGAAGCTTCAACAAGGGTCACGTGTATGTGGAGGAGCCGGGCCCTTTCATGGCACATTAGTCTCAACTCCCACTTAACTTCTCACGGCTGCCTCCCTTTCCCTATCTGGGGCATGGCCCAGTATAATTCATCTGTGCATTCTGTCTGGGCAGATGAATATTGAATCAGCATTGAATAAAACAATATTCCCTTGTCCAGGACCTGGATAAAGTGCTAATAATAATAACTATCATTTCATTCTAAGGGATTACTCCTCTGAGGAAAACAAAAATGTCCCATTAAGCCCCACTAAGACTGTGGCTTATAAGCCCTAATTTTGTATTCTTGTCAAAGAAAAATAATTAGATATGGCAGGCTTAGAAAAGCATCTAGAAAGTTCTGTGGGAGGAAAAGAGGTTTACCTGAAATTAGTATTCCCTGTTTTGATCTTGTGTTCCAAGCAGTCTCATTTTTTCTTCTGGGTTTCAGATACATTTTTGTCCTTTATGATCATGTCCATAATCTATTATGCTCACAGTGAGTCCAGAAAAAACACTCAGTTTCTGTCTCTCTGCTATTCTTTATAACTTACGGTTATCCTTCACCTCCCTTTCAAGACTCTGTTCTATTGCTGGCCATTTGACGTCAGCACGCTGCACCTTAAATTCCTGATGAACCAGAATTTATGTGATGTGGGCAGGAGAAACAATACATCTTGCCTTTCCCAGAGTAGTTTGAATCAAACCTTTAAAGTGTAATTGAAAACATATTTTTACAAGCAAATAGAGCCAATAAACTAGAAAAGCTGTATGGAAGCACCAAGCCCAGTTTCTCTGGTTTTTAATAAACTGCGTAGAGAACGTTAGGAACAGGAAGACATTTACATTCCAACCCGGAATCACGCAGGACGAGTGTGGTGCGTCACACGTGCTCCGTACAGAAAGTTCCAGTAGGGAAAGAAGAGGAAATTCCTCGGGGCACTGTGGCTTTACATAAGCTCTCCAAAGTCAGTGTAGGGACCTCAAATGCCTTTATACAGGTGGTATGATTGAAGGGGAAAAGCCTGCCTTTTTCTTCTTCTGGTCCCAAGATCTAAAAGCATGATTCTATTCCTATAACTATTATTTTAAAAATATAATCATAAAAGAAATATCATCCTGAGACAGGTCCTTTTCTCAACTCCAGTGACATAACTCCCACCAAATCAGTGGGACATCATCTCCCATCACGGTCAACACAGCCTTGCAGTCAGCCTAGCCTTTCCAGCCCCTAAAACTGGAAGTCTGTGGTGGTGCAATGAGGCTGGCAACGGGTAGAAGGATTTTGGGCTGAGACTGAATCCTTGGCATACACTGAATTGTTCTGGCATGAGGGCTTCTCCTAGCTATGAATTGGGGGGGACTGACTTACTCATTTATAACATGGCACCATTCATTAATCATTAAAGTAAATCACCTTGAGGTATAAGAACTAATTAGAAAGGTAAAATCACTTTGAGGTAGAAGAACTTTCTCTAGCTATGAATTGGGGGGGACTGACTTACTCATTTATAAAATGGCACCATTCATTAATCATTAAAGTAAATCACTTTGAGGTACAAGAATTAAGTAGAAAGCTTTTAGAAATAAAGTAAGAGCTTTTTACCCTAGGGCTTGGGGCAGAACCAATTTCTGAATTATAGGTTTTTACTTTGTGTACATGTTAAACTCCAGGGAACATGATTTGGCCCAAATTTGTTTAATAGCAAACCACAATGTAACAGGCTTTTACTATTTGAAACACAGAGTGGCATGTATAAAAACATCATTTTCAATTTCTGTGTTAATTTTTGAAATACATTTCATGTAGTAATAAAATACATTTCAAAGTAGAAGCAACTTAAATATCCATTGATAGATGAATGGATAAACAAAATGTGACATAAACATTCAGTGCTGGCAAGGGTAATAATGATCACAAACTGTAAGAGGCTAATTTGGTATGGCTCTTAGAGGTTGAGTTAGTAATTCCACCCTGAGAAGCTATCCCTCTCATAAGTAAGGTAAATGTGCAAAGATGAATATGTATGTCTTAGGATATAAGAATAATAGTGTTCATAAAGGGTATAATCCACATAGTGACAAGACCGACAACAGAATGGGAAAAAATTCTTACAAAATGTAAATTTGATAAAGAGTTAATATCCAGAATATTTTTTAAAAACTCTTCCAACTCAACAACAACAAAAAGAAAACACAATTCAAAATGCACAAAAGACTTAAATAGATATTTCTCCAAAGAAGATACACAAGTGGTCAACAGGCCTATGAAAAGATATTCAACATCACTAATCATGAGGGAAAATATAAGTCAAAACTGCCATGAGATGCTACCTCACACCAACTAGGATGACTAGTATCAAACAACAACAACAACAACAAAAAAAAAAAACCACATGACAATTGTTAGCGAGGATATGGAGAAACTGAAACCCTACACACTGTTGATGAGAATATAAAATGGTTCGGCTGCTATGAAAGACATTGTAGCAGCTCCTTAAAATCTTAAAAATAGAATTAGAATATTACCCAGCAATTTCATTTCTGGTTATATGCTGCAAAGAATTGAAAGCAAGCTCTCAAAAGATATTTTTACAACCCATGTTCATGGCAGAATTATTAATAGTAGCCAAAAGGTAGAAGCAACCCAAATATCCATTTATAGAGGAATGGATAAACAAAATGTGGCATATACATTCAATTAAATATCATTCAGCTGAAAAAAGGAAGAAAATTCTAACACGCGCTACAACATGGATGAACCTTGAGGACATTATGCTAAGTGAAATAGGCCAGTCATAAAATGACAAACACTGTATGATTCCACTTATATGAGATACTAGAGTAGTCAAATTTATAGACAGAGAAAGTAAAAGGATGTGCCAGAGGATGGGGAAAGGAGAAAATTGGGAGTTTTCTTGTTTTTGTTTGAGACGGAGTCTCTGTTTGCCAGGCTGGAGTGCCCTGGCATGATCTCAGCTCACTTCAACCTCCACCTCCCGGATTCAAGTGATTCTCCTGCCTCAGCCTCCCAACTAGCTGGGACCACAGGCGCGCACCACCATGCTGAGCTAATTTTTGTATTTTAGTAGAGATGGGGTTTCACCATGTTGGCCAGGCTGGTCTCGATTTCCTGACCTCATGATCCGCCTGCCTTGGCCTCCCAAAGTGCTGGGATTATAGGCATGAGCCATCGTGCCTGGCCAGGATTTATTTTTAAATGGGTATAGAGTTTTAATTTTGTAAGATGAAGAGTTCTGGAGCTTGGTGGCACAAGTTTATTAATAAATTTATCATTACTGAACTATATATACTTGAAAATGATTAATATGGGCCTGGTACAGTGGCTGACACCTGTAATCCCAGCACTTTGGGAGGCCAAGGTGGGTAGATCATGAGGTCAGGAGATCGAGACCAACTTGGCCAACATGGTGAAACCTTGTCTCTACTAAAAATATTTTTTAAATTAGCTGGGCATAGTGGTATGCACCTGTAATCCCAGCTAGTTGGGAGGCTGAGGCAGGAGAATCACTTGAACCCGGGAGGCAGTGGTTGCAGTGAGCCAAGATCACGCCACTGCACTCCAGCCTGGGTGATAAAGCAAGACTCCTTCCCCCACCCCCACCCCCGAAAAAGAAGTAGAATAATGTTAATTACAGTAATAGTGAAAAGATAGAGAAAATATGCAAGTCCTTCAGATGAGAAAAAGCCATTATGTAGAATCCCATGCAGTCATTGAAAAGATGCTGTATGTATGCATGTATTAACTTAGAATGATGTATTTGATTTATCTTTTGACTTGAAAAGCAATTTTAATAACCATGTGCTTATGATGACTGTCAGTTTGCTAGGGTTAGCATAACAAAGTACAAGAAATTGGGTGACTTACAGAAGTTCAAGACCAACAGGCTGGAAGGGTTAGTTTCTGTGCAGGGCTGTAAGGAAATATCAGTTCCAAGCCTCTACTAGCTTCTGATGGTTTGCTGGCCATCTTTAGTGCTCTGTGGCTTGTAGACAACGCATCACCCCAATCTCTGCCTTCATCTTCACATGGAGTTCTCCCTGTGTGCATTTTTTCTGTCCCTAAATTTCCTCTTTTTATTCTGGAGTAGCAGCTGCTTAAGGAAGAAAAACAATGGTATCTCTGACTCAGATGCAGTCTTTCAACTTTCTCAAAGGTGTCATGTTTTCACTCCCAGTAGATGAATCGACTCTGACAAATCCAAGTGTAGAAAGGTTTCAGATATTTGATCACAAGTCCTGAGAATAATGAGGAATACTTACAGGGGATAAATTAGTATTCCTCAACAGAGTCAGCACCTATCATAGCCCACTCCTTACTTTAAAATCAATTAATGTTTTCAAATTTTGTTTTATGTTTTTTTGAGAGACGAGGTCTTCCTCAGTCACCCAGGCTAAAGTGCAGTGGTGCAGTTATAGCTCACTGCAGCCTCGAACTCTTAGGCGCAAGCCACCCTCTGACCTCCGCCTCCCGAGCAGCTGAAACTACAGGGGCAGGCCACCAAGCCCAGCTCACTCCTCACTTTTACCAACCGTGTACATCACAGTCTCCCTCTCATTGTCCTCAGAGTGCATGTTCATTAATTTTTCAGGCACAGCACATGCCAGCGGAACAGGGCTCACTCCTTTTGCTGTTTGCTCTAAGGCCTCTCAAAATTCTCATTTCCTGCCCTGTGTTTTGCTAATGTTGGGCTGCAAAATTCAAACAAATAGCAGTTGTTTGGGGATTTTTTTTTTTTAAGATTCTAATCCACGTGGTAGTGGCAGTGTTTTGTCTTTTCATTGCAGTGAGCTCTGTAAATTTACTAAATTCCAATGCAAACTGATGTCTGACTCTTTGACCTTTAAATCATATTTTCCAACAATGCTCACTGTCGTTTTCCTTCTTTAATTGATTTCTGAAATTATGAGAAATCTACAATAGAGGAAACAAACTGTGAAAGAATGTAGTGATGATGGTGAAATTTTTCCACAGAGAGAGAGAGAGAGAGAGAGAGAGAGAGAAATCTGGATCCCTGATTGAAGCCAGGTTTTGTTTTTTGGGGAGAATATTTATAATCTTAAATTTTTGTAAAATTTCTCCATGCATCTAAGAAAAATGGTTAATATATGTCATTGTTTAACCCATACCATCTTTGATTTAAACTATGAGTTCTATCAAATTATGTCCTGCCCAGTTCTATAAGCTCCCCTACCACAATTTCCTGCACACAGTGGACACTCCCTCACTGTTCATTGATTTGGGGGTTGGGAAGGAGTTCCAACACACAGTTATGAAATACTCAATGCATATAACAGCAGCCTCAGCATTGAGTCTATCTGTGGGACCAAAGTAGAATTTATAAGTACCTTCCCCCATCACAGAAAGGATATGGTTAAATAGAAGCCACTGTGCAACTATACCATTGTTTCTTGTTCATTGTGGGTCTTTCCTCACTTGAATGTAAGCTCTCAAGAGCAGGGACTTTACTTTTGTTTCCTGCCTGCTGTTTCCACAAGGCCTGGAGCAACGCCAGACACAACTCAGGCCCTCAACTACTATTTGTTGAATGAATTAATGTAACGAGGTATTTTTCTCCAATCACAGCTTCCAGACTGGCTCTACTAAGCCATCTTTTGCTGTCCTTTAATGATATCTTAGATTCTATAACTTCGTGGTTACTTTCAGCAAGTAAAGTCTCCATCCCGTTTAAAACTTCAACCTCAAATTCAATGCAGATCTTTCTTCTCTCCCACCAACAGCTGTATTTGTCCCCTGCTCTGCTACTCCTCCTCCCAGCTCAGTGTCCTGTTGAGGATGCTGGGCGTGTCCTGACTCTGACATCCCTCTTCCCACTTCCCTACGTGGAGACAAAGCTTCTCAAGGGTTTGGGGATGGGAGGAGGAAGAAGAAATGGACTAGCATTTTAAAAATTGTATTCAACCTGTTATCTTCGACCTGGTTTTCCATTGTCTGAAGCATCTTTGCTGGGTAGTATCAACTGGTTTTCAAAAAACCAGGTCCTGGATTCATTGATTTTTTTTTGAAGGGTTTTTTGTGTCTCTGTCTCCTTCAGTTCTGCTCTGATCTTAGTTATTTCTTGTCCTTGGCCAGCTTTTGAATTTGTTTGCTCTTACTTCTCTGGTTCTTTTAATTGTGATGTTAGGATGTCGAATTTCGATCTTTCCTGCTTTCTTCTGTGGGCATTTAGTGCTATAAATTTCCCTCTAAACACTGCTTTAGCTGTGTCCCAGAGATTTTGGTATGTTGTGTCTTTGTTCTCATTGATTTAAAAGAACTTCTTTCTTTCTTTTTTTTTTTTGAGATGGAGTTTCACTCTTGTTACCCAGGCTGGAGTGCAATGGCGCGATCTCGGCTCACCGCAACCTCCGCCTCCTGGGTTCAGGCAATTCTCCTGCCTCAGCCTCCTGAGTAGCTGGGATTACAGGCACGTGCCACCATGCCCAGCTAATTTTTTGTATTTTTAGTAGAGACGGGGTTTCACCATGTTGACCAGGATGGTCTCGATCTCTTGACCTTGTGATCCACCTGCCTCGGCCTCCCAAAGTGCTGGGATTACAGGCTTGAGCCACCATGCCCGGCCAGAACTTATTTATTTCTGCCTTAATTTTGTTATTTACCCATTGGTCATTCAGGAGCACGTTGTTCAGTTTCCTTGCAGTTGTGTGGTTTTCAATGGGTTTCTTAATCCTCAGATCTAATTTGATTGCACTGTGGTCTGAGAGACTGTTTGTTATGATTTCCATTCTCTTGCATTTGCTGAGGAGTGTTTTACTTCCAATTACGTCGTCAATTTTAGAATAAATATGATGTGGTCCTGTGAATAATGTATAGTCTGTTGATCTGGGATGGAGAGTTCTGTAGATGTCTATTAGGTCCAGTTGGTCCAGAGTTGAGTCCAAGTCCTATATATCTTCGTTAATTTTCTCTCTCATTCATCTGTCTAATATTGAGAGTGGGGTGTTAAAGTCTCCCACTATTATGTGGGGTAGTCTAAGTCTCTTTGTAGGCCTCTAAGACTTCACTTTACGTAGCTGGGTGCTCCTGTATTGGGTGCATATATATTTAGATTAGCTCTTCTTATTGCATTGATCCATTTGCCATTATGTAATGCCCTTTTTTGTCTTTTTTTAATCTTAGTTGGGTTTAAAGTCTGTTTTATCAGAGACTATGATTACAATCCCTGCTTTTTTTGCTTTCCATTTGCTTTGTAAATATTCCTCCATCCCTTTATTTTGAGCCTATTTATGTCTTTGCCCATGAGATGGGTCTCCTGAATACAGCACACTGATGGGTCTTGACTCTTTATTCAGTTTGCCAGTCTGTGTTTTTAACTGGGGCACGTAGCCCATTTACATTTAAGGTGAATATTGTTATGTGTGAATTTTATCCTGTCATTATGTTGTTAGCTGGTTGTTTTTCCCATTAGTTGATGCAGTTTCTTCATAGTGTTGATGGCCTTTACAATTTGGCATGCTTTTGCAGTGGCTGGTACTGGTTTTTCCTTTCCATGTTTAGTGCTTCCTTCACGAGCTCCAGTAAGGTATGACTTGTGGTGACAAAATCGTAGCATTTGCTTGTCTGTAAAGGATTTTATTTCTCCTTTGCTTATGAAGCTTAGTTTGGCTGGATATGAAATTGTGAGTTGAAAATTCCTTTCTTTAAGAATGTTGAATATTGGCCTTCACTCTCTTCTGGCTTGTAGGGTTTCTGCAGAGAGATCCATTGTTAGTTTGATGGACTTTCCTTGGTTGGTAAGTAACCCAACAATTCTCTCTGGCTGCCCTTAACATTTTTTGCCATCAATTCAACCTTAGTGAATCTGATGATTATGTATCTTGGGATTGCTCTTCTTGAGGAGTATCTTTGTGGTGTTCTCTGTATTTCCTGAATTTGAATGTTGGCCTGTCTTGCTAGTTTGGGAAGTTCTCCTAGATAATATCCTTAATAATGTTTTTCAACTTGGTTGCATTCTCCCCATCACTTTGAGGTTCACCAATCAAATGTAGCTTTGGTCTTTTCACATCGTCCCATATTTATTGGAGGCTTTGCTCATTCTGTTTTATTCTTTTTCTCTAATCTTGTCTTCATGCTTTATTTCATTAAGCTGATCTTCAATCTCTGGTATCCTTTCTTCTGCTTGATCGATTCAGCTATCAATACTTGTGTATGCTTCACAAAGTTCTTGTGCTGTGTTTTTCACCTCCATCAGGTCATTTACATCCTTCTCTAAATTGGTTACTCTAGTTAGCAATTCCTCCAACTTTTTTTCAAGGTTCGCAGCTTCCTTGAATTGAGTTAGAACATGCTACTTTAGCTCAGAGGAGTTTGTTATTATTCACCTTCCAAAGACTACTTCTGTCAATTTGGCAAACTCATTCTCCATCCAGTTTTGTTCCTCGCTGGCAAAAAGTTTTGATCCTTTGGAGGAGAAGAGGCATTCTGGTTTTTGAAATTTTTAGCCTTTTTGCACTGATTTTTCCTCATCTTTGTGGATTTGTTCCCTTTGGTCTTTGAATTTGGTGACCTTCAGATGGGATTTTGGTGTGGATGTCCTTTTTATTAATGTTGATGCTATTCCTGTTTGTTAGTTTTCCTTCTAACAACCAGTCCCCTCTGCTCCAGGCCTGCTGGAGTTTGCTGGAGGTCCACACCAGACCCCCATTGTCTGGGTATCACCAGTGGAGGCTGCAGAACATCAAAGATTGCTGCCTGTTCCTTCCTCTGGAAGCTTCATTCCAGAGGGGCAACAGCCAGATGCTAGCTGGAGCACTTCTGTATAAGACGTCTGTCGACCCCTGCTGAGAGGTGTCTCCCAGTCAGGAGGCACAGTGGGCAGGGACCCAATTGAGGAGGCAGTCTGTCCCTTAGGAGCATTCAAGCACTGTGGTGGAAGATCTGCTGCTCTCTTCAGAGCTGGCAGATAGGACCATTTAAGTCTGCTGAAGCTGTATCCACAGCCGCCCCTTCCCCTAGATGCTCTATCCCAGGGAGATGGAGTGTTATCTCTAAGCTCCTGACTGGGGCCCCTGCCTTTCTTTCAAAGATGCCCTGCCCAGACAGCAGGAATCTAGAGCGGCAATCTGGCTACAGTGGGCTTTGCTGAGCTGCAGTGGGTTCCACCTAGTTCGAAATTCCCAGCAGCTTTGTTTATGCTGTGAGAGGAAAACCGCCTACTCAAGCCTCAGTCACAATGGGTGCCCCTTCCCCCACCAAGTTCCAGCCTCCCAGGTAGACTTAAGACTGCTGTGCTGGCAGTGAGAATTTCAAGCCAGTGGATCTTAGCTTGCTGGGCTCTGTGGGGATGGGATCTGCTGAGCTAGACCACTTGGCTCCCTGCTTTAGCCCCCTTTCCAGGGGAGTGAGTGCTTCTGTCTCACTGGCATGCCAGGAGCTACTGGGGTTTGAAAACAAACTTCTGCAGTGAGCTCAGTGTCTGCCCAAATGGCCACCCAGTTTTGTACTTGAAACCCAGGGCACTGGTGGTGTAGGCACCTGAAGGAATCTCCTGGTCTGCAGGTTGCAAGACCATGGGAAAAGTGCAGTATCTGGGCCAGGGCACACCATTCCTCATGGCACAGTCCCTCATGGCTTCCCTTGGCTAGGGGAGGGAGTTCCCTGACCCCTTGCACTTCCCCAGTGAGGTGATGCCCCAACCTGCTTCAGCTTGCCCTCTGTGGGCTGCACCCACCATCGAACCAGTCCCAATGAGATGAGCCAGGTACCTCAGTTAGAATGCAGAAGTCACACCCACCCCATCTGCATTAATCTTGCTGGGAGCTACAGACCAGAGCTACTCCTATTTGGCCATCAAGCTGGCCTCCAATTTGCCTTTTATATTCACATCTCTCTCAGCAGCTAGCATAGCCTTGCTTTGTAAGCAGTGAGGGAGACAGTCAATTAATACTTGTTGAATTAATACCTTTTTTTTTTTTTGAGATAGAGTTTTGCTCTTGTTGCCTAGGCTGGAGTGCAATGGCACAATCTTGGCTTACTGCAACTTCCACCTCCCGAGTTCAAGCAATTCTCCTTCCTCAGCCTCCCAAGTCACTGGGATTATAGGCACCCACTGCCACACTGGGCTAATTTTTGTTATTTTAATTGATTGATTGATTGATTGATTGATTTTTTGGTAGAGACAGAGTTTTGCCATGTTTACAAGGCTGGTCTCGAACACCTGACCTCAGGTGACCTGCCCGCCTCAGCCTCCCAAAGCACTGGGATTACAGGTGTAAGCCACTGCACCTGGCCTGAATTAATTCTTGATAGAGGAGTAGGTGCCTGAACTGTTGACTAGAAAGTCCAGGCTTCCAACTGAAATCTTCTGGAAGAAACCTGTAGGTGTCAAGGTGTCATGTCCTGAAACCTGATGACATCTTGGAGACTTCAGACCACTGCATGAATATCTAAACCCCACTCTGGACCTTCACGAGGTTCTTGGCTGGATGGCTTCCCGAGTGCTCCAATCAACAAAAAATCTCCCATTTGAGAAAATAACAGGGACAATATTTTAAAAATCAAATCCATACTTAGAGGGAAATTAAAAACGGAACTGTTTGATAATGAGACAGTCTTTCATCTCTGCTTGCTGCAAGTTCCTTGAGCTCTTTGTGCTTCGAAATGTCTCATTAGCTCCTGGCATTGAATGCCATCAGAATACCAAAGCAGAACATGTGTTGCATAATCCTCCTTCTTGAGATCTGATTCCTATCACGGGCCTTGTCACTGGGGTGTCTTTCTGTCACACTCAGATAAAGTGACACAGTTGATACGGTTTTGCTTTCACATTCACAGATTCACCAACTTTTTTGGATCCTCATCGAGCACATCAGACACATCTCTCTGTAATACTCATTCAGGGAACAAAAATTTAGACTAGTGTGGAAAGTTAAGGTGGGAGAGAGCAGATTAATCTAATTTTGTTAGTTTCTACTTTTTGTTGAAATTAGTCTCATATGCTTATACAAACCAGCTTCCCTCTCTGTCCTTCGTTTCCTCAGTATTAAGGGGTGATACCTACTTTTCTCAAAGGAATGCTATAGGAACTAAGTAGAAAAATCTTTGTGTAATGAACTTTCAAGTTTATGGAAGACATTCCATTTTCTCCACAATAAGTTCTCAAATGAAATACAAGACATTTGGCAAGCCTTAACCTCTAGCCTTTGTTTTCCTTTTCTATCAATACAGTATCCAGATAATTTATTGTCCATTTATTATTTTTTCTGTAGTACATTCTGTGGAGAGCTTTTATTATATGCTATCATTTTATTATTATTATATTTTGTATTCATTATATCTATATATGAAAGGAATCATAATCTGCGTTTTGCAAAGACACAGATTCAGAAGGGTTGAGTAACTTGCATGGCACATGGTTTGGCTAGTCAAGGACAGACCCTGAATCCAAACCCTCATTTATCTAGTTCCAAACCCTCGTTCTTAACTCCCACAATTTCCTATCAAATGAGCTCTGAGCTACCTAAATTATTCCTTTGGATTCCTTGTTTTGAGCCATGGAACTGTTTTATCTTATTGCAAGAGAGACATCATTACGAATTTTTTATTGCTGGTTCCATACATAATAAAAATTAGTATACCTTAATTTTTGCAGCATTTTTGTGTTGTGAGTGATGTAAATAAAACAAGCATCAGGAAGATGTATCTTCTTTGACCTCTGTACTCAAAAACACTCCACCTAAACAAGTGGGGTTTTGCTGTTGTTGTTGCATATGTTAGAGACTCCCTCAGATACAGATTATACAGCTTTCCTTAGAAGATCATCTATCGCTTACTATTAGGAGGAAGAATATTCCTCTGTCTGATGTGGCTCTCTTCTATTCTAACATATTGTCAGTACTTCATAGTGAATTTGATCATTTTTTCCTATTCCTTTCTTAGGATAGGAAACAATAGGACAGGATGTACTTAAGAGAAGATACAAAAATATTGTGTTGAGACAGCACAAGGAATGTCAATTCCTTCTTGTAATTAGTGTTTCAGAGGTTGTCTGTTTTCACAGGTTAAAAATAGAAGAAATAAAATGTCCATAAATGGACACATGGGGAGCTCAAGTCTTAAATAAAAGGAAAAACAAGTGTGCTTCCTCATCTACTCTCCTTTAAATAACAAAAATTCAGTATTATCTTTGCCTAGTTCCCCGCCATTGGAGAAATAATGCCTAAGAAATTAGCTCCAACTGACAGATACACTGATTTCATTAAAAAATTATCTAATACACTTAATAAGAACTATTTTCTCCATATGTGCTGGACCAGACTGGGAAAAATGTCCATCAGTATTTGAGTTAATGTTGATTTTTCCTATCAGCTAAGCACTCAGTAAAAGGGAAGAAATATTTGAAAAGATAACACAGCAAATTTAAAAAAAATAGAAATGAGAATTTGTAGAACTCCTTTTTAAAAAAAACTTTGGCAATGCTATTATAAATAGCATTTTAAAAAACCGTCTGGCTAGAACAAAACAAATGTTTCCTGTCAGTATGGAAAGAGAAATTCCTGACTAAAATTGTGTTATCAGGTTTTCAGCCCACTTAATTAGGAAAGCTGTTAAATGTCATGCTACATGTCATCAAATGCCCTTTTTAAAAATGATTTCAATTTTTCATAAGTTTATTCCAACTTTCGTGTTCTCATTATTTAATCCTTTGGGGATTTCTTTTAAGTAAAGTCATCATTTCTACAAGTCAAAAATACACTATTCTTGCCATTACTACTTTTTGCACATCAGACTTAAAAAGATACCAGACTTAAAAAGAATATTGAAACATATCAAAGATCAAGTCATCTACTAAAACGTAACACCATTTCACATATATCATTAATATTTACTTTTAAGAAGAAAAACTGAGATATGGAAGCTACTAGGGCTGAGGTGAGCTAAATTAAGTCTAACTCTAATTTTTCACATAGGAAAACCTGAGGCTCAGAACTTGAATGAAAAGAAGTTTATAAAGTTGGTGGCAGACGATTTCCTTTCTGCAAATCCAGTGCAGAAAGGTCACAGTTGACTAAGGCTCAGAGTCACTAGGTCTAGCAAATGATATATATTCAATAAATGATAAATGAATGAATGAAATGCCTTTGTAGCACTAGAAATGGAATTCTGCTTCCATATCCCACATAATAACCATATAAGTCAACCTCTATCTCTTTAAGAACTTATTTTACTACCATATTGTTCAGAAAACATGTAATAAGCCTGTAGTAATATGCCAGGCACAATATTAGCTTCTGTTGATACAATGATGAAGAAGACAGGGTGTCAGGTCTGAAGAAATTAGAATCTAAGGGAGAGTAAAATAAACAAATTGATAAGTACATTTCTGTGTAACAAATTACTTACAAACTTAACGGTTTAAAACAATACACATTTATTATATCGTAGCTTTAGTAGGTCAGGAATTGGGCATGGGTTAACTGGATCCTCTGCTTCAGGGTCCCTCATAAGGCTGCAATGCAAGGTGTCACTGAAGCTGAGGTATCATCTGAAAGTTCAACTGGAGAGAGGCTGACTTTAAAGCCCATATGGTTGTTGGTAGGATTCAGTTATTTGCAGCCTGTAGGACTGAGGTCCTCAGTTTCTTGCTGGTTGTTGTCTGAAGGCCACCCTTGATTGCTAGCCACATGGGGCTTCCCAACATGGCCGCTTTCTTTATCAAAGCAGGCAAGTCAAACAAGGCAAAAGAGAATCTTCTAACAACATGGAGGCAGGTGGCTCATACCTGAAATCCCAGCATCTGGTAGGCTAAAGCAGGAGGATTACTTCAGGCCAGGAGTTTGAATCCAACCTGGGCAATAAATGGGACTGAATACCTACAAAAAAAATTAAAAATCGGCCTGTGTGGTGGAATGCACCTGTGGTCCCAGCTTCTCAGGAGGCTGAGGTGGGAGGATTGCTTGAGCCCAAGAGGTCAAGGCTGCAGTGAGCTAAGATCATGACACTGCACTACAGCCTGAGCAAAAGAGCAAGACTTTGGTCTCAAATGCACGTGTGTGTGTGTGTGTGTGTGTGTGTGTGTGTGTGTGTATGGCAAGGACAAAGGGACAATCAGGCGATATGTTAGAATTTATCTGCCACATCATTTTATAGTAAAACATGATCAATGCTGTGAAAGAGAAAAGCATATGGGCAATAGAATCACAGGAGATATGCTGTAAACAAGACTAAGGAGGTTGTCATTTGAGTTAAATTTTAATGAATGAAAACTGATCAGATCAATAAAGAAAGGAAGGTCATTCCAGACAGGAGCAGGGTCTGCCAATGCATTGAATCATTAAAAAGCACAGCACTGTTAATATCTGTAGTTAAGTTGGAATGGCATAATATCCATTAACTGAGATAACTGAGAAGAATTCTGTTTGCTTAGAAACAGCAAGTTTTAGAGTTGGAGACTATAAATGGAGAAACTAAGGCTCAGAGTCACCAGGTCTAGCAAGTGATACATATTCAGTAAATGATGACTGACTGAATGAAATGCCTTTGTAGCACTAGAAACAGAATATTCTGCTTCCATATCCCACATAATAACCTTATAAGTCAACCTCTATCTCTTTAAGAAAGACAGGAGAGAGAGAGACAAAATGATAAGTGGTAAGAGACAGACAGAGGGAAGCTGTGCCACAGCCAGAACCTGATGGAAAAAAAACAAAGTTCAGATTTCAGTTCTAATATCTAATTGCCCCGGTGTGATCCCTGCTCTTTGAGGGGTGGGCTCAAGGAGAGAAAGTGCTTTGTAGACACAGAGTAATGAAGAGATTTTTGCAACTACTTCTCTCACTTTGTTCCAGGGAAAAAAAATGTTTTCCAGAGCCTTCCCGAGCTCCAAAATTCTGTACAATTTCAGACTCAAAAACATGCAATACATCACCTCCAGGACCCAAGGAAAAGATGGTTTACATTTTCATAGATTCATAACTAACTCAGCATTTTTGCCTTGGTGTGAAATATATGCATATTCTTTTTAGCTAAAGAGTTTAATTTGCAATGAGGTAAAGACAAGGTAACATCACACTGCCACAAGCGGTAATCACCAGAAAGAAAAATATTTTTAAGTAAGAACCATTATGGGAAGTTTTTTGAGCCAAAAATGAATTTGAGTGGTAACGGCCATATCTCTTTTTTCATCTCAAGTATGACTGCGTGAAATATGTTGAATAGAACTATACATTCACAATTCTTCCATTCACGTGAAGTCAGACCTAATGACAGTCAAATTTAGTCATCCTTTTGCTAGGTTGATGGATAAACACACTCAGAAACAGTTTTTTGGAGAGAAAGCTGGCGAGGCTTGGAGTCTGTAAAGACACCCTTTTTCTTATTATTAATATTATTTTTGATAAATCACAATTGTAAACACTTACGGGATACAATGTGATTTTTTGACATCTGTATACAATATGGAATGATTAAATCAAGGTAATTAACATACCCATCGCTTCGTTTAGCTGTCATTTTTTGTGGTGACATATTTGAACTATGCTCTCTTAGTTATTTTAAACTACACGATACATTGCTATTGAAAACAGACACCCTGCTGTGCAGCTGATCTCAAAATCTCTTCCTCCTGTCTGGTATTTTGTGCCCTTTGATCAACAAGTCCTCATTCCCTCCCTCGCCATGCTTTCAGCCCCTGCTATTATTCTGTTCTCTACTTGTGGGAGTTCATCTTCTTAGATTCCACATACATATCTGTGGCCAGCGTAAGGCACTCTCACTCACTGCCTTCTGAGATGCTGGATTGTTCGCCTTCTTTCCTTCCCTTGTTGTAGCACATTCAGGCTCATCTGGGTGTGCGTGTGTGCGTGCGTGCGTGTGTGTGTGTGCGTGCGTGTGTGTGTGCGTGTGTATGTGTGTGTGTGTGCGTGCGTGCGTATGTGTGTGTGTGTGTGCGTGTGTATGTGTGTGTTAGGGATGTGGGGGCAGTATTTAAAAGTATAATTCCTTTCTGCAAATTCCCTATTAATCTACAAAAGAATCAAAATCCTCAAGGAAAAGATTTCTAAAAGAATGTAGACCGTGAACCAATGGGAAGGAAGATGATCTCAAAACAATAGGAATAACATTACTGAAACAAATATGAAAAATATAAGTAATAATTTAGATTATGTGATTTCAAAACATTGAGAGGATTGTAGATAAGATAATTCTTCAGATGTGGTAAGGCTTAAAAACATTTTTTAATGCCTTTGATGAGAGGCTGTTCTAAGACAGAAAACATCCGTTTTTTTAACTGACAAAAAAGTTGTATATATTTGTGGTTTCCAACACGATGTTGTGATGTTAATATACATTGTGGAATAACTAAATCAAGTTACTTAACATATGCATTAACTCATATACTTATTCTTTGTGGAGAATACTTAAAATCTACTCTCAGTAATCTTGAAGTCTACAGTATGTTAACTTAGTCACTATGATGGACAATGCATCCCTTGTACCTATTTCTCCTGTATAACTGAAATGGTGTGTCCTTTCACCAATATCTTCCCAGTCCCCCATCGCCCACACCCTAATAACCACTATTTTACTCTGTTCTGTGAGTTTGACTTTTTGACATCCACATAACAAGTGTTACTAAGGATGTGGAGAGGGAACACTGTAAATTGTTGCTGGGAATTTAAATTGGTACAACCATATGGGAAACAATAAGAAGGTTCTTCACATAAGTAAAAATAGACCTACTGTATGACCCAGTATTCCTACCACTGGGTACATATATCCAAAGAAAATAAGATCAGTATGTCAACATACCTTCACCCTCATGTCCATTATAGAATACCTCAAACTAGACATAGACATCAAATTTTGAGAGAAGCAAGTATTCAATTATCTGGAATATACCCAACCTGCTACAAGAGAAAAAAGCAAATGTTTGGAAAATTTATTCAATTTTATTGTCTTCTATAGAGTGCACTAATTGAATGATGCTGAGTTAACCACTTTAAAGCCTGAGGGCTTTTAACGGAGAACAGACACGAGTCATCTAGAACTGGTGGAACCTGAAGGGCTCCACAGAGGGAAACACAAAACTCATCCATAGGAAGTTTCTACAGCTCAGAGTATTAGGAATTAATTAACATCCCTGTTTTCAGAAAAGCTATCAAAAAGAGAGGTAGAAAACTTAGTCTCTGTTTCAATATCTAAATTTCTTATATGTAAGCAACATTGTTTCTATTTTTGGAAAAAAATATTACTTTGATTCATATGGAGGATTTTAGCACTTTCATGTAAATTAGAACTACTTGTATCTATCTTCCGTGTCTTTATAACTTCTTTTGTGTTTTCCATCTTTTTATCTCATTGGATTACATTCTGAGTTCTTTCCTTATGTAATCAGCTTATCTACTATTTTGTTTAATTCATCTCTTGAGGGTTTAAAAAATTTTTAATAACATTTTATTTTTAATGAATATATTTTATTTCTATAACTTATATTTGGTTCTTTTTTTAAAATGTGCTTTTTTCAATGTCTTTTTTCTCATAAACTTTATTCATTCCATTATCATTGATCACTTTAACACACTTATTTTTAAGTCTTTCTAAAATAATTGTACTATCAATAATTTAATTTATCCAATAGGATTCTTGCATTTGTTGCATTAAGTAACTCCCTTAAGCAGGGAGTCTCTGCTAATCATTATAATTTTGGTCTATGAGCTCATCTTCAGAGTTATCTCCCACCTGTATGCTGATTATTCCATGAGCTGTGCAGATTGCTTTTGGAGTGGTTTTCCATTTTCTTTTGTGGAACTCTATATATTTCACCAGTTCTAGACAACTTTTACTTCAGACTTGTGTTTGTTGCACGCTTGGGTTATGATTAAGATCCCATTAGCAGCCCAGATTTAGACTTTTAATTTCCACAAGAATCTCTCCACCCATGGCTCAGCAAAGATCATTTGTTTCTATTCCATATCCCCATGCTATATCCCAGGACTGTCTCTGAACCAGACTTTTCTAACTCCCTTCATGAATTGGACAGACTATTTCCAGATATATACCTCAAGCATACAAAGAACTTTAGATGTAAGAGTTAGACATGTTGTCTCTCATTTTTGTGAACTTTTTTTTAACATTTAAGAAATGTTTCGTAAGTAAAAATGACACAAGGTCATAATTTTATCAAAATCACTACATGTGGTTAGTGAATGGGCAACACACAGCTCAGTATCACTGACTTTGTTGCCAAAATGTGAGGGAGAGGGGCTTGGTTGCCCTCCTTGATCAAGAGTAAAAGTCCTTGAATTTTCTAGCTGAAAAGACTCAAAAGACTTTTCAGACTCAGATATTAGGGACATTGCGCTTCTTTTCAAAATCCATTATGAGACTACCACCCATGAATTTGTCTAAATAATTTTATATCTCTTCATATATTAAAACAGTTTTTTAACTTTGGTGTGAATAATATGATTTTATTATTCACCGCATTAAATAGTATTAGTCTTTAACATTTATATAAAAGTAAATTTTGAAGAATAGTATTTTGGGGAGAAAATTCTTTTTCTTGTTTTTTACTATTTTATCGCCTGCTTTTCTTTCACTCTGATTCTGAGACAATTGTTAGCTTTGGGGGATTTCTTTTAGAATATTATTTTATGTGCCATTTTATTAGAGGTAGCAGAGCATAGGTATTAAGATTCAGTTCCCAGTTCTGGAGTCAGACTGCCTGGGTTTGAATTCAGCCACTTAGAACTAGTTGTGTGACTTGGGCAAGATTTTTAACTTCTGTGTACCTCAGTTGCCATATCTGAACAATAAGGATAATGATGTTGATAAATAGTGCCTACCGCATAAGGTTATAAAAATGGCGAAGTAAGTTATTACACATAATGCATTTAGAATAGTTCCCAATATATGTTACATATTATTACATATCTGATTTCCATAAGATCTTTTTGCACAGACATCTCCATAACCTAGCCCAATAATTTCATGATTTATGGGAAATTTTCAAGTACACTACCCCACGGCATATGAAAAGAAACAATCCTATGCTATCAACTTTTGTGATCTCTTGCTTTTTCATGAATGGGTGCTTTGAAAATTATGAATCCAAATAACCCTTCCTTTTTTCAATCAACACCTTCGTTGAGACTATTTACAGGAAATCTCTTGGGAATGGAGGGAGTTGAGGTAACGTAAGAACCTTTCAGCCAGAGAGGGCCTTCATACCTCCCTGCTGGTCCTGTGGGCCAAGATAAACATGCTTGGCAAGGAACACGTTGCTCACTCCACCCTGTCAACTAGGAGGTAGAGGTTTTGGACTGTGGTACTACTCCACCCAACTTCTGTTTCATTTTTAATATACCATTGAGATAAAGCGTATTGTCTCCTTAAAAAAAAAAAGCCTTGAAGGTGTGGCTGACAAGAAGGAAAGCAATATCCTGCCACTGCCTCACACATGAAAAGTCTTCCAGCCCCAGATCATGACTTGCTCTCTATTCTGGCTACACAGCTCAGGCTCCACATTTTGTTCAGTAAAACAACAACACTCACATACCTCACCACCTGGAAAAAATGCTAGAAATTGTCCCTGGCAAACACCCAGGAACATAATTGAGCTCACAATGGCCAGGCACAGAAAGAATATCAGCATATGTTGCTTTCCTCAACAATTGTGTTGCTGAAATTCTGCAAGAAAATCAAATGTCTGAAGTTGGACCATTTTTTAAGTGTATTGGGAATTTGCTATTTAATGAATGCTACAGAGATTTATTTATTGAATGATGATAACATAGTGATCCTTTTAATCTGTTTTTCACGTTTAGAATCTTGAAATCTAGTTTTCCTTAAAGCAAGATACACCTGTAGCATTAGTTTCTCCACTACACATGTCATCTAATCTTTGGATGCTCAGTTTTCTTTTGGGGAATACTAGGGAATGACTTTCAATCACCTCTGCAGTTCCTTCCAACTTAAAATTCACTGTGTCTAAATAAGGCAGTCTAGGAATAACTAGAGATAAGTCCTGGTTTGTTTATTTCTGATTTTCTCATTTCATCCATAATCTGAGAAAGAGTGTGTTTCTAGCATCAGTTTCTCACATAGCTCCAAGTGAAACTTCACAGTTTGGCTAACATGATTGTCTTGGTGGACATGACAATAGAAAACTAGAGCCATAATAAACTGATATTTTGAAGCTTCCTCAGAGATCTCTTTCCATGACTATCTTTTCCGTTTCTTTTTGGCCATGAGAAAAATTATTACAGACGATTAGGAGTGCGTCTGACAATTTTGTACGTTAGGACCTTCTTTCTGGATGTTTTCTGGAGTATAAAGCACTATATATAATATTTTGTTATTTGTTATGAGTGCCAGTGATGCAATAAAGAGAAAAACATATTTACTCTACTTCACCTACTGGAAAAGTACCTTATAAGTTAACTTGGTTACTTGCCAAAATCATCCAGCAGATTAATAATGAAGCCCAAGATACTCAATTTTGTGGCAGAATTACTAAGCTACACTACTTGAAGTTAAAATGTCTGACATAAGATATTTTTTAGTTTGTAACTTTTCTTATCATCTCCACTGAACATCATATTCTTCACCCAGGGAGTTCACACTTTCACTAACTCATCCTTGAAATCATCTCAAAAACAAAAAACAACTGAAAGCTAATATTTCAAATATTAATTAGATATTGGTGGTGTGTCCCAGTTCACCCAAGCCATAAGCCTTTAAACACAAATGCAAGTAGAATTTTGACCCCTTTTAAGGCTGAATATTCACACATTAGTGTGAGCACTTGAAGTCACAGAGATAAAAAAGAGTGAGTGATTCACATCAGCATTATTTTATCTCTTCAATGGCATAAATAAATGTGATGCTCTATTTGAAATGTCTTGGAAAACTTCAAAGAATGAATAATCATATTTGGTATTATCATTGCATGCAGGAATAACATCAATAGCATTGTAAACTATCATCTGACATTAAAAAGTTTATTAAAATACATTATAAAACACTTTATGCTAGTAAATATAATTTATGTGAAATTATTACCAAACTGACACAGAAAGAAATGGAAAATATAAATAGTCCTATATTATTTTTAAAAATTGAATCTATTTTTATAAACCTTCCAACAAAGAAAACTCCACATCCAGATAGCTTCACCAGTGAATTTAAAATGAAATAACATCAATCTCACACAACATTCCCAGAGAATAATGAAAAGTGATAATAGATATTTTCCTCCTGCTTATTAGCACAGCATAATCTTGATCCCCAAACCTGACAAGGACAGCCAAGAGCCAAGAAAGGAAGATAGCAAAAACATGGCTGCAAAAATCATAAACAATATTAGCATGATCAAGTGGGTTTTTTTTTCCAGGACTACAAGACTGGTTTATGATTAAAAAACCAATCAATATAATTTACCACATTAATAAAAAAAGAGAAAATCAGCCGGGCGCGGTGGCTCAAGCCTGTAATCCCAGCACTTTGGGAGGCCGAGGCGGGTGGATCACGAGGTCAAGAGATTGAGACCATCCTGGTCAACATGGTGAAACCCCGTCTCTACTAAAAATACAAAAAATTAGCTGGGCGTGGTAGTGCATGCCTGTAATCCCAGCTACTCAGGAGGCTGAGGCAGGAGAATTGCCTGAACCCAGGAGGCGGAGGTTGCGGTGAGCCGAGATCGCGCCATTGCACTCCAGCCTGGGTAACAAGAGCGAAACTCCGTCTCAAAAAAAAAAAAAAAAAAAAGAGAGAGAGAAAATCACAATAAATTCAACAGATTCAGAAGAAGTGTTTAATAACATTCAATACACATTTGTGACAAAAAGTGCCTAACAAACCAAGAAGACTTCCTTAATCTGATAGATTGAATACAAACGTTCTGCAGCAAACACTACAGTTAATTATAACTTTTGGAACAAGACAAGAATGCCCACTATCACCATTGTTATTCAAATTATACTGAAGGTCCTATTATGTGTAATAAGGTAAGAAAGAGGAATAAAAGGCATAAGGAATGTATACATATATATGTGTGTGTGTGTGTGTGTGTTTGTGTGTGTGTGTGTTTGTATATATATGTAAACACATCAATTATATATATCTATAAACATATCAATTTTAGCAGCTGTGTGCAAAGGAATTTAAACAATGAACATCAAGAAATGACTGTTTTGAGAGTTACAATTTGATGGCACAGGTGCTGGAAAATACAACCAAAATCAATAGGTAAATATTACTGATTTTTAATAATTATTGAATAGCCAATGTCCAAATATTTCTTATTCTTGCTCTCATGTGTTAGCTTATAGATTTCTCAAATGCAAAATGTCATAGCTATTTGAAAATTCACCGGTCATTACCTAACATCAGATAATAGGAAAGGCCTTCAGGAAACTTTCCACAGAAGCCTTCATTTTAAAATGATTTTATTTACAGGGACAGTACAAAAGAAGAATAAATTAATACATGATAGTCCAAAGTCTCTTAAAGGCATAATCTTAGATGAAATCAGATAGTTCTTAATGCAGAACATCTTACAGTATGTCACATGACATACATGCAGGTGTTTAGGGAAGCAATTTTGAACTAATAGAGAACTTCTGAATATTATGTCAGGCAAGGTGGAAAGTACTCAAATATTGTATGAATTTACGATGAATTTGCTAGACTTCAGGAACAACTTGAAATCCTCTTTTTACTCCTTCAGACTTTTCCATACAGTTCCTCACTCAGAACAGCTTCAGCTGTCTATGGGAAGGCCTCACAAGACAAAGAGCTAGGACTTGGCCATTTACGCAAGACCACAAATGAATTACCCAGAATGTGCTGGCAGAGGGACTGAACGTTAAGGACATGGGGAAATCTACACAGGTTGCCAGTGGTTTGTGATTGTGAGAAAAGAGAAGCAACATTTTAAAAAATCTTACTAACCTCATTCACATTGGACAACATGAGCACATTCCAGTCAATCCACTTTATAGACATGATCTCACTGGTCTCCCCAACTTCCCTACAAGGAAATGAGGGGGACCAGTATGGCTCCCCGCACAGGTCAAAAGCCTATCCTTCACTCCCACTTGTGGCTGTGAGTGGGTGGAACATATTTAAACAGGGGAACAAATTACCATCTTCCTTGCTTTCGACCCTTCAACATGTGGGTGAACAAGTCTGCCTTTTCCCTGCTTGAGGCCATACAATTCCCAAAACAACTTGTCTGAAATGCTGGGGACTGAGTCATTGGCCAGTGATAGTTCTCAAACAACTGCTGGTTTGTTTCTCAACCACTGCTTGGCCATGCTGACTTGGACACAATACAACATGTAATAAAAGTGCCTGGGATATTTTCCTCCTTGGCCCAGAGGAGACTTTTAGAAAGGAAGGACAATGGTGAATATGGAAGGGAAGGTGAATGCACTAGAAGGACATGTTGCCAGCATGTGCTCAGATGAAGAGAAGGTTTGAGACCAAGACATGTGAGCACATAGGGCAGCTAGAAGTTCTCCCAGATAGTAGAGTAGATCTCCACTTTTCTGGGTTGTTTGTTGTGGTTATTCATTGTTGTTTTTGTCATTTTCTGCACTGTACTGCCTCTCAAGACTCCTTTATGTGTGCTATATAAAAATCCATGACAGAATGGTTTACTCTCCACAAAAGATAGTTATCAGTAATTAGGTCGTTGAGGTGAAGTTCACTGGAAAATATAGTAGTAAAATAGCAAAAATATGTGAGACAGTAATTTTCACATTGGGAATACATAACAATTTATTCAAAAACCAACTCCTTAGGATTCATTGTATTATCTTTTACTTAAAAATATGTTTGGATTTTTCTTTCTCCCACTAGAAATTAAAAAGTCCTATATGTTGAGGGATGAAAAGCACAGATCATTATCCGTGTGAATACTGACACACATGCTCGCTCTATCCACAAAACTATCTATTGTGGATAAAGAACTCGGCAGCTTCTAGCAGTCAGCTGAGATGAGCACCATATGGGCATTATTTCACTACAGCTTCCTGAGCTTCAGACAAATAGCCTGAAGAATAAGACTGTTCCCTTCTGAGCCAAGGTTGCAATCTTCCAAATCCAAGATGTGCTTGAAAATACTCATTAGGTGATTGTCAAAGCCTAGGAAGATCAGTTTAAAAATTTGAAATCATATTACTACTGATGTCTCTTTTTGTGTTCAATCCAGATAGAAGCTGGACACGTGGGAAGTGACATGTGTATAATAGCAAAGAAAAGAACAGAGAACAAGGAAGCAAAACCCTTCACATCTATGTTCTCTTTATAGGATCTCATTACTATTTGCTCTCTGTAATCCCCAGAAAATGGAAAAAGTGTATCTATTCAATAAGTTGTGGAACATCTCCCTCTGTCCTTCCATAAGTTTCCAGTCATCATGAGACAACTGCATTTCATTAATCAATAGTAGCCTATTGAGGTCATCAACAGGAGAGACAGTTCTTAATATCAAATAGTCTTGCAATGGAAGTCAAAATACTTCACTCATTCACTAACTTGGTGTAGGACCTTGAGCAAATCATTTAACCTCACTAAGCCTTGCTTGCCTCATCTATCAAATGAGAGAGATGAGATAAATTATCTCCACAGGCATTTTCAGAACTAATCTACTCTTTTTGCAAATTGGTTTATATTTGTAGAAAGGGTTCAATCTGTTTCTGGCATGGCAGTGACCAAGTCAGAATCTCCATTTGGGAGAGTGAGAAAAACACATTAGCAAGATTAATTACTGTAGCTGAAAGATACATAAATATGGATTGGAGTGTATTTTTAATATCCACAAAAACTTTGATTTCTGAGTTACTTCATTAGCAACTGTTACCTCAGCCATCTCAGTTGAGGTTTTCCAGTAATTCTAGGTCAGCAACTGTGGACCCTACTTATTTTCTAAGAAAAATCTCTTGTATTTTCCATCCATAAAATTTTCACACCAGTGGCCTTGTTCTGTAGGGTCCAGAGGAGACTGAAAGATTGGAGGGAGGGATTTAAAAAAAAGATTTATCAAGAAAGTTTAAAGGAGGTAGAAAGAGTTTCAGTGGGGAGAGTATTTAGTCTAGAAACAAAAACGATGACGTGTGGCTTAATAAAAGTCATCAAGAATATGAAAGACCAGCTGCTCTCTATTTCCTCAAAGACTAAAACTCAAGAAGACTGCCTTCAATTACAGCAGCAGGAGGTGCTTTGGGTTGGACTCAAATTATTTCCTGGTTAGGTCCCCAAAACAAGTCATTAAGGGAGATTTTCACCACTTCTCAGGGATATCTTAAGGCCAAGGACAGATAAGAGGTTAACATTAGCTCATGTGTATGAAGGGCTTCTATATTGAGGCTTGTGCTATGTATATTACATTTGTTACCACCTTTCATTTCACAACAGCCCTGGGAAAAAAAATGTTATCACTATTTTCATTTTGGAGATGAGAAGACTAAGAGTCAGAGTGTGACATGCACCCAGGGTGTTGGACTCCAGGCCAACTCTCTTCAGCACAACACTCTGCTGCCTCTCTGAAATGGACTGAATCTCACATAAGTAGTTGCAGTTTTCTTTGGAATAAGAAAGGGAAGCTATTGAATTTGACTTTCAAGTGTAGGAAGGCCTTTTATACAAATCTGAAGTTCTGCATCTCCACCAACTGTGAAGTAATTAGAAGTGCTGGCTGGGTACAGTGGGTCATGCCTGTAACAAGCAGGAGGATCACTTAAGGGAAGGAGTTCGAGACCAGCTTGGGCAACATGGCGAAACCTTGTCTCTTCTGGAAAACAAAAGAATTAGCCAGGCCTGGAGGTGCCTGTAATCTCAGCTACTCGGGAGGCTGAGGTAGGAGGATGGCCTGAGCCCTGGGTAACTGAGGTTGCAGTGAGCCAAGATCGTGCCACTGTACTCCAAACTGGATGACAGAGCAAAACCCTGTCTCAATAATAATGATCAGAATTCGAAGTATCTTAAGCATGCTTTTGTGACAGTATTCTAATCACCTGCTCACTAACAAGGACATGTAGCATGTTACATCATAATTACATAAGTATTTTAAATGCTCTTAAGGTTGGGGTACTTCTTGTCTGATTGTTATGTTCAGAATTAAATAAAAGGAATGTGATTTAAAAAAAAAATGCCTTAAGTGATTTAGAGTTGTACAAAGACCATAGAGACCATAGAACACATAAGCTCTTACCAGTTTTGTGACCTCAGGCATCTCCCCTAAGCTCTCCGATGCTCAGTTTCCTCTCTTACCTATTCAACAATAATGTCGAGCATGTACCGTCTCATCTCAGAAATTCGACAGTAAAAAAAAAAAAATCATTAAAATCAGAAAAACAGTAACTCCCATACAGCATTGCTGTGTTTAGCAGTCAGTGAACATGAGCTCCCTCCTCACTTGCCCTTCGGCATAAGGGATTTAGGTTGCAGAGGGAAGAACTCTCTGACATTAAGTGTGAAATAGGCCACAAAGTGTAGAAAAGAAGAATAGAGAATCGTTATCTTCGGTATGAACTTTTCAAAAGTCCAGAGAGAAAAACCACCAGGAGGGTCATTGTTTGCTTTCTCCTTTGTATGGTCATGTTCAGAATTTAATAACATGAATGTGAAATTTTTTTAAAAAGAAGGACCTTAAGTGGTTTGGAGTTGTAGAATTCTCACATAATTTAACATAGCTTTATTATAGTACTTATCATATTTTAATTATTTTCGCATGCTTTTCTCCCCCCATAAGACTGTATTCCACAAGTCAAAATCTATCCTTTGTGTTCCTTTCCATATTTGCCCACATTTTACCCTGCCAGGGCTTGGCACATAGCAGCTACCCAAAAAATATCTGTTAAAGAACGACTGAATAAAAAATAAATAAATGAAAGTTCTCAGTTGGATAAGAAGGAAAAGAAAATCAGAAAAGATAAAATATAAATTGGAACTTATTTCACAAACTAAGACTTATTGCATTGAAAATGGAAATAAGTTTCTGCTTCATTTAGATGTGGGAAGACCTAATAATTAGGCACAATACGTAAGCATCCCTCATGATTGTTTAAAACTTCAGAACTCTTCTTGGCAGCTCTTGAGGGACAGGATAAGTTTCAGGTTTTTTTTTAAAAGGAGTGGGTTGTCCTTCTGGGAAGCAGGTGGATATGACCACAAGATTACTTCCAGCCTGAACTTCAGTGACTCAATAATTCTAAATAAACCCTCAGGAATCCTCCCAATCAAATGATTCTTTCCAGCTACCCTGACTGTGCCACGAACACACACACATTAAAAGAATAGCCCAAATATTTAAACCCAATATTGCCATATTGCAAACATTCTGTTTTTGCCTAACTGTATGCTTTCAGCCCATCAGAAGTGCTGCGACTAAACTTTGCCTCTGTAAAACCAAAACGATAAGCCAAAAAAAAAAAAAAAATCAACATTTCATGAAATTAGGTTTAGGGGCCAAAAACTGAAATGAAGTTTTTGGTTTGTTTGTTTGTTTGTTTTAAGTGAATTGACTATGTATACTGTTCAGAGTCGTCAGATGGGTTCAGGTTCTTGGATACTACCTCGGGCTATCGGGTCTGAAATCCCATGATTCTCTGCACTGGTTCAGGCCTGTCATGTAGCAGGGAGTGGAAGGCCAGCATGCCACCCAACCAAATTTAGAGCATGCATTTACAAGAAGGGCTCTCTTCTCAAGTTCAGTCACTGTGTAACAAGCTCCTCCTAAGTGCCTAGTGCTGCACTAGACATTTTATAAATATTCTCTATATCCCTAAAAACAATCTTGGAGGGTAAAGGTCATTATTGCTATTTTGAATGTGTAGAAATGGAACGAATTTCCCAAGGCTATCTGTCTAGCTACCAGGTTAGAGTCAGTATTCAGACTCAAATGTATCTCTCTGCTTGCCTGCTTAAAGCAGGATGGTTGGGCTACTGGTATCATTTATTGGCATTTGATCCTGAAAGCTGTAAAAAGATGGAACAGTGTACTTAAGTCATATTCAATGAGCAATTGCTATTCTTTAGTAAGAGTTTATCACTCAATTCAACCCAGTTGTATCTACATATTTTTCCTACTGAAATGGACAGTAGTTAGATCTCAATAACCCATTTCCCATTGCTATTTGCAAATTGTCAGTATTTATTTTAATGATGGAATCATTTCTTAAGGTAGAGTTGTATGTTTTCTTTATAATGTCTGAATTTGGCTCCTTGTAGAATAATATTCCGAACGGGAATTGCGCTTCCATTACCTAATCACAAAAAAGTTGCCAAAATTTAAAAAGACACTGGGATGGGGAGACAATACAAGAATTCAAGTGGACCTCAAGGTCTCACTCTTAAAAGAAATGGAAATATTTTTGGACTGGATTAGCATGACTGAATTATCATCCTATTTGCTGGTGTAATTGCAGCTGGAAGGGGAGAATGAAAGGCACTGCTTTTCTTCCCACTTCCTCCAATGATACTTAAAACTGAACTGCACTATTCATAAAGAAAATCTCTCTGAGTAGTTTGCAGATGTTACCATCTTCAAAAATGTTAATACACTATTTTAGTGCCTCACTCTGAGGAATACATTTATTCTCAATGTATAAAGACTCAGATAAAATGAAATGAAAGCTCAGACTGTAAGAAAACAAATGCAGTTGATGCAAAATATAGCATTGGAAGCTAATGGACAGGACTTAACACTGTCTTGCCACCATCAAAAGCAATGAGAAGGAATAAGAGTTTCCATGTTTTTGGTGTGCCCAAATCTTAGTATCTTCCAAATGCCATGCATTTCAGTCTTTTACTTTGAATTGTATAGGTAGAATCATCAAATAATATTGTTTTAGTCACATTACACTGGGTAGTAAAGTTAGTATATTATTTCTGTCCTTGGTAATCTTCTGTCATTTTTAGTTTCCGCATGATCTTAGAAATTTGCCAAATATAAACGTGTCGATGTGAAGTTAAGAAGTGAGACTCACCCTTCCCTGCACAGACAAAACTATCCCCTTTACCAATAGGCATTTTTTCTACTTTTCTCTATGTCTCATGTTATGGAATCGTAGAGTCTTTTTATTAATTCTCCCATGTTGGCTTTCCATTTAGACTTCTTCTTCCAATACCTTTCCACATAGTGTAAATGATTTTGTTTTCAATCCAAACATATAGAACTTTCCTCTGGATTCTAAAATCCTATGCCAAATCATGTTGATTTTGTTTATTTAAGTCTATAATATGGTAATGAATAGAATTAGCTCTTGATAAGAGTGCTAATTTATTCACCATGACAGTTCTCTGTGATTAAATTAATATGGATATAACAGTCAGACTACCTTACCCATGTGAGGTACACAGCAAGGGATTTGGCAACCTTTTTAGCCATACAGAGGGTTTTTTTTTTTTTTTACCTTTGTTGTTTTCAATATTACATAAAATACTTTTGGCTCTAACAAATCTTAATATTATCTCCCTCATCAAACAGGACAAAAATCTCCCAGAGGTAGCTAGTTTTGAAAACTCCACACGAAACCAAAATCACTGTAATCAATTGTAAGCAAGCATCAACCTCACTTCATTAGAAATAATTGCATAGCCCTAAATAGGTCCTAAAATTTCCCAGACAATGCATAGTAAATTTAAACATGTTGCATCCTCAAAATAATAATAGAAATCATGAGCTACATTTTTTACCAAAGACCTGCAGACATCTTTTAATATAATTTACTACATTATGTAATATTAATGCTACTTTTCATTCCATCTAGTATAAACTTTGTTATAATGCATGAAAACGAAGAAAAAAGAACAAGAACGTAGCTAATCATTTATTTCACTCCAAGTTGCTTTATTTAACAGAGTTCAGAGAGAGTAAATTCAGAGAAAGATTGAATTCACAAAGGAAGAAAGACCCTGGGGAAAAGCTATTATGAAAACCAAGAGTCAGAGAAACGCCTTTTTTATCCTACCCTAAGAAGAACAGTGAACATTCAACAGGAGGTCTCTCAAGGCCCAGAGGCAAAGAAATAAAATCTTCAGAGCAAGAGAACATTATGAGCAAGTGGACTGGACCACACAGTGGGCACTCCAGCTATAAGTGCTCAGTGTGATCATCACAATGACTTTGGGTGAGCTCTGTAACTGCTCATCTCTATCTCTGTCTCCTTTCTTTTTTTTTTTTTCCGTCAGGGCCTTGCTCTGTCGCCCAGTGGTATGATCATGGCTCGCTATGGCCTCAACCTCCGCAAGCTCAGGTGATCCTCCCATCTCAGCCTACCAAGTAGGTGGGACTACAGGCATGTGCCACCACGCCTGGCTAATTTTTTTGTTTTTCGGGGGGTTTGTTTATTTGTTTTTAAGATGGAGTCTCATTCTTGTCTCCCAGACTGGAGTGCAATGACACAATCTTGGCTGACTGCAACCTCTGCCTCTCTTCCAAAGTCCTGGGATTACAGGTGTGAACCATTGTGCCTGGCCAGTTTTTTTTTATTTTTTATAGGCAGGAGTTTTCACTATGCTGCCCAGGCTGGTCTTGAGCTCCTATACTCCAGCTTTGGTCTCCTAAAGTGCTGGGATTACAGACATGAGCCACTGCACCTGGCATATAACT
The DNA here is from genome assembly GCF_048565385.1 of Saimiri boliviensis. Classification (NCBI taxonomy): domain Eukaryota; kingdom Metazoa; phylum Chordata; class Mammalia; order Primates; family Cebidae; genus Saimiri; species Saimiri boliviensis. Next base: position 1,509,732 of record NC_133456.1, read on the forward strand.
GTTCATCTCTGAAAATCCAAAGGCAATATCGAGCCACCTAGCAGCAGACCAACCAGTGGTTTCCAGGTCAAATAATTAAAACTCAAGTCTTTCCTTAACTACCAACTGCCTTTTTGACATTATTCAGAGTCACTGAAACTCTTTTAGCCCATATTTCCTAATCTGTAAAATATTGATAATAACAGTGTTTGTGTTACGGATTATAAGACAATGGAGGCAAAATGCACTTTCTGTGCAGTTAGGCAACATGCAGAAGTTAGTTATCCTTATCTGTTCGTGCGTGTGTGACTAAAACTTTCTCATGTCACAAACGGAGAAGGGTAGATGAGAGAATTGCACTCCATGTGATGAGGTTGAGAGTGGGGAGATATGCCTGGGCAGGAGGCTGCAGATGTCCACACCAGACCACCAAGGAATATATACACTAGGTGCTGGCAGTGTAAGACTCTGCTGTGCTCTTAACATCATCCGATTGCTTACACACGTAGCTGATGTGAACCAGGGAAAACTGATACCATCTTTATTCAGGGTTCAAACTGAAAAGCAGTGTTTCAGTGAGGATTTGGTGAGAAATTTATTATATTCATACCATTATAATCACAACCAGTTTAACGTGGTGGTTGTAAAAATTAATGAAACCATTTAAGCAAGAGTATAATAAATGTTTGTCTTTTTAGCAATTTTGCAAATAGTTCCTTGTACTCTGCATCTTTCAACGTATTTGATGGATTATTATCCCCATAAAGTTCCTGTAAAAGAAGGCAGCACAAGACAGTGGGCCTATCTAGGATTCTATCAACCAGCTGTTACACCCACCAGCACTTCACCGTATGATCATCAATATTCATGCAAAAATCCCAAAATGCTTCCCAAACCTTTAGGGGAATAAAATGTTCCAACTAGCTATAGGTTTAGTTGTATTTTGTGTTTTAATACAATAAAAATATGAAATCTATTTATGTTATATGGAAATACACATCTACTCTCAAATTATGCCAAATGATAGTGTATTTCTTTCTTACTGCTGTAACAAACCAACACAGATTTAATGCCATCAAACAACACAAATTTAGTATCTTACCATTCTGGAGATCAGAAATCCAAAACAGTTTTACAGGGCTAAAACCAAGGTGTCAATAGGGCTGCATTCTTTCTGGCGGCTCCTAGGGAAAATGGTTCCTTGTCTTTCCAGCTTCTAAAGCTGTCTGTATTTCTTGTTCTGTGAACCCTTCTTCCAACTTCAGAGCACATTGCTCCAACCTCTGCTCTCGCCGTCACATCTCCTTTCCTGACTTTGGCCCTCCCTCTTAAAAGAACCCTGGTGATCAGATTGGGCCCACCCAAGCAATCCAACATAGTCACCTGATCTGAAGATCCTCAACTTAATCACACTTGCAAAGTCCTCTTTATCATGGAAAACAACAGACTCATCAATACTGGGGATTGCGACATGAACATCTTGGGAGGTCCATTATTCAGAATACCACATTTAGTTTACTGCATGATTATTACTTCATCTCTGAAGCAAAATAATGCGTTGGCAGCATTAAAAATTATGCTCAAATGTGCCCAGTGAGCCCATCTGACTGAGCTCCATAATCATTATGTTCAGTTCTTCCTGCTAAAGTCACTCCAACTCAAGATTTCTCACCCTGAGCACTATTGAAATTTGGACCAGATATTTCTTTGCTGTAGGAGGCTGACCTGTGTATTGTGAGAGTTTTAGAAACATCCCTGGACTTTTACTAGATGCTCACAGACATCCTCCCCTCTCCAGCTGTGACAATCAAAAGTGTCTCCATAGATGGGAAACATCACCCTCAGTAGAGAACCACTGTTCTACACAGAAAGCAGCCAAATTATTGAAATGGCCCCTTTAAGGCAATAGCTCTTAGTAGGGAAAAGATCCAGTGATATTAGTTAATGGCTCATTTAAAAGGGCAAATATAAGTCATTTATCTCAGCATTTTTGGCTAAATTTACTAGTAATTTTATTTGTCCAAAGAACAAGGAAGTCAGAGTTGAGTTTTATTCATTGGCACTAACTCATCTACATGGCATGTTCAAGTGTGGGGTTACATGTGAGGCATTTAACTCCTTGGATATCAGGCTAAGAGTAGAAACTTAGTATGCAACATCTCCAAAAGCTGTGAGCTCTTAGCAGCAGGAATCAAGTCATACTGTCTTTGTTTCCACAGACATAATCTCCTCAATCTTAACCCAGCATTATTTCCATTATACTATGATTGTTCTCAGGCACAGAGGTGATAGCATTTCTAAAAAGATACAGACCAGGCCCTGGACCCCACTTCTTGCTTAATCCCTTAGGCATTAATTCCTAAGCTTCAGTCATTTGTACACTTCTTTTCATAATTTTTGCCATTATTTATTTGGTACTTATCTTTAAACTGACTTACTTTTTAAAATATAAATACTACTTTAGCAATATGTAATCCTTCTAAAACACATTAAATTAAATATATGACTATAAAATATTTAACATTCATCCATGTGCCATTTAAAAGTTTCTCACTATTAGATGCACATATAATACTTTAAAAAACACTGCCCTGGATGCAAACAACATCAGCAAAGGCCTGAATTTTTCACTTTCAATTCTAAAAATGTCTTCCCATCTATTCAACTTCCTCACAGAAGAGGGAACAGGAAAGGACAGTGAACCGAAGTGCTCATGGAGAAATGCTGAAAGCTCTTACAACCAGAAAGAAAAACAGGCTACTGTTCACACATTTACCTAAACATTTTTCTTTTTATTTTCTTTAAAATATGATAGTTAAAATCATACCCTTAAAAACCAGTATTTCCAAACAATTTGTACTGACACATTCAACATAAGACATCAGCCAGATAACTACAGACAAAGCCGACTGAAAAATGAGGGACAATAATCTAGACCAGCCTTTCCCAAAGTGTACACCACTGTTGGTTAGTTCTACAGGATCGTAATAGGCATTACATGAAGAAAAGTGGGTTGAGAATGAGGGTGAGAGCTGTGGTCAAATGGGATTAGGAAATGTTATCTAACGAAGTTAAAATGACTTATTTATTATAAAACTTCTAATACTTTAATATTCTACTGTGCTTTGTAAAACTTAAAGGAAAATATATATTAGTCAGTCCTAAATTTATGTGCTAAAAACATTTTTTTCCCTAAGTGCATTTCATGAGACTAATGTTCTAAGGAACTAATTTTGTGAAATGCTTATCTATCTAGACTAGAAAAAATTTTATTTTCCTCAGATGAAGGTGGGAACAAATTCTAGGGTAATGGATATTTTAAAATGTTTTTAAAAGTCCCTAGAGGTACAAACTGTCTTTTCTTGATTAACTTTGTTAATCACTGCCTTGCACCCCCAGGGACTCAAAACATATTATTGGATGTGGATGATGAACATGAAAGACAATGTGTCAGTTATTTTACTGGTGGTAGCATGGTTTGTATTGGCTACCTCTTTGCTTTGAAAAGTAATTACCTTTCATTTTATCTTTACTCATAATGTTCCACAGAATGTGGGCCCTGGTAATCTAAAAACAATCTTTGCCGAAGCTGATATCACCTGAGGAGCATAAATGAACAGCTGTTAAAATTCATGGTATCAGCAAACAGGATATTTTCCCTGGAGGACTCTTACTTCCTCTCGGTGCACAATGCACGAACCTCTACCGGGAATTCTAAATGGAGGTTAAAGCCATGAATTGAAAATTAGTTAATGTAACAAATTTAATTTTCCTAACAACCTAATTGGACCCCTGAATGATTTGGGTTTGAATTGCAAGGGTCCACTTACCTATGAATTTTTTTAAACCAAGCAGAGCTTGAAAGCACAGCACTCACAGGATACCAAAAGGCCAACTTTTCCTGTCCGCAAGTTCTGTAGGGCTGATGGCGGGCTTGAGGATGCACCGATTTCTAGAACCCTTCCCCAGGTTATCCCAAGATGACTGTACCGCATATGATTTGAGAGGAAATTGTGAAAGTGAAGGGAATAATGTGGCCAGAACACTAGCCCAGAACACCTCCTAAGACAGGAAAACCACAAAATGTCATTATCCAACAACTTTTTAGCAGCAGAAGCCATCTGAGAGATGTAGCATGTGATATTGTCACCAAACCGATAGTCATGATACCATGAATTCTTATGCAGGATATGGTACCCAACTGTTGTGTGAGCTCAGGTAAATCACTTGCTTTTCTAGGATCCAGTTTCATCTATGGGATGAGAAAGCTGGGGAAGAAGTCATCTAGCATCTTGCTAGTCAAAGTGTGGTGGTCCACAGACCAGCAGCATTAGCATCACCTGGGATCTTCTTAGAAGAAATGTAGAAACTCAGGCCTCACCCCAGAATCTGCCTTTTCATAAGATCCTAGGTGGGCCAGTATGCAGGTTTGCTAACTTTGTTCCTGCACTCTCTACCTACCTCACTGCTACCCAGCCACCTTCATGGGGCCTCGTTCTAAGGGCAGAATTAGCAGTGACATTTTTTTTTTTTTTTTAAAGGCTCTATTAACCCAAGCCCTCTCTTTTGACAGGTAAGGAAACTGAGGCCCAGAGAGGTAAAGTTGATTTCCTGAAACCAAGCAGTTCATTAGGAACAGAGCCTAGATTTTGTTGTTAGTTTTCCAGTGTGGTTGATTATACCATTTCAAGAGAATGTTACCAAAGGGATGGGATTAAATGCCAAGTAACAAATGAAAAGCAATGCTTTCTTCTTGCAGAAAAGCCCTGTTTTTAGCCTAAAAATGACTAATTTTTAATGCAAGTACGTTATTCCTGGAGGTACTTAGAGAAGAATTGAGTTACAGGGTGTCCCATTCCTCTTGCAGGTGGTAGGAAGGCCTCAGTACTGGGGCCGGAGGGTTACTCTCGTCTTTCCTCCCTCTCTCACCACCAACGCCTGCTCGCACACACCACCCACAGCCACCACCACAGCCAAGTGGAATTCAATTATGAAAACTGGCAGAAACAACAGGTATCCATGGTACAGGATGCTCACAAGCCCAGTTCTAATCCATAACTCCTCAGCAACCAGCATTGACCTTGTCTAAACAATGGAAACCTTCTGTAGCTCAAAAACCAAGCATGTCTCAGTCAGCCAGAGAAAAATGGATAGCAGGCTGAGAAAATAATATTATGGTCATATCTAAACCGCTTTCACCAATGCAATATTGAGTATAATGAACATCTGTATATTCCCCGGTAACAAGTCTCTTTTGCCTTGTGGCAATCTTTTCTTTTCCATTTTGTTCCCACTTCTTTTTTCGCTCTTGTCACTGATGGTGACCAAGAAAAAAGGCAAGTTAGTACTATTAAAATCAGGAAAAGTCACAAAACCATTGGAATGAACAATTGATCACATTGCATTTGCCCTTAGCAGGTCAAAAGTGTTCTTCAGTTTGTCTCAAGACTATTCTAGGTTTTACCTGGGGAAAAGTCCCAGGGACTATACTGTCATGAGCCACACAAAGATATTTTGGTGAACCACAGACCTCATATATTACAGTAGTTCCATCAGATCACCATAGAGCTGAAGTCTGTAGCTTAGTGACGGTGTAGCCATTGTAACATCATAACACAACATATTACTCAGGTGTTTGTGGCAATACTGGTAAAAACAAATCTATTGCTCTGCCGATGGTATAAAAGTATAGCACATGTAATTACATGCAGTTCATGAAACTTGATAATGATGCTAAATTACTATGCTGTTGCTTATATATTTACTATACCACATTTTTATCATTAAGAGTGTACTTCTTCTACATATTTTTTAAAAAGTTAACTGTAAAACAGCCTCAGGCAGGTTTTCCAAAAGAAGGCATGGGATATGACAGTTCCATGTGTATTACTGTCCCTGAAGTTCTTCCAGTGGGACAAGGTATGAAGATGTGGGTGTGGAAAACAGTGACATTGATGATCCTGACCCTGTATAGGCCCAGGCTAATGTATGTGTTTATGTTTTTAACAACAGAAAAGTCTGAAAAGTAAAACGATAATTTAAAGACAGAAAAATGCTTATAGAATAAGGATCTAAAGACAGAAACATTTTATAGTGTTGTACAATGTGTTTGTTTTAAGCTAAGTGTTATATGAGTCAAAAAGTTAAAAAATTAAAAAGAAGAAATGTTACAAAAGCTGTTTATTTCATTATTGAAGAAAAGTGTTTATAAATTTAATGAAGCCAAAGTATACAATATTTATAAAGTCTACGATGATGTTCACTAATGTCCTAAGTGTTCACATTCACTCACTCACTGACTCACCCAGAACTGAAGAATTGAGAAGGGACTCTCATGAGATATCCCGATATATTTATAATAGCTTATTTTTACTTAAAGATAGTTCAAGTTAAATTTTAGCTTTGAAATAAAAGAACTACCTCTAAAGATGTCAAATAAAGTGCACCTCTGAGCCTTTGCTGAAGGCATCCTCCTAAGACTGGCTCCCTTCAAGTCTTACAGGCTCTATTCATGGACAGTACCCTATAAAGGTATACCATTTTTAAACTTGTACCATATTTTTACTATGCCTTTTCTATGTGTAGATACATGAATACTTACCACTATGTTACTGTTGCCAACGGTATTCAGTACAGAAACTTGCTGTACAAGTTTGTAACCTAGGAGCAATGGGCTACACCTACAGCCTCTACCATCAAGGTTTGTGTAGGTACACTCTATGATGTTCACACAGTGACAAAATTGCCTAATGACACATTTCTCAAAACACATCACTATCACTGTGTGACAGATAATTGTACTTACAACAGAGAAAAAGTGGCTGGGCACAGTGGCTCACACCTGTAATCCCAGCACCTTGGGAGGTGAGGCAGGCAGATCATTTGAGGTCAGGAGTTCGAGACCAGCCTGGCTAACATGATGAAACCTCATCTGCACTAAAAATATAAAAGTTGGCTGGTCATGGTGACTGTAGTCCCAGCTACTCAGGAGGCTGAGGAAAGAGAATCACTTGAACCTGGGAGGTGGAGGTTGCAGAGAGCCAAAATCGCACCACTCCACTCCAATCTGGGCAACAGAGTGAGACTTCATCTCAAAAAAAAAAAGGAAGAAAAGAACTACATGGTGTCATGTTCACTCTTTGAAAATGATCTTTTTCTTCTCCCTCATAGCAAGAGGATCGTCACATCAGAGAACTGTCAAACTAAATGTGTCAAATCAAAAGTTAATTTCAGTATTTGTTTTAAGCTTGATAAATCTAAATTATCATTTATCTTCCTCATGCTTCAGTTCCTTGCTGCCTGTAAATCTTTGTTCCTTTGAGGGATTCTTTGTTCTTAAAACTTATAAGATTGCAGGGCTTTACTGATAGATCAATATCCTTCAGCGTGACAAGATCATCTGATTTACAATGTTTAGTCAAATAATAAAAATGTCTAGCATGAAAGGAAGCTAAGAATTGAGCAAAATGCATGCTTTCTTCATTCTCAAGAAATTTTTTACTACTGGCAGGAGTAAAAGCTGCAGTAAACTCTTATAAATAGACAGATGTTAGGGAGTATAGTTTACATCCTCTGCAACCAAATCTTTTGTTTAGTATTCGTTGTTAAGGGTACTCATCTTAAACCACAATCCAACCAAATAATAAATAAATTTTCATTCCAAGATCCTATAGCAGTACTACTACTATTAATGGAAATATGAGAGTCACATATATAATTATAAATTATCTGGTAGTCACATTTAAAAAGTAAAATGAAACAGGTAAAATTAATTTCAATAATATGTTTTATTTAGCCAATATTTCTGAGATATTATCATTTCAACATGTAATCAAAATTAAAATTACTCAGGAGATATTTTATATTAGTCACAATGGTTCCCACAAAGCATGTTAATCTTAAGAGATTAGAAGAAAATGGTTAAAATTTAAAAGAAAAGCATAAATGAGTTTAAATAATTAAAAAGCCATTTTTGGTAATAAACCAGCATAAGCCTTAAGATAATTAAATTTTCATGGTCCCTTGTTTTGTATCAAAAAAATTCCAGGAGAAAACTGAAGAATTTTTTCATCACCATGAGTGAGATTTGTAGTCAGTGGTCAAGTTTATCCATAAAAAATAGAAATAATTAAAAATCTGAAGCCTAGCTGGACTGGATGTTCTCTCTTCTCCTCTCTCTCTCTTTCTCTCTCTCTCCCCCCCTTTCCCTCATTCTCTTTCCCTGCTTTCTCAGTCCTGTCTCTCTCCCACTTTTGTTTCTATCATAGCATCACCACAATTTGTAATCATCCATTTGTAGATTTCCTTCTTTTTCACATGTATTGCACAAAATATAAGCTCTGTAGAGCAGGCACCAAAGGCGTTGTTCATCGTTATATCTAGAATCCTTGCCCCCCACCCAGCCTGGCATATGAGAATCACTGAAAATTTGTTAAAGAATTAAAAAACAGGCCGGGAGCAGTGACTCACATCTGTAATCCCAGCAATTTGGGAGACTATGGTGGCCAGATCACCTGAGGTCAGGAGTTTGAGTCCAGGCTGGCCAAAATGGTGAAACCCCATCTCTACTAAAAATACAAAACTTAGCCAGGCATGGTGGTAGGTGCCCATAATCCCAGCTACTTGGGAGGTTGAGGAAGAAGAATCACTTGAACCCAGGAGACAGAGGTTGCGGTGAGCCAAGACGGCACCACTGCCCTGCAGCCTGGGTGACAGAGCAAGACTTCATCTCAAAAATAAATAAATAAATAAATAAATTAGAAAACAAAGTAAGGTGTATCAGCTAAGTGAGTATAAACGTAAATGGTTTTTTCATTAAAAGCTCTAGAATTCTAAATGTTGTTTATCCTAACATCTGACAGACTAAGCAGAAAGACTGAAGATATCAGAAGTTTCAACTTCTATAGCACTTTCCATTCCTGAATATTTAAGAATAACTTCTTTCAAGTACTCTCAAGATTAACAGGATTTAGAGCTTTTCCAGGTCCCATCCTCGAGGGTGGGAAGGATCTGCTAGGGGCACCTACCAGGCGAGGCCTGGACCAAGGAGGATAAGTCTGACAGTTGTGATATTTTCACCCGGAGCTACCAAGAGCAGCTAAGGCAGAAACAGATCTTCAAACAGGGCCAAAGAGGAAAACTAAAGATGGAAGAGCAGATTGGAGCGGACAGGCAGACAGCAAGCACCAAAGACACGGGGGGTCTGCACGGAGACAGAGACACTGAGCAGCCTTTCATCACTCCCCAGGGTCACGCAGTTAATGCACCATCGTAACAGAAACTGAAGCCAGCCATGCTCACACCAGATTCTGACTGCCAGAGTTTAAGGTGGTAACCAAAGTTTCAGAAACAGGGGTATTACTGTCATTCAGGAGACAGACTTAGGTAGCACTGATTCAAATCTACCTTGTCACGTTCTCACAATCAACCTCTTAAACCCACTTTTTTCTGGAGTTTTCACATTCAACAAAATAACATGTCATTTAGTTTGTTTGCTATAATCCCCACCTGAAATAGACAACAATTTAAACACACCCAAAAAACGCAGGTGTCTATTTGAGCTCCCAAAGGTCTCCTGTTAACTGCAGCAGACATGGAAGGGGTAGCTGCTATAAAGAGAACTTTGAGATGATGAGATCTGCTAATAAACTTTACAAGTTTATGACTCAGAATTAAATTAGTCGGACTAGAAAGTTAAAAGGAAAACAACCAAATTGTTTAAAATGCTGGCCTGGCCTAAAGAGATGGGGGAAGCTGAGATAAAAGCATGTTTTAGGGAGTTAACTGAAAGTGCTTTGGCACTAGAAAGGTGATTTGAGAATCTTTCAGCACCTAGGAGTGACTCTAGCTTGAAAAATACACACTTTTAACAATGAGGGCTGCAAACTCTCACTGACCAAAGACAGTTAAAAGACCTGAGATACTCGAGTCAGTGCAGCTGCTGACATCTTGGAAGAGCAATTTCTTTGGAAAGATTTGTGGACACACATCCGAGCATTCTTCTTCACTTCCTAACTTATAACCCAGTTCATACCGAATTGTATTTTTCTTCTTACTGATAGCACTGGTGCCACCTGGCCAGTTCAGAATGCAAACATTTGTGTGAGAGAAATTGCAGAATTGATGTTAGAGAAGGATTTAGAGTAAGGGTTCAAGTCGCTCAGTGATTTCAAAGGAAATTATGAAGGGTGCCAGAGTAACAGAAAGCTGGACCTCTGCCCTCAATTTCCTTACGTTCTAGTTGGAGAGAGAAAACATGAACAATCAGAAGCGAAACCGCTCCGTTTAAAAATTCAGACAACAGTTGCTCCCAGGCTCCATCACATCACTGTGTTTGACTTTTCGCTCTACCACTTGTCACCACCTGAAACTGCTCTATGTACAGTGTGTATAATTATGATTTACGATGTGTCTCTCCAATTAGAATGCATGCTCCAGGGGAGAGACGGGGACTGTTGAGTGATGAATGTCAGTGTTAATGATCAACAAAATAGATCACCTGCAGTTGTGTGTCATTAGGTACTCAATAGTGATGCTGCTAACATGAGCTCCAAGCATTAGAGGACTACATGAAGTTTTATAGTCAAGGAATGCTTCATAGAAGAGGAGAAAATTCGCTGGGTGCAGTGGCTCACAGCTGTAATTTCAGCATCTACCATCCTAGCCAACAAGGTGAAACCCCCATCTCTACTAAAAATACAAAAATTAGCTTGGCATGGTGGCATGCACTTGTAGTCCCAGCTACTCAGGGGGCTGAGGCAGGAGAATCGCTTGAACCGGGGACAGGGAGGTTGCAGTGAGCCGAGATCGCACCGCTGCACTGTCTCAAAAAAAAAAAAAAAAGAAAGAAAGAAAGAAAAAGGGGAGGAGAAGTCAAATCTGAAGAAGTAGAGAAGGACCACCAAAACGGGGTCAGATGTGAAAAGCAGAAACAAGTGCCAGTGTTGGAACAGTTACAGGCTAGCTCCATGTGATAACGTCAAAACTAAAACTTCCCTTCACCACACCCACAACATATGTTCATTCAAATACCATTCTCTCCATCACACGTATCTCAACTCTACGGCCACTTCCCTACTTTGCTACTACCCAACAGCCAAGGATTATCCAAGTTCTAGAGACTCTACTCCAGCTTTTTCTCTCATCTGTCCGCTGTCCTCCACTCACACCATCAGCATTTGACCAAACCTCACTAACATTGACTTGAACTATTGCCACCGTCTCTGAACTGATCTTCAGTGTCCGTAATCTACCTTCCAAGACATGCTTCCTAGGCCTGGCTCTGCCTTTAGGTTATCCGTGTGACACTGGAGTTGTAAATCACAGCCTGTCTGCCTTCGGCTTCTCATCTGCACGGTAAGGAACGTAGGACTGAATCTGTCCACATTCCGCTTCCTGCCCTCACATCGTAAAATCCTATGATGTTTCTGTCCTCTGCAGAACCTTGCACTGCACTTTGGACAGACGGGTGAGCAAAGGTAATTTTACCTGAATATAATTAACACCAGATAATACTATGAGAAATTATCTGAGAATTTCAACTCAAAGACTTTTTACAGACATTTCTTTCTTAGGCTTGATTTTACTTTCTCAAATACATTTGTACCCTAAGCACAGGGCTTTCTCCATTCTAACCAAAAATATAGTTGATTTTCCATTCTAAGGTAAAAAACGAGCTAAAAAATTTTAATCAGTATTTTAAGAATCAAGCAAATTTTCCATTCTGAATAAATATTGCTATCTTCTTTCTCTTTCTCCTACCTCACATATACACACTCTCTCTTACACATACATTCTTTTTTAACATGTTAAGTACCGATTAAACAGTCTAGTGACCATTCATACAGAGTCCCGCTCATAAAGTGTGTTGAAATTCCTGCCTTTTGATAAAATAATTAGATGAGTGAAAAACAAGATTAGAGAGCAGTGCCTCCTCAATGCTAATGTGCACATGAGTCATCTAGGGATGTCATGAAAAGCCAGACTCCAACGCAGTCAGTCTGGACTGAGGCCTGAGACTCTGCATTTCTAACTAACTCCCAAGTGATACAGAAACTGCTGCTCTGAGAACCAAGATGCTAGCTCAAGGTACGAGGGCACAGGGAAGCTCAGAGATCATTGTGTAAACTCCTTTATTTTCATAGATGTGGAACATGAAATAGCGTCAAATGCACGTATAACTATGTAACAAACCTGCACGTTCTGCCCGCGTGTATCCTGTTTTTTTTTATTTTTATTTTTTTTATTTAGAAGAAAAAAGAGAACTAGTGTGAAATGGTGTGCTCCAGGTTCCACAGCTGGTGCCCACAGAAGAGGGACAGGCACAGACAGACGAACCACTCCACTGGGAGTCACGGGCTCACTCTCTCACAGCATAGACATGCACCCTCATGCTCTTCTGGCCCCACTCGGTACATGAAGTCACCTTTTAGATGTGCAGCAAGTTTCTCACCACCTCCTCTCTGTTAGAGGAGAGAAGGCTTCAAATGTCATCTTCGTCACTTATCAGACAGAAGTCACGAAGTATCTGAAAGAATACTCCTAATTCTGCCAAACCCTTTGGCTGCCTTTTTTCCATTTTTACCACAGCTATACCAAAATCTCAAGAGAAAAGATGACTGTTTTCTAAATTTTTTAAATCAGCTGATTCTGAAATTTGAGAGGCCCAGACATACTGTCACTACCAAAACATGACTGAGTCATCCTTTAAGTGTGTATGTGTTGTTTGCACACATACACACACCCTGGACGTGTGTATGTTGGTCATTTGGACCACCTTCTGGTTATTTTCTGGAAGTTCCATCTCTACGTGTGGGCTGTCTGACTTACACTTAGAAAGTTCTAGTAGCTTCTCATGTACAGGCCTTCCCACTCTTCCCTGCATAGCTTCATGATTTTGCGTCAGGCTCCTAACGTCAGAAGGACTTGTTTACAAGATGAAAGTAAAACAAGAGGAATAGTCAGACAATAGCCTGAATTTATTTTGCTCTGATAAGGACCAGAGGTCATTCACAGCCCACTGAGAGAGCATCTAAAATCATAGCAAGGCCCCAACTGAGGGAACTGGGAAACACGCTCATTTTTAGTTTAGTCTATTAAGAAAAATATCAGACTTGAATTCATTTGGTTTCAATTTACTTTTCACAAAACACATATATAGTAAAAGATCTTGGATTTGTGTTTTCCTTTCTGCTTGCAAATTTCACCCCATTTAAAACATGAAAGGAGAAAAATAATGGTGTTAACTAGAGCCAAACAAAATATGGGTGGTCACAGTGCAAACTTTCCCTTAGAAGGTTTTAACCCTACACATAATGGGTGAGATTTTTCCTTAACAGAGAGAGAGAGAGAGGCACGTCCTTGGCAATAGAGCATTTTGTTATCACTGAGGCACAACACATGCCCGTGGGATTCTGCATTCTCCTCCACTTCTTGGAGCCCCAGATTCTGTAGCACGAAAATGGAAGTTAATCAGAGGTTTCATTGAGTGAGAGCTGTTGTCCTTCTAATTCTGTCCTCTGGAAAGTAGTTTAATGATTTTCTTGGATTGCAGAGTCCTTTTCCTGTCTGTTTCTGAATCTTTCAGCTATCAACTTCCACTTAGTTACAGAACTCTAGAAATCATTGATTTCAGATCTGGAAGGTCATTGAAGATCATCCTCCATGCATGTCTCACTGAGGCCTTTTCAGGGAACTATTAATATTTCTTAGTTGGAGACAGGGCCAGGAGTTCTAATTCACAACCCCATGCTCTTTTCACTATAGCTGTAACATGAAAACTATTTCAAGTTTTACATGAAAGAATGAAAAGCATAATTAGAAAGCACTTTGATATTATTGGGACCAATTACTGTCCTCTGCCCTCTCATATTTCTGTTGTTCAGAAGCCTATGGTGAAGAATGAGGTCATCTAAGCCACTAATTATGCATGAACCTAAGAAGTTGTCTCCTTCATAATGTTATTTCAAAGGCAACAGAAAGGCTTCTGCTGTCTGCTTCCTGGCACTACCATACGTCAACAGCATGCACTCTTAGATATTCTAAACTTCAGGCTAAGCATTACCCTCTCTAGTGCCCTGTCATGAAATTTAAACATTCCTGAGAAATGATACTTAAAGTCACTAACAAACAACTCTGAGTTTGTCTATAAGACATTTCTCCCCATAACGGGAGAAACAGAGCTTTGGTCTGAGTATCAGAAAGCCCACAAAAAGAAGACAAGTGCAAAGAGAGATGAAGTGTGCCAAAGTTAACTTGCATCACACTTTTGCTTAAGCCAGGTCTTAGCCATCATTGTCATGCAATAATATATAAGCAGCAAAATTCATATAGTATTTAGTGACTGTAGCTAAGGATTGACTAGTGCCCAAAGAGAACATGAATAAAGATAAGTTATCATTCGCATTTCCAACTGAATCAACATGTTTTTGACTACTAATATTCCAGGGGCAATACAGGGGAGATTTCGATTCGTGTGAGCAATGATGATGATGATGATGACAATGATAGCTGATGTCAGGTGTGTCAAGTACTATTCTAAGTACTCTTATTCATTCATGTATCCATTCATTCATTTATGCAACAAATGCTTATTCAGTACTTCCTATGGGTGAGGCATTGTTGTAGCTGCTGAGCCTTCGTGAAGCTCATGCCTGAGCCCAGGAGGCGGAGGTTGCGGTGAGCCAAGGTCGTGCCATTGCACTCCAGCCTGGGTAACAAGAGCGAAACTTCGTCTCAAAAAAAAAAAAAAAAAAAAAAAGTCAGAGATACCAAGCAAATAAGTATATGCAGAATGTATTCGATAGTGTAGAGTGCTATGGAGAAAAACACAGAAAGCTAAAGAGAAGGTATTGTTAGGTGGAGTTGCTTTTTTATAGACATGGTCAAGGAAGGCTTCAGGGTAAGACCTAAAGGAAATGAAATGAGGGAGTGACTTGTAAGGATTTCAAGAGGAGAGAAAAGCCCATGCAGATACCCTGAACAGGGAACATGCTTGGCGTGTTTGAGCTCTAGCTCTGGTGAGCCTAGAGCTTAGTAAGCAAGGGGGAAGGACGGTAGAAGCTGAAGTCAGAGAGGCATCAGGAATCCTCAGTACGAAGGACCTCATAATGCATCAGCAAGGCCTTGGTTTTCACATGAACGGGGGTAGGGAACTACTGAGAGTGTTGAGCAGAAAAGCGATGTGATCTGAGTCATGTTTTAAAGAAATCAGTCTGGCTGCTCCGTTCCGTTTAGACCCTAAGGAAGCATATGCAGATGCTGTGTTAACTGATTCACACCTCAGGAGCCTTGAGATTTGTGCTGTTTTCCATTTGACAGGTGACAAACCTGAGACAGGGAAGTCACACAGATGGTAGGTGGCAGGGCCAGGCGAACGGCACCGGCAGCCAGCTCCGGAGGTCATGCTATTAACCTCTACGCTCTACCCCTCCTCAAGAACGATGTTAAATGCAGAGGCAAGGGAAACTGAGGCAAATCTCACTGCAATGAGACCACTAGGGATTGTCCTAATTGGAAGAAGCAGCATCATTTTTCCTCATTCTATTGCCATTACTTCACAGACCATATTGCACTTTGTAGACAATGAGTCAGAAACACATGGCTGTGTCACGTTAAAAAGAAGAAATTCTATTGCAAGGCAGTAATACAGGAGTTATGAGTAGAATCTAAGAATGACTTTGTTTCAGTTACCAGAAGTGGCAACTGCAATCCTGGAGGAGGGCCCTGCACATTTATTTGCCAGGCCTGCCCAGCACAAAGTTAAGAGGCATGTGGAAAGTACCAAAGTTTGCTTTCAGTGATCTCTGTTGATATTACCCATTCAAGATTCACAGCTCTCACTCCTAGGCAACTTGTGTTTCTCTAATATTTAAAACTTATAAAGAAATTCTCCACAATGCATATATTTTTTACTCACTTCTCTTCTACAATTTTTTTTTTAATTAAATGTCTGGTTGCCAAAAGTTCTAAGAGAAAGTCATCATTAAATCTTCTCAACACTATCTTAGAACAAGAAGCAACATAATTAAATTAGCTTCTTTCATGATGTGCCACAATTTTAGAACCCTTAAAATTAGATGTTGAATATTAATAAAAAGCTGTATTTTTTACACAATTATGTAAACTGTTTACACATATTAGGTAAAATGTTAACTACAGATACATAAATAATTATGTACCAAAAATTATACTTTAAGAATTATTTTTTCTCGTTCACTTTTTTATGTCTAAAAATTAAATGAATAGAATGAACCCCACCAGATAACCAAGAACTCAATTCAACTCAAGGGAATCTATTCGGCGCCTTAACCCTTTAAAGGGAAAGCAAAAGAGGTGCTGCATGTAGGATTTCCCTATACTCAAAGATTTTACAACCTTTTCAGAAGGACAGGGCTTATACATTTTATATCAAAAAGAAAAAATACATTAAGAGAGTAGGTCATAACAACAGAGCAGCAGCCCCAGGTCTTTGGAGCAGTCTTGGGGTCAGCTTCCTGCCCGTGCTGGCCTGCTGAGTCCTCACTCCCTCCTTCTGCCGGCTTGGTTCATTCTCCAAGCCCTGCAGACTCTGAACAATCTGGGTTACTTTACTTTACATTATTACACTTTCAAAGTACCAATCTGAGCCTTGTAAAGTGCATACACACACCTCTAGAAGTGCTGAGGGCTTTTCTTTCTTTCACCCACTTGGAGAGCCACTGATTAAGCAGGAGTGTTAACTGATTCCAGAGAGGAGAGGCTGAGCCAGGCAATTTGGAACATGGATCCCATGAACAGGGTGGCAGTCCTAGGGGAAGCACCCAGCAGGCAGCTTAGGGCAGCAGGAAGGGACTAGATGGATGACCAGGAGACTGGGAAGGAACACTTTGCAAGGCAGAAGGGGAGCCCAGCAAGAAACGCACCTTTCAGCTTTGACAGGTGTTACTGTATCCCTCGGAAATGGATGATGACTTTCTCTACACCGTTTTTGCTTCTGGCCTGTGTATTATCCTCCTTCTAGCCCCCACAAAACAAGGTAATGACAGAGTTATTTAATTCAAAAACCCAGTTTCCATTCGAATCTCCAGAGAGTTCTGATGTACATCCAGCTTAGGGAATCATGTACAAGTTCATTTATTCATTTAACAGACTTATAGAGCCTCTGTTATGAATTAAGCAGGCCTCTGAGGGCCAGCCTAATGTCCAGATTCCATAGTTTCTATAGGCAATCTATGTTCTGAGCTACTAACTACTGATTTATGCCATTGAGAACTTGTCCCAGTGGCAAACAGAAAGGTTCCTTGTATTCTGTCTCTATTAGAACTTAAATGCTGCTGTTGCCTTAACATATAGACAGCATTAGAATCCAGAAGAAGGGACAGCAGACCCCTTGATTTTATTTCTTTCTCTCCCTGTCTTTGTACCTGAATTATTTGCATGCTGAGAAAGCCTCATGCTACCATTTTTCAAAAGGTTCCAAGAGAGATATCTATCATAATACTGGTTGACAATACTCTAATACATGACAGATCACTTGATTTACATAACAGTCAGCACAAAAAAAAAGTGGTTCATGTTCCTAAAATGAGAAGATCTCAAAAGTTCACTGATTTTTAAGAAGTAGGGAGATTTTGCTTTTGTTTGGGGATGAATAAACTCCTACCCACAGGTGTAATATTTGGGAGGGGGGGAGTCATAATGAACACAATAAAAGATAAATAGTTATTTTATTAATTTAATTCACCCAACTTTAACATTTTCCCAGCATAGAACAAATATGATGATAAATAATTAATAATACCTATTTCTAAAGGTCCATTTTTTTCTTAGCATACATTACATTTTTGTATCTCTTTTTATTCTACACTTTCATAAATATCTTAGATATGTTAAGAAAAAGATCCAAGTCGTATGATCCTTAATTATAACTACAGTGAACTAAGTGACAGGTCAATAAATTACTGTTCCAGGAAAAATATGTAGCCTGTACCCAGACTTTAGAAAAGGAAAGAGCAACATCGCCTTACCTTCCGCATAACCTCACCCACTCCACTGTGCGCCCCACAAAAAGGACCACACAGATTTGTGTTTGTGCCTGCCCTCCTTAGTACTAGAAAAACAGTGACAGTGTGAACTTTCGACAGTAGGAAAGGATGCTAGTCTCCGGTTCAGGTCTTCTGTTTTCCCAATATAATCTTATTTTTAAAAGCAGAGGAAATTTTCTCAATGAAAACCAGCTTTGTTCCCAGGGTGGTTTTTTTTATTTTTTATTTTTTTCTATTATTTATTCCTTACCTAGAACTCAGCGCAGGAGAACTGGACGTTCAGTTATTTTCCGAAACAGAAGGTGCTAACCATATCTGATGTGGTGTTCTCCCAAGGAAAAACAGAGAAACACTGCCAAACCCTAAAAAGAGTTCCAGCAGTAGAATTCCAAAGCTTTAAACATGTTTTCAGAGTGATAGCCTTGTGTTGTTACCAAATGCCATTTATCTTTGATCATAATAAACAGTTCTGACTCCTTGGCTCATTAGGACTGGTAAGTCCAGAGTTTGTCAGCTGCCTTCACTATAAAACATCAATGACATCAATTCAGTCATGTTGATGTGCATATTTTCATATCATTTCTAAATAATTAACTCAGCCCTGTCCTTTGCAGCTCTTCAATGGTACATTTTAGTAACTACTTAAGAAAAGTATGCAAACTTTGCTGTTCATTAATAATACTGGGTTTTCTTGAAATCACTGCAAAGGGAACCTTCTCATAAAGCACCCAGGAAGAGGGCTAGATGTAAGTAAAGGAGCTACACCAATCTAGTTTAATGATCAGTGCCTTGGATTGATTTACGTAGGTGTTTCCAAATGTTTAGCTTTCCTTATTCTGAAGGGATCTGGATCAACTTACAATAACACAAATAAAGATACAATAGATGAAAAATAAGTGAAGAAGATGAGCTACATGAGAACTAAGGACAGAAAAGTGAAATGCAGTATGGTGACAGAGGGTACCCTGAATATGTATCATGACATGCTGTACAGTTGTGAGACCCACAGGTATGGCCCCGGTCTCTCTAGCTGGTCCTGTGGTAAGGGAAACATGTTCAGTTACCAAAACACCACAGTAAATTAACCCACTTCTCGCCACAACTGCTGACACACGAAGAAGGTAGAGCTGTGTTGGTCTAAGAAAAGGGGCAGCACAGCACGTTCTGGGCTGAATAACCAGGCTTTCAAGCTCTCAGAGGGCACCAGGTGTTGGTTTGATTTCACACCCAACTAAAGAGCTATCTGCTTCATATTAGCGGTAAAACCAAGGAGCTTCAAACCCTCAGTTAGCTAACCACTGTCCGCCTTGCTTCTGCCTACAACTAGCCATACCCCTGAAGGAGTGCAGGTGTTCAGCTGTCTCCCTGATGAGCATGGCAGTTGTGCTTTGGAAGTGGTCACTGGGCTGTCCCTTGCTTCCTTTTTGTTTGGGTGCCTATTCTTTAGATAAGAGTTTAAGGAAGGCAGAGGGTCTGCATGATTGGGCCCAGGCCCTGCCAAATTTGGGGCACTTCCAGAGACAAAACCGGAGAAACTGCTACCTAGTAAGAGAAACATGAAATAAATAAAACAAGTAAGAAAATTAATAAGGTTAAACACCTGCTATCTCTATCCATGTATGTGTTTAATAAAATAAGTTAACCTTAATTGAGCACTCACCTAGTATGTGCAGATGCTGTTCTAAGAGCCTTACGGTTTCATTCATGTAATCCCACCAACAATCCCATGAGATAGATACTGTTACTCTTTTTTTTTTTTCCAGATGTAGAAACCGAGGCAGGGAGAGGTTAGGTGACCACTTCTAAATCACACAGCCACTAAGTGGCACAGTCAGGATTGGGACCTAAAAGTCTCACTCCAGAGCTCCCCTCTTAGCTGTCAACTCCATCCGGCACCTTCTTTGCCTCATCCTTCAACCTTCAACAACACACATTCCAGGGGCTACGGTGTCTGATTTCTTTTTTCTTTGGTTTAGCATGATTTCCCCATCATTAAAAAAAAAAAAAAAAGATTAAGGAAAAATCACAGTGTAAATGGTGCTACCCCTGTATCATCGCCAACCACTTCTTGAAGGCATCACTGCTCATGTGGTGAGCAGGCCTCCAGGGGTACATGCGCCGAGTGAGTTCTGCCCTAGAACTGGAAACTGAAGAAGATGCCAGATGCCTCAAGACAGACTGTGGCCAGAGACATAACGCAGGGAGAGTGCCTGCCCCTAATTCCAATTTCTCCTTCCTTGCTGGGTCTCCATTCCTCTTTGCCCCACATCAAAAGCTAAGACCCTCACTTCTCTAACTTGGCCTGTTGGTGTGCCTTGCCAGAAAATCACCAGCTTGAATTATTCTGATGATAAAACCTTCCACCCGAGGCTGGAGCCCACTTACTCCACCCTTCTTTGATCTCTGAAGAATTTTTCTTTTTTGGAAAAACCATACTGGCAAGCACACCAAACTCCTTCACATACTTAAGATTTTACAGTGGCTTTCTTGGAACCCTGTTGCATTTTACATGTTAGTTGATCTCTGCTGGATAGGGCCCCATGAGGACCTGTTGACACCTCACGGCAGAATTTCACAAAATGTTCTAGGAAGAGATAATTTTCTAATTATAACACCAAATTTTGCTTGTAAAGCCATTTTCCAACCACTTCATTTCCAGTAGTGGGAATAGTCTGAGGGTGAAATTAGACCCGGGATGCGTATTTTCTATTTTTTTTTCTTTCCTTTTAGGTATTAGGAAGTATTTCCTGGAAAACTAGGCCTTGCTTTCCAAATGCTCACCTGAGAATGCAACCCTAAATGTCATCTTCCTTAGACTAATTTCTGGAAGCAACAAAAACTAAGGTTCTGCCCCAGACAAGCAGGCATAACACCCCGCCCCCTCAACCACCCCTGCCTACCTCCACACTGCACCCCATCCCCCCGGCCCCTGCCTCCACCCCACCATCACCACCAAGGAATGCAATCTACCCTTCTGGCCTCCTTGGCCCTGTTGCTCCTTCTGTCTGCCCAGACGGCTCTTTCCCCAACCACCAGTTAGAAAGGCAACTCCTTCTCACCCTTTTGACCTTGGTTCACTGTCAAGGCAGCCTTCCCTGACCCACTATATCAGGGTTCCTCAAATGTAGCCTGTGGACCACCTGCATCAGAATTACTCAGGCCCTAGGGACCTGAATTTTAACAAACTCCCATAAGATTCATATACACATGAAAGTTGGAGAACATCTGCTTTATACTGAGTTCAGTCTCACACTCTACCCTTCCCTTGTCCCTGGCCAACCCCTCATCCTGTTTAATGTCTATCTTCTACATCAGAACATAAATTCTCTCAGCACAGGGACATAGTTGGGGTTTCAAAGCTTGGCAGTCTTTGGCTTACAGTAGGTGCTCAATAAATATTTATTGATCCAAATTGCAGCAAATAAATTTTGCAGAACTATTTTTTAA
The DNA here is from genome assembly GCF_048565385.1 of Saimiri boliviensis. Lineage (NCBI taxonomy): Eukaryota > Metazoa > Chordata > Mammalia > Primates > Cebidae > Saimiri > Saimiri boliviensis. Next base: position 1,531,181 of record NC_133456.1, read on the forward strand.
AAGAAATCCTGTTTCAGGATTTCACTCTACTTTTTAAAGAAGGAAATAAAGCAATTAAAAGACGTTTCTATGAGGAATTTAGCCAAAAACTAGTACCCAAAGAATGTCACATGCCTCTCCATATTGAATCAGACCCCAAATCTATTTTATTTGACCTGCGTGATCACATAAATGTTGTGAATAGCAACAGAGGCATTACCAGCGATTAAAATTAATTTCTGCCCAAAAGATGAGTGTTTCGGTGTAATGTTTTTTAAAAGGTTTTTAAGAACAAAGCTTTGGATGCAAAGAATTTTCCTATCAAGATACAGCTAAAGAGAGATATGACGCATAAGGAAATTCCTTTAAAGAGCCAAACCCCCTTTTTCTCATGTGTGAGGAGAGCCTAGTTATCAGGCTTTTTATTTTTTTGGAGGGGCGGGGGGAACCTCAGAACGAGACTTGCTATTTAAATAGCCAGTATAAATTTTTAAAAACATACACTCATTCAAATGCCATTTAACTCTGCATTTGGTCAAAAGTATACATGCATGTATATGTGTATGTGCACACACACTTATACTAAAAAGGCTGTATCACTGAAATACAATTCTGGGTTATATGTTAAACTAGAAAAAGATCACCTGGGAATCCCAGAGCAAAGCAGCAACACTGTCCGTGGAACCTGGGATAGTTCCCAGACTTTCGCCTGGGCTACTCACCAAATAGTCTCTCTCTCTGCCCCGCCCACAAAGGAAATGGCATCATGGGGAGGAACAGGTTGTGACAGAGAAAGAAACCACAGTGCATAGAAGATAAGCCCAGTCACTGTCTCCACCCCCTCCAAGCACCGACGGGAGGGTTCAATACCGAAAAATAATAGTTATGTATCTTTTAAGGAATGTCAGTGATGTACAAATAAAAGGGACGTTGTTAAACTAAGTTTCCAGTGGCCCATAAGCAAAATTCCAAATAGCATTTAATGAACTGAATCTGTGGAAATTTGAGCACAAAGAAAGAGGTTTTTCAAGAACCTTCCATGAGTTTTATCCAGCTACTGTCAGGAGGAGCAGCCAGTCTATTGACTGGTGAGAATAATGTTTGTGGCAGGCGGAGGTGTGCTAACATATGGACCAGTCATGTGTGTTATTAATAGTATTATCATTATTCCTATTTCATAGGTGAGACAGGGCTAGAGACATTAAATAGCTAGCCCACATTCACACAAATGGCTACGTGGTAAAGTTAACATCCAAAATCAGATTATATGAGTCCAGGGTCAATGCTCTCCGCGCTATTAGGAATTTGGAAGCTTCTGCTTTAAGTCATAATATCTTGAAGTAGGCAAATGTGAGGTAGAAAAAATATACTTTATTTTCTTGATGGAATTTCTGGCTCCACTCCAGAGCCTTACCCAAAGGAGATGAAATCCACTATTTTGGAACTCTTCCTGGTTACCAGAAGGCAAATATGCTCCCAAACTATAAATGATGGAGGGGAGGGTCTTGAAAAAATTATCACTATAAACGATTTATTGTGACAATTCTAAGACTCTTTTCTCAATTTTTTTTTCAATTGCTAATCTTCACAGTGGTCAGTTCTGCCTTTTCACCTCATTGTCTCACATATGAAATCACTCCCTTTTCTGGTTTAGAAGTAAGGAGACAATTGGTAAGCCTCAGACTCGAAGACACAACAAACAAGAGAAAGCCCCCCAAAATATAACCTTTTTTCACTAGTTACATAAAAAGGGAATTGAACTATAGTCTGAGAACACAGAGAAAGTAAGTAACTAATAGAAACAAATGTAATAGTCACCATATGATTAATTGTTTTATTTTCAGCCTTCTGAAAACTCTTTCTTTTCTCTTCTGAAAGCCCTTTCTCTCCTTTCCTTTTTCAAAACTCCTGGGATTCTTTTGCACATCTGCAAAACCAATGTCAGTTCCAGGTTCTTATTCTGGTGTTGAACCAATCTGGCTTCCCGCCTTGGAAAAGGAAACCAGTTCTCACCAGACAAACAAATGGAGGTGACCTAATACCTGGGGGATGTGGGAGTGGGGCCCCCACTGATAAGTGACAAATAATTTCAGGCCTATCTGGTCCTCAGACCATTGACAAACAGAATCACATCAAAGATTAGCAGCAAACTGATGCAATCACAGGAAAAGGTGAATTTTGCTTTCAGAGTAGAAAGCATGTGGGATAGAGAGAATGATAAGGTCAAACTAAGCAGTTTGATTCTTTTTAACAGAATGATTTTAGAAAAATAATGAGCAACATACAGATAATATTTTCTCCCTTTCTATCTTCCTAATGATAACTTACGACTACCAAACTAAGGCTGAAGGATTTTGATGCTATAAGTAAACAGAAGTAATACTCTTGGTTCGTGACTTTCTTTCCACTAATAAAAATACTTTGGCCTTTCAGGGTTTTGTTGACCTCTATTAAATTCAGGTAAACTTGGACGTGAACAAAACAGAAAACCTGTAGTCCTTGGAAAGCAATAAAGTCATACTTTGGAATGAAAAGTTTTAAAAGCTTACACGAGAAAGCATTTGGGGCCATTTGTGGCAGAAACCAAAATCAGATGTTATTATCCCTACCAACAACCATGAAAAGAAACTTAGTTATTTGTGACTGTTCACGTGGTACTTTCTTTGAGGAAAAAGATTCCAAACAATTCCTGGAAACTCTACCTCTCTAAGAAGATGGCATTTTTGTGAATTGAGGATAAAGGCATCAGCAACATATGGAGTACATTTCCCTTTATAACACTGATTTGTTTAAAATTGAGGGGAAACCACTTGGCAAGGTGTGCTGGCCAAGCCAATGGCAAAAGTCATTTCAGTTTATCATGATTCTTTTCCACAGTCCACCTCCCAGACTGTCGGACATCCGGGCTCATGATTTATAGGCCCTGAATTGAAAACCTAGCAGCTGAGGATGCCTAACAAATGTGGCTTTCTCTTGGCGTATGAAACACAGCACTTCCTTTTCTGCCCCGTATCTGCAGAGACTATGACATAAAGGGAAAGAGCTAAAGGTTTTCCACAAACAAGATGAATTTGAAAAAGCCTCAGAAGTGGCTGTTTTCTGAAGGATGACTTAGTTTAAGGAAGAAATCCCAAACTGGGAGTTAGACAGACAGGGAAGCTTTCCAAAAGTGGACTGACTTATCACCATGGCTTGCCCAAGTCTCTCATTGTTATATTGCCGAATGTCTTGCATCCTTGGAAACCCTTCAGTTTCAGGAAAACTGGAAAAATTGGGACACAAAGGCATCTGAAGTCTGAGACTTTCATACATATAACTGCATTTTAGGTTTTGGGGTACATGTGAAGATTGTTGCATAGTTACACGCATGGCAGTGTGATTTGCCGCCTTCCTCCCCATCACCTGTATCTGGCATTTCTCCCCATGCTATCTCTCCCCACCTCCCCACCCCCCGCTGTCCCTCCCCTAGTTCCCCCCGACAGACCCCAGTGTGTGATGCTCCCCTCCCTGTGTCCATGTGTTCTCATTGTTCAACACCCGCCTATGAGTGAGAACATGCGGTGTTTGATTTTCTGTTCTGTGTCAGTTTGCTGAGAATGATGGTTTCCAGGTTCATCCATGTCCCTACAAAGGACATGAACTCATTGTTTTTGATGGCTGCATAGTATTCCATGGTGTGTATGTGCCACATTTTCTCTGTCCAGTCTGTCATTGATGGGCATGTCTTTGTTTCTCTACATTTCTTTCTTTCTCTACGTTTGAGCCACAAAGGCATCTCAAGTCTTTGAGAGACTCAAATGTAGAGAAAGGAAGGCTTTTGCAAAGTTGAAAACATGTGTACAACATGAACGAGGCAGAAAAGAGTAATAAAAATTCGGGTAACAGTAGCTAACCTTCATGTAGTCCTTGCTTTGTGTCGGGCCTCTGCTGTGTGCTTTACACACATTATCTCAGTTAATCCTCATTACAGTCCTAAGAGTTATTTCTTTTTATTGTCCCCAGTTTACAGATAAGGAGTCTGAGAATACAGAAATTCAAGTAACTTGCCCAAGTTCACACCAGTAGTAAAGATAAAGCCAGAATTAATATCATGAAGTACATTGAACTTAACAAAGAACAACCCCTTTTTCCTTCCACCACTTAGTCTTCTCATACCCCACGTGCAGCCTCTTTAAGATGAAATTAGAACAGGACATTGTCTTATTTTTGCTACCCCAAGGACTTGCTAGATGCCAGATGCTCCCTCCAGCAACAGACTAAGAAAAAGAGAAACCAGTAAAGCTCACACTTGTTAAGTGGCAGTTGGTTTAGCACCTCCTAAAACAGAATACACGAGCTTCTATGGAATAAAGCTACAAACTCTTACAGCAAGGTTACTTGAAACCTGCATCAGTAAGACGTTCAGTGCCTTCCGTCTAAAGCATTCTTTCAGCCGTTGATCCTGGGCACCGGGCAACCTCTTGTGAGCTAAGCACTTTGCCAGACGGCTGTCGTGAGCCCTGTTTAATCCTTCTCTCAAGGAGCACTGGTATTGTTTCAATAAAGTTGCCACTGTAATTGCTTGGCTTACCGTTTAAGAGTATTATAAGCTCTGGGAATGGATTTGTGAAAAAAAAAATACAATTAAAAGAAATTTCAACAGTGTTCTATTGAGTATGTAGTTGCCCAAGAGGAGCTGACTTGCCCCAGACTGGCCACTGGAGGATTTATCTTATGGAAAGAAGCTGTTTTACTTAATCTGGTTTCCTATATAAAAACAAAATGCCAGGAGCCTGTGGCTCTGATGAGAAGGCAGGAGAAAAAGACATTATGGATGTATCTCCAGGTTAACACTTAAAGTCAAGGCAAATGAAAAACACAACCAACCCAGCAGTTTAACCATAGATGCACTTGGATAACAAATTCCAACTTCCATGTTTTAAATGAGAGCCCCTGACATAGCTCTCCCTGGACGTGTCTAAAAACACATGTATTTATGATTAGTGGGCCAGAGACCACCACCACACAATTGTGGTTGTAATGCAAGTAGCTCCATCTTTTTTGTATTCGGACCATCTGTTTTCAACTTAGTGCTGCACTGGACTTCCTAAAACTTGACCTACCTCAACGTCATGACCAGGGATTACATTCTATTTTCCCCAAGGGTGCCCTCCACTGTGAAAGAAAAGCATAAGCATTTGGACAGTCTGGCTGGAAAGAAGCAATTTCTAAAGCCTATCCCATAAAGTTCCCAGATTCTCAAGGAAACAAATGACTCATGGAGCTCTTGATTTAGGCAGCTAGTGCTTCCAGAATATTAACAGAAGTAATGATGAAATGGAATCTATCTGAGGAGCTGACCTTTGTTCTGGGGCTGTTACAACCTAAATATACTCTGCATCCTACTGGCCACCTGTGAGCTGCTCCCTTTATGTTTGTTGACAACAGTCCCAGGCACCTGTTTCCATCCATCCATCTGTCATTCATTTATCCACCTATTCTTCATTCATTCAACAAATAGTTGAGCCATGATCTTAGACTCTGTAAAGTAAAGAACAAAGCAGGCAAAATTCCTTATCTAAAAGTGCTCACACTCTAGTGGAAAGACGGATATTGAATAAGAAAACAAATAAATAAATTTTTTCAGATGACAAGTGCCATAAAGAATGAACAGAGGTGTGCCATAGAGGGAGAAGGAACCACTTTATAGAGGGAAGGCCTCTCTGAGGAAATAACACTTTAGCTATTTTATTTAGGAATGATTTTTAAACTTGAAAGAATAATCGTCTAGACAAAAGGCACTGTAAATGCAAAGTCCTTAGGGAGAAATAAGCTTGGTGTGTTTCAGGATCAGCAAGAAGGTCTCTGTGCTTGTAGGAAAACAAGCACATGGTATAGTGGAGTTGGAGATTCACATAAAATTTCTAGCCTAAGGGAACTTGGTGTGTCATTGAAAGATTTGGGGGAAGAGGGGTGACATGATCCGATGTATAACTGTAATGAATCTACATGGCTGCTGGGTGGAAAGTGAGAGTTCAGGTGGGATGCAGGATACAAGAGTGGCCACAGGAAGAACATTTAAGAGACTGTTGCAGCAAACAAATGAGAAATGATGGAGTATTGGACAATTAGTGGAGGCAGTAAGAGGTGAATATTTTAGGGATTTGTTTTAAAGACAAAGCTGACAGGTCTTACAGATCATTCCAACATGAGAGACAAGGGAAAGAGGAGAGTCGAGAATGATTTGAAGTACTGGGCTTATGCCCATAGGTAGGTGGTAGTGCCCTTTTCTGAGAATGGATCCCCAGGAATAACCCTAATAAGAGGTAGAATGATGTTCTCCATTTTATGCATGTTGTCCTGAGAAGCAGGAGGCTATTTATGCATCAGAACTTGTGTCTGTAATGACAGTTCCCAACCTCCCAATGCTTTTCTCTGCATTTATCTCAGAACAAGCAAAAATTTGTTGGAGCCAGAGCTACATAAACCGTCAGCAAAGAAGGAATAATTTTTTTCTAGAATCTGAAAAAATGAGAGAACAGGCAAAAAGACATGGCTTTTGATTTTACAGTCCCCCCCTTAAAATGTATGATTTTATTGCATCACTAGTAAGTGGGAATACTAAAGTGAGCTTGGGGTAAAGAAGTGAAGTGTTTACTCTCTAGACCATTCTGAAAGATGAGTGGTCTCCTGGAAATGGCATATCTGAACATTCTATTGCACTTCCATATTTCATGGAGTCTGTGATAGAGAGTGAAAAGATTTATGCCTTCACTCTGGAATGCTTCTCAGATGGCCTTTATTAAAATAATTGTCCTTTACAGTGGTATTATCCTTTTCATCCAAAGGTAGAAGAATTAGCAGTCAGCAAACTGATTGCTACGTGAGACACATTTGAGTCCAAGTTAAAACTTGGTGTGCCAGATCTCAGTTTACCATACTCCGTCATACGCAAGTGGGTAATTATAGGGCCAGAATTAACTTCGAACACGGAGTAACAGTTCTTTCAGTAGAATTATTTACTACAACTGGTTGATGCATGAACATATGCAAAAGACTATCTTGAGCATTCTAATTCTCACATTGGTGGGGAAGCACCTTTTTTATCTGAATTCTTACAGCCTGTGAAAGCTCACCCATCAGACCAGCATCTTAAGCACTGAGGGAGTTGCACTGGAAAAATTAAAAAACTTGTAAGACAATCATTCCATCAGAATGATTAGCACCAAAACGTAAATTCATTGACTCCCTAAAGATATTACAAAGATTCATTTAATAATATTGACAGTAAAATTTTTATATGCATGTTCTAAAATGTGCTACATTAAATAACGAGAATTTCAATCAGCATAGTTTGTCAACAATTCCAAACAAAATCAAAAGCCAGACAGAAAACATAGCAGGTGGCCTTCCTGTCACATCAGATGACTCATGATCCTCCTCAAAAGACCTATTGTGACACAAGCCACAATTATAGTCAACCCTCAGCACTTCCTTGCATGACATTTGAACTGAGGAAAAAAGTATGTTTCTAACCCCTTGGTGCTGAATATTTGACCCTAAAGCTTGCTGTTTGCTCCTTTTTTGTCTCAATCCTCATGACTACAAATGCTATTATTAGTCATAAGATCGTTCAGTCCCTTTTAAATTCCAGCCATGGTATTCGACTCTCTGGCCTAAACATAACAGGGAACTCAAAATCCTAATTATTTCCAAGGGTTCTAATTCTTCAGCATTTACTTTGAATTTTCCCAGCCTCATATGGAATCAAGACCTGTGTTAAATGTTAGCAATGTTACACCTCTGAATTCTTCACTGAGCATGGGGACGATGCTTCCTATCGAAAAGTGCATAGGTTTGTGTATGGACAGCCCTGGAACTGCATCTCAGTCTTGCCACTGAGAAGTTAAGTGAATTTAGGAAAGTCATCAAATCTGTTTTGTGCTATAATAGAAGATAATATTTATATGAGGGGTTCTTATATAAATAACATACATTTTCTGTAAAATTATTGGTACAAAATAGGCATTTAGTAAATAACAAATATTACTCATTATATCATCAGCAATACCACCCCATTGATGTAAAGTAACTAACAAAGCACTATTTTCCATTTCGGCCTATGCTTGGCAGGGCTATTTTAGCCTTAAAATCTTTGATCTGATCACTGGACTGTTCATGGTCTCTCAAAGGTACGACACATCAAATATACCACTTAGAACAATCTAAGAGAATCTAGGTTGTTTGTTGAGTTTAGTTTGAAAATCTATTCTAGTTACATCACAAAAGATTACATAGGTTCAAAAATGCAAAATAAATCATTAAATCACAAATCTTAAGTGCCCAGAGTGCCACTAGAAATAAAATGGTTGAAACTTATTATTTCTAGATGTAAAAACTGAGCCTTCAGCAAATTAAGTAACTTTTACAAGGTCGTGCAACTTAGTAATGAGCTAAGATCAGAAAGAGCCCAAATCCCAATTAGGCATATAATAAAGCCTCTCTTACTCTAGTAATGGTGCTTATATTTTTTAACTAATGATGATCTTTCAGAGATTTTGACTTACCCAAACTAGGGCTGTAGCTAAAGTTGAAGCTAAATTATTTGTTGCCATGGAATTGCTCAATTCAGATACTCTCTGAGGGCTCATCCAGCTCTAAATATTTTATTATTGTTCTGCTCGTTATTCAAGGTTACCCTTTACATGGACACATATTGTTCATCAGCATCTAAAATGTTTCTTCTCTTCTAAACAGATCAGTGTCTTGGAAATTTCACAAACATCCATTCCATTGCCAAATTTTCCCCCAAATGCACAATAATCTCCCTCTGTTTATCCAATTCCCATTCACTCAGCAAGACCCAGCTTCCCATCTCCTCCTCTTCTCCATAGTATCTTCCCTCGATTTTCTGATCTTAATCAAATTCCCTTTCTTCTGAGCACCTACAGTCCCCAAGACTAGTCCACACAACTGAGAAGACAGTAATCCACTGTGTATGAAGTTATCCCTATTATTTCTTGGGCATATCTTATCCTCCCAATTAGATGATGTCCCCTTGAAGATAAGTACCATGGCTTAGGCTTAACAAATTGTTGTGGAGCAGAACATTGCGATGAATGAGCTCAGAGTAGGTATTCAAGTCATACTCAGTTGATTAGGCAGGGAGGCCAGAGAGGAGAACAAACATTTTCTTGTTTCGCCAACCATTCTTGGTTAAGTTCTGGGACTCCTCAATGCTAATATAAAAAATGAAAACTGGCAAGTTTCATTGAGGTTTTGAACTAATTAGAACTAATTAGAGAGGGCAGGGAAGTACAGAAGATAGGCTACTTCTAATCCCATCCTACAATCCTTTCTTTGAAATGTACAGGAAATCCACTTGAAACTGCCCAAGTGACTGATAGGTGTTTCTAAATGAGATTTCTACTTCTGCAGCATCAATTTTTGGCAGTAAGTCCTGTCCTTAGAAGTGAACCTTTATTCTGGGGTAAGAAAAACTTTTTGAATCCATGTGATGAAAGATAAATGATACAAGATGTTATGAAAAATTAGTAAAAAAGAAAGTTCACTTGCATACTTATGTGTACCAGAATGTCACAGCATCATTATATAAGGAAGTGGCATATATGTGAAAAAATATTTAAGTATCTAGCACATAGTAGACACACAGTAATGTTAGCTTTTTATCATCATCATTATTATTATTATTATTATAAGACTTAAAGAGATTCTCCACATTTTAGGCTCTGTGTTGCACAACTTACATATACATATTTTTAGCAGATACAAGTATTTTTTACAATTTGTGTTCACTAATATACTTCAACCCAGAGGAGTTCCTAGCCCATAGTAGGTACTCAGGAAATAATTGTTGAATGAATAAGAAATTTCATTTACTCCTCACAACAGCCTTAAAATGTGGCAGGCACTCAGAATATAACAGTGAGCAAGACAGAGTCTTAATTTTCAGGTCTGGTGTGACAAATCAACAGGCAATTCCTATCCAGAGTGACTGCTCTGCTAAGGTAGCACAGGGCTTTTAGGAGCAGATATGAGGAACACTTAATCCAAACTCAACGGAACAGGTAAGACTTTCTGGAGTAAATGACATCCAGGCTGAAATGTGAAGTTATCAGTGTTAGCCAGGCAAATCAGAGGCAACAACGTATGGCAAACCCAGAGGGTAAGAAAGCATGGGGACTTCATTTAAATGAATGTAGTTCTGTATAGATGAAGTGAGAGGTGAAGGGAGGAGAAAGGAAGATGTAGAGGTCAACAGGGCTGTGAGTGCAGTACTGGGACCTGGACTTGATTCTAACAGCAGTGGGGCAATTTAGATTAAGTGAGTGAATGACACGGGCTTTGGAATGATCACTCTAGTGGTTTCTTCCATTTCAATGGACTCTCAGAATTCTAACACTTACCTTGAGCTAGATCGACTTTGGTATTCATTTGCATATTGGTAAATTTTTTAGTCCACATCACTAGAATTATAATCATTTATGGTTTGAGACTCAGACCTATCTTTGACCATCTTTGTGGCAGGGGTCCCTAAGACCGAAACTATCCTGAACTTTATGAACCCATAACCTGTCAGTAGGCAGTTTTTATCAAGAGTAGATTCAATTAGATCTGTTAATTGTGTGATAGAATTTCTCAAAATTTCTCACTTGGCTACCTTCCCAATACCATATTATGACAGATCTAGTAGACCTCTCTCTGCTAAGATTAGAGCAAAGAATACAAGTTAACTTTTTGTGCATTGGCTGGCCCAGCCTCAGAATATTTTATTTTCTAATACTGAATGACAGATGGAAAATTTTCAGGGAAGGAGATAGGTTGCAAGATAGATATGGAACAAAAACTTCCAGATTCCTATAGACCTTTCACTCAATATGTTATTGATATCAATATTTAATGTATATTAAATAACACTATGTTACCAAGGATGACTTCCTATATGGTTAGAATTCTGCTACCCTGAATTTTTCTTTCTCAGAATTCAAGGTGATAACATTATAAAAATATTAGTATACTGATCCTCAATAGGATATTTCAAGGGAATTACATTCACCAAAAGGCAGCCTTTCATAGAAACGTATCATGCAAGCTGACATGAATACCTGAGAGGACCTAAATCACAACTATCTTCCCTACGCTCTGAGCTCTGTGTGAATTGGTTCATTACAGAAGAATGAGCTTCTCAGTGGTCAGTGTGTTGAGGAAATGAAAGAACTGTCATGTATTCAAAAGCCAGGACCAAGTACTGGATTAAAGATCGAGAAAAGACAATCTTCGGTTTTGAAATCAAAAGTGCAGAAGGATTCATTCACAGCAAGATTTTAGAAGGATGGTGAGGAGTTTCTGAGAACTAAAGTGATGGGAGGAAGGACCTTCATAGTGATCCCCTTATCCCCACTTTTCCCTCAGTGCTTTGTTGATTTCAGTGTGGTGAGCAGAAGTGGAGAATGGGCAGAAGACGACGGGTGAACCAAAGGAAACGAGAGGATGGAGAGATGAAAGGGCTGATGGAGAGCATTCTCCAGGCCACTGAGAATTTGGGCAGTACCACTACAGATAATGAAGTGCAAAGGGCAAACATGCTGTCTCCCTTGCTCAAGGTCAGCTCCAGCACCAAGCTGGGGAATTGCTAGGCAGGCACACCCAGTGGTCAAAAAGTGCAGATCCTACTCAGGGAACAATTAATGGGAGTTGTGGAATGCCAGGTGGGCCAAAAACATGAAAAGATACACTTGAAATGCCAGCAGCTGGTTCAGCAGACCGGTCAGCCATCCAGAGTGCACAACACCTGCTCCGCACTTAGTGGCATAGAGCCATAATTAAGATAAAGAAAAGAAAAAAAAAAAGCAAGCCACTGTACAGCCTGGATGGTCAGGGCTGAGAGAGAGGAGACAGGGACCCTGGTGATGCCCACAGGAGGGCAAATGAAATGTCTGGAAATCCAGACAGATTTATTGTTTGAGGCAGAAAATAAATTGCCGATAAAGTTGTCATAGAAGAAAAATGGCTTAAATTTTATAAAAATTATTCATCCTATTTTGATATCTGGAGTATAATTGAATTCAGACTTCCTTTTTTAAATTAGCCATTAGGTTTGATGAAGTACATTTTCAAGTCAAGCAGAAAATGACTTTAAAGAAAGGCATGTCTGCAAGTGAAAGGGCAGGGGAAAGCCAGGCTGACACGTGAAAAGATGAACAGAAGAGACTATCCACCTTTATTATAAAACCCCTGAGAAGATTGCAGCACTGGGTTTTCTGAAGTGGGTGGTGATGTGGCTAACTCTGATGTGCCCTTTTCTGCTTAATTCAAAGTTCAGCAAAAGTTTAAAAGGAAATGAAGTGAAAATTGATACTCAATAGATAATCACAGGAGAAAAAGATCAACTCCAAACATTGCTGCTATGGACTTTTTTCAATGCCCTGCTTTTGAGGATTCTTTCGATCACATAATTTTTTTATTCCCTAGTACTTAAGTTTTTGAAATAAAGGAATTACCTCCTAAAGGGAATTCTATGTGTCATCATATTCTCAAAAGGCTCATTTTGGTAGCATGTGCTTTAAAAGATTCCAGGGCATGAAAGACAGGAAACACATCCACGTGAACAAAAGAGATTGAGAATTACAGACACCTTTCCAGTGGCCTAAAAGCCATTTAATAAAAACTCTTATATATGCTATCAGTGGCCTGGCAAAGACATTCAGGCAATAATAAACTGCAAAATGATTTAGCATATGCAAAAACCCACTGAGCTGCACACTTATACCCTTTGACATTAATGTGTCATATAGGCAGGAGTAGGTACCCGACAAGACTTATATTAAAATGTGTAAGTTATACCTCAGTAAAACAATTAAAAATTTAATGTAGAAGTTCTCACTTGAGAAATTTGTGATAACGTGATGCATATTGACCATTCCGGAAATTAATGATAGTTAAGAGAAAATAGCTGCTTTGCTCTTTCTGGCCAAAGGAATGCTTAAGACATATTCATAGAATTGTTGAGTATTCAAAATGGATAAAATTAAAATTATTTGTTCATCTCCTCATTTTATAGTTGCAAAAGCAAGGCATTCTTCTCATCCTGAATCTAGAGGTAAAGTTCTTGCCCATAGTGTTAAGAGCTAGGAAGTGGCCATCACTATCTTGAGACTATCCTTTACTTCACCCATTCTAAGGAAGCATAAATTATAATTTCAACATTCTTATAGAGCACTATGATTTAATAAAGCCTGATTGCAACTAGACAAATAGGACATATTTACATGTCAACATTGTAGAATAAACCTCATGAAATTAGTTATGGTAACTTACAATTTTAAGGGATCTGTAGCAGGTTATCTTATGAGAAAAAAAGCAAGAGACCAAAGTTCTCTCTCTCTCTCTGTGTGTGTGTGTGTGTGTGTGTGTGTGTGTGACAGATAACTTCTGAAGAGGCCGGGCGTGGTGGCTCAAGCCTGTAATCCCAGCACTTTGGGAGGCCGAGGCGGGTGGATCACGAGGTCGAGAGATCGAGACCATCCTGGTCAACATGGTGAAACCCCGTCTCTACTAAAAATACAAAAAAAAACTAGCTGGGCGTGGTGGCGCGTGCCTGTAATCCCAGCTACTCAGGAGGCTGAGGCAGGAGAATTGCCTGAACCCAGGAGGCGGAGGTTGCGGTGAGCCGAGATCGCGCCATTGCACTCCAGCCTGGGTAACAAGAGCGAAACTCCGTCTCAAAAAAAAAAAAAAAAAAAAAACTTCTGAAATGAGGTCATATACGTTCAGGAAGGAAGCCTAAGATGTGTGTTTAGCAGATATATTTTGAGAAGTTCCTATTGGTGAGTAGTACTCTGCTCTCTAACAAGAGAAAAAAGAGGAAATGAATTTAAATTAGAACCAAAGAAATTTAAGTTAGATGGAAAGATCTTATTGGCAAGGAATATTTTATAAACCCTGGAAATCATTCCTGGAAAGGTTTTCAAATTCTCTATCTGAATGTACTTAAAAGAAGGGAGATACCTATCAGCTCAGGGTGGTTGAGATAGAGACCTGCCTGGAATTTGCTTTCAGCTGAATTCTCTGCAAGTCCAGATTAGTTCTGACAATGTTTAGGATGTCAAAGACAGTCAGTGCTGGACAGTGACAAGCAATATTGCCCCTTAAAACAAAAACAAAAGCAAAATCCATGAAAGTAATTATTTCCTTGGAAAGTCAATTGGCATATGCTACTTGGTTATAAGTGAAATGTTCAATTATAATACATTCTTGCTTTATTTTTCTTTTTAGCCTGGTTTCCAGTGGAAAGAAGGCTTATGAAATTTCTCTGGCAGGCTATGCCCTGCTTAATACAATTTTTATTTTCCTTCTCTCAGTTGGTTACAACCAAATCTCTTAGAAAAACCTAAACCTAAGTAGAAATACATGTACCCTCTGAGTAGATACCTCTGAAGGAAATACCCTCTCCCTGGACTCCAAAAGAAAATTTTCTCTGCTAACTGAAAGGAGCAGCATGATTATCCCAGCACCATCAACCCTCTTCTTCCTTACCTTCACACAGCATCCACACAAATTCCCTTCATTTTGCAGAATTTCTTCTCATTTCCAGCCCACAAACAGCACATGCACTAACAGTTCATACCAAAATTTTCTAATTTGTTATACTTCTCTGCTTATACAGCTGTGCGTGTTTCCCCCACTGTATTTGCCACATCTATTGTCTGGTTTTTATTGCAAGCTACTGCAAGTGAAGGATGGAGTCTGTTTAACTTGCTTTGCATGACACTGTGTGTACATGCAAGTGGACACCATGTGACTGTCCTTGACAATAATGGTTCCTGACATGACTGGATCACAGCCGGGCACAGTGGCTCACATCTGTAATCCCAGCACTTTGGGAGGCCAAGGTGGATGGATCACCTGAGGTCAGGAGTTCGAGACCAGCCTGGCCAACATGGTGAAACCCTGTCTCTACTAAAAATACAAAAATCAGCTGGGCGTGATACTCTGAAGGCTGAGGCAGGAGAACTACTTGAATCCAGGAGGTAGAGGTTGCAGTGAGCCGAGATCGCACCTCTTCACTCAAGCCTGGGTAACGGAGTAAGACTCCATCTCAAAAAAAATAAATAAATAAAATAAAATAATCCCAGAGATTAGCTCAAGTTGGAGAGAGAGGGGACTCAGTTTGCAGAATCTGTGAGTCTGTGTCATTGGTCATTCCTCACATACCAAGGTGATAATTGTCTGCCAGGAGCCATCAGGGCAGTGAGCAGTGTGGACAAGGCCCAATCGACTGGAAAATTGAAATCTAGCCTAAAATGCATAGAAAACAAAATTGCATTGATTTGCATGCTTTCCGTCCACTGTGACCCTTCCTTCTCTTGTGTATAAACCCAGTCTTGCTGGAGTGCTCAGCTCAGAGCAGTGTCTGTCAGGACCCATTGCCATAAGGTTCTTAAATCTCAGACACACCCTGGAAAACTATCAAGTTCACAGTATCTTGTTTTTCTTATTTCTTTATGTTTACAGTCTAGAGAGAACAAAAGTCATTTTTACAAAGATGAATATTTCTTCTTTCCCACCAATTCCCATACAACCCCTTCCAACCTTCCTTTACATCAGTCTTCCTCACTCACCCAAGAAGACAGATAAGTCAATCCACATTTCTTAGTTAGGTTAAACATTTCCAATGCTTTTTCACCTCTAGGATCATCAAAGTTAGGTTTTCAAAGAACAAAACGATGGATGAAAACGTGTTTTCAGGGAAAGCACAGGAAACGACAGTTCATGTAATTCAACAAATATTTTCTAGGCATCAATTATGAGCCGCTCACTAAGTATTGGCAAAAGAAAAGGGAACAAAACATAGACTCTGGCTTCCTATAATAAATTTGGAGGTGTGTGTCTATGTGTGTGTAATGAGTCAATTTAAGATTTTACTATATGATTTTAAATATAAGAAGATTGCTTTATTTTGGATTGTGGTAAGGATTAAATGTGTAAAGTATACTTAATACAGAGCCTGGCAGGTAAGGCATCCTCAGTAAGCAACAGCTGTTACTATTACTGAAAGAGTGAGGCTTAATTTAGAGCAATTTTGTTGGGAGTACTCTCTCTCTGGAAGTCGAATTTTACTTTGGATTAAGGGCAATGTATTTTGACTGTTGGGAAGAAAAGGAATCATCCAAGAGCTGGATTCTCACGGGATTCTGCCTGGACAGCAAGACATTGCTGAGCTCACCCAATACCATGTGAAAGTTCTTCTCTTAGCTTCTTTTAAACATCATTTGAAAACTTTTCTTACTGCAAAGATGTTACATTTCTTGAAAAAAGTAGAACATCATAAAGCGTTTTGGCACAGAGCTCATTCTACCTGCTCATTCTACCAAGATTCTATAGCATGTCAGAACCTTGGTCATATCCCAAACACACACAGCACATATTTTTCTCCTGCCTGCTGCCTCCTGCCATGGTCTAGCTCATGTTATTCTGCAGGGCAAGTGACTACCAAAATACACTTGCAGTTTTTCGCATTTATTTTGAAGGTATGTAAAATGATTTTTAGAGAATCATTTTAACAATTTAGCTGTTACTGAATCAGTATCAACAAATAATCTTAAACAAGAATCAACTTTTAGCCTCAGGAAAAACTAAGTCAAATTGTAGTCACCCAAAGCACTTCTTTTTTTTTTTTTTTTTTTTTGAGACGGAGTTTCGCTCTTGTTACCCAGGCTGGAGTGCAATGGCGTGATCTCGGCTCACCGCAACCTCCGCCTCCAGGGTTCAGGCAATTCTCCTGCCTCAGCCTCCTGAGTAGCTGGGATTACAGGCACGCGCCACCATGCCCAGCTAATTTTTGTATTTTTAGTAGAGACGGGGTTTCACCTTGTTGACCAGGATGGTCTCGATCTCTTGACCTCGTGATCCAACCGCCTCGGCCTCCCAAAGTGCTGGGATTACAGGCTTGAGCCACCACGCCCGGCCCAAAACACTTCTTAAAAACTTGCCCAAAACAAATGGCTTTACCAGCCCTCTTCGCTGAGCTATAATATTTAATTACTCAATTATTCAATTAATTAATTGTATGGTTAAATATATGAATGGATCATCATATAAATGTCAAGAAAATTGAATACAAGAATGTCATAATATTATTAGCCCAAGCAAAGGAATCCACTTACTTCATTCTTTTTGGTTCAGTTCAAGCTTTGCTCTATACTCTCAAACATCTGGATAAGTAAAAGAAGACTTCATGCCATATTCTCCTTTAATATTTACCATTAGAAAAAGCCTCAGTCTTTTCCTGACCCCTGTTATTTAGAAGACTTCTGACCATGTCTTGCATCACCATTATATTCTCAATATTTTATCCTGACGGAAGGTTCGTCCAGTTGTTTTATTTGGGAAAAAAGCTAGATTTTCACCTTCCATGTTTCCTCAACAGGATGAGGAATTCTGGAAACATTTGATATATTTACATCTATTGCAAAAGTATCAGAAGGACGCACTAGAATGAAAATCTTATAGGTATTTTCTGTCAAACATTGTGACTTAAATTATAGTATGAGGGCCTAATTTTAGCTTACAACTGTGGAAGCTCCTGCTCTCTTGCTCTCTAAGCCAATGCTGCTATTTCTCAAATTTCTTTACATATTGAAGTGTTAATTTGTCACTCCTGCCTTCTTTATTCCAAACTAATAGAATCCAAAGATTTCATATATACTTTAGATATTTAGATGTTTTCAGTGTTTTCCTGTACTAGATTATTTAGACTTGACTTCTTTGAACTTTGTAACCATTCAATATGGTCATGAGACCATTGCATAGGTTTTATTTAAAAAAAAAAAAAAAGAAGAAGAAGGAAAATTAAGGCCTAACCATAATGTACCCAAAAGAAAGCCAGTGATCTACCAATCCAGATCCTTAATGGTGCCTTAGTACAATCTTAAGGAACTTTTCCTCTCTTCTAATTTACCAGGATTAGTTGTTACTTCAAAATTGATCAATCCTATTTCTGTAGAAATGAATGTCACAATCCTAGAGTTTTATGAGACTATACAACCTTGAGTTTTTGTAAAGTCAGCCAAAGACTTAAAGAGTTTCTTCAGATGGGTCAAGAAAGGGAAATGAGCCCTCCCCACCCCTTTCTCTAGCTCTCCAAGCATTATAAGAAGCATGAAACCAAATCAGATGTACTACTCTATGAGTAGGTAAGAATAGTTAAAAGGAAGCTCAAGGTGCCTCACCCAATTGTCTTTTTCTAAATCCTGGCACTTTTATACAACGTAAATGTGCAGTTCCTATGGAAACCTTGTGCCTGATTCAACAGCATTTTTGGCCAATGAACATGTCATGCTCCAGACAACTGTCATGAATCAGTAAAAACAAAACACAGTATCCCTTAAAAACTTGAAACCAAACTCTGGGATGATGTTCAAGGGTTAAGAATAGGCAGTTCCTTTCCTTTCCTGATTCCTCATTAACAAATCTTCTCCTTCAACATTGCATGAAAGAATAGAGTCTTTCTTCCCACTGCCTTTACTCATTTACTGCACAGTTGTAAGGATTAAATGAGACTGTACAGATAACACAATTAGGAAGGAGCCTGGGCCAAAGAACATGTTGAACAAACATGTGTTTCCTCTTCCTTCAGGAACCATAATAATGTGGTAAGCCTTCTTTGTGAAGGAAATTTCAAAACTGGTGGAGATAGGCTATGTTGAAATGTATATCAAAACTTCTGCCTGATCATCTGAGAGAATACTACATACTTTTTGAAATGTTATGGCATATCTGTAAATAGCAATTTAGATTTTGAATCATGTGATCGTACTTGGCCACTGAGGCCCACCCACTAATGTTCCTGCACCCCAGAGTGAATGATAGAGGAACAGCTTGAACTCCCATGCACTCAGTGGGAGACATCTCATTCTACAGGCTTGTATTAAACAGCCTCAAAAAATGAAACCCTTTTTTCAACACTTTCAGCACTGAAAAGGAAGCCTTTTGATTAAGACTTGTTCCTTATCCAGTAAATAAATCACATATTCAGCAGCAATAAAAATATTAGTGAGCAGTGAACATTCTTCATTTCAAAGCAAGGAGCCTGTCAAGTAGTGATACAGTTTTTAAAGTATTTGATAGGATAGCTCCCATTGAACTCATGCAATAATTGTAAGCTTTTGTGATTTTGTCTGTGGGCTTTTCTTTTGTCAAAATTGAAGCTATGTCCTTAACTCTGATTAGAACCATCAAAGCCTTTGAAAATGCCCATATAGTTTACAATTTCTGTTCTTTTTGAAAAATAATGTCATGCTGTTTCTTTTGTAGTGCTAAGTTCTGTGTTTCAAAAGTACAAAGAATATTTATTTATAAGGAGTCCAGTAAATGTCTGTGGAATGCCTACCATGTGTCAGGCCTGGTTCTGGTTGCAAAGGATGTTACAGTACACAAAGCAAGTTTCCTGCTTTGGAGTAGCTGGGGAGAGAAGCAGCGTAGGTATTGAGGCAGACTAAAAATAAACAAAATGTACAATTAAGTAAGGAAGCTATCACTGCTACTACAGAATTAAAGAGAATTAAAGATATATAAAAATGAGTTCTTAACTTTAGATTGGATGTTCAGCAAAGACCTTTTTGAGGAAGTGATATACAAGTGGAGATTAAAATAGTGAAGCGTCCAGACAGCCATGCAGTGTTCTGGGGGAAAAACATTATAGACAGAGGGCCTGCAAAGCCCAAAAAGTAAGGATCAGCTCTCTGTTTTTCATAAGTTGAAGGCCACTGTGGCCGGGGGCTGGAGGACAAGGGAGGGGCCAAGTTTGAAAAGGCAGAGTGGGAATAATGTGGGGCATAGCAGCTAGGAAATAAGCTTATATTTATTCTCGGTGCCATGTGGAGCTATTGGGCATGGGGGATGAGGCACCGAAACAGGAGAATGACATAATCTGATCGTTTTTCAAAGTGCATCTAATCTGCTGTGTGGAGGGTAGAGCAAGAGTAGAGATGTGTTTAAGGCAATTGGAACCACTGGAGGGATATAAGAAAGAAAACTGACTCATTGGTTTTTGTTTTTGTTCTCAAAATCTGACTATAGTATAGAAATCGGACTATGGTAGAAAGGGAGGTATGAAAGGAGCCAGAGTGAAAAAACTTACAGTAAATTTGGAAAGTCGTATGAATTTGAATTCAGATATGGAGATCAGATGGTGTCCTTGGTTTATAAGAAGAGACAACACTCATGAGAAATTATTATGCTTATTATTTATAAACAAACATATAAGCATAAAACTATTAAGGCCACATAACAAAATGGGAGTGATGCCTTTATAAGCTGAGACAGCAAGGCTTGTTAACAAACACCAGAGCTGGAAGGGGCAAGAAGAATTCTATTCTAGAACTCTCAGAGGAGGCATGGCCCTGCCAATATTCTAAGTTCAGACTTCCAGACTCCAGACTTGGAGTGAATACATTTTTGTTGTTTTAAAGCAAAAACTAAAAAAGAAAGAAAGAAACTATTATGCGTTGTTATCTACAAATACATGAATTCTTTTCATCATAACCATATTCAATGAAATAGGTACTTAGCTCATTCTCCTTGTATGAAAGATCCAGGTCAAAGTGGTAAATCAAGTTTCCAAATATCGAGATATCTTACTCCATTCTCATGCTGCTAATAAAGACATACCAAAGATTTGATAATTTATAAAGGAAGAAGGTGTAATTGATTCATAGTTCAGTATGGCTGGGGAGGCCTGAGGAAAATTACTACAATTATGATGAAAGGGGAAACAAACATGTCCCTCTACACATGGCGATAGCAAGGAGAAGTGCCAAACAAAAGGGGGAAGGGCCCCTTATAAAACCATCAGATCTCATGAGAACTCACTCACTATCTTGAGAACAGCTTGAAGGTAACCGCCCTCATGATTAAATTACCTCCCCCTGGGTCCCTCCCATGACACATGGGGATTATGGGAACTAGAATTCAAGATAAGATGTGGGTGGGGACACAGCCAAACTATATCATTCTGCCCCTGGACCCTCCCAAATCTCATATCCTCACATTTCAAAACACAATCATGCCTTCCCAACAGTTTCTCATTCTAGCACTAACTCAAAAGTTCAAGTCCAAAGTCTCATCTGAGACAAGGCAAGTCCCTTCCACCTATGAGCCTGTAAAATCAAAAAACAGTTACTCTCAAGATACTGTGGGGGTACAGGCATTGGGTAAATACACCCATTTCAAATGGCAGAAATTGTCCAAAATGAAGGGACTACAGGCCCCATACAAGTCAAAAAAACAGCAGGGTAGCCAAATCTTAAAGCTCCAAATTGATCTCCTTTGATTCAATGTCTCACATCCAGGTCATGCTAATGCAAAATGTCAGTTCCTACAGCCTTGGGCAACTATGCCCCTGTGGTTTTGCAGGGTACAGCCTCCCTCCTGGCTGCCTTCATGGCTGGTATTGAGTGTCTGTGGCTTTTCCAGGTGCACAATGCAAGCTGTCAGTGGATCTACCATTCCGGCGTCTGGAGGATGGTGGCCCTCTTCTCACAGCTCCACTAGGCGGTGCTCCGGTGGGGACTCCATGTGGGAGCTCCAACCCCATATTTTCTTTCTGCCCTAGCAGAGATTCTCCACGAGGTCCTCACCCCTGCAGCAGACTTATGCCTGGACATCCAGGCATTTCCATACATCCTCCAAAGTCTAGGCAGAAGTTCCCAAACCTCAATTCTTGACTGCTGTGTACCCACAGGCTCAATACCACATGGAAGCTGCCAAGGTTTGGGGTTTGCACCCTCTGAATTCATGGCCCAAGCTGTACCTTGGCTCCTTTCAGCCACAGCTGGAGAGGCCGTAACACAGGGCACTAAGTCCTTAGGATGCATACAGCAGGCCCATAAAACCATTATATTTTTCTTCCAAGGCCTCTGGGCCTGTGATGGGAGAGGCTGCCGTGAAGGTCTCTGACATACTCTGGAAGTATTTTCCCCATTGTCTTGGTATTAACATCCAGCTCCTCGTTACTTATGTAAATTTCTGCATAAGGCTTGAATTTCCCCCAAGAAGATTTGGTTTTTCTTTTCTATCACACCATCAGGCTGCAAATTTTCCAAACACTTATGCTCTGCTTTGTCTTGAACACTTTGCCACTTAGAAATTTCTTCCACCAGGTACCCTAAATCATCTCTCTCAAGTTCAAAGTTCCATAGGCAGGTGCAAACTGTGCCAGTCTCTTTGCTAAAACATAGCAAGAGTGACCTTTATTCCAGTTTCCAACAAGTTCCTCATCTCCCTCTGAGACCACCTCAGCCTGGGCTTCATTATCCATATCACTATCAGCATTTTGGTCAAAGCCATTCAACAAGTCTCTAGGAAGTTCCAAGCTTTCTCACATTTTCCTGTCTTCTGAATCCTCCAAACTGTTCTTACCTCTGCCTGTTACCCAGTTCCAAGTCATTTCCACATTTTTGGGTATCTTCATAGCTGCATCCTAGTACCAGTACAAACTGACAGTATTAGTCCATTCTCACACTGCTAATAAGATATATCCAAGATTGGGCAATTTATAAAGGAAAGAAGTTTAGTTGACTCACAGTTCATCATGGCTGGGGAGGCCTCAGGAAACTTACAATCATGGTGGAAGGGAAACAAACATGTCCTTCTTTACATGGTGGCAGCAAAGAGAATGTAAGTGAAGCAGGGAGAAGCCCCTTACATAACCATCAGATCTTATGACTCACTGTCACAAGAACAGCATGAGGGTAACCACCCCCATGATTCACTTACCTCCCTCCCACCAGGCCCCCTCAACAACATGAAGGGATTATGGGAACTATGATTCCAGATGATATCTGGGTGGGGACACAGCCAAACCATATCACCAGGAAAAGTAAATGGCAAACCTAGGATTCAAAGCTCAGTCTATGTGTCCATACTAAGATTTTTCTGTTATGCTATTGTGTGCCCACATCAAAATTAACAAAGGAAACATATTTAAAATTCCATTATAAGCAATAAAACAATATTCTATAATACAAACTACATAATTTACTTAACTGCATTGATATTTAGCTCATTTCTATACTTTTACTCCTATAAATACAACTGTAGTAAACATTTTCTATATTATTTTACCTTATTTCTGATTACTTCCTTATCTGAATTCCTAGAAGCATCAAAGAATATACATATTTTTTAAATTCAAGGTATATAATGTCAATTTATTTTCCAGAAAGTCAGTGCCATTTGTGATCTCACTTAACCCAACCAACATTAAGTATATTTTCATCTTGGCTGATTTGATAACCAAAATTTTAATTTCATAGATTAATTTACATTTCTTTTCATTACTAATGAGGTTGAAGGCTTTTCAACATGTTTATTAGCTTTTAATCTCTTCTTCTGTGAACTTAATTGCCTATTTTCCTATACGGTGTTAGCATTTTTTTCTTGGTGATTTGTAAGAGCTCTTTATAGTGAAAGGATACTAAGATTGTTTGTTAATTCTTCAAACAACTTTTCCCAGAGTGTATTTCACATTCAGTTTTTCAACTTTTTATTGTAAAAATATCATAAATACAAGAGGGTATGCTCCAGCTATCTTTGCTGCATAATAAACCACATCAGAATTTAGCAGCATAAAACAGCAAATATTTTATATCAGAATTTTAGGGGTCAGGAATTCAGATACGTCTAGAAGCTTTTTCTGCTCTCATGACTTACTCATCTGACAACTGGCTGATCTGATGGGCACAATGTGGTTTTACTTGCATCTTTAGTACCCTGGCAGTGACAAAAGGAAAGCTGAGATTTGCTGGCATTGTCAACAGGAGTGCCTGCATGTGGCTTCTCCTGCATGGGTCTGTAGTCAGACTTCTCATTTGGAGACTCAGGACTCCAAAAGACAATGTTCCAGCAAACAAGGTTGGCTTCATAGCTTTCTGTGATCCTGCTGCAGAAGTTACATAATACCTGCTCCACTGTGCTCAAATGATCAGTTATAAGCTCTCCCAGATTCAGTGGGAGAGAACACAGAGGAGAATCAAAGAATCTGGCCATGTTTTCAAACCTCCATAAGGTATAACTTCTTTAAGTAATAAAGCAAACTCCCCTTCACCTTTTAATGTTGTTCATGATATTTTTACTTGCAACTGGTTTTTAAGTATTTATATAAATTTATCTTTTTTTGTTTCATTGCTTCATAATTCATTTTTAAAAATTATTTTTAAGTGTCTGTCTATACCCTCAAGGACATTACCAATTAATATATTTAGACCAATGACTTTTTGGTCTTAAAATATTTTAATTACTAAGTATTGTATTTGCGTTAATTTAATTTTTAATTCATTTCATCCTTAGATTTCCATCAGTGACATATCTGAAAATTCACCTAATAAATGCAGGTCAGACGATACCATTAATTATGCAGTTGCTGTGTGGAGAAGAAAAAACAGATCTAACTAAATAATTCTTGCTTAGTCCCGTGCCAAATTGCTGGCTCATTCTTCCAAAATTAACTGAAATACAGTGAGTTACAGATTGCCTGGGTGGCTAATGGTTCCCTTTACTTCCTGCAATGTGCTTGAATATTGAATAATTTGATTCATTTCATAAACAGTCATTGCAGTACTCTTTCTCACAGTATTATGAGTAACAAAGTAAAAAAAAGTGTCATCCCATTAACAGCAACAAAAATGTCTTTTAATTAGAAATTACTTTAAAGACATTCTTCTGGATCATAGAGAGAAAAGAACCTCTTTTAAACATGTGTGGTAGACACTCAGTATTAAATGATGCTTAGTCTCAGGATCGAAAAATGGCAATTGAGGCCTCCTCAGTTGTTGTGGTTGTTGTTGTTTTTGTTTTTTGTTTTTTCCCGTTTCCACTATTGCACTTCAAAAAGCAGTTTCATCAGCTACCAAGATATGGGTCTGAAAAAGTTGTTCAGAGAGAAGTAAACTGAGTAAGATGCAAATAAGATACATGACACATACATAATAGTGATCTTCAGTGTTTGTGTTTATTCGATGTATCTTCCCCTTGTTTTACTTTCACCATAACCAGAAAGAAAGAAAATGAATTTTAGAAGAAGAAAACTGAAAAAAACTCTCATTGTCTAATGCAGTTCATCACCATGAATGATGGGCCGTATCTGGGTGTTTTCTTCAACAGTGTATCTCCAACACTAAGCATTATACTTTGCACATAGTAGAAGGTGCTCAATGAGTATTTATTGAAGAATGATAGAAGAGAGGCACAAAAATCACTTATAGGCCGGGTGCGGTGGCTCAAGCCTGTAATCCCAGCACTTTGGGAGGCCGAGGCAGGTGGATCATGAGGTCGAGAGATCGAGACCATCCTGGTCCACATGGTGAAACCCCGTCTCTCCTAAAAATACAAAAAATTAGCTGGGCATGGTGGCGTGTGCCTGTAATCCCAGCTACTCGGGAGGCTGAGGCAGGAGAATTGCCTGAACCCAGGAGGCGGAGGTTGCGGTGAGCCGAGATCGCGCCATTGCACTCCAGCCTGGATAACAAGGGCGAAACTCCGTCTCAAAAATAAAAATAAAAATAAAAAATCACTTATAGGCCTCTTCTGAGATCCAGTCTGAATCTGGAGAGTTTTTTTCATGGAGGCAACTATGTTTGTGGTATATCTCCTTCCATATCTGTCTGTGCTTCCTGCCAGTCTTCTGCAAGAAGTCATACTACATGAGAGTGGACTGGAAGAGTCAAGCTCCTGCGTGCCTTTGCCCTCACTAAAGACGATCTGAGACCCCGTGGCTTTCCAGAGGCAAAGGTCCTCAAGTCACCTGCGGCTAAACCAAAGCTTATGTCTAAATATCCACAAGTTGAGCCGAAGTGCAGGACGCTGCTCTATCTCCCTTCAGGCCTGAACACGCATCGTGCAGCCTCTGTAGGGAAGACCACATGTGAGAGCCGGGGCCTTGTGCTTGAGGAACACTACTGCTTTATAGTCATTTCACAGCTAGAAAACCTTCGAGTCCTTCTTCATTTTGTGTTGAGTACCAAATACAGAGACACTCTAGAACTACACAATATTATAGCCACTACCCACAGGTAGCTTAATTAACTCCAATTAATTAAAATTAAGTAAAACTAAAAATTAAGTTTCTCCATCACACTAGCCACATTTCAAGTGCTCAGTAGCCAAACATGACTAGCAGCTACCAGTTTGAATAGTGCAAATGTGGAAAATTTTCATAATTACAGGAAGTTTTATTGGACAGTACTATGCTAGAATATACCACTTAAATCACATTTCAAACTAGCTAAATTTGATATCCAATTCTGCACTTATAACAAATACTGGCTTTCAAACGGATTTATTTATCTAAATGACTGAAGTTCTTCCTGTTAAAATCTTTTTTGAACAGTAAATGTAGGTATTTCTTAAACAAGTTCCTGTGAAATACACAAAAACAAAATAGAGAAATATCTATTACCCAAAACACAGAGTTAAATTTTGAAATTCATTTTAATTGGAGGGAAATCTCATATGATTTGTAAAAAGTCTAAGTTATAGAGAACTTATAAAGTTTATTCAACTAGTTAAATTTTGCCAAAAACTCAAATGAAAACATAAAAGTTTCACCATATTAAAGCCCCATCACACCTAATTTGATAAATAACCAAGAATAATTTATAATCAAATGCTACTATATGTCAATTTATAGAAAATGTGTTGTTTAAAAAGTTCGCTTTTCTTAAATAAAATTTTGTCCCTGAGGTATTGTTAATATTTCTTTATAAATTTGCATTCTCTGTGGCAAATGCCCAAATTCTTTCCAATTATCTTTAATCTGTATTAATGGAAATTGAATTGGTGAGAAATTGAATTGGTTATATTATGTAATAATATAACCAATGAAAAGCAAGAAAGATAAACAATTTGTTGTTTACTTGGACCAAAACTACATATGCATATAGTATATGCATATTATGTATTTATACATTCCTGTTATGCAATTTCTCCTATGATCCAGAATAATACACTTTGATAATAATTCCATGTCTAATTGCCTTGAGTAAAAGCATCCTCTCTTTTCTACTTTAGAAGCTGTTGTGGAAGCAGAACAGCATCTGCTGAAGAGACAGAAACCAGCCCCAGGGGTGTTACAGGAAGGCACCAGCACCAGCAAGGACATTGGTCTTGCATTCAGCAGTCCTGTCAAGTATAAATGTAAGTGTAAGAAGCAACAGAGGGCAGGGTAGTGGTCTGGGTGGTCCACAGGTAAAGCCACAGGTCACTGTCCAGGAGCTTGACAAGGACCCCTGGCAGATGCTCAGTGTCTAGCCTGCCTGCACGTCCGGTCTCGCATCCCCATCTCCATCGCTGCAAAAGCCTTGAGACCGTCGCTACTAATATTAGGTTTTCAAATCCCCTGTAGTAAAATACATGTGCAGAGTGTGATCCTAGCTGATTTTTAAGTCTAGGCATGTTGAATAGAGTCTTAAAATAATCATTTCCATAGAACTTGACTAGGTATCCAAATGTTCACCAGATGCTAGGAGTTAGATTTTGCAGAGGAAAATTGCTAACTTAAGCTTCTTTTCATGATTCAGCAGAGGGTTTTAAGTAATAAAAAACCTGGAGATTTGTAACATAAATAATTCCAGTGCAAATGGGAAAATTAAAATAATCTTATCATCTCTCAGTCGTGTCTATATGTGTTTTTCTACCATTATCATATTTCTCTTAATTGGGCCAATTTTTTTTCTGGCTGATATTTTATAGTTTTAAGTTATGAGCTGTAATGAAGAAATGATTTCTTTCAGATGACTGAAGTGATATGTACTAAATTTTCCTTATAAACAATCTAGGATGAATGAAACAGAGCATATGACAGAAATGGTTTTATTGATATGTGGTACTGAATATACTCACAGCAAAAAATAATAATAACAGCATGCCAGAATCCAAATTCCTTAATTGATCTCTCAGTAGAAGCAATAAAAACATAAAGTACATCATTAACTTTCAAACTTTGATGGAAAAAAAAAACCCACAAATACCATCCATTTCTGACAAGTAGACATTATCTCATAGTATCCACAGCCATCCTATGCTTATTACTATTGCCTGGGCTTAAGTGTGACTTTTGGACACACGACTCAATATTTCCTAATATACAATAGTACAATGGTTTTTATAGTCTGTTTAATTTTATTTCATAATTAAAAGAGTGAATTGCTAAGATTCCCCAGATTTTTTGTGTTCTTGTTGGGGTGGGGTAAATACCTGAACAAAAGGAAAGGCACTGCATTTAGCCCTAGTGCTAATGTCTCATTGACCACATCCTGTCTAGAATGAATCCATCTAGAGTTCCTGGAGAAATGCAAATACATAAATGATTTTACTAAGGCATTACATTTTTTATATAGGTACCACTAATTACTTTGGCTGGATTCCATCAAAGCCAGATGTTCTCCAAAGGAACTCTTTATAATGCAAACCGGGTGAATAAAAAATACATGTTCATTGAAGCAGCAGGTTACAGGACTCGTGGATGTCAGAAAAATGGGAAAGAGGCGTGGTGTGGTAACAGTCATAATGTCAGAGTAAGGCTCTGAACTCAACTCAGAGAAACTTTATAATTTTGCAACCAGTGACAGGCTCGGCTTCTGAATTTCTTATAATAAAATCTTACTGCCAAGGGCATTGATGGCTTCTCCCAGTAAAAAATTACAGTAATTATGTTAAACTAAATCATAAAATGCAGAAGGTGGTTATTAAAGGGCAGAGGAGAGAGACTGCTTGTAAAGTTCTAGTGGAAATATAAAAAATACATTTTATTGAACTTTTAAGAAATTAAGCACTTTATTTTTAAACTAGGGTGCAAAAGCAATAAATGTAAAGGTTATTCAATAAGCTATTTTGTTCAATAGTCAACAGCAATGATTCAGCAAGTAAAAATAAAAATTACCTTTATTTAACATAGTCGTCAATTCAGGCAGGCCTGAAGCTTACAAATGATAAGTTTTTGAGTGAAAATAACCAGATAAAAGTTATTTTCTTAAATGAATTTTAATTGAAAAAAGAATAAAGAATTATTTGAATGTATACCTTTTTCTCAGTAAAAATGGACTTGTTTTAACTTCACATAGCATAAAGCTCTTAATGTTTTATGTAGTTTTTTTAAGTTCTATGAAGAAATTTATTTGAAACAAATGTAGATAATGACCAAAATATATGAGCACCATGACAGGCATTCAATTAAGGAAATGGAAATAGATCATGACGACTAATCTTTTACATGCCCTCCAAAAGTACAGAATGTTACTTTTTAAACTATTTCTGAATAATCTAGAGTTTGTTTCTGATCTTTTTACTTTCCAAAAATAGAGATTCGTGAATCATAGAACATAGACATTTTGGTAGACAGATTCTATATTTTCCTCAAGTTAAATAACATACCTCCAAGTGACAATAATCATAAAAACAAGATTCTTTTGCTCAGTAAGATACTTAATGTGCCTTACACATAGGATGTACTAAATAATATGGGTTAAGCTGAATTATTCTCATTTTCTGTTCAGATATTAATGTATCTCTTAGATTCACACTAGAGAGGTGGCATCCCACACATGGGAACTAATGAGCTACATCTGTAACCAAAAATATCCATGGAAAACCTGTTGAATTGATCCATATCTGTTTTATTAATCAACCCCACTACGGAAGGGCTTTCTTGTGGTTGTGCTATACTTTGGAAATGAATAGAGTAGGGAAACCACAGTTCATTTTAAAAGTTGTTTGAAACTTTGAAGAACATGGGGTTTTATATTATATGACAGCAATAAACTTCAATTTTTGATGGCTATAATTCTGAGTATATAAGTATATAAATATTCTGTACATATAATTTTACTACAGCACATTATGACTGTGGCCAAGAAGACCCTTACAGTTCAATATGAAATGCACTTCTTACTGCCACTGTCTTCCTTCCTCAAGTTTTTAAAATAAAAAGACTTTTAAAAGTAAAAATAAATTTTAAAACTAGCTTGGTATAAGTAGCTTTTAGCTGAAGCAGATGGCTGGAAGTCAGGTGCCCAGATTCTATCCTTCATTCTCCTACCAACTTGGAATGTGGCCTTGGGCAAGTCATGAGAGTAAATCTCCAATAAAGGAACTAATAATGCCTTACATGTGTATGGTGCTTTATGATCTAACGGAGCACTTTCACATACAGTATCTTATTTAATCTTTCCCACAGCTTCCTGAAAAGAGTACAGCAGTTACTAATCACCTCCATTATAAACAGTGGGAATTTGAGACCCAGTGAAACTAAATTGCTTTTTCATTGTCACGTCAATATCAAATGTCAGAGCCATCTACAGTCATACTCTAAGATTCTGGGCTGGTTCTTGTCTTTCCTCTACACCACATTGCCACCCTCTGGCACCTCCAGTGGTGGCAAAGCAGGAATGAATCACTGCCCTGTTCAATATGATAGCCACTGACCACATTCTGATCGTGAACACGTGAAACGTGGCTTGTCTCCACTGAGATGTGCTGTGAGTGTGAACTATACACCAAATTTCTAAGACTTGGAATGAAAAACAGAATGTAAAATGTCTCATTAATACTTAAATACTGATTGCACATTGAGATGATATTTTTAATATGTTGAGTTAAAAGTAATAAATATAAATAAATAAATATCAAATATAGTTCAATAAAATTATTTCACCTGTTTCTTTTTACTTATTAATATGGGTAATAAAAAACATAAAGTTGATATGTGACTCACAGCATCTCTATGGGACAGCGCTGACCAGAGGATTCCACTGTTCAGAGCCCACATACTAAGTTCACAGTACTGGACTTGTTTACAGCCCTGGCTTGATGTGGCTGACACAAATCCCCTACGATGCTGTCAAACGGAGGGCAAGGTAGATTAACAGCAATGATTTGGGCATTCTCACACATCTTTCACATGTGGGAAAAAATCTGACTTCATTAGTTAATGCCCCAAATTGCTCATTCATTAAGAGGATGCATTTTAGGCTGATATAGGTGATGGGGAGATGCAGACAGCAAACCACATGGCATGTGAGTACATATGCAACAGTCCTGCAAGATCTGCCCATGTACCGCAGAACTTAAAGTACAATAAAAAAAATTTATTTAAAAAATAAAAATTTTTTTAAAAGGGTTCATTTTGTACCTGTTGAATACTTGAGAGACTTAGAAGTAAAAGTCCTATGGCAAGAACTACAAATTACATTTATGGCTCTATAGCACTCTACTTTCAAATATGTTCCCATTAAACATTATAAATGAATGAGATCATAAACTGTTAGTTTGATATATACTATGTAAAATAATAATTATATATAACTTTGTTGTTATATATATATTCTACCTACCAAGTCTTTAAGATATTTTACATACAGTCTCCAAATAAATAGCTTATTTCTGTTATGAAACAATCTAACTGCAAGTCCTCAGGAAAAAATGAGTTCTTATTTAGAAGAAAAAATATACATAGTAAAAACAGCAGATCACTAAACTCCACCATCTATTTGGCAGCTGTTACGTGGGCTCAAGTACTATGCTAAGAGTTACACCAAGGTTTTCTCACTTCGCTTTTACAGGGCTTTGAGAATCAGCAACAGGGAACAGAACCAAAGGTCTTAACCAC
The DNA here is from genome assembly GCF_048565385.1 of Saimiri boliviensis. Taxonomy (NCBI): domain Eukaryota; kingdom Metazoa; phylum Chordata; class Mammalia; order Primates; family Cebidae; genus Saimiri; species Saimiri boliviensis. Next base: position 1,562,820 of record NC_133456.1, read on the forward strand.
TACTGCTTATGTCAAAGCAATTTGAAATCATAACTCAACCTATCATGACAGTATAAGAATATTCGGAATTGATTTCATTGTATTCAGTTAAATGCCACAAGCATCTCTCTAGCAAATACAATGGCCCAGAAACAGTTCTAGACACAGAGGGAACACTGAGCAGTAAGACGAGAGCTCTACCCTCAAAGAGAGCACTGATTGGCAGGCTCACCAACATGTGTCTGAAAAATGCGTACTTACGATAGCAAATAAAAGGGGAGTCACTACTCACGTCGTAAAGGGCTTCTTTATGTCCCAGTAGGGATCTTCACAGCGCTGTTCCTCCGTTTGTTAAAAATTTACCTATTGTTTAAACAGCAAAGGTCTTATGTAAAAAAAAAAATTATGTAATATGAATTTCAGATGTTTGCTTTCCTCCATTATACTCTCTTGGAAGAAGAGGTGCTGAAATAACCTTAAACCTTTTCTAGAACAAGGAGGGATGAAAACAAACAAACAAAAGGAACCTAAATCAAAATGGCTCTTTAAAAAAATCACAAAATAATGAAAACTAAAGAGTTTTGTAACTTTTTATACAACAATAATGACAATGTGTTATCTTTGAAGGTAGATATTTAAAATTATGCATATGAGTTAACTATATATTAATTTTTAAAGAATATTTCCAAATAGAATGTATAACTTGTTGCCAATTTCTTTTTCTTTCTTTCTTTTTTTTTTTTTTTTTGAGACAGAGTCTTGCTCTGTTGCCAAGGCTGGAGTGCAGTAGCATGATCTCAGCTCACTGCAACATCTGTCTCCTGGGTTCTAGGGATTCTCCTGCCTCAGCCTGAGTAGCTGGGACTACAAGTGCACACCACCACACCTGGATAATTTTTGTACTTTTAGTAGAGACAGGGATTCACCATGTTGGCCAGGCTGGTCTTGAACCCCTGACCTCCAGTGATCCACCCACCTCAGCTTCCCAAAGTGCTAGGATTACAGGCCTGAACCACCACATCTGGCCCCAGTTTGCTAATGTTCATGTTTGCCTAGAATTAAATAAAAAGCAAATATTAATAGCCAATGCTGGGTGGCAGAATTTTACACAGCATTGTGCCCTTATGTATACTATTCTGTAATTTTTTCAAAATAAACATATATTGCTTTTATAGTTAGTAAACAGAAAAAAATATTGTAACTGACTCCAAAACCAATAGCAAGTAATAAAGAAAAAATTATCCAGGGAGAGTAAAATGCAAATTTTGCTCTCAATCACAAAATTTTTTAAAAATAACAATAAATGTAATAGGTTCTTCCTTCTAGGTGTCAGTGCCCTTTCTTTGATTCAAGATAAAGCAACCTGTAGGCTATTCAACTTCTCTAGACAAGAAAGGTTAAAAATTGGATTGAGTTTCTTAGATTTTCTTGAGAAAGCATTTCCCCTTCAGCTATGAACATGAGTGTAAAGATCAAAGTTGTAATATGGGCTGGTAAAGCTGAAAAATGTTACTGCAGCAATCAGAAAAGCAGCGCACCATTAAAGTGTACCTCTTTCCCCTTAAAACAGAAACTGGCCATCAATCATTTCTAATGACATCTACTTAAAACTGGCCTTATTATTGGGTCTTAAGATGTGTAAAATGTCAGGTGGAAATATATAAACACATCTTAGAGCTGGTTAGAGTCTCAGTGATCCTAAAAAGTGAAACACAGAGCTATTTTAGAGACGCCATTTAAGAATTTTTATGGAGAGAGATTTGGTCTTATAATTTCTTCCATGAATACTAAAATTTTACTACAAAGAAAACTCAGAAATGAGTTATATGTGCTATTTAATCATTAAATCATAAATTCACAGACTCTTAGAGATGAAAGGGGCCTTCTAGATTATCTCCTCCGATGTCAATATTTTGCAGTTGAGAAAGTAGGAACAGAAAATTTATTTTCTCAGGGCTGAGCATGGTGGCTCACACCTGTAATTCCAGCACTACAGAAGGCCAAGGCGGGCAGATCACCTGAGATCAGGGGTTCGTGACCAGCCTGGCCAACGTGGCAAAACCCTGTCTCTACTGCAAACATGAAAATTAGCTGGGTGTGGTGGCAGACACCTGTAATACCAGCTACTTGGGAGGCTGAGGCAGGAAGAATTACATGAACCTGGCAGGTAGAGGTTATAGTGAGCCAAGATGGTGCCACTGCATTCCAGCCTGGGTGACACAGTGAGACTCTGAAAAAAAGAAAAGACAACTTATTTTCTCAGGAAAAAGTAAAATCACTCAAAAATATCTTAAAGAATCCAGAAACATCTGGAATCTTACCTAGGAAAAAACAGATATTTTGAATCCTATCAGAACTTTAATATAACTCGAATTTTTAGTTTGGTTATGGGCAGTCCTATGAAATGAAGGAAAGATGCTAACATTGATTGCAGAAAGCACATTCACAATGAACACTTATAAAGTTAAAATCAAAAATAAAACAGACCTATGATTTCAGACCAGGTTATTCATTCATTACTCAGCTTCCTTTCTTTAATGAGTCAAACAATTGAATGAGCTTTCCTAGCCACTTTTAAGACACAGTTCATCTATTATCATGAAAAACTGGCTACCTCTAAAGTTGCTGATATGCTGAATAATAATGGGACATTCATTCTTTGGGTTCAGAAATCCAAATTATTGTGAAAATCCTCCTGCGTTTATGCATTTATGAAAATATGCTTATAATAAAATTATGCATATTAAGAATATGCTCCTCATCCCCTGCAATACATACTTACTTTGCATTATGGACATCCTGGAAGAAGTAAACATGGAACCTTTTTCTAAATTCAATCTTGGCCTAAGAAATGGAAAATAACAACACTTGATTTTAAGAAAAGTAGCACAGTGTAGGCATGTTCACTGCCATCTGTAAAACAGGGATCAGAGTAAACTCTTGCAAAATCATTTAAGAATTAAAATCAATAATAATATAAAAGGCTTAGTGCAGGGCCTGGCTCATAGTTAACATTTAATAAGTCCCAGATAGTAGTAGTAATAGTAGTAATATTATTATTAGTATTTATCACATGATCACTCCTCCACTACACCCTTCCCCTGAAATAAAACTCTCGTGACCCCCACAGTATTTCATGGCTCCATGTGCTTGTACATCCTGATCCCTCTCCCAAATGCCTTATCCTGACTTCTACCTCTGCTGAACTCCTACTTATCACCCAAGGTCAGCTCCAAAGTTTCTTCCTCTTACCTGTGTTACCTAATCCATCATTGCACTCACCTATTTCTCATGGCACCCTGCACATATCCCTCTCCTATCCATTGGGATGATGACTCACTTGATTCTCCCTCAGGTCCCCCACATTCCCCCACACACACATGCATGTACACATATGCACACACTCTGGACTGCAACGAATTCATCACACTCAATTTTGAATCACCAGAGAAATGTCTATTGAAATGAACAAACTCTGAGGCGGGCAGATCATCTGAGGTCAGGAGTTCAAGACTAGTCTGACTAACATGGTGAAACCCTGCCTTTACTACAAATACAAAAATTAGCAAACTCCTGCATAAATAACTGATTTTTTAAATTTCATGAGTAGGTATCAAGCTAGAACGGGCACCTACTGGCCTCAGTTTAGAGTGAGAGAAGGGGAGATGGACATATGAGGAAAGCAGGGACATGGAACTCACCAACCCTGAAACCCAGCTCTGCCACACGCCTACTGCTATGACTTGTAAGTCATTTAACTTATAGGGACCTCAGTTTTCCTTCTCAGTAAAATGGGAGGATTGGGCAAAATGTTCTCTGAGGACCCTTCCAGCACCAACTTTATATATGATGCTAAACAATAGTTTATCTCAGTGGGTCTCAAACTTTAGCAGACATCAGAATCATCTGAAAGTCTTATTAAAATACTAGTCAGCAGATCTGATGGGATCCGAGAACTTGCATTTTTAACAAATTGCCAGATGATGGTGAGGCTGCTGGCAGGGGGACCACACGTTAAGAACCACAAATTGATCTTCTTGACACAGGATCCTGACACTGTCCTGTTGTTATCTGGTGAAAGGCACTCCTGAAAAGCAAATTTATGATACGATGCGGGCGGGTAAACCCACACTACTGTGAGCCTGCCACCAGAAGGACTAGGTGCCTATGGGTGAGCCTCAAGGGTGTCCACAGAATGAAAGTTTTACTGACGGGAGTTTTGTTAAAAGCTCACTTTGTGGGAAGGAAACTCCCTGACTTCTCAATGCTTCAGGGTATAGAAAACAACACCAGGGTTTACGTGCTGCAGCTAAAGTCGTATGGATCACAACTGCCATCTAGTGATAACTTTGAATTACTGCACCAAGAGACTACAGAACGAAATGCTTTCTTCATTTAGAGACTTTTTTTTTTTTTTTTTTTTTTTTTTAACACAAAACTGTTCAAAATGAGAACTCTTAAGGATAAACTCTAATGTGCTCTGGTCTTACCTACATTTATATCGCAGTACTGTGAAAATAAACACATATATAGTACTTACTATGTGCTAGGCATGGTTCTATGCTTTATATATGTTCAATTATTCACAGCAATCCAATGAGATAATACAATGTTTCCCATTTTGGAGACAAGAAATAAAACTACAAATGTACAAAGCAATTAAAAGACTTGCCTGAGGTACAAGAACGTAGACAGCTACTGGGAAGCTGCTACACTGACCAGTCTCTCTTACACCAATTTAAAACAAAGTTGCTGAAACAATTAGTACCTGTGAACAGTTGTCAGTTCCAGATATGGGTCTGCAAATTTTTATTTTTTATTTATTTATTTTTTTGAGACGCAGTTTCGCTCTTGTTACCCAGGCTGGAGTGCAATGGCGTGATCTCGGCTCACCACAACCTCCGCCTCCTGGGTTCAGGCAATTCTCCTGCCTCAGCCTCCTGAGTAGCTGGGATTACAGGCACGCGCCACCATGCCCAGCTAATTCTTTGTATTTTTAGTAGAGACGGGGTTTCACCATGTTGACCAGGATGGTCTCGATCTCTTGACCTCGTGATCCACCCGCCTCGGCCTCCCAAAGTGCTGGGATTACAGGCGTGAGCCACCGCGCCCAGCCCTGCAAATTTTTATTAATTACACACTGAATAAATGAATTTTTTCTGATTCTTCAAATGAATCAGCTTATATGCAATAATTAAAGAAATGTTTCTACCTACAGGAAGCCAAATGCAACAAAATGAGCACCAACCTGGATTAAGATTTTGAATCATTTTCTACCTGCTGTACAATCTTAGACAAGTCACTTAGATCCACGTTTTCATCAATGAGATAGAAAAAATGAGAACATAGTTTGCATAGTTCTGTGACTCCCAGAGACATGGTTTGGGGCTTCTGTAAAGGCAGATTAAATTTTAGAGCTCATGCTCATGTTATCCACTGGATGCGATCACAAGTGCAAAGATATTCTGTTTTTTGGTGTTTTTTGGTGTTTTTTTTTTTTTTTTTTTAATTGTCTCTCATGTGTGAAAGAAGCAAGAAAAGATTTGATCTCCTGGTCTACTGTCCATAAGTGCTAGCAGTCAATAGTAACACACATGGTGTTGGCAGGAAAATTAAAGAGATCAATCAGAAAGAGCCACACTTCCTTTATTTTCCTGAATATTGTACTTGGCCTGTGCCCCTGAACTCTGCACCCCTGCCTCTTCACTGTCTTACAAGGGTCCTCACCAAAGAACTCCTACAGAAAGATCACATATTTGCCAGTGGATTGAGGTCTAACCCTCCTCACTCCAGCCTTCTTTTATCAGAGATCTTCTTGAATTTAAAAACCAGGTCCCGGGGCGCGGTGGCTCAAGCCTGTAATCCCAGCACTTTGGGAGGCTGAGGCGGGTGGATCACGAGGTCAAGAGATCGAGACCATCCTGGTCAACATGGTGAAACCCCGTCTCTACTAAAAATACAAAGAATTAGCTGGGCATGGTGGCGCGTGCCTGTAATCCCAGCTACTCAGGAGGCTGAGGCAGGAGAATTGCCTGAACCCAGGAGGCGGAGGTTGCGGTGAGCCGAGATCGCGGTGAGCCGAGATCGCGGTGAGCCGAGATCGCGCCATTGCACTCCAGCCTGGGTAACCAGAGTGAAACTCCGTCTCAAAAACAAACAAACAAAAAAAAACAAACAGGTCCCTGATAATCCTTTTAGCTCCTTATCTAAAACATCTCAATTACCAAACAATTTCTTCTCTCAATAGACCAAACCACAGTTATCAAACCAAAGTAGTAGAGGTGTCTTTGCACCTGTATAAGTATAACATGCTAAGATTGCTGGAATCAAGATTCATGACGATAAAGGAAAATAAACATACAGTCAGAAGAATCATGGGTAACAATTAAAATATAGCATGGTAGGCCGGGAGCGGTGGCTCACGCCCATAATCCCAGCACTTTGGGAGGCCAAGGCGGGCGGATCATGAGGTCAAGAGATGGAGACCATCCTGGCTAACATGGTGAAACCCCGTCTCTACTAAAAATACAAAAATTAGCTGGGAGTGGTGGCGCGTGCCTGTAATCCCAGCTACTCAGGAGGCTGAGGCAGGAGAATTGCTTGAACCTAGGAGGAGGAGATTGCAATGAGCCAAGATTGTGCCATTGCAGTCCAGCCTGGTGCCTGGCAACAGAGCAGGACTCTGTTGTCTCAAAAAAAAAAAAAATTATATATATATATGGTACAGTAAAATATCAGTACCTCACTTTAGTCGATTTCTTGATGTCATTTCAAGTATTTGCACATATTGAATCACCAAAGCAACCCTAAAATTCGCCTAGGTAAGTTTTATTATCAACACCATTTGAGAAATAAAGATACTGACACACAGAAGTGTAAAGAAAAACAAAGGAAACTGAAGCACAGAAAATTTGAACAACTTGAAAAAATAAGGGAGGGTTTATATATCCTAGTTTTATATATCCTGTGCTTGGCCCCACAACTGTAGTTTAACAATCAAATCCTGATATAGGATACTACCTTGATAGTTGAGTTTTTAAAAAGTCCTTTATACAAACATAGTGGAAGTAAACAATTAATTAGACTTCAAGGATAGTAAAAACTCTATTAATTCACTCGACCAACATGCGTTGAGAATCTGCCATGTGGCTGGCGCTGTGTCAGGTTGGGGGTTTAGTAGTGAATGAAGCCACAGTGGCATTCTGCCCTTAGAGCTTACATTCTCCATGGCTGGAGAAGAGATGATGACTGTAAAGATAAATAAACATGTAATATCATGTTGATCGTGATGAAAAATCAAGTAAGGGAAGGGGAGAGGGAACGATAGTGTGAGGAGCACTGTTTAAAATTGAGTGGTTGCCACAAGCCAGTCTAAGGAGGTGATATGTGATCTGAGATCTGAAAACGGCCAGGCCATGCAGTGACCTGGAAGGCAGTTCGCCCACGTGGGACGTCCCCAGCTTGGGAACCAGTCTGGCCCGTCGCAAGATGGCAAGGAGACCACTGGCCAGACTAAAGAGATGGTGTGAAAGAAGAGAGCAGAGCAGGATCACGCAGGTCCTGAGGATGTGGAGGGAGGTCAGAGTTCACAGGAACTGGAGTGGGGAGCCGCAGGAGGGTTCTGAACAGAGGGACAGGATCTGGTCTACTTATTTAGATCTTTAAATTATCACCCTGGCTTATATGGGGAAAATGGACTCGGCAAAACATGATCGGTGTCCAGTGACTCAGGATACTTTTTCATTAAAGAGATCAGAAAACTCGCTGATGGATTGGATGTGTGAGAAGAAGAGATGTTGAGAATGCCTCCTGCACTTTAAGCCCAAGCAAGTAGATAAGTACAAATACTGTTTATCAAAATAGGGGAGGCTGGGGTAGAATCATTTTCGGAAACTCATAATCCTTTAGGTGTACCAGTGAACTCAATCTGAGAATTCATTTTTGAAAGTGAAAACCATTTTTAGTTCAAGAATCTTTAGAAAATGTCACCACCTTTTTTTTTATTGCATTTTAGGTTTTGGGGTACATGTGAAGAACATGCAGGATTGTTGCATAGGTACACACGTGGCAGTGTGGTTTGCTGCCTTCCTCCCCATCACCTATATCTGGCATTTCTCCCCATGCCATCTCTCCCCAACTCCCTACTCCCCGCCTTTTTAAGGATAAGCCATGTAATGACATTCTGCCACATGAAGTATTCCACTCTGAGACAGAATTCTGAACCAGACCATGGGCCTGATAAGATGTAATATTTCTAGATATTCTTTTTTTTTTTTTTTTTTTTGAGACGGAGTTTCACTCTTGTTACCCAGGCTGGAGTGCAATGGCACGATCTCGGCTCACCGCAACCTCCGCCTCCTGGGTTCAGGCAATTCTCCTGCCTCAGCCTCCTGAGTAGCTGGGATTACAGGCACGCACCACCATGCCCAGCTAATTTTTTGTATTTTTAGTAGAGACGGGGTTTCACCATGTTGACCAGGATGGTCTCGATCTCTCGACCTCGTGATCCACCGCGCCCGGCCTCCCAAAGTGCTGGGATTACAGGCTTGAGCCACCGCGCCCGGCCCAGATATTCCTTTTTAAAAGTAGCCTCAAAGACTCATGAATTACAAAATTGTGCCTCCTATTTAGCACGTTTACAACTACGAATAACAGAAGCTTAGCTCCCAACTCTTTCAGGAAGTACAAGGTAAATATTCACAGTTCAGTTAAAAAGAATGGCAAACATCGGCCTGAGATTTACCCTCTCGAGAAAGAAATGTTACGGTAGAAATGTGAAGAAGTGGGCTTGGTCTCTGAGCCAGTGGCTCTTTTAGGAGAACCACGGTCTTCAATTTCCAGGCATCTATGCTGTGCTGAACTTGGACTCAAAGATTTGGGGACAGTAGCATCACATTACCTATGCATGATTGATAAGAGTAAGAAAACACTCACTTTGGGAATACAGACGTCTTAGCCAAAATGACCAGTAAACCCGGCATAGAGCCAAAACTATGGAAACAGTAGTGTAAAGATGGGCACGGAAACTGATTCATATGCCCAGAAAACTGAAGGATTGCCAAATTCCAAGGACATGTGGTTTGTCAGCCCCTACTTTTTACAGAGAATGCTTCTTTCCAATATTTTAGCTTCTCTGATGGATCTGAATTAGCTATGATCATTTTCATAGACGAAGAAGAAATGAAATTCTAATGGCAAATAAACTGTAGAAAGACAGGGGCTTTTCTGTCTTCTTGCTGCATCCCCAGCAATTAGAACGGTACCTGTCACGGGGTTGGCATTCAGCAAATCTTTGTTGAATAAAGACATGAATAAAGAAGAGCTTGAATAAGTTGCTGAATTTAAAGGGGGAAAAAAGGTAGAAAGGAATCTTTTTTTTTTTTTTTTTGAGGCGGAGTTTTGCTCTTGTTACCCAGACTGGAGTGCAATGGCGCGATCTCGGCTCACCGCAACCTCCGCCTCCTGGGTTCAGGCAATTCTCCTGCCTCAGCCTCCGGAGTAGCTGGGATTACAGGCACGCACCACCATGCCCAGCTACTTTTCTGTATTTTTAGTAGAGACGGGGTCTCACCATGTTGACCAGGATGGTCTCAATCTCTTGACCTCGTGATGCACCCGCCTTGGCCTCCCAAAGTGCTGGGATTACAGGCTTGAGCCACTGCGCCCGGCCTGAAAGGAATCTTTTCTTTCTACTTGTTTTTATATCAAAATTCATGTTGTCAGGTGAAATGTAATAAAAATGTTGGGAGAAACTTTTCTCCTTGGGGGTGCAACTGTTGTCTATTACAGTCTTTCTCTGGTGTCACAGTTAATCTCTTGTTGATTATTCATTACACTGACTAAGCATTAACGGATTTTTATCTTAGGTTCCTGCAGATTTTATGGGGCCTGCATTTCTCACCCATTCTTCATACTCTGTTGGGGAGCACTGCCAACCTGAGGAGTTAAACAAAAAAACGAAGTAACTGATAGGCTGGCTGCCCCAAAAGATGGCTGGTTTTGACTGCCTTGTCAATTCTATCTAATTGTCTAAGATCCATGTCTAAGACTCAAACTTACATCAGTTCATATACCTTTATCAGTTCTGACCTCATGCTCAGGGCTGGCCTTTCTCCATCACCATCATTTTATCTGTCATACCTATGGATGAAGACTAGTAAAGAGATAAAAATGACAAATGAAGAAGGAATTGAATGGTATACATTTGTTCCCAGACTAAGGCCCTTTTCAGAAGTATTTAATAAGAAAATAGGCCGGGCGCGGTGGCTCGCACCTATAATCCCAGCACTTTGGGAGGCCAAGGCGGGAAGATCACGAGGTCAAGAGATCAAGACCATCCTGGCCAACATGGTGAAACCCCGTCTTTACTAAAAATACAAAAAAATTAGTTGGGCGTGGTGGCGCGTGCCTGTAGTCCCAGCTACTCGAGAGGGTGAGGCAGAATTGCTTAAACCCGGGAGGTAGAGGTTGCAGTGAGCTGAGGTCATGCCACTGCACTCCAGCCTGGTGCCTGGTGACAGAGTGAGATTCTGTCTCAACAAAAAAAAAAAAAGAAAAAGAAAAAAAGAAAACAGAAGTCTCACACTTTTACAGCACAGAATCTCGTATGGACTTTAGAGGCTACTGTCAAGCAGCCTGATCCTCTACCCTCGTATCCAGTGTTCCTTGAGTTCTTTGAATCTAAAACCTTTTAAAATTTGTATAAGCTATTCTAAAGTGAGAAAATAAAGAGAACACATTCTGTTAGGTTGGTGCAAAAGTCATCATGGTTTTTGCCACTACTTTCAATGGCAAAAACCACGATTACTTTTGCATCAAGCTAATAGTAGAACGTCAAAGAGAGATAAAATAAATCTTTCTCATCTTGCCTTTTGGTGACATCACACTTTAGAAATAGGTATGAGGAGGAGCCCAAAGGAGGAATTTTAGTTAGGCTAATCTACATACAAGTAGGATGTCTTCCAGGATTCAAGAGCTTTTGGCAAACATTAGTTAACACATTCTTTCTAAAAGGTAGAAGACTTTTTTCTTTTTCCTTTGGCAGGTTTTAAATGACACTTGAGAGTGTCAGACAAACCTTCCAAACCATAGCCAAAAGCAGGTTAATCCAAATTCCCCAGCCAGTTCAAGATCAATGACAAAGTTATCCCTGAGGATTTCAGGATGTTAATTGTGAAACATAATTCCATGATATTTATGGCTCTATAAACCGAGCAGAGCTCCTCGTGAGTAGTATGAAGTGTTCTTTGTAGCACAGGCAGCTGGTTATACTGGATGCTGTAACGGATACTGTATTGCAAAGAACCACAGTTTAATCACAATCGATTCATTAGGACTGTGGTTCTCAATCTTTATGGGGCATAAAGATCAACTAGAGCAAGCTTGTAGAAAACGCAGATTTCTGGACCTCTTCCTAAGCCTCTTTAATCAGGTTCCTTGTGGAGGAGACTAGGAAACGGAAAGGCCAATGAGTAAGATACAAGTGGTCTGTAAGCCACACATTGAGAAATGCTTCACTGAGGTCTGGCTTGAGCTCCCTGAAGTCAGGTCTCTCTCTTTGTAACCTTTAATTCCCTGTGCCTACCACTGAGACTGGAACCTGGTAGATACTCAATGAATATTTAGTGAATTCAAAACAATGAGCATTTACAGATGCCAGGACCGTTCTAAGCACTCTACCCATCGCAGCTCATTTAGTCCTCACAGTAAAGGACTGTTAATGGCCTTGACACTTGCTGAACACTCTGCCTGCACACTGTTCAGAGAGTCATATGGCTGGCTTCTTTCGGCTGCCACATCCTCAGGAAGACCTTTCTTGACAGCCCATCTAAAGTTCCATCGATCTTACTTCCAACCCATCACAAGATCCCGTTCCTTTTTTTTTTTTTTTTTTTTTTTTTTGGCAGTTATCACTATCTAAAATTATCTTGCTTGGTTTATCGTCTTGTTCCCATCACTAAAATACAAGCTCCATGAGGACAGGAATCTCACCAGTCTTATCTGTCACTGTATAGATGTGCAGTGCCTGACTCACAGCAGACAATAAGAAAATATGTGTTAAATGAATGCATTTAGCAAACACATAACAAATGAAAACAAAGGAATTGTATTTGCTGTGTAATTTCTCAGTTCTCTAGGAGCTTCCAAATTTATTATAAGGGTAAGAAGTGACCCAGACTTCTAACCTAGAAATATCCTCAAAATGATTTCCTAATCTACCCTGCCCCAAGTCATAGCCTAAACATAAGAAAAAGGGAAAAGTACATAAGGGCTAAAATATCTGGGTAGATTTTTCATTCTGTTTCAATATTTTGCTTGAAATAAACTCTCAGGACGTCAAACACACCCATGTTCAAACACAAGTAAAAGACACATTCCAAGATCAAATGTATGTGATTTTCAGATTAGCCAATGTTTTTTTAGCCACACAACGACTCTGCTTTACTAGTTTGAAAAGCTATACCTACATGACACCAAAACAGCCAGTTAAATCAACAAAACCCAAGACAGTTGTTTCAACCATAAAAAGAATAGAACAATTCACTTCAAATGGTGACTGTGCCAAACTCGTTGGCTGTATTGCTTTGTGCCAACAAAATCATCATGAGGAGCTGACTGGCTGTAGGCTTAGGAGAGAACATTTTAAATGGGTTTCTCCTACAGGATGACCATGGCTCCTTTGAAAAGGGTCACTTAGCTAACGAAACCCCTGTCGTATTTCTACCATGGACAATCACATCATTCTCTTCCTCTTCCTTATATATGTTTTTGAGTCTCAGGCAAATGACAGCAGGGCCTAGGAATTGCTGCCGTATGAAGCAATTTTTACCACATCTACTAAGATGTCAGACAGTGAATGCTGTCAGTGATGTTGTTGGATAGAAAACACTCAAAATCAACTGGAGACTTCAAAAAACGTGTCCCTTGTTTTATTTTGAGAATGTCTTTTCACTGTGCTCACTTAGGGAGCTGGCCAGACCTGGGTTGGCTTCATCAGTCATCTCAAAGCACGTGCATAGATCATGGAAAAATCTTTCCATCTCTGAGGAATTCCTGCTCTCCAGTCACATTCATTTCACTCAGTCATTGAGGCTTCGCATGAAACTTGGGAGTACCAAAATAAATGGAGGAAAAGAGGCAGAGGGAGGGGGGCAAACAGGGAGGCAGCCCTGCTAGGCAAAGAAAAGATCCTTTATTTGCAAAGACCTTCAGCTAGAAAGAAGTTTGCTGCCCCTCTCCCGTAGAGAAATACTAAATATTTAGTCAGAATAGTTTAAAAGATAGAGAGGAATTTTTTTTATTCTAAAAATGTCCAAGGGCAATCTAGTCGAGAAACAACATAACTTCTACATTCACAACCCAAACCTTCAAAACCATTTGAGTTAACTCAAAGCCAGGTTGAGCACATTTTGCTTACCATTTTCCGAGCTAAACATGATCTGGATTATGAATTTCTCTGACGTTCATGTGTAGACCTGAGAGACTCTGCCATTTCCTTATCAGAAGCAACAGGAGAAATTCTAAATATGAATGCTCAGAGAGATTCATTGCCTCCATTCCCAGCCTGACACTTGGCTCAGCACAGAGGGTAGGCAGCCAAAAAGAAGTCCTCCACGAAGGTGTGAAGGGAATTGGCTACTTGCAAAGTCCAGATTTGGGAGTGACACAAACAGGGCTTTTAGACAGCCAGCAAAATCTAGTCTGTTTGAAGTCAGATCAACTGATTTCTTTGAACATTTGAAATAAGCGAAATTCTGCAGAAAATGGGAGCCAGATGAATTCTTAACTCCGGAGTTCCTTGGAAGAGAGGTAGAAAGGAGTCAAAGAACATTTAGTTTCACATTTGCTCTCCCAGCAGACTCACTCTCCAGAACTGTACCCACGTGACATGCGTATAGAAACAATAAACTTGGCGGGGGAGGCGGGGTAGAAATTTTCTTATTGAAATAAAAAAGGAAACACTATATGTCAGATATCAATATATACCAATTTCTCTTAAAATACTACACTGATTTTGAAGGAGCTCCAAAATGCTTTGCATCTATTGTGGACCTGGCACTGTGTTGGCCATTTTTGCAAACCTTAGAGGTTAGTTGTTATTATTTTCATGATATACCTAAAGAAACTGAGGTTAGTGGTGATTCTGTGACTTGCCAGAGGCCACGATGATTGTAAATGAAGAGGCTGAGATCGACTCCTCAAAGGAGTTCCTAGTTGATCCTCAGAGTTGAAACTGAAATGGAAAAAATCAGATTTCTAAGACTAAGTTTCTTCTCTACTTGGTATTGCTAGTTTGCACCTCCTTGCATGTGGTACAGGAATAAATTGGCAGCCTGTGTTGAAGCTGTAACTACTAGGTCAGGAGTAGTTGTGTGCATGTCGGGAATGCTACCTCACTAAGCAGGAGCAGCCTATGTACAAATGTCCCCAGGAACAATAAGGGGTCACAAACGGGGTCCTCCCGTCTCTCCAGCGCTGCCTGGCTTTAGTATCCGGAGAAAACATATGGAACATGAAAGGAAGAAAATAGACACCCTCTCATACCTAGTTGCTCTTGTTAACACCTTGTTCTTTGTATTTGTGACTTTCACAGAAGATGAAATATTTCGTTTCTTTTATTTTCACATACGCTACTCAGAAGCCCCCAGGTTTCGTGGAATTTTTATGAAGAATTCCAGCTATTCCAGCAATAATTTTTAGACACCACAGCTTTGGCTGACAGAGAAGTGATACATACCATGTTTAGTACCACTGACCTCTAGGGATTTTTCTCTCTGTTTTCTTCTGCTTTTTCTTCTAGTGAAGCTGTCCTGTTACTGGTTTTGATTTATTAAAATGATCATATTTTCCCTTCTCAGAAGTCTCATTTTTGAGATAAGAAAATAATAAAATTGGTAATAGACAGTCATCCTTGGTGTTTCATTGGCTGTCCTCTGCTTTTGCACTTGAACTGACTGCTCTGTTTCTTGAGCACTTCAATACCAGCAAAGAAAATCACACACATTTTAGCATGGGCTTTTTAATATGTATCTATGTTAATCAGGCCCAGACTAACATTTGTCATGCTTTGAGCAAAAGTACAAATAAAGTCCACATATCATACATTTAAATATTTAAAAGTTATGAGGTGAGCTAACAGACTGTTAAAAAAAATTACGTTCCATCCTTCTGCCTTGGCAATATAACTTCATATCAAGCTGGGAGGTAAATTTCAACTTTTCTGACTCTTTGGAGTTCTGAATGCAAAGATGCAGGGAGACCAGCCTGCTGCTGGGTTCTTTGTTTCCACCCTCAGCTCTGCCATGGACCACAACAGGTTTCACAGCCATGCATGTGAACACCCCATTCACACAGGAAAATTCTATCCACAACCTCCAGCAAACAGCTGTTCCCTAGCCCCACATTGGTCCCAGGCTTGTACAGTCCCTGTGATATAGTCTATGTCAAGAGGCAGGACCCTGAACAAAAGCCTGTGCAGACATTGGAAAGGGCTCAAGATCATTGGCACAGAGAATCCCAGGATCCTGTGCATCCAGAGCATGGTCTGGGGTGTGGGCTCTGCATAGCACAATCCTTTGGCTTCTCACCCCATGGCACCTGGGAGAGATATGGCTGGAGGACAGTCAGAGCAAAGGCTCCTCTTGGCCCAACCTGGGTCGTACTAGGAGTTAATGTCCCCTTTGTTGTAATGGATAAGTGGAAATCAACCTCTTTAACTGGACACCTTTCATTCATAACTTTTAGGTGGTAGAGAAAGGTATTTCAAAAGAAAATCTGGAACTAGAAATTCAAGATCCATAGCTTCCTATGAGGCAAGACATCTGTACCTCAGTATCACTGAGGATTATGCAACTTGCTCTTTGAATTATAAGTGCAGTCATCTGATTTCCTGTCCCGACGTTTCCAATGGTCCAAAGCCAATGAAGAAACAGAATGTGTTATATATTACAAAGGAGGTATCATAACAATGAATTATCAGCTATGAAAATAACTCTAATTAGGAGGAGAAAGAGGAGCACATATTTCATTGTCATAATTTTTTTTAGGAGACAAAACAAGCAGGAGTCAGGGAGATGAGAGAGATGAGGGAGAGGAGATGGGCTCCTTGGGTTTACATTTGTTCTACATAAGATAGGCTGTGTACCTCCTGCCTGTCTAAACCTCTGGTTCCACACCAGCCTCCACCAGTAATGATAACAATAATAACAGTTAATACCTACATCGCACTTATTTCATGACAGACATCATTCTAAACACATTACATGCATAGACTTATTCAATCTGCATTAAAGTCCTATTATTATCCTCATGTTATAGAAAAGGAAAATAAGACACAAAAAGATTTTTGGAAAAAAACAAACGTTCCCTAAAGTCCCATAGGTAATAGGGTTCAGAGCTGGGATTTTAACCCAAGCAGTGTGGCTCTGGAATCCATGCACCCAGTACCATGTTCTGCCTCTTGAGGTGATCTACCACCCAAGGACTAGCCAGCTCAGCCAGCTGGTCACCATCTGCTCTGCTAGGCTTCCCCAAGTAACCAGGCAGTTGACTCAAGCAGTTGGACATTTGACCTAGAACTGTCTCTTTGGCTGATGCAGGATTTCTTGCTTTCTCTATGGTTAAAAACAGCCTCCTCCTTCCAGGCCCAGTGACCATCACACCCACCAGAGGCCTGGAAAACCGTATCACCGTGAAATTCTCTCCATACCTAACTGAACTTTTTAAAGAGAAGTTTTGTGCACGAGAATTTTCCTATCTTCTTAAGGTTCACAAAACATTAGAGATTGTGACTTACTTTTCTTTGTTTCCTAATTTAAATTAGAGTTCTTTGCATGTAAGAGGTATCCAGAGATTTTTTTTTAAATTTATTTTATTGCATTTTAGATTTTGGGGTACATGTGAAGAACATGCAAGATAGTTGCATAGGCACACACGTGGCAGTGTGGTTTGCTGCCTTCCTCCCCTTCACCTACATCTGGCATTTCTCCCCATGCTACCTCTCCCCAACTCCCCACCCCCCGCTGTCCCTCCCCTATTTCCCCCCAACAGACCCCAGTGTGTGATGCTCCCCTCCCTGTGTCCATGTGTTCTCATTGTTGAACACCCGCCTATGAGTGAGAACATGCGGTGTTTGATATGAATAAAGTCCTGTTGTATTCTTCAATAACTCTGAGTTTTAACCTGGCAGCTCAATGAATTTAAAGAGCATAACAACATTTGTATAAAATTTCAAATTCAATTGTGAGTTGCATGAATATGAAAAGTATGTATGTTTACCTGTACATATATGTGTGTGTGTGTGCATGTGTGTGTGTGTATAACACGATCTATTCAATATTCAAAGTTTCCATTCAAACAGGTAATATGTTGTAGTAGTTAAGTGCTTAGAACCTGGAGGTAGATTCCCTGAGTTCAAATTCCAGTCCTATTACTTACTAACTGTAGGACTTTTGACATGCTATTTAAAACCTCTACGCCTTGAGTTTGATGCAGATAAGTAGAAATAATTGTGGTAGTAGCTGTCAGGCAGACTTTTCTAAGAATTAAACGAGTTAACCAATATAGGCACTTAAATCAATTAATCAATGTAAAGTGCTTTCAACAGTGTCTGGCCAATAGTAAGTTCTCCATGAATGCTAGCTGTCATGTCAAACCATCCCATAATTCAAGTATTAATATGGTACCATTCAACACATAAAATAGTTGCACTTTTTAAGGGATTGATGAAGTAGTTAACCAGACTTTCTCTTTATGGTTATTAAGAGAACAGTTATTAATAATAATAGTTAACAGAAAAAAATATCCAAGAGGATACAATAAGGAATAAGAATATGATACATACTGCATTGGCCACCAACTGTGGGCAGTGTAACAAGTTACATTATGAAATGGCTCACAGAGAAATGGTCTTGGATATCACAGTTACCCGCTGACTCACTATTCTCCTCTGTCTTAGAGGAAGCTCCACCCTTCTCAGAATAAAACGAAGCAGAGACCTCAATTTTAGCTCCAGTCTGGTACAACTGCTCAAACTCACATCAACCAACAGCAAGAGAATGAACTTCACAGTCCCCGGCCAACATCCCATCCTTTCAGCAAAGGATATCTAGCTAAACAAGGAATACAATGAGAATCCACAATCATGTCTTTTTTTTGTTTACACTTTCTACAATGAAGCCAGAGGGAGTTATAGCAGGACTGTGGTATCCAAGATGTTTTAAAGCATATGCAACAGTTTAATCCTTTTTGGAGGCCAAATTCCTTCTTTTGTGATGTTAACATCTGCTGTACAAACCCCTCCCAAATTCCTCCCCAGGCCTTTTTCAAGGTAAAGCTTGAAACACTTCTCACACTACATCTAGTTCTAGTTTATGTCATTGGTATCATTGGCGCAAGGCAGGGATCCCTGTAACCAGAGTAATGCTCAACTGGTCTTGTAACTCCTTTTGGTCAAATCTATGTTCTTGACACCCAACATAAGAATGTTAACATTTCATGGTTACTAGATGTTTTTTTTTGCTTTTTTGTTTTGTTGTTGGTTTTTGTTTTTTTTTTTTTGTTTTTTGTTTTTTTGAGACGGAGTTTCGCCCTTGTTACCCAGGCTGGAGTGCAATGGCGCGATCTCGGCTCACCGCAACCTCCGCCTCCTGGGCTCAGGCAATTCTCCTGCCTCAGCCTCCTGAGTAGCTGAGATTACAGGCACGTGCCACCATGCCCAGCTAATTTTTTGTATTTTTAGTAGAGACGAGGTTTCACCATGTTGACCAGGATGATCTCGATCTCTTGACCTCGTGATCCACCCACCTCGGCCTCCCAAAGTGCTAGGATTACAGGTGTGAGCCACGGAGCCCGGCCACTACACGTTTTTAATACCATTATCTTTTCTAACACAACAGATTTCTCTTCTGATGCCTAATCAAAAATATTAAAATTACATTCCAATTTCAGCAAAGTGTCCTAACCACCATTCAATGCAACATAAAGTGGTTGTGACCACAGTTATTTTCTTTCTTAGGCTAATATATAGTATTTATACATCAAATGTTAACTCAGCAAACCCAGGAGATGTTAATAATTTTAAAGATAATTTTGTTCATAGATGTGCCTAAGGTACCAGAACTGGTTGGTAAAAAGAATATTAATATCCTGTTGTTGGATCCTGGAACCACAGTAATGGCAAGAATACAAAGGCTATGTACTGTAGTCAAGCTACCCTTTGTTGAGTTTCTGCTAGTTGTCAGGCTTCAGCAAGTGTTACCAAATATGATCCCCAAAGGTATTATTATTCCCATTTTTCATGCTAAGCTATGTCTGTGTATTCCCTAAGGTTACACAGCTGGTCAGTGGCAAAGCCAGGATCCAAATCCAGGTGGCTAAGACTCTGCAGCTCGTAGGGTCTTTCCACCTTGCAGGCCATCCTACAGCACATGATCCTCAGTCCCTGAGGCATACTTGGGAAGGAAGACCTGAGACTCAACAGCTCATTCAATCCATGCACTTAAGGCTGGGAAGCAAATTATCACTACAATTATCTGGGAAAGGAAAAGTAAACTTTTGTATTCCTGCTTCATTATATAATCCTTTAACAATACTTCATTTTCCCCTAGTGTTTTATTCGAGAAAGAAAATAACCTCAAGGAAAAATGTGGTTCTATTAAAATTAATATTCACCATCATAATGAGTTGACTCTCAGAAGCTAGTACTACTGACAGTTAAAGATGATGTCCTTAGGGGAGGGAGACTCTCTTATGATATTGCGTCACATATTTGTGTAAAGCATTAACTCTTGGCTCCTTCAGACATGTTTTTGCATTCTACCTTAACTATAGTAAGTGTAGCCCCGTGACACCTTCAAAGAGATGGTGCCTCCTCCAAGCCTGAAATACTCTGTAATTCATCTTTTCCCTATAGGTTTGATTCTACAGCTCAGAAGGAGATACTGTTTACAATACAACTTCACTCCTTTGAGAGCTTTCTTTCTCTGATTCTTTGGAATCTTACCTATTTTGCCACCATTTATTAATCCTAGAGCTCCTCAGACACAAGGTTTTCATTTAATATTTAACTTTGGCCCACAGACATTTTTAAGTTTCTCCAGCCCAAAGCTTGGAAAAGGGCTAAGGAAATGTAGCCAGCAGAAGTCTACAACAATATTTTTAAAACCTCATATGTCCCGATTTAAAAAGACATACATTTATCTTTTCTTCAGGAACAGCAATAACTCTAAGCTGACAAGATTTTTATTAATATTCTTGGTAACAGCTGGTGGACCCAACATGTTTTTTTGTAAAAAGAAAGAAACCTCAAATACCTTTCATTTTCCCGTGATGACCTGGCTCAGTACTTGAGAGGATTAGGAGCATTTCTTTCACAAAGTCACATTTCATTAGGATGAATGTTTTGCTGCAACCCAACTATATTGCAGCCCATCATCACCCTTTTAGCTGATTACCAAAAAGTGGATCAACATATAAGGCATCCTGCCACTGACCCTCTGAGTCTCAGCATGCAGCAAGGTACAGAGGGGCAAGATATTATAAAAAACAAAGCAAATGCCCCATAATAAGGAAGTGAGAAGTAAAGATAATACTAATGATAATAAAGTCCTATTTTTCAGAACCAGCATGAGAAACTACCACTAAAAGAATTATATCAAATCCCTGGGCCTGGAACAAGAATATCGCCCCATTCTCCTGTTGAATGTGATATAAGCAGATTGTCTTAAACAGTAAAATACAATGGAAGCTTGTCTGCATAAAAGTAACATTTGATTGAGATCAACATATAACTAATCCATTTCAAATTCAAAATAAAACCATAACTGGGTACATTAAGGCAAATTATTAGCAGAGTTGTAAGGGCAAAATAAACATTCCTTTTAGTCAGAAAGGTCCTGCATTCCTGGATATGAGGCTCCCATATCCCAAACTCTTGAAAGCTAAGGAACACTGAAAGAATTTTTTTTTTTCTTTTTTGCATAGTTGTTCCTACAATCAAGCTCCAAATCACCTGGTCTGATTTTATATGTACTGGAATAATCACATGGGATTTGTAATCTGCTGATGGCCAAATAGGACTGTCAGATGGTATGGCTATTGCATACTAAGGGCTGACATTTATGAATCACTAGCTACCAGGCACTTTTCAGAGCACTATATATGGAGAAATCTCATTTCCCTTAATAGCACCCAAGTGTAATGTGTATTACTAGATACCACCATTTTATAGGTGAAAAGCGTGGGGTAAGTGACTTGACCAAGGTCACACAGACCATGAGGGGCAGAAGCAGCACTGAAGCTTAGGGTCTGCCTTAGATCTCATACACGTCAATTTCCTTCTATGCTGGCTCTCATACACTGACCATCTTACCCATCACAGCCTTCTGAGTACCTGACAGAAAATGTTAGTGCAGAGCCAGGCCAGTGCAGTCCTTGGACACCACCTTCACCTTTCTTATTGTCCTCAGTCTCTAACTCTACCTGAGGTCTTCCTCCCTGAGGGACTGTAGTCTCAGAAACTCTCCATCTGTCTGCTTTTCATTCCAACTGGTATCTTCTCACTGGGACAATGATCTCCATTAAAGAAGGCATAAAGGTTAATCTTATCAAAGTTACTCACACACATGCGAATTCTAAGTTATTCATGTGTGTGAATGACTTAGACCAGGGGTCCCCAAACTACGGCCCGCGGGCCCCATGCGGCCCCCCTGAGGCCATTTATCCGGCCCCCGCCGCACTTCAGGAAGGGGCACCTCTTTCATTGGTGGTCAGTGAGAGGAGCACAGTATGTGGCGGCCCTCCAACGGTCTGAGGGACAGTGAACTGACCCCCTGTGTAAAAAGTTTGGGGACGCCTGACTTAGTAGGATAACTCTATCAGCGAGTACTTGCGTTTCAGAAGAGAGTTTTGTTAACCCAAATGAATCACATAGAAAGGGATTTTGTTATTTGCTTGCTTTTATGGTGCCTGTGGTATAAAGAGCCCAGCATTTAGAGTCAGGAAAAGGCTGAAATCCTAGCTCTGTCAATATCAGGTATGTACAATTGTGTAAGTAGCTTAATATTCTGCATCTGGCTCCTCATCTTTTTTTTTTTTTTAAGTGGACAACTCTCCATGAGAGTATTATCACAATTAAATAAGGTGATGTATGTCTGACACCAAACACACTGCCTGGCATACGAAGGGCATCTAATAAATGTCGGTCCTTATCCTATCCTCCGAGCATTTCCCAAATGACAAGAGCCACGGGGCTAACCCCTGACATAGACTGCCATCATTTTACCAGGGATATTGGACTGACAAGGTTTCTAGTTGTTGATAACGGAAGATGTTCTGCTATCTGCCTCCTTGGCAGCCTGTCAATTATTCATGTGCTCCTTGGCAAAGAAGACTTTTCCAAAAAGCAGGGACTTCAGAGGGCTACTGAGACAGTGTCCTGTCACTGAAGCTTCACTAGAGAGCAGCATTCACAATATCAGCATCATGCTGTTATATGCTACAGAAGAGACAAAGGAATATCTTTTCCTTACCCATTGTAAGTTTCATGGCTGGGACCCCTGTAACAAAAGACAGATTGTCAAGAGAAAATCATACAATTTCTTGTTTTGATTTAAGCTTCTGCAGACACATTTATTTAATATAAGTTATATGTGACATAGGAGCCTTCAGAAATGAAGACCCACAGACTCAGGACAAACATTTTTATGAACTGCTGTGCAGAAGTATGATTAGGGAAGAAAAGGATATGGTCTACTGGTAATTAACTGGTGGTAAATGGGAACTTAGCAAGGCCTGTTTGTTTCATTCTCCATGGCCTCTGGGTTTAGGCCAGAACATGGCTGGCATAAGGGTCTGATGACATACTTTCAGGAGGGGTAGGTCAGAGAATTCTTTTAAGGCTCACTTCAGGGACAAAGGCAGGAGAAGGTCAAAGAGTGACCTTCTTGCTTCTGAGGTTTTCTCAATTTCCTTCACCTTAAAATACTCAGTATGCCAAGGTATCATATTGTAGGGTAGTGTGTCCTTCATGATATCAACGCCAAAATGGCATAGCCTGTTTTTTAAAGAGATTCATCAGCATTGCCTACAAACTTATCCATTCACTCAAAAACGTATTCTCAACTACCATGTGTAAATGTTGTGCTAAGCACTGAAGAGTGTGGAAATAAAAGATAGCCAGTGTTTCCTCATATCACAAGTGACTACAAAAGACAGAATGTAAATGTGTTCTACCAAGAGGTACACACATATACATCCATACTCACAAGGCACAGAGTCATACTCAAAGGACAGTGATTAGCATCCATGGTGTCATCTATTCAATCATTTTCTGCCACATTTTTTGGAGCACCTACTATTTACCAGCCCCTGGGAAACAGCACGGTTATAAGACAGGCCAGGTCCCTTCTCTCACGGAGTTTAAAGACATAGCAGAGGAGATAGGCAATGAATAAATCAAATAAGCAGGATAATTTCAGCTACTGAGTATGCTATGAACAAAACCATGTGATAGAGAGTGACTGGGTTTGGGCACTGCCTTGGCCAGAGTGGTCAAAGAAGTCTTCTCCGAAGAGACAGCATTTTACTGATACCTGCATGACATGCAAAGGGGCTATTCATGTGCAGAGCTGGAAAAAGACCTTTTGGGCAGAAAAACAGCATGCCCAAAGGCCCTGCCAGAACCAAATTATGAATCCAAAGAACAGAGAGAAGGTCAGTGTGGCTGAAGCTTATTCAACAGGTGGAAATGGAATTAGGGACAGGAAAGGTCAGACAAGATAGGGATCTGTAAGTCATCGAAGGGAGTCTGGATGTTATTCAAAGAATAATAGGAAAGTATTGGAGGCTTCTGAAAATAATGCTGTGACCTGATTTACATTTGTTAAGTAAGAGAGAATATTCATATAATCACACTTTAATAAAGTTAAATACATTCATGAATAATTATTTTATCACATTATACATAGACTGATGACCAATTTTTGGATAATTGTAACTTAAAATATACTAATTCTGACTAGAAGTTTAATTTTAACATCACTAGGTTAAATGTAATGATTAAGAAGTCATTTGAGGATATTTCAGAGGTCTATAATGACCATCATTAATTAGGTGAGGCAAAAAGGTATATTTTAATACATTCTGACGAAGAAGATGCCAAGCAACATCAACTCCATTTGAAATCAATGCCCCTCAAGCCTAGTGTGCTTTCTGCAAAACAGCTAGCTAGGAAGCTAGCTCATCAAGCTAGTTTTGTGATTTTAATTCTGTGCAGCTGAGAATAAGTCAGTGTCTCTTCCGTGGTTTCCATTCATGCAGATCCCAGGATGTTAACTGTGAAGATGCTAATGGACCCACAGTGTAATACCAGGTATGGCTAGGTTTTCCAGGAATCTTAGCTCATCCCCTCTGTAGGATAAGGTGTCTAGTCTATATGGTGTCATCTGGGGACATTAAAAAGCCACCTTCCCTCAAAGGTCCTCTGAATGAGCCTCACACTCCTGGGCTTCCCGCTCACAAATTCCTCCTTGAGTGACCAGAACTCTAGTAAAACCTAACTGTTTTATCCTGGAGTAATCCAATGATACCATTGTCAATCATGAATACCTTTCAATGTTCGTCTGTTAAAGTATCCACTTACTACCTAGCAGAGCCCATATGCATTTTTTCTTAAGTCAGAGGAGAATTTCGGGAAGCCCAAACTGTGGCTTTAAGATCACATCCATAAAAAATAGTACATCCAGACAATAGAATATTATTTAGTGCTAAAAACAAAGGAGCTATCAAGCCATGAAAAGACATGGAGGAATCTTAAGTGCATATTACTAAATAAAGAAGCTAATCTGAAAAGACTACATATGGTATTATTCTGGAAAAGGCAAAACTATGGAGACAGTAAAAAGATGGGGATTTTCAGGAGTTGGGGAGGTTGGGTAGGGAGGAAAGAACGGGTAGAGCACAAAGGATTCTTAGAGCGGTGAAAGTACTCAGTACGATACATGTTATTATCCATTTGTGAATACCCACAGAACATGCAACACCAACAGTGCTAATGTAAGATGGACTTTGGGTGATAATGACGTTTCAGTGTGTGTTCATCATGTGCAACATATGCACCATTCCAGGGCAGCATGTTCACAACGGGAGGTTGTGCCAGTGCCGGGGTAGGAGGAATATACAGGAACTTCGTAATTTCCCATGTATTCCTGTAAACCTAAAACTGCTCTAAAAAATAAAGTCGTGTATTAGAAATGAAGCGATACGAGGCAGAATTAAATAAAATTAGATCTTATTGAAATGAGGAACCGGCTTATGTGGAAGATATCAAGGAGTAATCCCAAGCAGCGTGGGGGGGATGCCGAAGGATCCAGGGCTCACAGAACAATGCCCAGAACTCATAAGGAGTGTGTCTCGTGGTCTCCTGGAGAGGATGTGGCCAGCCTGGCAATGTCTGTACGAATGGGAACAAACTCCTACATAACAACGAGGCCCTGATGCCTTGTAGTCTTCCAGTGACTTGAATCCAGAGTTATATTGAAGAGTGAGGCCCTTGGGGTTAGACCAGCAGATTCAAATCCTACTATGTGCTACTTACTAGCTGTGTGATGACCTCGGGCAAATGGTTTAACCACTTTGGGCCCTCATTTCCTTGTCTTCAATATGATTATAATAATAGTAACTGCCTCCCAATGTTACTGGGATTGTATTAAATGGAGTAATTTATGTAAAGCATCTAGTGCAGTGTTGGAACTTAGTAAACCTTTATTCAGAGTTTGTGACTGAATATAGTCATTTTCAATAGAGTCTTGAAGTGTTTGAAACAGTCTAAGCCCAGGTCGGGCGTGGTGGCTCAAGCCTGTAATCCCAGCACTTTGGGAGGCCGAGGCGGGTAGATCACGAGGTCGAGAGATCGAGACCATCCTGGTCAACATGGTGAAACCCCGTCTCTACTAAAAATACAAAAAATTAGCTGGGCATGGTGGCACGTGCCTGTAATCCCAGCTACTCAGGAGGCTGAGGCAAGAGAATTGCTTGAACCCAGGAGGCGGAGGTTGCGGTGAGCCGAGATTGCACCATTGCACTCCAGCCTGGGTAACAAGAGCGAAACTCCGTCTCAAAAAAAAAAAAAAAAAAAAAAGTCTAAGCCCTCACAAAATATGTGTTGTTTGAACTGTTATTAATAACAAGACTTCAAGGTAGGCCATGGCAGCTACAGTTTAATGCCTAGCTTCCATGTCATAGTGAGCGGGCTCTTTTGGGTTTTTAAGGGGAATGGCAGCCAAGAGTGAGCCAAACCCTCCTCTCACAGGATATCACTGCATTTTAGTATGATGTTTCTCCTCTGTGATCTACACCTGTGTGTTTCATGAGTAGGACAAGACAAAGCGTTCACTTGCTATGATTTCTATTCACATAGGATCTTTATTGTGGGGATCTTTATTTTAAAAGTGACTTTGTAGCAATTTGAGGTCTTTGAAGAAAAAGCTTTAGGTAAATTATAACATATAATTATATTCTATGTGTTTAACCAAAAGGTACTTTAATGAATGCTGGAAATATCCACTTGTATATCCAATCAGAACTCGGAACCATGCATAGCTTATCCTGTGTTTCTGTATCACCAAGCCCGCATTGATAACTATGCAGGGGAGAGAAATGATAGGTTAGAAAATGAATAGATAGGTAAGTAGATGATAGTCATATATGTATATGTATATATATATATATATATATATATATATATTTTTTTTTTTTTTTTTTTTTTTGAGTCGGAGTTTTGCTCTGTCACCCAGGCTGGAATGCAGCAAGGCAATCTTGGCTCACTGCAATCTCCACCTACCGAGTTAAAGGGATTCTCCTGCCTCAGCCTCCCAGGCAGCTGGGATTATAGATGCCCACCACCATGCCTGGTTAATTTTTGTATTTTTACTACTAGGGTTTCACCATGTTGGCCAGGCTGGTCTCAAACTCCTGAGCTCAGGCACTCTTCCCCCTTGACATCCCAAAGTGCTGGGATTACAGGCATGAGCCAATGCATCTGGCCCAATAGACATATATTTTTTTAAAAAAGAATTTTCTTCATATGTTATGGTGTTATTTTATTGTGTTAGAAACCAGAACAAGTATAATGCAACAATAAGAATCTAGTATGGTTCCTCTAAAAAAAAAAAAAAATCCAGAATGTCATTATATGCCAAAAAATATGTATATTTAGTAATGTTTAGCCTGCCTCAGGGTTCTTATGTATAACTCATTTTTTTCAGTGTGCACCTGTATAAGGCCAGATAACTCATAGAGATCATTCAAAAGCTATTTATGTTTGCTACGCAATGTCTTCTATTTGTATTCTTTGCAAGTCTTATTCAGACTGATATTAAAATGTTTGTTTTTTATGGATACACATCAAGGATTGGAGAGCAGAAGAGGCCTAATCACATGCTGAGAGATGGAGGGAAGCCAGCACGAGCTTGTAAAAATGTTGGCAACTATTATCCAAGCCCAACATGTGTGCTGGGCTGCTCATATCCAGCCCCACACACATGAACAGTTGAATGTTTCCCTGTTACTCATTTCACAGAGATGGGAACTGGCACAGGGAAGGAGTCCGAGCAGTGAACTCCTCAGACAGGCAACCCCTCTAGACTGTGAGTCATTCCAGGACAGGAGCCTCATTCTCTACTCATTACTGAGTCTCCAGCACTTGCTGTGTCTCAGCACTTGCTGTGTACTGAAAAAAGTCATCAATGAGTTAATTAATGGATGAAAGAATTTATCTGCATTCCTCTAATCTTAGATCTCCAATCTCCAAGTTGAGCACTGGAACAGATCTGGACGTTGCTGAACCAAACAAAAGTAAATGGCCAAGCAATGTTTATTAGGGAAAATTTATAGAGGAAGAAACAGTAGTGGGTGTGAGGATTCCTGGTTAGGTGGGCACATTCCGGGCTAGGAATGTTGTCATGCACAACAATCCGGCAGGTCTGAAATTCAGATGCCATGAGAGGGCTTCTGCCCCTTGGACTGTAAAGCATTTAAACTACATGATTAGAGAAGCCTCAGCCATCTCCCTCATGTGATCAGGGATAAAACAGCAACATGACATGGCAGACCTGGGCTCCAGCCTTCCTGGCCACTCACACTCATCAGCTGTGGCTGAAGAAAGCACCAGGCTGTCTGGTGCTCGCCCATCTGGCATATGAGGTCCAAGTCTTATAACTCCAGCTATTTAACATGGTGGGCTAGTGGCAGGATTTGCCCCCTCCATGTGCATGTTTGGGAAGCACAAGACCCCCTCTTTGGCATCATGTGGGAAAAGAGGGCTGGGGTCCAAGCCTTGCCATGACCAGGATGGTTCATCTTAAGCATAAACTATAACCAGTTTCCATGGAGCTTTGGTGGAGGTCAACTCCTGTCTGGGGAGGGCAGGCTGCAGGAGACTCCTCTTGAATATATTAACTCTTGCCTCTAAATGGTAATGTGGTAGACACAAATTAATCATGCCATGATGGCCAGCCTTTCTTCCCGGGAATTGCAAGAGAGGCTTTGTGGTGAGGCTAGACTTCCATAGGGTTCCTATTACCTTCTACCTCCATATTATTCTCTACCCATTCCCAGCCAGGGCAATCCACCCACACCTCCCAGACTGCCCCAGGCCAAATACTCCTAAATGTCCTGAGTCCCAGTTCCTTGGGCCCTGTTCTCCATTATATATACATCAATCACCTGTCATCCAAACCTTTGGACTGTGGGTAAGTCACTTAGCTTCTGTAGGATTCTGGCTTTTCTGCTGCCAGATAGTAATAAAATCTGGGTTTTGAGGAAGAGATCCCTCCAAAAGAGGCACTACTACTGTCTAGTGGACTATTTTCATTCATTCCTTATTTTGTTTGCTTACAATCCTGGAACGTTAATAGAAATTTCAGGCACGCAGCAGACCTATGGAGGAGGTACTTGGAGTTTAAATGCCACCCTACTTATCTCACATGGGCATTTCCTTCTTGCTTACAGGAAGTCAGCCCCTGAACCAGTGAGGGGGATGATTTTGACTCAGTGTCCCTCTGTGGCCTCTGAACGACATTAGTCTTTCCTGTGTTAGTTCAAAATGATCTGATGAAATTGTAAACACCAGATGGGACTCAGAAACCTGGGAAAGAGCAAAGAAATCAGGGAAACCACAGGTAGACGAGAAAAGGGGGAAAACAGAAAGCCTGATGAGGAAGCAGGACTGGTTTCTTGGTATTTTTTTTTCACGTCCGTCTTTGCCTTGGATTGACGTTGAGTCAGAAGTGACCTTTAAGTTGTGCTTGAATCCTCTCCAGCTCTTAGCATGGTAGTTCAAAAATGTTTGTTGAATGGGATAAACAAGAAATCTAAAGTGGTGTGTGATCATGAGCTCAGGGGAATGGGTCACGAACACTGCCCCGGTCTTCACTGAATGTCCCCTGGTTAGTTTCACTTTGTAAGAAAATAAAATAAGGAATAAATGAAAACGTTACTGGAAAGGGGTCCCAATCCAGACCCCGGGAGAGGATTCTTGGATCTTGCACAAGAAAGAATTTGAGGGAAATCCGTAAAGTGAAAGCAAGTTGATTAAGAAAGTAAAGGAATAAAAGAATCGCTGCTCCATAGGCAGCGCAGCAGCTCGGGGAGATAATTATTTCTTGACTAGATGCTAAACAAGGGGTGGATTCATGAGTTTTCTGGGAAAGGGGTGAGCAATTGCCAGAACCGAGGGTTCCTCCCCATTTTAGACCATATAGGGTAACTTCCTGACATTGCTATGGCATTTGTAAACTGTCACCGTGCTCGCAGGAGTGTCCTTCAGCATGCTAATGCGTTATAACTAGCATATAGAGAGCAGAGGTCACTTTCATCACCATCTTGGTTTTGATGGGATTTAACTGGCTTCTTCACCACAACCTGTTTATCTGCATGGTCTTGTGACCTG
Organism: Saimiri boliviensis; assembly: GCF_048565385.1. Classification (NCBI taxonomy): domain Eukaryota; kingdom Metazoa; phylum Chordata; class Mammalia; order Primates; family Cebidae; genus Saimiri; species Saimiri boliviensis. Next base: position 1,592,746 of record NC_133456.1, read on the forward strand.
TATCTTGTGCCAACCTCCTATCACACCCTGTGCGTAAGAACCTCCTGGGAATGCAGCCCAGTAGGTCTCAACCTTATACTTCACTAGAGAGTAGTGCCTCTCTTGGGGGACTCTCTTCCTCAATACCCAGATTCTATTACTGTTTTACAGCAGAGAAGTCAGAAACCTACAGAAGCTGAGTCACAGAGGCTGGTGGCAAGCTCAGGACAGACGCCCTATTTCCTGACTCTCAGAGTTAGAATTGTGAGATTCAGATGAATGAATAAAATATAAAAGATAGGGACAGTAAAATAAATTGCAGGCTACACTAAGTAGAAATGGAATCATGACAACCAAACCTTAATCTGTTTGCTATTAGGGCAGAGAACAAGATTGCACTCTGCTCCTCTGGAATTCAGACACACTTTCTGGTATTTAAAGGAATACAAGGAAAGCTCACACAGGCTGAGCTGGGTCTCTTTATAGCGTAAATATCTTTCCAAAGGGGAAAAGAAATACGGAAAGATGGTAAGTTTGTCTTCTGACATTATTTCCCAGACATTTTTCTAAGACATTTTTCTACACTCTCTTGGAGTGTAACTGTTTCTGAGGAGTGGTAACTTTAAAGCAAGAGGAAGGAAAATTTCAATAAGAACCAAGCTGCCCCAATTCTCCCTTTATTTTTAAACAGAACCATCAAAGGGCAGCTAACGGAAATATACTTAAGTGGCATTAATTCATCCTTAAGAGAACTCTCAAAGAGTTTTATTACTACATAAGGCAAAGCTATAAACCAGCAGGAGTGAAAAGCAAAGAAAATAAGTCTGGGGAGACATCTTGTGTGAGAAAGCGAGCAGGTGGTCAGTAATGTATCCTTGGCTGGTTTCCACAGCAAGGAGACAGAAATCTGTGGTAAGGACGGGGCCCCCAACACAGACCGCCGCAGAGAAAAGAATTACGAAACTTCGCAAACTGCCATTGAGGCGTTCACATGAATATGAAATAATAAAACGTCTATGCCCCCTCCTTTTTCTCAACACCTATCGCATTTCATGTTAATACTCAACTCCAATAACCTACTGCCTCCAATAACCTACTGCCTCACTGACCAGTCACTGTCATGATTAAAGACAACAACAATAAAATGACTCAGATAGGTAGGGCCAAGGACAGCGAGTTTTTAGACCTAAAAGTAACATTAGGGGTCACTTAGTCCAACAGTCTTGGTTTTACAAACAAGGAAATGGGTCTCAGAGGTTACTTTTGAAGAGAGAGAGAGAACTTCAGAGATTTTTTCCTTGCAATGAGAAGTCTTAAATTGCATATTCACACTGGGGATTTAAAATAATGCCTCCGTGATCCTGTCATTCAGCTCAAGGTAAGCCTGAGACCTTGATCATAGGTATAAAGAGAATGTGAACAAGCATCCTGAAAATGAGTAAAAGTTATCACCGATCTCAAGAATATTTTACCAACTGTCAACCCTTCATCTTTCTTTACAGGCTTTTCAAATAAAAAATAGCATGCGTTATTAATTTCTAAGGAAGAATGGCTATTATGTAAGATTTTCCATTCTTGCAAGCTGGCAGGAGACCTCAACACACAAAATCAAGAGAGTGAGAATGAAAACAGTAGGCAGGGGGAAGAGAAACATGGACCCAGTGTTTGGGTGCTCTCTCAGCCATCACACTATCAAGACTGTACTGCAACACTTAGAAAAGGCGTAGGCAGGATGAAAATGGTGCCATCTGACAAGCATTTGTCAAGATGACTTTGTGCACAGTTACGAACAAAGTGCAAAGAGAATTCCCAAAGATAAAGGTCTGATTCTATTTCTCCAGACACTTGAGTGAGCTGTTACATGGCATGTCCTTCCCGAAACCAGCTTCTAGAATTCATGACTAAGAATTAGTTTATCAAAATAAAATGCATTACAGATTTGCTTCACTTGAGGGGAAATTAACCTTTCATATTTCAGCAAATGCCTATGGCTAAATATTGTTTGAGATTTATTTGGCATTTTAGCTGTGAGGATACTACTTTTCACTATGTATAAAAAGAAGTATATACTGAATTGAGTCTGTGTTTTTTGCATACACAAAACTCAAAGTAGTTCTCAGTGATGTAGAGTTCTAAGGGTGAGGAATGAATCTTTTAGACATAACTCTTGAAAAATGGTAATCACTAAATAAATGTTTATTGTGGCAATATTATTATTCAAGTCCCCCAAAATAGCATGGAAAGACAAAGCTAAAAAAAGTGATTGTAAGCTGATGATTTTGCCAACCTAAAGGTTTATATATATTATTACTTGTGGATTTTACTTCCTTCGGCAGTAAAAGTCTAAATTCTGCAGTTACTCCCACAAGGGCAACTTGCCGCTATCACCTGGTAGAAATGTCTTCCGTTCGAATTTCAAAGCCAAAGCCCTTTGCAGTCAATATAAAGAAGGCTCCCCTGAGTGGCCAGTTTTCTGAAGCAAAGGAGGCAGGAAGAGATCCAGCCTTTAACGACCGTTTGCAGGTAGCGAACAGGTGGGAGAAGCGCTGCCCTGAAGTGGGCAAGCAGACACAGTATTTGTTACTCACTTACTAGAAACGATCTTTACCTTGCCTTTGTTTGGACAAAGAGAACTTCAGAGATTTTTCCTTGCAATGAGAATCCTTAAATTGCATATTCAGATGAGATTTGGAAAAATGCCTCCGTGATCCTGTCAGTCAGCTCAGGCTAAGCCTAGGACCTTTATCACAGGTATAAAGAGAATCTTATGAGCATCCTGAAAATGAGTAAAAGTTATCACTGATCTCAAGAATCTTGAGACAGGAGACAACTGGTCAGCCTAGTTTTCGAAACAGGTCTTGAGCAGAGTAAAAACAAAAACGATTACCTTACAAATTCTTCATAGTAAGACTGCATTGAAGCGAAGTATCATGGAACGTGTGCTCAAGATCCCATCTGTTATTACCACTACTCCTCCTCCACCACCACCACCATTATTTAAAAATTAAATAATAGCTAACACTTATTAAATGCTTACTATATTAGACACTGTTGCAAGAATCTTACTTGTATTAATCCCCTTAATCTTCTCAACAACCTCATAAGACAGGTAATTTTATTAGCAGCAATTTATCAAAAAGAAACCAAGGCACAGAGAGGTTAAGTAACTTGCTTACGATTACACAGCTAACAAGTGATGGAATCAGGATTTACTTCAAGCACCTTAGTTCAAACTTTCTGCTGTTGCTAACTTCATCTCAAACACTAGCCAGCTAACTGGCCTCATCCATGCCCCGTGCTACTTCCTCCAGGCATTGGGCTTCCACAAGCCCACCTGCCATTTAATTCATTCCCTTCATTTCACAGTTTAGTGAAAGGAGGCCCTGAAAGGTTTACAAGGACATCATGATCGAGACGATTACAGAGGAGACTCTGAGTCTCTCAACTCCAGCTAAGTGCCCTACATTTGTGATCCACGTTCATCAATGAAATTCCATATGTTCTTGTAAGCTGTGGTGCCTTGCAATGAGTTTTGCACATAAAAAGAAAAGTCTTTGATACTCAGCCTCCTTCACTGATATTTTCCGAAGACCTGGCATCTGTCACGTAATACTCTGCCCTTTCCTTTCTCCACTTCCATTTTTCTTTGAAAAATGTTCAGTGGATCAACTGTGAAAACCTTATGATTTTTCCTCACAGACACCACATCCATCTCTCTATCCCTCAAAATAAATTCCACCCCTTAAATAAATGGAACTTCCAATACCAAGATAGCTGTGGTTTGGTTGCTCTCCGAGCTTTGCCTTTGTTCAAAGGGCAGGATGTTAGCACACAGGCTAATTATCTAGATGGAGCTGTGGTTGAAAAGCGGTGGATTTTAGAGACTGCCCTCTCTGTGGCTGATGATTTATCACAATTGAGTATTTTAGGGTTAGGCCTAGGTTTAGAACTAAATTGTTTTCAATTTAAATCCATTGTTGGGAACAGTCCCATGGAATGATTTCTGCTACTCTTAAACCACGCAACAAGGAAAGAACAAATTCACATTTTCACTGACCAAGAAATTGTCAAGATTTTTTAGTTCTTTTATAATTCAGAAACTGCCAGAACTAAATACTGCAACTTTAGCAGGATTGCCATTCTGACTAAGAGTATGCCTGTGAGAGGCGGTGGGTGAGGGGGTAGGACGAAGCAATTTTGGAAGAAATTGAATAATTATTTTTATTTTCCAAGTGCTTTTGATATGATTTAATGTTCTCCCTGTGTAAGAGAGAAACCTTTTGGCTTCATTTATAATATGAAGTCATTTGGGGTTATATGATTCAAAACAACCTTAGCTAAATAAAACTTCAACAATTGAACCCCCAAGAAATGTACTATGAAATTCATATTTTATGTTACACATTGTAGCTGTTTACTCTAAGTAAATATTTTTACAATGTCCAGTTTAATGGATTACATTAGATAAAATTTCCCCACACTTTTCTCCCTTACAAAAGGCCTGAAAACACTTACTTTGCATTGTGTTGGTTACACAAACTGTATTAGTGCAGAGAAAGCGGAAAGCTGTTCATGTAAATAACAAGAGTGATCTGCAGTCCTGCTAGAGCCATAGCAAGAAGGAACTCACCTTGCTGTGTATCGCCAGGCCATGAAATGGCAAGGACTTTATTCTTGTGGAGCCCTCACAATCCCCTACTTTACTGTAGAGCTGCCTCTGGATTTTAGATCTTCAATTTTCCTTTTTTTTCTCTCTTTTTTTTGAGACGGAGTTTCGCTCTTGTTACCCAGGCTGGAGTGCAATGGCACGATCTCAGCTCACCGCAACCTCCGCCTCCTGGGTTCAGGCAATTCTCCTGCCTCAGCATCCTGAGTAGCTGGAGGCACGCGCCACCGTGCCCAGCTAATTTTTTGTATTTTTAGTAGAGACGGGGTTTCACCATGTTGACCAGGATGGTCTCGATCTCTTGACCTCCTGATTCACCAGCCTCGGCCTCCCAAAGTGCTGGGATTACGGGCTTGAGCCACCGCGACCGGCCAGATCTTCAATTTTTCTTATAAAAGTGTTGCTGCTCCTAAAACATGACTATGTCACACTCTTTAACTACCCATTTTCCCTTTCCAAGATGCATACTTTGTATTTGTCATTCTTATGACTGGAAGCCTACGTCAGTATTTGCTGAATGACTGCAGGAATTTTTGAGCACACACATTGTAGGATGTTTTTATCTTTTATGGCCACTTTTTTAAAGGTTTCTCAGTAAGCTTCACATTTGTATTCAATCTTTGAGTGTGGTAGGGAAAAAAAGGCATGCATTATTATTATTATTGTCCCTAAATCATGTTTCTTATTTCTTCCTTTGGTTTCTGGGCAAGCATAGTTTACTTGACCACAGGAATATTTACAGGGGGTGAGGGGGTACAAACTCCCTATCCTTATTCCATTGCCAACTGTAAGAAAAGAGAGTGCAATATTGAAAAGTAACTGCAAGTATGAAATTGATCTAACTTTCCGACATACAAAGACTTGAGTACCTAAGTTCCTAAACTACTACTTATTATTATTATTATTATTTTATGTATTTATTTATTTTGTGATGGAGTCTCACTCTTGTCGCCCAAGCTGGAGTGCAGTGGCACCATCTCGGCTCACTGCAACCTCCACCTCCTGGGTTAAAGCAATTCTCCTGCCGTAGCCTCCCGAGTATCTGGAATTACAGGCATGCCCCACCACACCTGGCTAACTTTTGTATTTTTAGTAGAGACAGGGTTTTGCCATGTTGGCCAGGTTCATCTCAAACTCCTGACCTCAGGTGATCTGCCCACCTCAGCCTCCCAAAGCGCGGTCTGAGCCACCACACCTGGCCCCTAAAATTATTTATCTGTGAAGTGTGGATATGGTCTTCACATTCACAGTTACAAAAAAACTTCAGAAGTGGAAGGGACTTTGAAGTCATATAGCCATTATTCTCATTCTGCAAATGAGGGGAACTGATGTCGTCAGGACAGGTAACTTACTTGGGTCAGAACTAAAGCTTAGGTATTTTCTGCTCTGAAAACAATGACGCTTTCATATTATGAAAAGAAAAAAAAATATATTCTACTTTAGAGTTTTTTTAGGGGTTTTCTCATGTGTTTTATAAACTGTTTAGCAGCTGACACTATTCCAGTTAGAGAAACAAAAAAATTAATTGTAAACTTCAAATATGTGAGCTATTATTTTAAGAAAAATATTCTGCAGATGTTTCCACCTCCTTTGAGAATGGAAAAAAAGGCAATGAGCTTATAGTTCAGCAGAAGAGATTCAGATTAATATTCGGAAATCTAATGTGAAATCCTAGAACTGGTTACTAGGGAATGTTGCAAAATCTCCTCTGGAGAACTTTTGGAATGTGGTGGCTGGCCATTCGTTTCAGAGGCATTATGTGTGTGGCTCATTTTTAGAGCTGGGGGCACAACCTAATTGACTTCTCAGGTTTTGTTGCTCCCCTGAGGTCATTATCTGCTATAGTTAGTACGCGGAGGTGACTGGCTGCTCTTATTTGCAGAATTCAGGATTTGTTGGTGAAGTATATAATTTAGGCTCAGCTTTACATTTGTAGCCATCTTGATAGATGTAAATAAGCAGACTGACCAAAACCAATGAATGTTTATTAGATGGTCTTTCCCACTGCCTCCGTGCAATTGACTGACCAGAATCTGACAGGCTTATTTATTTGGGCTCTCTATTAGTCCATTTTCACACTGCTATAAAGAACTACCTAAGACTGGGTAATTTATAAAGAAAGGAGGTTTAATTGACTCACAGTTCCATATGGCTAAGGAGGCCTCAAAAAACTTATAATCACGGTGGAAGGAGAGAGAGAAGCAAGCACCCTTTTCACAAGGTGGCGGGGGGTGGGGGGAGAGAGAGGGAGAGAAAGTGCAAGGTATGGGGGCAGGGGGCGGGAACAGCCAAACACTTTTAAACCATCCGATCTCATGGGGATTCACTATCATAGGGGAACCGCTCCCACAATCCGGTCACCTTCCACTAGGCCCCTTCTCTTGACATCTGGGAATCACAATTTTAAATGAGATTTGGGTGGGGCCGCAGAGCTGAACTATATTGGGCTCCATCTCAGCACACTTACCCTGCCAGTGGCTTTGTGACTTAGTAAATACTTTAAGCTTGTATTCCTAGTCAGAAAAGCGAAGAGTGAGGAAGCCTGTCCAAGAGCCTGTCTTATGTAACAGAATTCCTTATTTCATGCAAAAAGAGGGCCTTGGTATTCGGAGGGCAAGACGGAGGAAGTGACGGCCCAGTTAGACGGATCAACACCCCGTGAAATAACGCTGGGGCTCTGTCAGTTCATATACCGGACGTCAGCTCCTATAAGTCATTAAACAACAATTTTCAATTTCTGACTTGGACTGTAACAGGAATAACTGTATACAGTCTTGAATTTCAGTAAAATAACCAATCATATAAACACAGGATGGGGACATTATTAATTACAAACTGTAATGTCAAAAAAGACCCAGGAAACGGGTATGGGACTAATGATATAATGCATTTGAAGTATAGTTATATGTGATTTAACAGTAGGAATATGTTCTGAGATATGCATCATTAACTGATTTTGTCATTGTACAGACATCATGGAGTGTACTTACACACACCTAGACGGTGGCACGTGGTACCTACCTAGGCTATGGGGCATAGCCTCTTAACCCCAGCCTACAAACCTATACAGCATGATACTGTACTGAATACTGTAGGGCAACTGTAACACAATGGTAAGTATTTGCGCGTCTAAATATATCTAAACATAGAAAAGAAAATGCATTGCACCACAGACATTATGATGAGTAAGACCTAACTAGGTGACAGGAATTTTTCAGCTCCATTATATTCTTACAGGACCATTGGCATAAATATGGTCCTTTGCTGACTGAAATGTCATTATGCAGCTCATGACTGCATAGTACCTGGGACTTTTTTTCCGTAAATAAAAGCAATGTTGAGATAATGTTGAGTTACTTATAAAAGTGATTAATATTTATAACCTGAGGGTCATTGATCAATGTAGTTACAGAGTTGTTAATATCTCTAATACTAATCAATTTTGCAACAAAGGTACATATCATTGATCAGTTGACCCTAAGGTGGGCTTATTTTAAAATGATCTTAGCATGACAATAAAAGATCAGGTGCCCATCTTTTATCTTATAGCCAAGTTTTGGGATTCATTTTCTCAACGTGCCCTCCTTACCACCCCCCCACCCCCTAACAGTAAGCTACATGTGCACCTCCATATATAAATCAAAAAGGTAAGTTTCTTTAAAAGTTGCTTAGATAGCCGGGCACGGTGGCTCAAGCCTGTAATCCCAGCACTTTGGGAGGCCGAGGCGGGTGGATCACGAGGTCAAGAGATCGAGACCATCCTGGTCAACATGGTGAAACCCCGTCTCTACTAAAAACATAAAAAATTAGCTGGGCGTGGTGGCACGTGCTTGTAATCTCAACTACTCAGGAGGCTGAGGCAGGAGAACTGCCTGAACCCAGGAGGCGGAGGTTGCGGTGAGCCGAGATCGCGCCATTGCACTCCAGCCTGGGTAACAAGAGCGAAACTCCGTCTCAAAAAAAAAAAAAAAAAAAAGTTGCTTAGATAATAATTTTTAAAAAGCAACAAAATTGTAAAAGATAATGAGTTGCTTTTCAAATGTTCTCATCATTATTAATATCCAAGTCAAAAATATGAGGGCTTTCTGTCAACAACCTCTGTAGTCAGAATTTTAAATGGGGAATGAAGCTGAATTGGGTATTTTTGAAAGCCCCTATCAACACTAAGAATTTTGATTGTGAGCATACATCAGTAAATATTGAGAAGTCAAATTTTTCTTGTCCTCAGAAAACTTCCGATTATGTTTAGTCTAATGGGAAAAAAAAAGAAAAGAAAAAAATATAAGCCTAAAGTTTAATTCTCCTAAAGTTTAATACAAAAGTCAACAATTACATTTGACTTTGTCTTAAACTTTGGGAGAATAATGATGATGGAGAAGGTGGGGAGGCTTCACAGAGGAGGCAGAAATAGGGTTGGTCTGGAGGAAGGGAGGTGTTATGGGCTGAGTTGTGTCTTCCAGAATGCATATGTTGAACCCCAAGTACCTCAGAATGTAAGCGCATTTGAAAATAGAGCCTTTAAAGGGGAAATTAAGTTAAAATGAGGTCACTAGGGTGAAGGAAGAGACGATTAGGACACAGACACATGGGGGAAAGACTGTGTGAAGACAGAGGGAGGTAACTGCCATCTACAAGCCAAGGAGAGAGGCCCCAGCAGAACCCAGCTCTGCCAGCATCTTCATCTTGAACTTCTCTATCTCTAGAACTGAGAGGAAAGTCATTTCCATTGAGCCACCCAGTCTGAGATACTTTGTTATGACAACCATAGAAAACTATATGGTAGGACTGAAATCTACAGAGAAATAAAAGGAAAATAATAATTATCTTCCAGGAAAAAAGACTATGGTAAATAAAGAATGCAAAATGAGGTCAGGCATGGATGAGGAACATACTTTTGAAATGAGTCTATATAAGTGACAGGTAACTTCAGCTAACATTGTAGTAAACAGGACTCTTTCCTTTTTTTCCTGTATGTTGTCTTAATAGAGACAAATCTGTCAACCTTCACATCTTTATCCAAAATTTACTTCCTCAGATGTTGTTCCCTACCGTTCTTTCCAAAAACATCGGAACTCTTCTACTCCGTCATTCTCGAACCCTTTACCCTGCTGCTGTACACTGAATGTTTATGTCCCCCCAAATTCATATGTTGACATCTGACGCCCCCTCAAAGTGATGATATTAGAAGGTGGGGCCTACAGGAGATGATTAGGTCATGAGGGCAGAGTCCTCATTAGTAGATTTAGTGCTCTTACGAAAGAGACTCTCGAGAGCTCCCTTGCCCCTTTTATCATGTAAGGATACAGCAAAATGGTGTCATCTATGAACCAGAAAGTAGTTCCTTACTAGACACCCAATCTGCTGGCATCTTGATCTTGAACTTCCCAGCCTCATGAACACTCAGAAATTGCTGTTCTTTTTAAACCACTCAGCCTGTAATATTTTTGCTATAGCAGCCCTAATGACTAAGACACCTGCATCGCTTTTTCATAGCACTCAAATCTGAAATTATAAAATTTATTTTTAATATGTATCACCTGTATCTCCACACTAGTAAATGAGATCTCGACTTTCTAATTCACCACCATCACTTTTTCATAGCACTCAAATCTGAAATTATAAAATTTATTTTTAACATGTATCACCTGTATCTCCACACTAGTAAATGAGATCTCGACTTTCTCATTCACCACCATCGCTTTTTCGTAGCACTCAAATCTGAAATTATAAAATTTATTTTTAACATGTATCACCTGTATCTCCACACTAGTAAACGAGATCTTGACTTTCTAATTCACCACCATATCGCCAATACTCAGAACATTTCCTAGCAATTTGTAGGTTGAACAGTTCAATGGGTATATCTAATGAATGAACTGTCCTGAGAAATGCAATCAAGAGAGAACTTTCTTTGAGAGGCATGGAAAAGCCAGGAAGGCAATTCCGGTGTGCACTGGAGGAGGATTCTGCCTGACTTCCCCTTGCTTTCGGATGGCAAATCTGAGGCTACAAATCTTGTACAAGTGAGAGGCACAGAGGACCAGCCCAGGAGCTGATCAGAGAGGCTTGTCCACACTACACAAGACAGAGACACACATACATATGCAAAGACACGCTGCGTTAGCCTGTGCGAAAGGAAAGTTGGATTCAAGGCAAGGACCAACAGATTAAATATTTAAACAGTCTTCTGTATAGTAAGCCAAAAATCTCATGAGGATAAATGTACAAATAGAATGCTGAGGAGCATCTAGAATTATATATATATCATATTATTCTGTTAGATACATTACATTTCAGGTCACATGAGGAATTTGAAACTCTCTGCAGCCCTGCCCAAATATAGAAAACCATTTAGGGCTGTTCAAAATGCCTAGGATTCGTAATTATTGACACATGATGAATGGCTGCCTTGGGTCAGCTGTTCTGTTTTTTAAGCATTTTTAACAAGTACATTTGAATGGCCATTGCTGTTTTATTCATGTTAGGTTATCATTGTTGCAGTTAACCTCACATTTACTTTGCTAGTATCCTTCCTGGAAAATCTTTGACATTTCAGTTGGTTTCGATTTGTCTTCCTGGTCAAACTCCATTAATAATAACTTAAATTTGAATAGTCCTTTTCAGCTTACAAAGAATTCATATTATCCTTTGTACCCCTAAACAGCTCTGAGGGATAGGCAGAGATTCTAATTTCTATTTTATAGGTGAGAAAACTGAGGCTTCGTGAAGCTAAGGGACTTATCCAAGGCCACAGGCATGGAGAACTGCAGAGCCAAAACTTAAATACAAGTCTTTTGACTTCTTCCACAATGCTTTTGTCATATGACATGATACCTATCACTAAGCCAGCCTGGTTGGCAGAGATTCAATGTTTACACACATTAGATATGGTTATGTTCAAGAACACACACACACACACACACACACACACCAGCTGCCAAATAAATAGAAATCAAAGAAAATATTAAGCACAATTCACAATATTATTGTGCTCCAAATTCTCAGAAAGAGAGGCATGAAAACCCACTATCACCATTTCTTCCCAGCAAATATTCCAAGGCTCCTTCTTTCTCGCCAGGTGTTTGTATAACATTACCCAAATCTGACGTTCTTTTGAGTGATTTGGGAGAACCACCACACCACTTTGACCACCAAAAATATCCTCAGGGACAGAAGAAAAATTAGCAGGAATAAGTAAAGCAGTAAATTCTAACCAGGGCCCTTACATAAATATTCAAGCTAAAACTGAACAAAGTTTATTTAAATAAAGAGCCAGAGAAATGGTAGATGGCAGACCTAAGGAGGTAGTTTTCAGGAGAGAAAGGCCAAGCCTATGAGAGGAAATAATTGTAGTAAAGCGGGATCCCACTGGGTCTTTGGTATTCAACTGGTATTCTTCCAGGCATTTCATCTCCTTCCAGTTTTCCAGTATTTCATGAGATTGTCCTGGTTTAAAGATTATTAAGTATAATCCAACACATCCACTGAATTGATGGCAGGGTGAAGGGCCAAACATGCTAGCTTATTATTAAAGACTTCACCACATGTCTGGGGTTCATTAATTAAATTCATTTGTGCCCAAAAGTTGAACTGAGTATCAGCTTATACATTACCAAATATTACCACACGTTTCTGGTATGGATTAACGCTTTCAAATCTCCAGTAACTGCCTTACAGATGTGGAACGTTAGAGGTAGGCAAGACCGAAGAGAACATCCAAGTCTTACTTTAACAAATGAAGAACTTAAGGAAACTTGTTTACATACACATAACTAGACAAGAAATACATGCTGATCTTTGAGTGAAAAAAGCAAAAAATACAAGTGTGTATAGTATGCTGTAACTTATGTTTGAAAGGGATGCATATTATATGTGCATATCCATAGGCTATCCAAAAAATATAAGGGAAAATTATTGCTTCGACTATAAGGGATTTTAAATACTGGAGAACAGAAGCAGGAGAAAAATTTACTTTTTGCTAGATATCCTTTGCTACTCAATAACTGTTCACACATCTGGTCACCCCTCATAAGAGTAGAAGCTCTCTGATGGTAAGGCCCACTGATCATATTATATTCATCTTAGTAATCCCAAAAGGGCCTAGCAAGTGTTTCTTCATTTTTTTCAGGGGAAAAATGGCTAGTTAGTATATTTAGAAAACTTGCAAAGCATTGAATTTTGTGGTAGGGATTCATATTAAATATTTTCTCAGGTGCTTCTTATTCACCAATCCTTTGGTAGCCTGTTTACACTCTTAGCATTACTTTTAAATAGGATATTGCAAAGGCAACACATATTTTCTAAGCAGTGGAAAACGATGATCCAGAAACAAGTAAGGTAGAAACAAAGAAAACAACTCTCGTGAGAATGGAAATTGAATTATTTATAGACAAAAGTTTTCTCAAAATTTTCCAAAGGATACTTCACTAAAAATTGTGAGAAACTTGCCACTTCTCTCTCTCTCTGCAGCATTATGATGACATGCCCCTTAAGATTCAAATTTTCATCAAGTCCCTTAATAGAGTGTGAGCATGCAGTGGGTGTATGCCCAGCGTTAGTTCCACACGGGGCAGGGACGGGCAGGCAGAATACGCAACACACTTAAGTGTGTCCCACACTCGCCCCCTAGTGTGCCCTTGCCAACACTGCACTTCTCTGGGCTGTCTGGTTTTGGGCCTAGGGCATTTCCAGAGGTCTTTTCAAGCTGGTTTTTATAAACAGATGAGCGCCATTTATATTTATTCTGTTAACTGCCGATTTGCAAAAAGTGCTCTTAAGGGGCTTAGAAGCAGCCTATTCTTATGAAGACTTAAACATCTCGCTCTTATTTATACAGCTAATTTGCTTCATAAACTCTCTTTCACAAAAGGACAAAGACTTTAACGGTCCAATTAATTTCTAAACTAATGAATTCATAGTATTTAAATACAAGAAATAAAGGTGTGTCATCATGATAGTGATTTTTAAAATATTTCATACCGTCACATGAAGAAGTATTTTCTCTTCGATTCAGAAGACTTACGCAGCCTTTTGCTGTTTGCTCTTTACAATTTTTTGTGAATACATCAAAGTAGCCCTCATCTGGCATATGAAAAATCTCTACTGTGGCATAAAGCCTATAAATTATTAACTGTTTCCATTTAGAATAGGATTCTGGTACTTATTAACAAAGCCTAACTTGTCACCAGTTCTGCCTCCTTCTATCAGAATGTATTGTTACGATTAGGTTTCATGCAAATGTACACTGCCCAAACTAACAGCAGCTTAAAGAAGATAGAACTTCGGTGGGTGCGGTGGCTCATGCCTGTAATCCCAGCACCTTGGGAGGTCGAGGCGGGTGGATCACGAGGTCAAGAGATGGAGACCATCCTGGTCAACATGGTGAAACGCCATTTCTACTAAAAAAAAAAAATACAAAAAATTAGCTGGGCATGGTGGCACGTGCCTGTAATCCCAGCTACTCGGGAGGCTGAGGCAGGAGAATTGCCTGAGCCCAGGAGGCGGAGGTTGCGGTGAGCCGAGATCGTGCCATTGCACTCCAGCCTAGGTAACAAGAGCGAAACTCCGTCTCAAAAAAAAAAAAAAGAAGATAGAATTTCACTTCTCTCTGGGGTAAACAAAGTCCAAATTTAAGGATTGGTATGGCATCTCATGTTTAACCAGGCCTGAGGCTTCGTCTGCCTTGTTTTATGAACCTCTTTGCACTGCATTCACCTCATGGTCCAAGATGTGTGGTCTGTTTCCAGCAACCTATCAGCAGTCCAACCAGAAAGAAGGAGGAAGGGGAAGACATGCCCACTCTGTTTTAAGATTCTTCCTGGAAGGGGCACCCATGATAACTACCCCCAGTTGGCCAACATGGCTGAAATGGCCCTGCCTGGCTGAAATGTCTTCATTCTGGGCTGCTCTGTTCCCAGGTGAAGACAGGAAATCAGGGGAAGAAAGGCAGAGTCAATATGGGGACGACCAGCAGTCTCTCCCACAGTCTATATTCCTACCAGTTGCCTTTATTTGACAGATTCTACTCTTATTCTTTGTTTTCTGTAGAAAGTTCACATTTTCCTTTTCACGTGCTTTCTGTCATGAAGTTCTGATGTGAAAGACTGTTTCCTTTTTGCTTTTCCTACCTTCTATCTCTAAATAAACTCAAGTCACTTGGCTTTGCAGAGTTTCACCAAGTTGGTGCACTGGTTCCTCCCACAGGTGATGGCTGTGCTGCCCGACCCTCTGCAGCTGCTGGGAGTGCTGCTTACCATTGCCCTGAGCTCCATCAGGCTCATTCAGGCTGGTGCCTACTATGGGATCAAGCCGCTGCCACCTCAAATTCCTCCTCAGATGCCACTGCAAATTCCACAATACCAGCCCCTGGGTCAGCAAGTACCTCATATGCCTTTGGCCAAAGATGGCCTTGCCATGGGCAAGGAGATGCCCCAGTTGCAGTATGGCAAAGAATATCCACACCTACCCCAGTATATGAAGGAAATTCAACCGGCACCAAGAATGGGCAAGGAAGCAGTACCCAAGAAAGGCAAAGGTAATATCATACTCCCAGGCTGTTATTAATGACAGCTTTCCAAACCTCTAAATTATGGGATCAGAGGGTGAAGATAAACTTTAGAAACTTTAGTTTTAGAATTTTTTATTGGCATTTTTCAAATGCCTACCGCGTTCTAAAGCCTATTCTTGAAAAGTTCTGGCCTTAAAGAGACAGATAAAATTACCACTTATGTTTTACTTTAACTAGCATCAGATGAAATCAAAGATATTAAATCACAATAGTCTACTACCCCCTTATTATTTATTTATTTATTTATTTATTTATTTTTGGGGGACGGAGTTTCGCTCTTGTTACCCAGGCTGGAGTGCAATGGCGCGATCTCGGCTCACCGCAACCTCCGCCTCCTGGGTTCAAGCAATTCTCCTGCCTCAGCCTCCTGAGTAGCTGGGATTACAGGCAAGCGCCACCATGCCCAGCTACTTTTTTGTGTTTTTAGTAGAGACGGGGTTTCACCATGTTGACCAGGATGGTCTCGATCTCTTGACCTTGTGATCCACCCGCCTCGGCCTCCCAAAGTGCTGGGATTACAGGCTTGAGCCACCGCGCCCGGCACCCCTTATTATTTATTTATTCAAACATTCAGCAACTCTCTCTAGTGAGCACCTATTTGTGCCAGGCTCTGTGCCAGATGCTGGGAGCTAAAGCAGTGAAAAAAAGAAAGGTGACACATAAGTCTTCTGAACGAGGAGAACAATGTTGTAAGGGCCTGCTGTGTTACAAGAAAAGTCACGTGAAAGCATTCTGTGAACCAAGTATTATGGAAGTGCAAGTGGTTTTAATACTACTCTAATTACATGTGTCAATCAATAGATCGACAGAAACAAACTAAGAGTATAGACTGCATCTAGGGATGACACCCGAAAATCTCTCCTGTTGCTTTCTAGGCATATTTATTTAGCACCTACAGAATGCTCCTCACTGTGATAGACACTTGACGGTAAATTCAGTTGGTTTGTGCGGAGTTCTCAGAAACCTGGCATTTGTAAGAAAAAGCTCCATCAGAGCAGCAATTACCTTTGAGAAGTGGAGCCAGTCCCACTAGTCCCTATGATGGCAGGAAGCTCCACTTCTGGAGAACTACTGGATTTGGAGCTCAGAGGTCTAGAAGCGTGAATGCCAGTAATGAGAGAGACCTCGTCATTTGACCTTTCTGAGCCTATTTGCTTGATTTGTCAAATCAGATTGTTGGGTAAATAAAGCGCGGAGTAAATGCTAAAGCACCATAGGAACCTGAAGTTGCTAAAACTGCTCATTCAATAAATCCCCAGTAAAAACAGAGGAAGTTCCAGGCACTGTGCTACACACCAGGGTTCCTGATTCATCTCTCCCCAAATAACTCCTCAATACAGTAACTACCCAATTCACTGGTTAGAAATAGCACGACTGAGTAGTACCATAAGCATAACTATTCACGTAAAGAAAGTATTCCTGACTTTCTTCTCTTTAGGAGCTAGGATTCTACTAGAAGGTTATCTCCAACATTTCTTTTCCTTCCTTTCGTGAATGGCTTGCCTGGCCTTTGGCATTTCTTGTCCTCACTCTGATGGGTGCTCATATTTTAAAAGAATATGAGTTCTCTGTTTGCATGTTATTCCCTGACAGGAGCTCAGTGAAAAGTACAATGGTCAGGATTAAGGTGCTACTAATGACCTAAGTATTATGCCAAGAAGATATAGGGACCATACACTTCACTTCTCCATGTCACCCCTTAGTCCCAGCAGCATGGCAGACCCAGAGTTGTGTTTATCTGAAAGGCACAACATATTCATTGTAACAGCATGTGCTTTGCATTGCAATAACCATTTAAGAAACTGTGACACCTTTCACATCTGTTCTCTAATCTTGTAGTGTGGCTGTATTATTCTTATTCTTGTTGTATAGATAGGCAAGCAGAGATGCTGATGGCTTAAGGGACCCAGTCACAATCTCATGCCAAGACCAGAAGATAAGCAGAGTTTTTGGCTCCTAAACCAAGCTCTCAACTTCATCCATATTGTTTATCATTCAAAAATATCTTATTCGTCTCTCCTACTTAAAAGCCAGATTTGCATATGAGAAATTATTTGTTAAATTAACAAACATTTGAGGCTTAGGAAATCCTACAGCACATTGAGGAAATTAAATGAATCTACTGACGAAAGGAGAGATGTGGACAGATGTTATTGAACCACGTACAAAATAATTCTATTCTTTCATTTTATAATCCACACCTTACTGTATTTAAGCATAAGAGGAAATATTTTGGGCATAAGTTATTATATTTAAAAACTCTGTCAGGCACAGAAAGAAAAATCCTGCATATTCTCGCTTAAATGTGCAATCTAAAACAATCGAACTCATAGAAACCCAGAGGAGTAGCCGGGCGCGGTGGCTCAAGCCTTTAATCCCAGCACTTTGGGAGGCCTAGGCGGGTGGATCACGAGGTCAAGAGATCGAGACCATCCAGGTCAACATGGTGAAAGCCTGTCTCTACTAAAAATACAAAAAATTAGCTGGGCATGGTGGCGCGTGCCTGTAATCCCAGCTACTCAGGAGGCTGAGGCAGGAGAATTGCCTGAACCCAGGAGGCGGAGGTTGCGGTGAGCCGAGATCGCGCCATTGCACTCCAGCCTGGGTAACAAGAGCGAAACTCCATCTCAAAAAAAAAAAAAAAAGAAAAAAAGAAACCCAGAGGAGTGTAATCCTAGCACTTTGGGAGGCCAAGGTGGGTGGATCACCTGAGATCAGGAGTTCAAGACCAGCCTGGCCATCGCGGTGAAACCCCAAGTTGAAAACAAAACAAAACAAAAAAACAAAAAACAAAAAACAAAAAAAAAGAAATCCAGAGGAGAATGGTGGTTACCACAGGTGTTGGGGTGGGGTAGAAGAGAGAGAATGGAGAGAGGATGGTGAAAGGTTTAAAGCCTCAGTTAGGAGAAATAAGCTGTTTTTTGGATAGCTATTGCATAGTATAGTGAGTACAGGCAATAATAATGTATTACACACTTCAAAAATCACTAAAAGAGTAAATTTCAAATATCTCACCAGATAAAAATAAGTATTTGAGGTGACAGATATATTTAGCTTGATTTAATTATTTACCTTGTATTCATAAATCATAGCATCACTTTGTACCCCATAAATAAAATACAACTATGATTTGGGTAATCACTTCAATATTGTTTAAAACACACACACAGGCACACGCACACGCGCACACACACACGTACTCAGAATAAATGAGATGAAAAAATATATAAATGTCAAATGGTTATCCCTGAGTAGTGGGCTTATAGCCAACTTTGATTTTTCTTTATACATCTTTGAATCTTCCAAATTCACTGTAATAAACACACCATAATATCTCTAAGTTTTACACTTGGAAAATTGTTCCTTCTTCAGTAGTTTTTAGCTTCTTTGCTTAACCAATGCGGATACAAGCAGCTGCACATATCAGTTATCAAAACACACCTCAAATACACAAAAAGAAAATTGTCAGCTCAATTTTTCTCCCTTTTTGTTTTGCTTGTTTGAGACAGAGTTTTGTTCTTTCGCCCAGGCTGGAGAGAAGTGGCACAATATGAGCTCACTGCAACCTCCGCCCTTGCCCTCCCCCAACTCCGGGTTCAAAGGATTCTTCTGCCTCAGCCTCCCAAGTAGCTGGGATTATAGGCGTGTACCACCACACCCAGCTAATTTTTGTATTTTTAGTAAAGACAGAGTTTTGCCACGTTGGCCAGGCTGGTCTTGAACTCCTGACCTCAGGTGATCCATCTGCCTTGGCCTCCCAAAGTGTCAGGATTACAGGTGTGAGCCACCGCGCCCAGCCTGATTTTTCTTTAAGTTCTAGAAGATGAGCATATTATTCCTAGTCTTTCCTCTTGATAAGTATTAGGCAAACATGTTAGAACTAAATCATAGTTATCAGTACTTCACTGACGTGAGGGACAATCTACTAACCAATCTCTCTCTCTCCCCCATACCCCTTCTCTCTCTTCTCTTTCCCAGTAGAAATACCATTAGCCAGTTTACGAGGGGAACAAGGTCCCCGTGGAGAGCCCGGCCCAAGAGGACCACCTGGGCCCCCTGGTTTGCCAGGTCATGGGATACCTGGAATTAAAGGAAAACCAGGGCCACAGGGATACCCAGGAGTTGGAAAGCCAGGTATGCCTGGAATGCCAGGGAAGCCAGGAGCCATGGGCATGCCTGGGGCAAAAGGAGAAATTGGACAGAAAGGGGAAATCGGGCCGATGGGGATCCCAGGACCACAAGGACCTCCAGGGCCTCACGGACTTCCTGGCATTGGGAAGCCAGGCGGGCCAGGGTTACCAGGGCAACCAGGGCCAAAGGGTGATCGAGGACCCAAAGGACTACCAGGACCTCAAGGCCTTCGGGGTCCTAAAGGAGACAAGGGCTTCGGGATGCCAGGTGCACCAGGAGTGAAGGGCCCTCCGGGAATGCATGGCCCTCCCGGCCCTGTCGGGCTGCCAGGAGTGGGCAAGCCAGGGGTGACAGGCTTCCCTGGGCCCCAGGGCCCCCTGGGAAAGCCAGGAGTTCCAGGAGAACCCGGGCCACAAGGCCCTATTGGGGTGCCAGGGGTTCAAGGGCCTCCTGGGATACCTGGAGTTGGAAAGCCAGGCCAGGATGGGATCCCAGGCCAGCCAGGATTTCCAGGCGGCAAAGGGGAGCAAGGACTGCCAGGGCTGCCAGGACCCCCAGGCCTTCCAGGGATTGGGAAACCAGGCTTCCCAGGACCCAAAGGTGACCGGGGCATGGGAGGTGTTCCGGGGGCTCTTGGACCAAGAGGGGAGAAAGGACCAGTCGGTGCCCCAGGAATAGGGGGTCCTCCGGGAGAGCCAGGCCTGCCTGGAATCCCAGGTCCTATGGGCCCTCCAGGTGCTATTGGTTTTCCTGGGCCCAAAGGAGAAGGTGGGGTTGCAGGGCCACAGGGGCCACCAGGTCCCAAGGGTGAGCCAGGCCTTCAAGGCTTCCCAGGAAAGCCTGGTTTCCTCGGTGAAGTAGGGCCTCCTGGCATGAGGGGTTTGCCAGGTCCCATAGGGCCTAAGGGGGAAGCTGGGCACAAAGGCTTGCCAGGACTCCCTGGTGTTCCAGGGCTTCTCGGACCGAAAGGAGAGCCAGGAATCCCAGGGGATCAGGGTTTACAGGGCCCCCCAGGTATCCCAGGGATTGCAGGCCCTAGCGGCCCCATTGGACCACCTGGGATTCCAGGCCCCAAGGGGGAGCCAGGCCTCCCAGGGCCTCCCGGGTTCCCTGGTGTAGGAAAACCTGGAGTGGCAGGACTTCATGGCCCCCCAGGGAAGCCTGGTGCCCTTGGTCCTCAAGGCCAACCTGGCCTTCCAGGACCCCCAGGCCCTCCAGGACCCCCAGGACCCCCAGCTGTGATGCCCCCTACACCAGCACCCCAGGGAGAGTATCTGCCAGATATGGGGCTGGGAATTGATGGTGTGAAACCCCCCCATGCCTATGGGGCTAAGAAAAGCAAGAACGGAGGGCCAGCGTACGAGATGCCTGCATTTACCGCTGAGCTAACCACACCTTTCCCACCGGTGGGGGCCCCAGTGAAGTTTGACAAACTGCTCTATAATGGCAGACAGAACTACAACCCGCAGACGGGCATCTTCACCTGTGAGGTCCCTGGTGTCTACTACTTTGCATACCACATTCACTGCAAGGGGGGCAACGTGTGGGTTGCTCTGTTCAAGAACAACGAGCCCGTGATGTACACGTACGATGAGTACAAAAAGGGCTTCCTGGACCAGGCGTCTGGGAGCGCAGTGCTGCTGCTCAGGCCCGGAGACCGAGTGTTCCTCCAGATGCCCTCAGAACAGGTTGCGGGACTGTACGCTGGGCAGTACGTCCACTCTTCCTTTTCAGGATATTTATTGTATCCCATGTAAAAAAAAAAAGGAAAGAAAGGAAGAAAAGAAAGATTTTATAGAAGAAAATGACGTACTAAAAAATCCAAATGAAAAACCTAATTGCTTCAAAACATTTATATAGTTGGAAAGTTATATTTAAGTGAAAATTTGGACCATCGTGTACAAATAAAAACTAAGATGCATGTTTAATACTTTGCACAGCAGCCTGTAATTGAGAATGATGGGATAGATTTATGTATCAAGTACTGACACTTGGTTGTACCCACTGGAATCATATTAGCTATTACATGTTGTATGCTTCCACAATAACCTGCTTATTCAGATCAGTCGAAATATATCAGTATGAAAGATCATAGCTAATGAAAGGCACTCACTCATATTGTTTACTTTAAAATATTTATAAATATGCCTTAAAGAAATGTAAATGATAACAATTACATACCGTATTTACTTGCTTAATTTCCTCTGGATTTGTGTAGATACCTGATATGGAATGTATGGTGGGGAGACCTGTAGTGTTACCACCCCACTGGTAGGGAGCTCTGGGGACCCCGGTAATGCTTTAGTCAAAGGGATATCTCTCTCAGGTCAGAGACTGTGTCTTTTAGTAACAGGAGTTCTGGTCAGATTCGTGTGTCTGCTGTCTGTAACAGAATGAGTGAACCAATCGACCATCCTGAATTTATTCAGGGCTTTCTCTGTTCCCAGCACTGGGTAAGGCACTTTTGTGGAGCATTAGACAGTACCTCACAAGGAGCTAGAGAACCAGATGGGAGACATGAGCAGTCATTAACTCACTTGTTCCCCAGAGTTCTATTTTTTTTTTTTCGGTGACTTATTTTCCTATTTTCTTCCCTTCATGTAATTTTCACTATGGCCCAACTAATACAAACACCTGGAAATTACAAGAAAAAAAAAAAAAAAAAAACTCTTCCTCCAATAACTCTCCAAATTTGTAGAATATATATTTTAATAGCAGATATCAGTTATGCTTATATAGCATTACAAATTATCCTCCTTTGACTACACATACAAACAACCACAATCTGGTTCTAATCATGGAGATATTAGTAATTTTTAGTAACTGTGAATTTTGAAGACATTTCTCTGTGTAGCATGTGTGCAAACTGATATATAATTTGAGGTTCCAAAGTCATTTTTTTTTAAGATGGAGTCTCACTCTGTCACCCAGGCTGGAGTGCAATGGCACGATCTTGGCTCACTGCAACCTCGACTTCCTGAGTTCAAGTGATTCTCCTGCTTCAGTCTCCTGAGCAGCTGGGACTATAGTCGTACATCACCGTCCCCGGCTAATTTTTGTATTTTTAGTAGAGATGGTTTTTCACCATGTTGGCCACACTGGTCTCAAACTTCTGGCCTCAAGTGATTCACCTGCCTCGGCATTCCAAAGTGCTGGGATTACAAAGTGGCTCACACCTGGCCAAGGTCAATTTTTAAAATCCAAACCATACTTTATTGGTAAGGGGGGACTTTTAGAATTACATAGAAAAATTAATATTTGAAAAAAATAATTCTGAAATTTTGAATTTGAAATGGATGTGCTGCTTCCAGTTGTAGGCAGTACATTTATAAGAAAAGAGAGCTGTTTCTTTAGAAGCAGACTGTGGAAGGGCTACGTAGAATGTCAAAGGGCAACAAGAGCCTGTGTTTTTTATGTCACTCTGTACTAGGCACAAATGAAAGAGCAATACAAGCCTGAAAAAGAGAAATAAATATTTTCCCAGGTTTTTACTTGGGCATATACTAACCGCTTTGGGCATTCTAAACTGGTCTCAAAACACAGAAAACCCATTTCGAGCCTGCTATTAGCCTGCTGCTGACACTAATAGTCACTTGGAGCAATAATGTGGGGTTATGGTGGTGGAATCTTGTATATATATATATATTTTTTTTTGTCAAAAATAAAAGAGTGAGTTAAGGGGATAGATATAGACAGAAAAATACACAAATAAATACGGTATAAAAACACAGGGAAATGTGTCTTTGTCAAATCTGAATCATTATTACCATCACAACAATTCTTCTCTTGGCCAATATCTCTTTTCCCTATACAGTATACAAGCACCATTTCTTCTCAACTTTTGAGAAATTAGTCCATGACCACAGAGTTTCTTACTCACTGCTAACTATACAACGGTCTTTTCACAACAAAAAGATGTCCTACACAACCTTTGTTTTCAAAGCAGACAGCATCTACGTGGTCAAATATCCTTTGGGTTGGTCTTGAGGATACTGGTTTTGGGCTGACGACTACGGAGCAACGTGGATCCATTGGGCTCCTTCTGCTAAACAGCCACATTGAAATAGTTTGAAAGCAAGTCAAATCAGGTGATTTGTAAGACTGTATTTATCTGTACACGTATGGGCTTTCAATTCCCATCAAGCAAGAGAGAAATTATCTCTTTAGTTAAAACCAAATTTCACTTTTCAAAATATCTTCCAACTTATTTATTGGTTGTTACTCAATTGCCTGTGTGTGTCTGTGTGTGTGTCTGTGTGTGTGTGTGTGTGTGTGTGTGTGTGTATGTGCACGTGCATGTGTATGTCTGTATATTATCAGGCATAGGTTTCTAACTTTTAGATAGAAGAGGAGCAACATCTATGCTAAATACTGTGCATTCTACAATGGTGCTAATCTCAGACCTAAATGATACTCCAATTAATTTAAAAAAGAGTTTTAAATAATTATCTATGTTCCTGTATTTCCCTTTTGAGTGCTGCACAACATGTTAACATATTAGTATAAAAGCAGATGAAACGACCACGTATTCTAACGTCTAGGGATTGTGCTATAAGCCCTATTTAGTTCAAAAGTAACCAGAACTCTTCCATGTGAAATGGACCAAACTCATATTACTGTTATGTAAATACAGTGTTTTAATGCAGTATGACATCCCACAGGGGAAAAGAATGTCTGTAGTGGGTGACTGTTATCAAATAGTTTACAGAATACAATGAACAGTGAACAGACTGGTAACTTGTTTGAGTTTCCATGACAGATTTGAGACTTGTCAATAGCAAATCATTTTTGTATTTAAATTTTTGTACTGATTTGAAAAACATCATTAAATATCTTTAAAAGAGTGTTTCTCATCTTGTTCATATCATTCAGCTGACACTGAACTTCACAAGTATTTTTTAATTCCTGCTTTTATGACTTTGGTGTTGAAATAGAGACCTACAATGTGCATAGAACAATTTATTCCTCTTTGACATAAGAGCTCCTAGGATAAGCAGTCTAGGACTCCCATGGTAGTTCCAATCAGGGCCCCAGGCTCCTTCCATTTTACTGCTCTTCTACCTCAAGGGTGTTACCCTCATCTCCATGATCCAGGATACTAATCATCAGTCACACTGTATCCCCAGGGAGGATGAGCAAAGCAGGAAGGACAGGACATGCTTTTTGTCTTAAGGGACTCAACCTAGCAGCTGCTTGGATCACACTCTCCCACATTCTGTGGCTCCAAAGTCACATGACCACAAGAAGCTGTAAGGAAGTGTGGGAAACTGAATTCTATATAACCGTATGCCCAGCTAAAAATCAGGGATTCTAGCAGTATGGCAGAAGGGAGAATCAATATTAGGGAATAGTTAGCTGCTGCATGGGCCACTTCTACCACAAAAGAAAATGCCCATGGACTTCTCTTTTCCCACAAAAGACCCATCTTCAAATACTCCATTCTATTTCAGTCTGCCACACAAAAGCCAAATATTTTGAGGGGAGACAGTGGTAAGTGGAGGTAAAGGGAAGAAGCAGACCTGTTTGAAGAGCCTAAGGGTCTTCGTAAGCACCACTGAGAAGAAAAGAATTATTCTGTGACAACTTACCAATCCCAGAATGATCATAACTTACCCTGTCTAGAATATTATAAAGGGATTATTCAAATCATTCAATAAGCAAGGATGTACCACCAGTCTATGGCTGGTTAACTTACTTGTTTAAACCATCAGGCTGGAAACTCAAGACTACAACTTCCATTTCCATACAGCCCAGTTAGTTTGATTTTATTTCAGAGCCAAATACACTTACCTCACAGTCATCTTACTGGCATACAGCGTCATCACAAAAGTGAATGGAAGAACAGATAGAGGAAATGGAGGAAGGGAAGAATAAATGGTTAGAATTCGGAATGCTGAACACCAGGGCAAATATCATCGCTATTGCTAAATAAAGGAAATCAAAATACACATCTTACTTATAATGGGTGTATAGTATCCCTTTATATGAAAACAGAACCCAAATAAAGTAGCCCCTACATGGTGCCTGATACCACTAAGCAATGTGAGGCATACAAAAGCAACAGAAAACATAACCCGTCTTCTTAAAAAATTATCTTCTGTTTGGAGGGTATCAAGATGTTAAACAGAAAATTGACTTCCAAGAGCAGAGCCTGCACAGAGCAGAGTGGTGTGATGCTGACTGGATTCATATGTGCTAGAGAAATTCAGAAAAAGACAGCTCCATGCTGTCCTCTTCCTGTGAATACCTTCTCTGACTTGTCTGCGGAGGAACATCCTCACCCTTCAGGGTCATTTTCTCCCCGACATCGCCAGCGTGCCTCATACATTCCTGTCCCTTCACTGTTCCTGCTTTGTAACTGAACCACTTGTCCGTCTTCCCTGTTAGAGTATAAGCTTATTGAGAGCAGGCTAGTTCTTTTTTCATCCACAGCCAATCATAGAGTAGTGGTCTGATACCAGAGTTGAGGAAAGAATGAATCACTGAAGAATGCTGTGGGGTGAGGGGTGGGGGCAGGCAGTCCTAACCTGGAAGTAAGGTTAGACCAAATGGCAGGAAACTCTCTTCCAGCTCAGGCATTCAAGATTATATGGAAGCTAACTGTGGGATAAAAATCTCATATTGTTATTTGGAGAGGTGATCTGTAAAGAAATGCAGAATTTGGATGGATGGACCATGAAAGCATCCAAAGAGAAACCGCTTTCTCCTTCTCTAACGGAGTGGAGAAAACCAGGTGTATATGTGTATGTGTCTTGGATGGCGGGAGGGAAGGAAGCTGAGCTCAGGGAAATGGTCTGACTAGATCAGAGCACCCACCGAAGGACTAGCAAAGGAAATTAATAACTCAAGGAGGGTTAAGTGACAGTGCTTTACATACAGGGAAGAGACATTTCTATTTTACCTTAATATGCAAAAAGATACTATAGATACTTGCAGGAAAATGGTATAAAAATAGGTCTTTGGGAAGAATTATTTTGACGATTCTATGAAGCTCACACTGAAGAAGGCAGGTTACAAGCAGTAAAACCAATCGCGAGGGCAGACCAGCTTTTATGCGGAGGTGAAAGGCTGAGTGATGGCGAAGGGCCCTAAATAGACCTTGCACGTGAGGAGGTAGAAGCAGATACATTCAGGCGTCAGAGTTTGAGGGCCGCATGACCATGAAGCTGACTCAGGGCCTCAGAACTGGGATGATGAAGAAGGGAAAAACTGAAGAGCTAGCTGAAAGACTGAATTGAACTTGGGGTCAACACTAGATGGCCTTGTAAGAGAGAAGGAAGCTTGGCCCCAAAGGAAGGAAACGTGGTCCCAAATGGCAGTTTCCTCCCATTGACAAACTTGGAAAACGGGGATGGCCATCGACAGAAATGGGCAGGCAATTAGTAGAACCCGTGCCAGGCAGGACACAGGGGAAGACACCCGGTTTGCTTATAGACTTGTTGAATTTGATCTGATGGTGGGTTTTTTATTTTGCTAGGGCTACCATAACAAAGTGCCAGGGACAGAGTAGGCTTAAATAATATAATTTATCACAGCCCTGGAGGCTAGAAGTTCAAGATCAGTGTCAGCAGGGTTGGTTTCTTCTAAGGCTTCTCTCCTTGGCTCACAGATGGCCATCATTTCTCTCTTCCTTCACATGGTCTTCCCTGTATCTGTGTCTGAATCTACACTTTCTATAAAGACACCAGTCATATTGAATTAGGGCTTAACTTTGTGACACACTCATCTTAAATTAATGACTTAAAGGCCCTATTTCCATATATGTCACATTCTGAGGTCCTAAGGTCCTGCAGATTAGGACTTCAACATACACATTTGGGGGACACAATTCAGTCCATAACAGTGGAGGATGCTTGTGCTCCAAAGATGTGCTTTTGGTAGAAAGATCAAGGGTAGAATTGTGAGCCTGAAGAGAGGCCTCATGACCTCTTGTAGTAAGAGGGAGAAAAAAGACTGACCTATAATTAGTAACACCATTTGCAGACCAAAATAATTAAATTTCTTTACAATTTCCTCCTTTACTTACTGCAGGAATTTATTTTATCCTTCATTTCATCAAAGATACGACAAAGGTAAACATCATCCAAATACATATGGAATTACGAAGAATTCCAAACATGCAGAACCAACATAGAGTTGAAACCAATCAATCATGTCTTATTATATTTTGAGTTTCTCTCTTTAATGGTTCTTGTGACCACTAAAATGCAAATGTTCATGCTCATCCCATATTCTGAATAACAAAAACATCTCTGAAGTAGCCTTAGGATTATCTTTTAACAGAGAGTTGCACACAATTTTGAATATTTTCTTCCATTTTACAGAACCAATACTTGTGTCCAGACAAATTTTATTCTCAAACAGGTTATCCTTTATGAGTCAAAATCATCTAATAATGAGTCATTATTAGAAAAAAAAAAAATTTTTTGCTAATTCCTGAGGATACATGTAATGGAATTTAAATCAAAGTGGGGCACATCATCTCACTCTAATAAGTTACTCAGAAGCTTCTTGTGTGTATTACTGAAACACTGGACCATCTAATCAAATTTTCCTGAGACATATCCAGAACCTTTTCCAGAGACTTTTTTGTTTGCTATCTTATTTTAAGTAAAAATAGATTTGTATTAGAATCAAAGATACTTCTAAATGAAAATTTACAAATCTTGTGGACATCTACATTTCACATGCCTTATTAAAACCATCAGGGCCTAAAAATTAGTATTTAATGAGCACAGCCAAGTCAGTTTTCATCTGACAAGTGAGTGGCTGGCAGCAATTTTCACATCTGCACTCCATTCATGGAATGAAAGACACAGGGGAAAAGCTGATGGAACACTGATGACTCTCCACTTGCCTACTACTAATAATAGTCATCTTTCCTCAGCAAAGACGATGCTGTCCTTGCTATTTATTCTGCCAAACAAGAGGCAATATTAAAAAAAAATCTCAGGAGAGGGTTCTGGGGTCAAACCAAGAGAGAACAAATCCCAGCGCCTCTGTTTACCAGCTGTGGTACCTTGAGCCAATTACTTAACCTCTCTAAACTTCAGTTTTTGCACCTATAAAATAGTAAATGATAACAGTAAGTACCTTCTACACTAGTTGGAAAGGGAGGTGAAGTAGGAGGATGTGGTATGGAGGGTGGATTAGTCCATTAGTCACTGCTACAGAGAAATACCTGTGAATGAGTAATTTATTGTTTATATATTTACTTATGAGACAGGGTTTTGCTCTGTTGCCCTGGCGGAAGTGCAGTGGTGCAATTATAACTCGCTGCAGCCTCAAACTCCTGGGCTCAAGCAATCCTCCTGCCTCAGCCTCCCAAGTAGCTGGGACTACAGGCATGCATCACCATGCCTGGCTAGAGACTGGGTAATTTATGAAGAAAAGTTCAATTGGCTCACAGTTCCACAGACTGTCCAGGAAGCATGGCAGCATCTGCTTATGGGGAGGCCTCAGGAAGCTTTTATTCATGGTGGAAGGCAAAGTCAGAGCAGGCATCTTTTCATAGCTGAAGCAGGAGGAAGAGAGAAAGGGGAGAGGTGCTACATACTTTTAAACAACCAGATCTCATGAGAACTCTTTCACTCACTATCATGAGAACCGCTGTATGGTGACAGTGCTGAATCATTCACAGAAAACCACCTCTGCAGAGCACGGTGGCTCATGCCTGTAATCCCAGCACTTTGGGAGGCCGAGGTGGGCAGGTCATGAGGTCAGAAGATTGAGGTCATCCTGGCTAGCACGGTGAAACCTTGTCTCTATTAAAAATACAAAAAAATTATCCATGCATGGTGGCACATGCCCATAGTCCCAGCTACTCGGGAGGCTGAAGCAGAAGAATTGCTTGAACCAGGGAGGCAGAGATTACAGTGAGCCAAGATCACACCACTGCACTCCAGCCTGGGCAACAGAGCAAGACTCTGTCTCAAAAAGAAAAAAAAAAAAAAACAAAAAACGCCTCCATGATTGAATCACCTCCCACCTCATTTTGACAAAAGATTTGGTTGGGGACATGATCCAAATCCTATGATTCCGCCCCTGGTCCCCCCCAAATCACATGTCCTTCTCACATTGCAAAATCCAATCATGGCTTCCCTACAGCACCCCAAAGTCTTAACTCATTCCAGTATTAACTCAAAAATCTAAAGTCCAAAGTCTCATCTGAAACAAAGCTAGCCCTTGCCACCTATGAGCATATAAAATAAAAAACAAGTTGGATACTTCCAAGATACCATAGAGGTACAGGTATTGTGTAAATACTCCCATTCCAAAAGGGAGAAATTGGCCAGAACAAATGGGCTACAGGCCCCATGCAAGTCCAAAACTCAGCAGGGCAGTCATGAAATCTTAAAGCTCCAGAACAATCTCATTTGACTCCAAGTCTGACATCCAGGGTACACTGATGCAAGGGGTGGGCTGCCAAGGTCTTGGGCAGTTCAACCCCTATAGCTCTGCAGGGTTCCGCTCCAAGAGCTACTCTCAAGGGCTGATGTTGAGTGCTTGTGGCTTTTCCAGGCAACAGGTGCAAGCTGTTAGTACATCTACCATTCCAGAGTTTGGAGGACAGGGGCCCTCTTCTCACAGCTCCACTAGGCAATGCTCCAGTGGAGACTCTGTGCAGGGGCTGTGGTACCATATTTTCCCTCTGCACTGCCCTAGCAGAGGTTCTCCATGAGCGCTCTGCCCCTCCAGCAGGCTTCTGCCTGGGCATCCAGGCTTTTCCATACATCCTCTGAAATCTAGGTGGAGGCTCCCAAGCCTCCACTCTTGCATTCTGCATACCCACAGGCTTAACAACTCATGGAAACCACCAAAGCTTATGGTTTGTACCTACTGATGCAGTGGCCCAAGCTGTACCTCGGCCCTTTTGAGTCATGGCTAGAGCTGTAATGGCTGGAATGCAGGGAGTGGTGTCCCAAGCCTGCAAGGGGTAGTGGAGCTCTGAGTTTGGTCCACAAAACCATTCTCTCCTCCTAGGCCCCCAGGCCTGTGATGGGAGGGGCTGCCACAAAGATCTCTAAAATTCCTTGGAGGCATTTTCCCATTATTTTGGCTAACAGCACTTGCCTTCCTTTTAGTTATACAAATTTCTGCAGCCAGTCTGAATTGCCCCCCTAAAAACGGGCATTTCTTTTCTACCGCATGGCTGGGTTGCAAATTTCTCTAACATTTATGTTCTGCTTCCCCTTAAAATATAAGTTTTAGTTTTATATCCTTTCTTTGCTCACATATACTAGCATAGGTTGTTAGAAGCAGCCAGGTCACTTCCTCAACACTTTGCTGCTTAGAAATTTCTTCTGCCAGATACCCTAAGTCATCACTCTCAAGTTCAAAGTTCCACAGATCCCTAGGGCAGGGGTACAATACCACCAGGTTCTTTGCTAACACATAACAAAAGTAACCTTTGCCCAGTTCCCAATAAGTTCCTCACTTGCAGCTGAGATCTTGTTACCCTGAACCTCATTGTTCATATCATTAACAGCATTTTGGTCATAACAGTTTAACAAGTCTCCAGGAAGTTCCAAATTTTCCCTCATCTTCCTGTTTTCTTCTGAGCCCACCAAATTCTTCCAACCTCTGCCTGTTATTCATTTCCAAAGCTGCTTTCACATTTTCAAGTATCTTGATAGCAATGCCCTACTCTTCAGTACCAATTTTCTGAATTAGTCTGTTCTAAATACCTGAGACTGGGTAATCTACAAAGAAAAGAGATTTAATTGACTCACAATTCTGCAGGCTGTACAGGAAGCATTGGGGAATCAGCTTCTGGGGAGGCCTCAGGGAATTTCCAGAGGAGTAACAATTGCTACCATTTAGTGAGTGCCAACCATGTGCCACAAACTGTTTTCAGTGTTTTTATACATTGACTTAGTTACTCCTCATAATAACACTATTATTAGTTCCATTTAACAGCTAAAGAAATGGAGGCACTGGGCATGGTGGCTCGCACTAGTAATCCCAGCACTTTGGCAGGCCAAGGCATGAGGATCATTTGAGCCCAGGAGTTCGAGACCATCCTGGGTAACATAGTGAGATCCTGTCTCTACAAAAAATATTTTAAAACTAGCCAGTGTGGTGGTGTGCACCTGTAGTACCAGCTACTTGGGAGGCTGGGGTGGGAGGACCCCTTGAGTCTGGGAGTTCAAGGCTTTAGTGAGCTATGATTGTGCCTGAACTCCAGCCTAGGCAACAGAGTGAGACAGCAGAAAGAAGAAGAAGAAGAAAGAAGAAGAAGAAAGAAGAAAGAAGAAAGAAGAAAGAAGAAAGAAGAAGAAGAAGAAGAAGAAGAAAGGAAGGAAGGAAGGGTGAATGGAAGGAGGGAAGGAAGGAAGGGATAGAGGGAAAGAAAGAAGAAAAGAAACAGAGATATAGTAACTTGTCCAAGATCTAATCAATGACAATGCCAGGATTTTAATGCAGGTATCTGGTTTCAGAGTCCATACACACTCTCAGGTATTATGCCAGATTGCCTCCTCAAGGAAGGAGACAAATGTTCTTAGCTATCTAAGAGGCAAACAACTGCCAGTGAGGGTTCGGGAGATGACAGGGCTCTCAGTTGTTTCTTGATTATTGTGCTTACCAGAGACAATAGAAATAGCCAGCTACAAAAAGACTATGGCAGATGGCATGGTGACATTCCCATCCCACAGAATATATAAAGGCAGCAGGCTTTGAAAAGGAAAGGGACCTACCTCACACTTATTCGGATGACTACTATCAAAACAAATGAACACCAGAAAATAATAAGTGTTGGCAAGAATGCAGAGAAACCAGAACTCTTGTGCACTGCTGAGGGGAATGCCAAATTGGACCACTATGAAAAACCGTATGGTGGTTTCTCAAAAAATCAGAGTTACCATATGATTAACATTTCCACTTCCAGGTATATACCTAAATGAATATTCATGTATATTCATGTTCATTACAGAATTAGTCACAATATCTAAAAGGTGGAAATAAGCCAAGTGGCCACTAACGAATGAATGAATAAACAAAATGTGGACTATAATGCAATGGACTATTATTCAGCCTTAAAAAGAAAGAAAATTTTGACATGTGGTATAACATGGATGAACCTTGCGGACACTATTCCAGTCACATAAGAACAAATATTGTATGACTGTACTTATATGCAGTACCTAGAGCAGTCAAATTCACAGAGGTAGCAAGTAGAATGGTGGCTGCCAGTGGCTGGAGTGAGGGGAGTTTTTGTAAAATGGGCACAGAGTTTCAGCTTCGCAAAACGAAAAGACTTCTAAAGATGAATGGTGGTGATGGCTGCACAATGTGAATGTACTTAATGCCACTGAACTAAACTGTACTTAATATACTTAAAAATGGTTAAGATGATAAATTTTATATTATGTATATTTTACAATTTCAGAAAATGATTTTAAAAAGTAAAACTAAAGGGTAAACTATTTGTCAGTCGGAATAAACCATAGGAGGGAATTGGAAATGACTTCTAGGCAGCCTCCCTTACCTCCAAGTGCACTGCACTGCTCACCAAATGCATCAGAGTCCAAGCGGCACCATTTCTGTAGTCCAAAAATCACAAGTCCCAGCGTCTCCCAGGAAAGCTTCTGCAGACCATTCTGGAAACTGCCACTTTCTGTGCCTGCTCTACTTCAGTGGATGCTACCTTCTAGAGATCTTAAGACCTGGCTGCTGCATGCAGATGCTTCACCTTCACCCACTAACTTCAAAGTACAAACCCAAATGACTGGACTTCCTTTTCCTCAGGCCCAAATACACAATCTGCATGCCAACTCACTCATCACAAAAGCAAAGCTAACGATCAGGTTTTTCTTCCTCTAAATGAGAGGATCTTCACAGAGCCCATACATACTCAAGATATAAGATTTTAAAAAGGAAGCTTTAATTCAGTCACCTGACTTCACCAGGCCCTGTCAGGAGAAGGAAGGAAAATCCAGTGCCAATCTAGGAAGGGACCAATAAAGGAACATGGTTTCAGCAGCTTGCAGGTCCCCAAGGAACAAGGTCTCCCTCTTGTGGCCATGATAGAAACAGCAGTTCAACAAGCAGGTTTCAGCCAATTTTTTTCTTACACTAATTCCTGTCAGGTGAGGTATTCAGAGAGAACAGAGTGGGAACGGCTTGCCTCTGCTCCACGACGTCTGGGACCACAGCGTGGGATCAGTCAACAGCGGGTGACTGGAATCACCTGCAGGAATCTTTACTGTGGATGCTGCCTGTCAGCAGGGACGTCAGCTGAGCCGCAAGCCAGAATTCCTACACGTGTTCTTGCCACAGGGTTTCTCTATGTGGGCCACTTTGAGCTTTCTCACAGTGATGGCTGCATGCCTGGGTTCCAAGTGAGCATCCCAAGGAGCAAGGTGGACATGCATCTAGACTCAGAAGTCACGCAACGTCATTTTTACCATGTTCTCTTGGTTGACATGATAAAGTTCTGCTCAGGTTCAAGAAAAGGGATCACAGACTGTGCGACCCGCAGAGACCCTTCCCAAAGCAAATGAGAGCGAGGAGTTGTTAAGCTGAGTCCAGGTTTATTGGGATCTGCGGGCAACCCAGGTGGGAGGGGAGCTGAGCTGCACCCAGCAGCTGCCGGAGAGGGTTTTTATAGGGGCGGCGGCCTGTTTAGGCGAGGTGTTGCGGAGTGATTGGTGGAAGGGAGAGCAGAGGAGGGTTTTCTGCGTGCCAGAAGGGGATTGGTCACCTCTTGGCGGGCTTCGGTTTGAATTTTATTGGCTGTCTTGTTTCTAGGCAGACTACTGCAACTGCCAAGGGGTGGGGGATGGGGGTTGGCTTTAGGTTTGGCGGGTTAAGGCTGAGCAGTGATTGGTCGCCCTGCGCTACCAGGCAGAATAGGGTCTGCAGGCGGACTCCAGGAAGTGAGGGACAAAATGGAGGACTGTGGGTTTTTCTACCAAACACAGACTCCACCCCTCAATGGGAGAACTGTCAAGGTCAGACTGCAAGAATCGTATGTGAGATGCGGTGTTGCGATTCACTTGGGGTGGTTGGCAAAATATTACAAAAAGTATTTAGGGAAGTTATAGATTATAGTCTCCAACCTTTTGGAAGGCCAAAAGGTTTTATTGAGGCAGGTTGAAGGCAGCTGCCATTAACATTAGCAAAGGAAAGAGATAGAGACTGATTAAAGGCCTTACCCCACACCCATTTGTCTCCACTCTGTTTACGCATGCAAATTTTGTGCTGGGTGGTCTCTCTGGGGAAGATCAAAGGGGAAGTACATGCTAATAGCATTTACTCTGGGCCCCAGAACCTAAAGCTTTCACCAGTTGTAACACCATTCTCTTAACCATGTTAATTATCCACAAGTGTGTTAACTTAGAGCCTCTGTTGTAAAATCTTACGGGAATAAAGTGTGACTGGAGAGAGGGTCTGGGTGGACCGGTTGCATTTCGCCCTCTGAAAGCAGCCAACAGCCATCCCTAGCCCACTTGAAACACTGTAATGATGTGAGAGTGCATTCATTCATCTGTCGTTGAGTCAGGGTCTGCAGGTCAGACTTCGCAGGTGGTGACCCCAACGTGACCCAGGGCACAATGGGGAATACTGGTGGCCATCTTTGAAAAACAATCTACCACATTTTATCTGGTTGGTCAGTGCTTCATTTGTGGTGGATACTTTCTGGTGGGCACACACATGTGCTACAAAGATACACACACTGGCCAGGCGTCATGGCTCACTCCTGTAATCCCAGCACTTTGGGAGGCCGAGGTGGGTAGATCACCTGAGGTCAGGAGTTCAAGACCATCCTGGCCAACGTGGTGAAACCTTGTTTCTACTAAAAATCCAAAAATTAGCCAGGCATGGTGGCACATGGCAGTAATCCCAGCTACTCAGGAGGCTGAGGCAAGAGAATAGCTTGAACCTAGGAGGCGGAGTTGCAGTGAGCTGAGATCATGCCACTGCACTCCAGCCTGGATGACAGAGTAAGACTCTGTCTCAAAAAAAAAAAAAAAAAAAAAAGATACACACACTTTATGCCCACTCCTTTAGGTACCTCCACATGCCTGTTCCTCAGATCTCTTTATTATTGAACTAAATATTCTACCTTAGAGACCTTTCGCCCAATCAACCACACCAGTCACTGTTGCCAAGGCCCTGCATTTACACTGACCTCAGGCTACTCTCTCTATTCAAAGGAGATGAATGCATGTACTGAAACTGCCTACCAGGATTCTGTTCACCTCTATCCTTTAAGACCCCTCCCCGAGTGACTGAAATGCAGTAGCAATCCATTTTCCGATCTATCAACATACTAAGCTTAACCGGTTTTGTGTATTTTCATCCAACATTATCAGCTGGTCATACTATGCACAAAAGGCAAGGAACTCTGAGCCACCTGTTCACGTATCTTGCAACCTGTGGACTTGCGTAGATGTGCTCCCAGGTACGCCATTTCCACTGTTCAGTGGATTGTGGCTGTGAGCACCCAAGCTTACAATACCCAGTGCCTGAAGGGCCACTCTAGTCATAGAGTCATTTGATATTTCACAGTCAACTGCCTGTTTCTGCTAGGACTCAACCTTTTCCTCACAGCTGCTTTTCAAATGGTTTGGCTGAAGAAGGCAAAGCTGTACTAGAAAATCCTTGGAGCATGCATCACAATTCTCCCTTTAGGACCTGCCGGAGATCCCATCATTACGGATCACCCAGCACCTCTGGATCTGCCACTTCATTATGGCCTGAGTGGCAGGGCAGCCTGTGCCATAGCCTAGACTTGTGGCTGAGCCCTCCCTTATCATGATCCTACTCAAAAATGGCAGGCTTTTGAGTCACCTGATAAATGAGTTAGAATACTACTTCCAAATGTGGCATAGCTATCTGCACGAAATACTGTTTCTCTTAGCGGAAGCTGAGAGATACAAAAAATTTACCTGGGAGAGATCCAAGATGGCTGATCACTAGCAGCTCGGGATTGTAGCTCCCAGTAAAAGCGCAGAGAACGAGAGGACGCCACACCTTCACATGAATTCTTGTTGCTCACGCACCAGGAGATTCCCAGCAGAGGAGCCCCACGGGTTTCCAGTGCGACTCTTTTGACCGGCGAGGCGGTTTTGCCGGCGCCTCGGAGCGTTGGTTTTTGGTGCAGAGTCAGAAAAGCACCATCAATCTTAACGCCGCTGATTTAGTCCGCACAGTGGGTTGCTCAGATTTCGGCGCTGAGAATCAATAAGTTGGACGTTCACTCAGAAACCCAATTACAAAGACGGTTAATTATAAAGACCACAGATGGATAAATCTACAATGAAGGGAAGCAAACAGCCAAAAACGGCTGAGAGTACCCAAGATCAGAACGCCTCTCCCTCAGCAGGGGATCACGGTTCCTCATCAGCAACGGAACAAGGCTTGATGGAGAACAAGTGTGTTCCAATTACAGAAGCAGGCTTCAAAATGTGGATAATAAGAAACTTCTGTGAATTAAAAGAACTTGTTCTAACACAATCTAAAGAAACTAAGAACTTTGAAAAAAGGTTTGATGAAATGTCAACAAGAATACAAAATTTAGAGAGGAAAATAAGTGAATTGATGGAGCTGAAAAACACAATACGAGAACTACGTGAAGTATGCACAATTTTTAACAGCCGAATTGATCAAGCAGAAGAAAGGATATCAGAGGTCAAAGACCAACTCAATGAAATAAAACGAGAAGACAAGATTAGAGAAAAAAGGATAAAAAGGAACGAGCAAAGTCTCCAAGAAATATGGGACTATGTGAAAAGACCTAATCTACGCGTGATAGGTGTACCTGAATGTGACGAAGAGAATGAATCCAAGCTGGAAAATACGCTTCAGGATATTATTCAGGAAAATTTTCCCAGCCTAGTAAGGCAGGATAATATTCAACTCCAGGTAATACAGAGAACACCACAAAGATATTCCTCAAGAAGAGCAACTCCAAGGCACATAATTGTCAGATTCACCAGGGTTGAAATGAAGGAGAAAATACTAAGGGCAGCCAGAGAGAAAGGTCAGGTTACCCACAAAGGGAAGCCTATCAGACTTAGAGCAGACCTCTCAGCAGAAACCCTACAAGCCAGAAGAGAGTGGGGACCAATATTCAACATCCTTAAAGAAAAGAACTTTCAACCCAGAATTTCACATCCAGCCAAACTAAGCTTCATAAGTGAAGGAAAAATAAAGTTTTTTGTGAACAAGCAAGCACTCAGAGAATTCATCACCACCAGGCCTGCTTTACAAGAGCTTCTGAAAGAACCACTACACATAGAAAGGAACAAACAGTATCAGCCTTTCTAAAAAATACCAAAAAGTAAAGAACATCAATATAATGAAGAAATTACATCAACTAATGGGCAAAATAGCCAGCTAATATTAAATGGCAGTATTAAACTCACATATATCATTATTAATTCTAAATTTAAATTGACTAAATTTCCCAATTCAAAGACAGACAGGCAATTTGGACAAAAAACTAAAACCCATCGGTATGCTGCATCCAGACCCATCTCACATTCAAGGATACACAATGACTCAAAACAAGGGATGGAGAAAGATTTACCAACCAAACAGAGAGCAAAAATAAATAAATAAAAAGCAGAAGTTACAATTTTTCCCTCTGATAAAATAGTCTTTAAAGCAACAAAGATCAAAAGATGCAAAGAAAGACATTATATAATGATAAAAGAATCAATGCAACAACAAGAAGAGTTAAAGATCCTAAATATATACGCACCCAATACAGGAATACCCAGACATACAAGACTAATAAAGAGACTTAGACTTCCACACAATAATAGTGGGAGACTTCAACATTAATATTAGACAGATCAATGAGACAGAAAATTAACAACGATATCCAGGACTTGAACTCAGATCTGGAACAAGTAAACGTAATTAACATTTATAGAACTCTCCACTTTACACAATATATACACTCTTATCAGTACCACATCATATCAACTTAGAAGTTTAAATGAAATGTTGGTTGGCTCCTTGTTTGTTATTCTCTTCCCTCATTTTCTTTCATGTCTCCATTATTAAGGACAATTACAGGCATACCCATATTTAGACTGCATTCTAGCCCGGGCAATAAAGCAATACCCCCATTCTCTCTCCCTCTTCCTCTTTCTCTTACTTCCTCTTCTTTATTCTTTTTCTTATTCTTTTTTTTTTTTCTAAAAAAAAAAAAAGAATACAAAATTACACCTAGATAGGAGGAATAAATTATTGTGTTTTATACCACTATAGGATGATTATAGTTAACAATAATATATAGTTTCAAACAGCTGGAAGGAAGATATTGAACATTCCAAACAGAAGAAGTGAAAAATAAGTTTAAGATGACAGATATGCTAATTAGCCTGATCTGATCCCTATATAGTATATGTACTGAAACATCACTATGTACCCCAAGAATATGTACAATTATTTGTCAATTTAAAAAAGAGAAAAGAATCAGAAGCTATCTCTTGGGCTTCCCATAAAGTCCTCTGAAAGATTTTATTCTTTTTTTCTTTTTTTGAGATGATGTCTCACTCTGTTGTCCAGGCTACAGCACAGTGGCACGATCTTGGCTCACTGCAACCTCCAGCTCCTGGGTTCAAGCGATTCTCCCGCCTCAGCCTCCCGAGTTGCTGGGATTACAGGCACCCACCACCACACTCGGCTAATTTTTGCATTTTTAGTAGAGATGAGGTTTCACCAGGCTGGTCTCAAACTCCTGACCTCAGGTGATCCACTCACCTTAGCCTCCCAAAGTGCTGGGATTACAGGCATAAGCCACCTAACCCAGTGACTTTTATTCTTTTTCTTAAACCACTTCTTTAATTACTTGTTGTATGTCTGTTTAAAAAAAAAAAAATTTACCTTTACATTGACGCAGATACCCAGGCATGCCTCAGATCACCAAACTTCTAAAAAGATAATGTTGCAGGCCCCTGAACATTTGTAATTTCTCTCTCACCCTTTGGTACGCATATATTTTACCTGAGCATCCAGAATACACCACAGATATTCCTGCTCTCCAGATGCTATTAATACTATGTCATCGATACAATGGATCAATGTTCTATTTTGAAAAAAAAAAAAAAAAAAAAAAAACCATAATCAGAGTCTTTTTGAACTATATGATGACGGAAAGCAGGAGAGTTAACCAGCCCTGGGAATGTCCACAGAAAAATATCTATAGCCTTGAGTTAACCGCAGCCCTGAGAATTTTCACAGAAAAATATCCACAGCCTTGAGTTAATCTGAAC
Source organism: Saimiri boliviensis (assembly GCF_048565385.1). Taxonomy (NCBI): domain Eukaryota; kingdom Metazoa; phylum Chordata; class Mammalia; order Primates; family Cebidae; genus Saimiri; species Saimiri boliviensis. The sequence goes on from NC_133456.1 coordinate 1,632,323, forward strand.
TCAATCTGCCCAAGTGAATGCAAATTGCTTTTGATCTCCTACCTCACAGAGATTGAAGTGAACATATGTGTCAGATCAAAATCACACATGAAGTGCTAGGGGCTGTGTTGACTGATTGAACCAGAGATAGATTAACTGTTACAGCTTCTATGATTAGGGAAACCATTTGATTAAGTTTACAGTAGTCTACATTATTTGCCATGGTCTACCTGGCTTTGAAAGGATCATACTGGTTAAATGAACTCCATAGTTGCCATTAGTCTTTCAAGTTGGCATTACTCTTCGCAATTCCACCGGAATGAGGTAAGGTCTCCGATTTATTACCTTTGCCAAGGAGTAAGGGAGAGGGATACAGTTTCAGGGGTTTCCACGTGGCCCTTCCTACCATAGTGGTTCATACGTCATTGGTCAGAGGACCCACGTAATGGTTCTATTAACTGCTATCACACTTATGCACATAGCAACTGGGGAATGACCATAAGTTTATGGAGCCATGACAGCTAGTATGAAACAGATTAGAACAAGTATCCTATCACCCTGCCACTGCATGCTCCATTCTACCAAGGGTTTATAATGCACCTTAGATTCCCTAATATCTATGTAGTTCACGTTGTATCTGCTAGCCTTTGAAAGAGCTAGGTATTCCCAATTTCTCCAGTGTATGGTTCCTTTGAAAAAAATGGCCATAGGTTCCTGTGGAAAAAGGATGGGTAAACACTGCATATATTTGTGGTACTGCAAGGGCTCTTCTTCAAGGGGATCCAGATTCTCTTTAATTGATGAGCTCTGGGTTTCCAAATGGACTCGTATCTGTAAACTGGTACAGGGATCACACTGTTCCATTTTGACAGTTGACATTTGCCTTCTATTCACCAGCTCAAGTTCATTGTTGTTGCTGTCATATAATTCAATTAACACTTTTATTAGCTTCCTATCTATCTTGCCCCTAGGAATATCATAGTCTATGGAACACCACAGATACCCTGAATGTCAAGGATCCCTGACTGTAATTACATCCATTTTGCTTCTGGTGATTCCGCACTGCCAAATGCCTTTGCTATTCTAAGATTCCATGGTACGTCCTGATACTTGGTATCTCCTACTGTCATTCCTAGTCTGCACAGGGCAGTCACCATTGAGCTTCTCAGCCAATCAGTACTCCATCACTACTGTATTCTTGGTGCTTTAGTGAAAAGATTGTCCTCTGGCCCACCCAGGGAAAAAAGCGTGCTGACAGGTTCTTTGGTCTTAAAAAACAAATACATTCTAAAAAAGCCCAGTGGGGCTCGGAGCCTTCTGACTCTTTCCTTAATAATCTGCCAAGGCAGTTCTGACGTCTCCGTCTCATTTACCGTAGATCACCATTGTGCCTAAGCTTCACATTACCTCACAAAGTGGTTGGTTCCTGCTGACATACAGAAAACCTATAGCTTTTCTTATGAATAAGTGATTTTTCTCCCACAGTAGGTATTATACTTTCCATGCTGTCTATGCTGAGATCTAACCCTAGTTATAGGTGCAGAGGAAATAAAAAGAGGTGAAAGCAAATCCTAAGACAACAAAAACATCATGTTTGTGAGGTGCTCAGAGAAGGAAGCTATCCCCATGATGGAAATGGTTGCGCACAGCTGCAGAGAAGCTCAGGCATGGGTCAAAAATTATAGGAACCACCTATAATTACCTAAAGTGATGTTTTAAAGCCAACAGCCTCTCCTAGGCCCACAGGTGAGAACTGCCTCTTCTTCAAGGTCACATCCTTTGACCTCCAAAGGCCTCCGGGTCTGAAGCATCAGAACTTGAACACGAACCCCAGCCTCTGGGGAACTCAGCCAGGCCCTTCAATAAGCACAAGTCCACAAACATTCCCTGCTCTGAGCTCCTGTCTGCTTTCCTGACCTCACCTCCACCTGGCACGGCCCACGTCTGGGTTACTCCTCTCCACAAAACACGTGGGAAGGAAAAGGAATCCAAGACCCCGCAGCCGCGCCTCCAAACACCACCCTCCCCAACAGCGGGGCTTTGGCGACACTAAAACCAGGCTGGCTGTCCCGAGGCTGGTGGCCTCGGCAGGAAGGAAGACTGGCTGACGTGGCCGGCATCACACACGCGATCCCCGGGCGTCTTCACGCAGAGGGTCATTCCACTCCTCAGTCCCCAGCACCACCCCGACACCAACCATCTGCCTTGGCATGGCGGGGCACGAGGCGGGTGAGAACGCCACTGACCCCACACAAACCGAGGAGGAAAGCGACCCCAGGCCTCTGGCATCAAAGGCGGCAACACACCCTGTCCACGGAACACCTGGCCCCGAGAATGGGCTGCAGGGGAGGCCTGGGAAGCCACGTGGAATGTGGTGACAGCGAGCGTATAAGCTCAGCCAAAACTGGGGCTCCGAGCTGGCCTGCTGAGAGCCGCTCACATGCCCTGAAGGAAGTCACCTTCCGACTCATCTGCACCAGGAGCAGCTGCCGACCCCCTGGAGCACAGACCGTGCCCTCTGTGACTGTGGACCTCCAGGACCGAGCAGGTCACAAGGACTCAGTGAACTGAACAACCACACACACCCTGGGGATCACTGTACCCGGAAACCACTCCCCAGCCCCACTACCCCCGTACCCTCCATGTCGGGCACCCTCTAAACCACAACACTGAGGACAGGGATCAGAGAACACACAGCAGATGCTTGTCAAATAATAAGAAATATTCATATTGGGCCAGGTGCGATATCCCATACCTGTAATCCCAGTACTTTGGGAGGCCAAGGTAGGTGGATCACCTGAGGTCAAGAGTTTGAGACCAGCCTGGCCATCATAGTGAAACCTCGTCTCTACTAAAAATACAAAAATTAGCTGGGCATGATGGTGCACACCTGTAATCCCAGTTACTCAGGATAATCACTTGAACCTGGGAGGCAGAGGTTGCAGTAAGCTGAGATCATGCCACTGCACTCTAGCCTTGGTGACAGAGTGAGACTCCATCTTTAAAAAAAAAAAAAAAAAAAAGTTACCAACAGTACTGCTTCAAAGTCATAATGAAAGAAGAGGGTAGCATGAAAAAATCCAGAAGGATTTTAATAAAAGCCAAACCTTTACATACATACCTGTAAATCCTTACACACACAAATCTTTCCAGGAAATTCCACCAAGTAACCAGAATTGGCAACCACTGTCCTAAATTATTGGGTTTCAAAATTCATTGAGAAAATAGAAGTCACAAGATAGAAATGGCCTCATCGTCCCGCCACTCAGGAAGCTTCTGACAATGAGGTGACCCTGCTCCTATCAGATGGCATCTCCTCCACGTGGCTCTGAATCTCCATCTGTTTCCCCTTTGCAAGACCCTGACTTTTGTAATTATCCCCCTTTCCTTGACTCTCAGCAGTGAACCCTTGTCTTGGGACTGCTCTTCTTTCTTAATTCGAAGGGATCACATTTGCCTGGCTCTACTCTTCCCTCTGGCGATTTTCTCCTGGGCTTTGTGGCCTCTCCTCCTATACCTGACATCTGAAGAGTGGAGGCCCAGGAACTCTTTTCTGTTCTCTACACTGTCTCCATAAGTAATCTCACTCAGTCCCACTTCTCTTCATCTCTGCTTCTACTATCAAAATCCAAGACACTGCTATCTCACTTTGCCGACTGCGAGAGCCTCCAACCCAATCTTTCTGTTTGTGTTATTACTACACATCATCCAGCTAAAAAAAAAATAAGCAGATCTCACAGTCTAAAAATTCCCCAATGGTCCTAGACTTCTGTCCTTTTGAAGATACTGAGGTATATACCCTGGGGTTCATCGTTGTATGCCAGAAAAATTTAGGACCTGGACACACGCAAGGAGTTTAGGAGCGGAGGTTTAACAGGCAGATGACAAGAGAAAGAGGTCTCTCTCTCTCTCTTTTTTTTTTTAGAGACAGAGTCTCACTCTGCCACCCCAGGCTGGAGTACAATGCATGATGTTGGCTCATTGCAACCTTCGCTTCCCAAGTTCAAGCGATTCTCCTGCCTCAGCTTCCCCAGTAGCTGGGACTATAGGCACATGTCACCGCATTCGGCTCATTTTTTAATTTTAGTAGAGAAGGGGTTTCATCATGTTGGCCAGGCTGGTCTCGAACTCCTGACCTCAGGTGATCCACCCACCTCAGCCTCCCAGAGTGCTGGGATCACAGGCATGAGCCACCGCTTCCAGCCTCTTCTTTTTTTTTTTTTTTTTGTGACCGAGTTTCGCTCTTGTTACCCAGGCTGGAGTGCAATGGCGCGATCTCGGCTCACCGTAACCTCCGCCTCCTGGGTTCAAGCAATTCTCCTGCCTCAGCCTCCCGAGCTGGGATTACAGAAGGGCGCCACCACGCCCAGTTAATTTTTGTATTTTTAGTAGAGATGGGGTTTCACCATGTTGACCAGGATGGTCTCGATCTCTTGACCTCGTGATCCACCCGCCTCGGCCTCCCAAAGTGCTGGGATTACAGGCTTGAGCCACCGCGCCCAGCCCTCAGCCTCTTCTTTATATAGAGAAAGGGGTCTCCGAATAGAAAAGACAGGCAGGTGGCAAATGCACTGAATTTTCTACCCCACCTTGAGGAGGCAGTGTCTTATCTACATAGAGCTCATAGATTGCTTCAACCAGGTATGATGTTTACAAAGCACACGGGGCAGGTTGTGATCACACCACTCTAATCTTACTATGCAAATGGACTTTCCAGTTGATTGGTCCCGCCTTCTCTGCTCCTTGCAGTACATGTGGCTGGCAGAGAAGGGAAGATAGAGGCGCCATTTGAATATGTCTAGTCCTTAGGTCCTGCCCGCATTCATTGGTGAAAGCTCCCAGCTTGCAGGCTGCTCTGTGCTAGGAAATGATTTGGGGCTGCTTTTCATTAAAAATTAAAGCCTTACTGAGGACTCCTATAACCTTACTATCTGCCTAAGTAATTTCTTCTTAACTTCTGTATCACTTTGTGAGGCTAATTCTGGGGTACATCCTATTTTTTTCAGAGGGTCTCCAACAGGATAAAGAGCCCAGTTTAACATCGATCCTTCCTTCTTTGTCTTACTCTCTCTGCCTTTATTCTTGGATTCTGAGATCATCTCCCAAACAACTTGCATCGATGCCTTTGTCACAGGCTCCGCTTTGAGGGGAATCCTAAGTAGGCAGTGATTTTATCGTTGGGATCCTATCATGCAAAAGACGACCCATTAAAGCTGGAAAACTAAAAATAACTTAGAAAGGGGAGTATTTCTGAACGTGAGGTTAAGACTAGGGAAATGAAGCATGGTGTAGAACCCCAGCACTAGTAATGGTAGGGAGCAGTCACCACCCCTAAGTCTGAAGAGGCAAAGGCAGTAAGTAGTTACTACACTCAGAAGGAAGAACGGAGGAGAGCTGCTGAACCAGAGCTGTGGCTTTCAGTCAAGGGACCAGCATCAGGACTCAAGTGAGACAAGGATTAGCAGGTTGGTGTCAATGTCAGCCTGAGAGTGATCGCTTCACTTCCTTAAATCTGGCGTCCTAGGCCTCTGCTCGCCTCACCCTAGTCCCAGCACGGTAATCTCATGAAGTTATAATTAGATGAATTAAGGTATAAGAGGCTTCGAGAGAAATCTATTGTTGGTGTCGTTACTACCATTATTGTCTACATGATACAAAAGTTTGACTATGTCATGATGGTTCCTGAAGTACACTTACAGACTGGGCTTACTGCCTAAGAGCCTCTGCTCTGATTAAAACCTTTTCATTGTGTGTGTGCATTCACAAAACAGCCTTCAAACTTTATCGCCCTCTAATTCAGTTCTTGCCAACCTTTAACATCATGGCATCCATAGAAAATGGTGATATTTGTACAACACTAAAGTGAATTGATGATGTTACCCTCAAACTGAAGCAACTGGCCCAAGGTCACTGCTTCCTCCAAAGACTGTGGGGGATCAGTCTTTGGCCCCTCCATGCCAGGTGGGAAGCTCTGCTCAAATTCATTATCCATCCTGCACAGTAATACCAATTTAGCTTTCCTAAAACAATACTTCCATCACGTCCTTTGCCTCTAACCACAGAACTCCAGAATTCTTGATCTGAGATTCAAGATTAAGGTATGGAGTTGGAAGGGACCACAGGACTCACATAATTTCTCCCCTTTATTTTACAGGATCACAAAGAAAGGCCCAGCAAAGTTAAGTGACTTATTCAAAGCAACATTCCAATCTTTCTTCCAAGGAACTAGTATTTACTCTACCCACGTACGCCCACAGACATCCGTTTTCAAGTCCCACCTCATCCCATTGAGAAATCAATGCTTCTTTCACTAAACTCGAATAATACTCATTCAAATACTGAACAGTAAGAGGGAGCAGAAAAAGACCTAATAGCTATTTCAGCCTGAGCTTCCCTGTGTTAGACGATATGATGAGATACTGGAGAGTATGGTTTTACAATACACTGATTTATAAAGTAGGATGCCAATTCACCAATAACGAATTCACTAATAAAAGAACAAACAGAACAGAAATGGTTGCTACAATTTAGGTTGGCTATTCAATATAATCCGGGGTCAGTACACTTTTGTTCTGTAAAGTTAGAGCGAATATATGAGAGAATAAATAATAAATAGTAAATATATTAGGATTACAAGCAGTCTCTGCTGCATATTTTTCTTTACCTTTTTGTTGTTGTTGGTGGTGGTTTGTTCTGTTTCTTACAATGCTTTAAAAATGTATATTTTTTTAAAATGGCCAGACACGGTGGCTCACTCCTGTAATACCAACACTTTGGGAGACTGCAGCGGGAGGATTGCTTGAAGACAGGTGTTCAAGACCAGCTTGGGCAGCAAAATGAGACACTGTCTCTGCAAAAAACAAAATCAACAATAAAATAAGCAAGCATGTAGTACCAGTTACTTGGGAGGTTGAGACTAGGTGGAATATATGTAAGACCATTCATAGTTCATGGTACAAAACAGGAATCAATTCCCATTGATGCACAGACTCTGTATAATTTAAATTTTGCCAGACGTAATTTTAATTATGGCCTTTTTTTTAATTTTATTTTTTTCTTTCGCTCTTGTCACCTAAGGCTGGAGTGCAATGGCAGCAACTCGGCTCACTACAATCTCTACCTCCTAGGTTCAGGCGATTTTCCTGCCTCAGCCTCCCAAGTAGCTGGAATTATAGGCGCCTGCTACTACGCCTGGCTAATTTTGGTATATTTAGTAGAGACAGGTTTCACCGTGTTGGCCAGGCTGGTCTGGAACTCCTGAACTGAGGTGTTCCATGCACCTCGGCCTCCCAAAGTGCTGGGATTACAGGCATGAGCCACTATGCCCGGCCCACACTTGTTAATTTTGTGATTTATTGCCTGAAAAAGTATCTCACTGTGGTGGTGTTTTTTTTTTTTTTTTTAATTTCCCAGATTAATAATGAGAGTGAACATCTTTGCATATTTATTAGCCATAGCACTTCCTCTTCCACGCTGGCACGTCTTATCTTTCTTTTTCAACAATCCATTAATCGCGAAAATCTCCATGTCAACTACATTTCTTCACAAAAGCCACATTACTTTTGATCTTTATAGATTATTTCACATTTGCCACATTTATACACAATGTGCTACCTCTGGGGGCATTGAGAGTGTGCCGACAAAAGTCTAGGCAGTCATGCATTTATAAACTACCTTGAGTTGGATTTCCATGGCGTCATTTTCCATAGATGGCTAAGTCTATGCTCAGAATTAATTCCGGTTTCCCCGGCGTGTCGTTTCCGAAGAGGTATCCTGCTGGAAGTCGGGCCCTTGATTCTCACAGGTTGCATTTCCACTGCTATAGGGCGACGCCTGAGTAGACTCATCTTACTGTTCCACGCGTGGCACCAGGAACACTGCGTGCTGCAAATACATTTTGTCTAATTTCTGTCTCCGCGGAGGACGGCCGTCGTGAAAACCACCGTCCACCGTTCCCTCACAGCTAGCCCAGCGCTCGGCGCCCACAGGGTTTTCCCAGCCCCTCTCTGCCGCTTCGCGGTGGGAACGGAACACGAGGCATTGGGGTCTCCTACCGACAGTAACGAAGCAATGGACTCTCTTATTAGTCCTTTTCCCCCATGAGGGGTGGCACGCACAGCCGGGGGGGTACGGGGAAACAGCTGTCAGGTCTTCGGGCCATTGCGTCTTTCTGTGGGCGGGCCTCTCCAGACCAGGGACACTTTCTTTACTCACATTGCGGAAATAACGGAACTACATTGACCACAAAGACCCGACATGCACGGTCACGGATCCTTGTGCACGGTTTCTCAGAGCAAACTGTACAAACACAGACTCCCCGAGACACTGAGGCACAAGCGCAAACACACGCACGTGCCCGGGGCTCCTCCCGCGGCTCCAGTTCGTTCAAACTGAGCAAACAAAACTCGTCTTGGCATCGTGTTTCACACTTTCGACACAGCCTTATCGGAAAACATAACGCCTAAACACAATTTTTTGAAAGACATTATCAGAAACGATGGCAATCCCTTTTGGCTTATGTCTCTCTTTTTTTTTTTTTTTTTTTTTTTTTTTTGTCTTTTAGCTTTGGGGGAATTCATTTTGCATTTCCAAACTGCTTCTGCCTGTCGGCGCCTGTGTGGAAAGTGGCTTCCGGAGAGGCGCGGCGCAGGCCTGACGTCATCGCCGCCGGACGGGCGCGCGGAGGCCCCGCGTGCAGAGACGCCGGCCGCCCGGCTCTGGAGAGAGCCCGATTCTCCGCAGCCGGACGCCTTCCCCGCGGTCCGCCCGCGTCGAGGCCCGCGCTGAGATGGCAGACGACCTCGGAGACGAGTGGTGGGAGAGCCAGCCGCCCGGAGCAGCCAGCAGCCCAGGTACCCGCCCGTGGCCGCCCCTCCGCGCGCCTCCGCCCCGGCCGCTCCTGGCGGTCGCGGTGTCCGCCCGGCCGGGCTGGGCGCGGCCGTGTGAGCGCGCGCGCGTCTCGGGGACAGCGGGGCGGGAGACTCTGTGAGCACGTGAGGCGGACCACCGTGACCTTGACTCGGTCCGCCCGCCGGCCGGGAAGGACCCCTTTCCCGGGCCTTCTGTTTCCTCTTCCTCGTTTCTTGAGCGTGGATCAGACAGTGTTTGTGGAGAGAGGCGCCTTTGTGTGACGGTGAAGCGTCGTTCCTGAGCTGCTTCGGTTCGGGGGCGACCTTCAGACCGGGGTCGGGAGCGGGGAGCACTGCTTCGGGCCGCCGCCGTTCCCGCCAGCGCTCCCGGGCTCTGTCCCGTGTAGCCTCCTTTTCCTCACCTGTGACATCATGGCAGCAGCCATGTCCGTTTCGGGAAGTTGTGCAGATAGTGCAGTGACGCACTTGAGCGCAGGGCTTCACACGTGCGAGGTGTGCGGTACACCTGAGTCGCTGTGTTTCCTGTGGTCACCGTCAGTGTCGTGTAATTTGGAATATTAGAGCCGGAAGGAGGCTTACACAGCGACCATGCTTTGAACTCACTTGTTTTGCAGATGAGAAACGTAACCTAAAGATGTCAAGTAACTTGACAGGTTCACGACGCTAGCTCCTCTCAGAAACTGCTAGAATTCGGTTGACACCATTTGAATAGTTTCTGCAGTGTTTACCAACGCCTGATGCAGTGGGCATTTCATCCCTAAGTACAGTGGCGTTAAGTAACCCACCGTGTCAGGCTGGCCTTGAACTTTTTAAGTTCCATCACACCTCCTATGCAATTATTGGTTGGTTCGTTGGTTGGTTGATTGTTTTCATTACTCCTCAAGGTCTGCCTCTCTTCTCTGCAAGAGGCAACAGGGCCAACGTTGCATTCATACTTTTGTCATCCCAGGGCCCTGCACACGTTAGACACTTGATACCTATTTGCTGCAGTCTTGAAATGCTAGTTGTGAAATATCCATTAAAAATAACCAACTTCATTTGTTGCATTGTTTCCAGAAGGTCAAGCCTTCAGGTACAAACTAAGCAAATGTCATTTTTAGAAACGTAGCCAATGTAGCATTTCCTTGATTAAACTTCCTGACTCCTTTGCAGCCCTGTGGTATTCCACATTTACTTTAATAACTACCTCTCCCAACTCAGGTGTTAAAAAGCTCTATTTTATGATATGATTCAAGAGGTACGGAGACCATTTAAGAAATAGTTGGATTCTGTTTAAGTGGTGAAGGGGATCCCAGTTCTTGATTCTAGTCCTCACTATGTGACTTTTGAGTTATTCGTCCCTTAGAAAAAAGACAATCAACATGGATTGAGTATTTATTATGTGACAGGTATTTTCATAAACATGAACTGATTTAATCTTCATAATATCCTTAAAAGGTAAGTGTTCCCTTCATTTTTATAGGTGAAGAAATAGAAAAAGTTAAGTCATGTTCTTAGGAACAGACATTGAAGAAGAGGTCTGGGAAGAATTTAGTCAAGTGATTGATTTTGAAAGTCACGCTTTTTCCCACTACTACTATGTGAATTCTCTGGGTCTTAGTATCATCTGTAAAGAGCCCTTACAGATCATCTTTTTCAGAGTTTTACCAACCAACAGTTTTAAACATTGTATCTAGTAGAACTTTAAATTGCTACAACCTCCTTCATCTAACTTGCCAGGATTCTCGTGAGGACAGTGTGTTGGAGTGCCCAAGATTGCTCTGCTTCTTAAGTTCTTTCTAGCCCTAAGACTAAGCTTTGAACATTGCTGACATTAAATTTATCAGAGGCCTTTGCTTTGTTCACTGCTCCTAAGCAAAGTGTATGCATTTATTTGAAATCTCCTTGATAACTCACTGGCAGTTTGCCTAACTGTAATCTGAACAGAGTTTGTAATTCAAAAGAAATCACAGCTGAACCGTTTCAGATTTCCTGATTCTTCTTATGTTGATGGGATCTAGCCTTGATCCTAGAGCTCACAGGTTACATACCTGGCTGCATTCTTGAAGTCTTTACTTAGTTATTTGATATGGATGTCAGTACATTCAATTGTTTATTTCAGCCTAAAATATACAAATTATGTTTTGTTTTGAAAGTCAAAGGAGAATATGTTAAATCATAGAAAGGAAAGATAGTTGTAATGGTGCTTCTATTCCTGTTATGGATTATGCTACCTGCCTATAAAAATAAACATCTTTCACTCTCACTTGTTCCCAGTTCACATCCATGTTAGCAAGGCATTGGAAAATTTCAGACACTTCCAAATACTTGTTGGTTATACATGGTTTATAACACCTATCTAATGTACTTAATTATCGGTTTATTGTCTAACTGTCTAAGGAACTGTACTATATTTTGGCTGTTGTCATGTCTTCTTAGATGTAGTATGTAACACAAAGTTTTCATGGCTCTTTAAAACCTGTCATCTTTTTGCTAGAGTCCTGCATCGCACTGAAGCTCAACATGGGACCTGGCTCTTTTTTTTTTTTTTTTTTTTTTTTTTTGATTGTACATAAGGTTCTGGGTTACATGTGCAGATCATGCAGGATTGTTGGGTAGGTACACACATGGCAATGTGGTTTGCTGCCTCCATCCCCCTGTCACCTACATCTGGCATTTCTCCCCATGTTGTCCTTCCCCTACCTCCCCATCCACCTCCACTGTCCCTCCCTTGGCCCCCATCAACAGACCCCAGTGTGTGATGCTCCCTCCCTGTGTCCATGTGTTCTCATTGTTCATCACCCGCCTATGAGTGAGAACATGCAGTGTTTGATTTTCTGTTCTTGTGTCAGGTTGCTGAGAATGATGGTTTCCAGACTTATCCATGTCCCTACAAAGGACACAAACTCATTTTTTATGGCTGCATCATATTCCATGGTGTATTTGTGCCACATTTTCCTTGTCTAGTCTATCATCGATGGGCATTTGGGTTGGTTCCAAGTCTTTGCTATTGTAAACAGTGCCTGTATGAACATACGTGTGCATGTGTCTTTATAGTAGAACGATTTATAATCCTTTGGGTATATACCCAGTAATGGGATTGCTGGGTCAACTGGAATTTCTATTTCTAGGTCCTTAAGGAAGCGCCACACTGTCTTCCACAATGGTTGAACTAATTTACACTCCCACCAACAGTGTAAAAGTGTTCCTATTTCTCCACATCCTCTTCAGCATCTGTTGTCTCTAGATTTTTTAATGATTGCCATTCTAACTGGCGTGAGGTGGTATCTCAATGTGGTTTTGGTTTGCATTTCTCTAATAATCGGTGATGATGAGCATTTTTTCATGTTTGTTGGCCTCATATATGTCTTCTTTTGAAAAGTGTCTGTTCATATCCTTCTCCCGCTTTTGGATGGGCTTGTTTTTTTTTTTTTGTAAATCTGTTTTAGTTCTTTGTAGATTCTGGACATTAGCCCTTTGTAAGATGGGTAGATTGCAAAAATTTTCCCCATTCTGTTGGTTGCCGGTTCACTCTGATTGTTTCTTTTGCTGTATAGAAGCTCTGGAGTTTCATTTGATCCCATTTGTCTATTTTGGCTTTTGTTGCCAATGCTTTTGGTGTTTTAGTCATGACTAAAACATGTTTTGCCTATGCCTACATCCTGAATGGTTTTGTCTAGGTTTTCTTCTAGGGTTTTTACGACGTTAGGTCTTATGTTTAAGTCTTTAATCCATCTGGAGTTAATTTTGGTGTAAGGTGTCAGTAAGGAATCCAGTTCCTGCTTTCTGCACATGGCTAGCCAGTTTTCCCAACACCATTTATTAAACAAGGAATCCTTTCCCCATTGCTTGTTTTTGTGAGGTTTGTCAAAGATCAGATGGTTGTAGATGTGTGGCATTGCCTCAGTTCTGTTCCATTGGTCTGTATCCTGTTTTGGTACCAGTACCATGCTCTTTTGATTACTGTCACTTTGTAGTAATTAGGTAGCGTGATGCCTCCGGCTTTGTTCTTTTTGCTTAGGATTCTTTTGGCTCTGCAGGCTCTCTTTTGGTTCCATATGAAGTTTAAGGTGTTTTTTTCCAGTTCTGTGAAGAAGGTCATTGGTAGCCTGATGAGTATAGCGTAGAATCTATAAATTACTTTGGACAGTATGGCCATTTTCACAATATTGATTCTTCCTAACCATGGGCATGAAATGTTTCTCCTTTTGTTTGTGTCCTCTCTTATTTCATTGAGCAGTGGTTTGTAGTTCTCTTTGAAGAGGTCCTTTGCATTGTATTCCTAGGTATTTTATTCTATTTGTAGCAATTGTGAATGGGAGTTTGCTCATGATTGGGCTGTCAGTCTGTTATTGGTGTATAGAAATGCTTGTGATTTCTGTACATTGATTTTGTATCCTGAGACTTTGCTGAAGTTGCTCATCAGTTTAAGGAGATTTTTGGGCTGAGATGATAGGGTCTTCTAAATATACAATCATGTTGTCTGCAAATAGAGATAATTTGACTTCCTCTTTTCCTAAGTGAATACGTTTATTTATTTTCTTGCCTAATTGTTCTGGCTAGAACTTCCAATACTACAATGAATAGTCGTGGTGAGAGAGACATCCTTGTCTAGTGCTGGATTTCAAACTGAATGCTTCTAGTTTTTGCCCATTCAGTATGATAGTGGCTGTAGGTTTGTCATCAATAGCTTTTATTGTTTTTAAGATACATTCCTTTGATACCTAGTTTATTGAGAGTTTTTAGCATAAAGGGCTGTTGAATTTTGTCAAAAGCCTTTTCTGCATCTATTGAGATAATCGTGGTTTTTGTCTTTGGTTCTGTTTATGTGGTAGATTACATTTATAGACTTGGGTATGTTGAACCAGCTTTGCATCCCATAATGAAGCCTACTTGATCATGATGGATAAGCTTTTTGATGTGCTGTTGCAATCGGTTTGCCAGTATTTTATTGAAGATTTTTGCATCTATGTTCATCATGGATATTGTCCTTAAGTTTTCTTTTCTTGTTGAGTCTCTGCCAGGTTTTGGTATCAGGATGATGTTGGTATCATAAAATGATTTGGGAAGGATTCCCTTTATTGGTATTGTTTGGAATAGTTTCAGAAGGAATGGTACCAGCTGCTCTTTGTATGTGGGGTAGAATTCAGCTGTGAACCCTTCTGGACCTGGACTTTTTTTTGGTTAGGAGGCTATTAATTGCAGCCTCAACTTCAGTCCTTGTTATTGGTCTGTTCAAGGTATCAGCTTCTTCCTGGTTTAGGCTTGGGAGGGTGCAAGTGTCCAGGAATCTATCTATTTCTTCCAGGTTTACTGGTTTATGTGCATAGAGTTGTTTGTAGTAATATCTGATTTTAGTTTGTATTTCTGTGGAGTCAGTGGTAATAATCCCCTTTATCATTTTTTATTGCCTCTATTTGGTTCTTCTCCCTTTTCTTTTTTATTAGTCTGGATAGTGAACTGTCTATTTTGTTGATCTTTTCAAAAAACCAGCTACTGGATTTATTGGTTTTTTTTTAAAGGATTTTTTTTTTGTGTGTCTCTATCTCCTTCAGTTCTGCTCTGATCTTAGTTATTTCTTGTCTGCTGCTAGCTTTTGAGTTTTTTTTTTTTTTTTTTTTTTTTTTTTTTTTTTTTTTTTTTTTTTTTATCTTGCTGCTCTAACCCTTTCAGTTTTGATGATAGGGTGTCTATTTTAGATCTTTCCTTTCCTTGCTTCTCTGGTGAGCATTTATTGCTATAAAGTCCCCTCTTGACACTGCTTTAAATGTGTCCCAGAGATTCTGGTACATTGTGTCTTTGTTCTTATTGGTTTCAAAGAGCATCTTTATTTCTGCCATAATTTCATTGTTTATCCAGTCGATATTCAGGAGACAGTTGTTCAGTTTCCATGAAGTTAAGTGGTTCTGAGTTAGTTTCTTAATTCTGAGTTCTAATTTGATTGCACTATGGTCTGAGAGACTGTTATGATTTCCATTCTTTTGCATTTGCTGAGGATTGAGTTACTTCCCATTATGTGGACAATTTTAGAGCAGGTGCCATGCATTGCTGAGAAGAATGTATATTCTGTGGATTTGGGGTATAGATTTCTGTATATGTCTATTAGGTCCACTTGGTCCAGATCTGAGTTCAAGTCCTGGATATCCTTGTTAATTTTCTATCTCGTTTTTCTGTCTAATATTGACAGTGGAGTGTTAAAGTCTCCCACTATTATTATGTGGGAGTCTAAGTCTCTTTGTAGGTTGTTAAGAACTTGCTTTATGTACCTGGGTGCTCCTGTATTATATTTAGGATCATTAGTTCTTCTTGATGCATTGATCCTTTTACCATTATGTACTGCCCTTTTTTGTCTCTTTTGATCTTTGTTGGTTTAAAGTCCATTTTATCAGAGACTAGGATTGCAACTCCTGCTTTTTTTTGCTCTCCATTTGCTTGATAAATCTTCCTCCATCCCTTTATTTTTAGCTTATGTGTGTCCTTGCACATCAGATGGGTTTCCCGAATGCAGCACACCAATGGGTTTTGACTTTTTATCCAATTTGCCAGTCTGTGTCTTTTGATTGGGGTATTTAGTCCATTTTCATTTAAGGCTAATATTATTGTGTGTTAATTTGATCCTGCCATTTTGATGCTAGCTGGATGTTTTGCCCATTATTGACACATTTTCTCCATTGTGTCAATGGTCTTTATCATTTGGTGCATTTTTGGAGTGGCTGGTACTGTTGTTCCTTTCCTTGTTTAGTGCTTCTTTGAGGAGCTCTTATAAGGCGGGCCTGGTGGTGACAAAATCTCTCAGCAATTGCTTGTCCATGAAGGATTTTCTTTCTCCTTCACTTATGAAGTTTAGTTTGACTGGATATGAAATTCTAGGTTGAAAATTCTTTTCTTTAAGGATGTTGAATATTGGCCCCCACTCTCTTCTGGCTTATAGGGTTTCTGCAGAGAGATCCACTGTGAGTCTGATGAGCTTCCCTTTGTGGGTAACCCGACCTTTCTCTCTTGCTGCCCTTAGCATTTTTTCCTTCATTTCAACCCTGGCAAATCTGCTGATTATGTGCCTTGGGGTTGCTCTTCTTGAGGAATATCTTTGTGGTGTTCTCTGTATTTCCTGAACTTGAAGGTTGGCCTGCCTTGCTAGGTTGGGGAAGTTCTCCTGGATAATATCCTTTAGAGTGTTTTCCAGCTTAGATTCATTCTCTCCATCGCATTCAGGTACACCTATCAAACGTAGATTAGGCCTTTTAACATAATCCCATATTTCTTGGAGGTTTTGTTCAGTTATTTTCACTCCTTTTTCTCTAATCTTGCCTTCTCGTTTTATGTCATTGAGTTGATTTTCAATCTCTGATATCCTTTCATCTGCTTGATCAATTCAGCTATTGAAACTTGTATATGCTTCGTGAAGTTCTCGTGCTCTGCTTTTCAGCTCTATGAAGTCATTTATTTATTCTAGTTAGCTTCTCATCTAAACTTTTTTCTAGGTTCTTAGTTTCTTTGCATTGGGTTAGCCCATGTTCTTTTAGCTCTGAGAAGTTTGTTATTACCCACCTTCTGAAGCCTGTTTCTATCAATTCACCAGACTCATTCTCCATCCATTGTTGATTCCTAGCTGGTGATAATGTCTGGATGCAAACAAGCTTTGTGATTACAGGAAATTCTATTACTTTTTACAACCACTGATTGTGTATCTGACTTTTCAATTGTATAGGCCATGTAAGGTATACATTTGCATTTCCTCTTGCAACCATTGTGTATCTGATTTCTCTATTGTATAGGCCATGTGAGGCATACATTTACATTCCTCTTGCTATGAGGTAAACCAGAGCCAAGAAAGTGTATTTATTCTTGGCATTTGAAAAATAAAATTTGCTGTTTAGGCACAGCCTATCAGCCCTCCAGACGCCTCGCTTTCTCTCTCTCTGTCTTTATTATTTTCTCAGGCGCACTCCCTCTTCCAGGTATTGGGACCCTCTTGCAGGTCGAGAGACCCCCGGGCAGACGTGCCTACCCGTCCGGACGGTCCACGACAAGGAGTTATGATCCCTTGGAGGAGGAGAGACGTTCTGGTTTTTGGTGTTTTCATCCTTTTTGCACTGGTTTCTTCTATCTTAGTGGCTTTATATACCTGTGGTCTTTGTAGTTGGTGACTTTTGGATTGGGTCTCTGAGTGGACATCCTTGTTGTTGATGTTGAAGCTATTGCCTTCTGCTTCTTAGTTTTCCTTCTAACAGTCAGGCCCCTCTGCTGCAGGACTGCTGGAGGTCCACTCCAGACCCCACTCAGCTGGGGATCACCCATGGGGGCTGCAGAACAGCAAGGGTTGCCACCGGTTTCTTCTTCTGTTATCTTCATCCCAGAAGGGTACCTGCCAGATGTCAGCCTGAGCTCTCCTTTATGAAGTGTCTCTTTGGGTATATTGGGGAGCACAGAGTTGCTTGAGGAGACAGTCTGTCCCTTATAGGAGCTCAAGTACTGTGCTGTGCTGGGAGGTCAGTTGTTCTGTGCAGAGCTGCTGGGCAGGTACTTTTAAATCTGCTGCAGCAGAACTCATAACTGCCTCTTTTCGCAGGTGCTTTGTCCTAGGAAGGTCGTTTTTATTTATAAGTTCCTGTTGTGCTGCTGCCTTTTTTCATCGATGCCCTGCTCCTCATGGAGTAGTCTAGTCACAGTCAGCCAGCAGAGGTGTTGCAGAGCTGCTGCAGGCTCTGCCCTGTGCTGTGTGAACTGCCTTGGTAGTGGCGGACTGCCTCTGTAGTGTTGGTGCCCTTACCTATGCTGAGCTGGACCGTCCTGGGTCCAGCTGTGCTTTCTGTGAAACTCTTAATTCAGAGCATTTCAGATTGCTTGTTTTGTTGGGGTGGTACCTGCCTAGTCAGATTGCCTGGCTCCCTTTCTCTGCCTCCCCCCCACTTTCAGTTGAATGGGAGGCTTCTGTCTCCCAGGAGCTCAAAACGGCTGCCCAAACTTGTGTGAGTTTCTGTGTGCCAACCTGACACCAGCTGAAACCACCATGCTGAAAACTCATGGTGCTTTTTGGCCTGGGAATCTTCTGGTCTGTAGGCAGTGAAAACTTGTTTGGAAATGCAGTGAGCACTCACCCTCTGCACTGTTCTCGCTGGGAACTGCACTCCAGAGCTGTTCCTATTCGTCCATCTTGGATCCTCCTCCCCACTGGCTCTTAATTAGTATTAGGTGGATGTTAGCAGAATAAATGCCTATATGTATGCATGTTAGCTGCTACAGAGTATGTAGGTAGACATATAATTTCTCATCCAGTCTAGACACTTTTGAGAGTGGAAGGCTCTGCAATTAGAATTTCCCTGGTCCTTAGGGAGTGTCTTAGTCACTCCATTGGTAGCATTTGGAGTCATGGCCCAAGTTAAGACAGCTGGGAGTGATGGTGCTGAGGAATGGGCAGCCCAGGATGCCTCAGGCATAGGACCCCACGAATCATGTAATGGCATCTAATTTTTGATTCATTTCCTTTTCCCTGTAAACCTTCAGAATCTGTTTGAAGTGACTTATAGTAAGTACTATATTCAGTTGAATCATGATTTGAAAATACTAATGCTGAAATGAGAAGATACAATGTCAGAGATATTAATATAATTGACCAGTCTGGCTACTTTCTCAGTGTGAAGCTGAAAACTGAGAGAATGCCAATCATTTAACATAGGTTTTGTAACATTCTGTAACATTGAGCATGGCTTTTGTGACTTATGAAAGAGAGCCAAGTGATTCTGCAGTTGAAAATGTCACTTGAGGCCAGGTGCTGTGGCTCATGCCTATAATCCTAGCACTTTGGGAGGCCAAGGTGGGCAAGTCACCTGAGGCCAGGAGTTCGAGACCAGCCTGGCCAATATGGCGAAAACCTGTCTCTACTAAAAAGACAAAAATTAGCCAGGCATGATGGCAGGCACTTGTGTCCCAGCTACTCGGAAGGCTGAGGTAGGAGAATCACTTGAACCCCTAGGCAAAACTTGCAGCGAGCCAAGATTGTGCCACTGCACTCCAGCCTGGGCTACAGAGTGACTTTGTCTCAAAAAAAAAAAAAAAGAAAAGAAAAGAAAAGAAAATGTCCTTGATCATTTACTCACTGAAGATGAAGAGAATACTGATTGCTTTCCCTTTTTATTTCAATGATGTACCTATTAGATTACCAAGGCGAGTACCCAGTAGGCAGCTAAGTACGCAGCCTCAGGGTCAGATCCAGGCTGAGATACAGATTTAGGAATAACTGGCATACAGATAGGTTGTTCTTTTTTTCTTTTCCTTTGACATGGAGTCACAGTCTGTTGCCTGGCTGGAGTGCAGTGGCATAATCTTGGCTCACTATAACCTCCACCTCCTGAGTACCTGAGACTACAGGCGTGCGGCACCATGCCCAGCTAATTTGTATTTTTAGTAGAAACGGGGTTTCACCATGTTGGCCAGGATGGTCTCAATCTCTTGACCTCATGATCTGCCCACCTTGGCCTCCCAAAGTGCTGGGATTACAGGCATGAGCCACTGTGCCCAGCAGATAGGTTATTCTTAAAGAGCATGTTCCTAGCAATCTGTAACATTGAGCCTCCATGTCTTTTGAGAAGGGTCTTTCATATGCTTGTCCAACTTATTCTGAATCTTTAATGCCATCTCTTCCCAAGCATCTAACTAGAAAACTGACATATTAAGACACTTATGTGTACAGTGCCAGGAGACTGCAGGTAATAATACCAGCTTGTGGCTGGGAGCGGTGGCTCACACCCGTAATCCCTGCACTTCAGGAGGCTGAGGTGGGTGGATCACCTGAGGTCAGGAATTCAAGACCAGCCTGGCCAACATGATGAAACCCTATCTCTACTAAAAATGCAAAAAATTAGCTGGGCATGGTGGTGCATGCATGTAATCCCAACTACTTAGGAGACTGAAGCAAGACAATCACTTGAACCCAGGAGGTGGAGGTTGCAGTGAGCCAAGATCACACCACTGCTCTCCAGCATGGGCAACAAGAGCAAAACTCTGTCTCAATAATAATAATAATAATACCAGCTTGCATTTGTTGAGTACTTACTATGTGCCAGATACTGTTTTGATTGCTTTATGTGTTCTAGTTAATTTAATCTTCACAAGTACACTAGGGGTAGTTACTGTTGTTATCTTTATTTTGTTGATGAGAAAGTTGAGGCACTGAGAGATTTAGTGATTTACCCAATACTATTTCATTGCTAAGGGGGGAGCTGTCATTCATATTCAGGCAGTCTGAAACTTGTGTTTTGCATTCTAATTATCAGTGTTAAGTATCTCATCTCTAAAGGAATAATCCATTATCAGTTCAAAGAGACTCACAATTTAGAAACTCTTTTGTTTATATATCATTATCAAATTGTTTCTATTAGTCTTACAAAGTTTACTCTTTTAAAGAACACTGGTTACTTGGAGCTACAAATAAGCAGCTTTTCCATTTGGGCTTTGAGAACCATTTCTGCCAGTAACCCATACCTGATCCAGCTACTGAATTATTCTCCAAACCTGCTTTTTCTCCAGACTTTCCTGTCTCCATGAATTAAACCACCAACTAACCACTTTCACAGAGGCCTACTACTATTCTGATTTATTCATTTATTTTTTTCAGCCCTGTTGCCACCACCTCCAGAACACTACCTGAATCTTTGTTTGCATTTTTATTCGCTCTGCCTCCATTGGAGTATACACGATCATCCTTATTTGCCTCAACCACCGCCATAAGGTTCTAACAGGGCTCAGAGTTTCCACCTTGTCCCTCACTTAGCAGCCAGAGATTTTTTTTCTTTTTTTTTTTTTTTTGAGACGGGGTTTCGCTCTTGTTACCCAGGCTGGAGTGCAATGGCACGATCTCGGCTCACCGCAACCTCCGCCCCCTGGGTTCAAGCAATTCTCCTGCCTCAGCCTCCCTAGTAGCTGGGACTACAGGCGTGCGCCACCATGCCCAGCTAATTTTTGTATCTTTAGTAGAGACGGGGTTTCACCATGTTGACCAGGATGGTCTCGATCTCTCGACCTCGTGATCCACCCGCCTCGGCCTCCCAAAGTGCTGGGATTACAGGCTTGAGCCACCGCGCCCGGCCCAGAGATCTTTTTAAAAGAACTCAGGCCACATTCCTGCTTAAACCCTCCAATTGCTTTTTCACTAGCACCTAGAATGAAATTCGGATTACTTACCATGGCTGGTAGCCACCAGGTCTTCTACTGTTTAGTCCCCTGTAGTTATGCTGTCCCACCCATACCAGCCTTCATTCTGTTCCTCAGTAGGCCACACTCATCCTCTCTTAGCCCTTTGCAGTAGCTGTTCCTTTTCCTTTCAGTCCTGTCCTTCTGATTGTCTGGCTCTTTCTTTCTTTTTTCTTTTTCTTTTGAGACGAAGTTTCGCTCTTGTTACCCAGGCTGGAGTGCAATGGCGCGATCTTGACTCACCGCAACCTCCGCCTCCTGGGTTCAGGCAATTCTCCTGCCTCAGCCTCCTGAGTGGCTGGGATTACAGGCACGCACCACCATGCCCAGCTAATGTTTTGTATTTTTAGTAGAGACGGGGTTTCACCATGTTGACCAGGATGGTCTCGATCTCTTGACCTCGTGATCCACCCGTCTCAGCCTCCCAAAGTGCTGGGATTACAGGCTTGAGCCACCGCGCCCGGCCGTCTGGCTCTTTCTTAACATTAAGTACCCAGTTCAAACATCACCCACTCAGAGAGGCACTTCCTGATCACGCAGGGAGTCTAGAGTAACTATCTAGGTGTTCTGCTACATTATCACAATATCTATTAAATGATTTTTATTATTATTATTTTTATTATTTGAGACAGAGTCTGTCACTCTGTCCCCAGATTGGAGTGCAGTGGCCCGATCTCAGCTCACTGCAACCTCCACTTACAGGGTTCAAGCAATTCTCCCTGCCTCAGCATCCTGAGTAGCTGGGATTCAGGTGCCCACCACCACACCCGGCCTCTATTAGCAGAGATGGGGTTTCAACATGTTACCCAGGTTGGTCTCAAACTCCTGACCTCCGCCCACCTCAGCCTCCCAAAGTGCTAGGATTAGGCGTGAGCCACCACGCCCAGCCTCTATTAAATTATGTTCTTGTAATTCTCAGCCGAGCACTTAGCACCAACTCTTATTTTTTCTTGTTAAATTGTTACTTTTTGCCAGCTCTAGACTGTTAGAGCTCCATGTGAGCAGGTATTTTGTTTGTCTTGTTTGCTTTAGCTTCAGAGCCTATAGTATCTGGGTATGAAGAAGGGACTCATTAAGTATTTGTTAGTTAACTAATTCTTTATATTTCATAGTCACATCTTGAAGACTTCAACCTAGGAGATCTTTACCAAAACAACCTTGATCTGCTAGCAGAGTCATGAGACTCCTGTCCCAACTTTTGAGAGATTTGGCAAATGCTGCCTTTCTCTTTTTAAAATTACATGAGTAGTCCTTGTACTGTCTTACTAACATTTTATTGTAACCATATTTGGATTTAAGTTTACAAATTATGTTGGAAAGTGAACAACAGACTCTTGATTCGTAAATAAGACTGTAATTTTTACTGGTGACAGCTTTTGTCACCTAGAATCAATGTGCTTATTCTTCTGAGATCACTGAAATGAGCTTTGTAAATATTTTTGTGTAATATCATTTTATGGTATATCCTTCCAATTATATTGCTTTTTCCATGCTGAATTCCTTCTGGAAATGATGGAGTAGGGGAGCACCTTGGATCTTTGCTTTAAACCCAAATATGTAGGGTTTTTTTGCTTAGTGTTTTCTTTTTTCACACCAAAGTTAAAGTTTTACAGTATTAGTTTTACGTGTAGACAGTCATTCCTTATAGATGTTGTAAAGCATTGTCTCTACATATAAAATTCAGACTTGGAATGTTGGTAGATGTTAATAACACACAACAGAGGCTTCTGGGAATGTTATTTTCAAAATAATTTGTCAAGTCTTCATGCTTAGCCTCGTTTAGACACTATACCAGAATTAGAGGAAAAAAACATAATCAGCTTATATTACAGGGTTCAATCAAAATGCAAATAGCATTGACAGATATTCAAGGGCAAAACATGGGCAGGATAAATTTAAGGCAAGAGGAAAGAAGATGAGGGAGAAAAATGACTATGTTATTAGTCATTGTTCTATATTCTATACTTGAAGGCTGTAACAGATGGACCCTCAGATAACCTTCATGGTGTGGTTTAATTTACTCTATATAATAATTTCCACAATTCTTGCAAATGATTAAATGAGTGGTTCTTGATAACAATTATGAGCATTTTAAGGTGATAATTTATACATACTTCCCTAAATTTTATGTCAGGGAGTTCCTGCTATAATTTGGTAAATGTCCATGAACCTCTTGAAAAATAATACTCATAAATGTGGAAGGCCTATACATAAATTTCATTTCATACCTCATATTCAATAATAATATATTATTTTGTGTCACAAATCTTTTATCTGTTCTTTTTTTTTTTTTTTTTTTTTTGAGACTGAGTTTCGCTCTCGTTACCCAGGCTGGAGTGCAATGGCGCGATCTCGGCTCACGGCAACCTCCGCCTCCTAGGTTCAGGCAATTCTCCTGCCTCAGCCTCCTGAGTAGCTGCGATTACAGGCACGTGCCACCACGCCCAGCTAATTTTTTTGTATTTTTAGTAGAGACGGGGTTTCACTATGTTGACCAGGATGGTCTCGATCTCTTGACCTCATGATCCACCCGCCTCGGCCTCCCAAAGTGCTGGGATTACAGGCTTGAGCCACTGCGCCCAGCCCTTTTATCTGTTCTTAATCCGATATTCCTTAGTTGAACACTTGAGATGCATTCATAGAATTATACATTTTACTAAATATATCACAGCTTGAAAGATAGTGTCCCCATTTTTATCAGCTTTCATAGAATTCTTAATTGATTTTCAAATGGCTAATACTGCTTTTTAAAATTAGTTGATCAAGCTCTTAAGCTCTTATTTCTGAGTTTCTTGTTAATCTAGTTCAGACTAGACCAGGGGTCAGCAAACGTTTTTCATGTAAATTCAGATAATAAATACTTTAGGTTTTGCGGGTCCAGTCATCACTGTCATAACTCAACTCTGTTATTGCAGTGTAAAAGCAGTTATAGAAAATAAACATGTAAACGAATATGGCTGTGTTCCAGTAAAACTTTATTTATGGACAGCAACATCTGAATTTTATGAAATTTTCACATCACAAAATAGTCATATTTTGATTGTTTTTCAACATTCCCAGTGGGTCAAATTTGGCCTGTGAACCACAGTTTGCAAACCCTCCCCCAGGCTCAAAGTCACATCCTGAATTGCATGTCACATATCTGCAGGAGAAGAAATTCGAAACAAATCCAGAGAGAGTTGTGTTTTACCATAGTTACTCCATTACTTAGTAATTATCAGTCATGTATTAGACCAGTCATGTATCTGTTAAAATCAGATATTTGATTCTAAAAAATCTCAAAATTAATTCAGCAATCTTGAAGGTAAATAAATGAAGGGCCATGAAAAGACATTAGCTTAAAAGTATTAGGTTTTTAACATTTTTGTTACAAATATGATTTTTTTTCACTCACTTGGATTTTTATCTGCTTACTGTAAAAAAACAAGAAATCACTGTAGAATTACTAGGTCAGCTTCTTTTATTTTCATTGTTCAGAGGCCACACTTTTGCAGAAACAGGTTGTTCAAGAGGCAAGAGTCTTCGTATTTCAGTGTTACATATAGGTCAGACATTATTAGTTTGAACTCCAAATAGTATTCTTACTTTTTAGTTGTATTTGCATTTTTTTGTCATGCAAAGATAGTCTTTATTCAAATTTAATGGAAACAGGGGTCACTATACTTTGCAAGACAGGGAAAAATAAAATTTAAAAAACTTTTTTAACGTAAAGCAGTATAATCACAATACCAGAATATGGAACGCTATAGTTTATTTTCTGTGGGTTACTGCAAGTATCAATTTTCCTCGACTGTGCTATTCACAGCTTGGTTAAGTCCAAAAATATGAAACCAAAGTGGCAGGAAACTTAAGACTTGGCGCTTTCACTAAATGGCATGCATCGAAAGGCGTCAATTCATGAGCAAAACCTGGTTGAACTCACCATACCTACCTATGTGGTCAGTCCAGCCTTAGAGCTGTCCAGGTTACTGAGCTCCCTCCCTGTAGGAAAGGCCAGGCCTGAAAGCCAAGGTGTTCTGGATATTCTGCTGTGGGCCATGAGTAAAAGGGGATTTTCTTAAGAGAAAATTTTTTTCAGTGAAGCAGGAAGGCCTGGCACCAGGAGGCTTTACGGAGAGTAAGCACTTAGATCTAACAATTATGGACACACCATTAGGGGAGTTGAAAATGTACAGCAGTAACATGTTCTACCCCAATCACCTGTGCTACGCATAGCAAACATACACAAAAGACTCCCTAGGTAGTCCCCTGTGGTCTTAGGCAGTGAGGACCTTTCCTGGGACCTAGATCTAGATTGGGAGGGTGATCTGAAGGCAGGCCTGGGTTGAGACTTGGACCCCGATCGGGTTTGCAGGCCTGGATGGAGACTTGGACCCCGATCGGGTTTGCAGGCCTGGATCGAGACTTGGACCCCGATCGGGTTTGCAGGCCTGGATCGAGACTTGGACCCCGATCGGGTTTGCAGGCCTGCATCGAGACTTGGACCCCGATCGGGTTTGCAGGCCTGCATCGAGACTTGGACACCGATCGGGCTTGCAGGCCTGCATCGAGACTTGGACCCCGATCGGGTTTGCAGTCCTGGATCGCGACTTGGACCCCGATCGGGCTTGCAGGCCTGGATCGAGACTTGGACCCCGATCGGGTTTGCAGGCCTGCATCGAGACTTGGATCCCTATCGGGTTTGCAGGCCTGCATCGAGACTTGGACCCCGATCGGGTTTGCAGGCCTGCATCGAGACTTGG
Organism: Saimiri boliviensis; assembly: GCF_048565385.1. Classification (NCBI taxonomy): domain Eukaryota; kingdom Metazoa; phylum Chordata; class Mammalia; order Primates; family Cebidae; genus Saimiri; species Saimiri boliviensis. The sequence goes on from NC_133456.1 coordinate 1,658,082, forward strand.
ACCCCGATCGGGTTTGCAGGCCTGCATCGCGACTTGGACCCCGATCGGGTTTGCAGGCCTGCATCGAGACTTGGACCCCGATCGGGTTTGCAGGCCTGCATCGAGACTTGGACCCCGATCGGGTTTGCAGGCCTGCATCGAGACTTGGACCCCGATCGGGTTTGCAGGCCTGCATCGAGACTTGGACCCCGATCGGGTTTGCAGGCCTGCATCGAGACTTGGACCCGGATCGGGTTTGCAGGCCTGCATCGAGACTTGGACCCCGATCTGGTTTGCAGGCCTGCATCGAGACTTGGACCCCGATCGGGTTTGCAGGCCTGCATCGAGACTTGGACCCCGATCGGGTTTGCAGGCCTGCATCGCGACTTGGACCCCGATCGGGTTTGCAGGCCTGCATCGAGACTTGGACCCCGATCGGGTTTGCAGGCCTGCATCGAGACTTGGACCCCGATCGGGTTTGCAGGCCTGCATCGAGACTTGGACCCCGATCGGGTTTGCAGGCCTGCATCGAGACTTGGACCCCGATCGGGTTTGCAGGCCTGCATCGAGACTTGGACCCCGATCGGGTTTGCAGGCCTGCATCGAGACTTGGACCCCGATCGGGTTTGCAGGCCTGCATCGAGACTTGGACCCCGATCGGGTTTGCAGGCCTGCATCGAGACTTGGACCCCGATCGGGTTTGCAGGCCTGCATCGAGACTTGGACCCCGATCGGGTTTGCAGGCCTGCATCGAGACTTGGACCCCGATCGGGTTTGCAGGCCTGCATCGAGACTTGGACCCCGATCGGGTTTGCAGGCCTGCATCGAGACTTGGACCCCGATCGGGTTTGCAGGCCTGCATCGAGACTTGGACCCCGATCGGGTTTGCAGGCCTGGATCGGGACTTGGACCCCGATCGGGTTTGCAGGCCTGCATCGAGACTTGGACCCCGATCGGGTTTGCAGGCCTGCATCGAGACTTGGACCCCGATCTGGTTTGCAGGCCTGCATCGCGACTTGGACCCCGATCGGGTTTGCAGGCCTGCATCGAGACTTGGACCCCGATCGGGTTTGCAGGCCTGGATCGAGACTTGGACCCCGATCGGGTTTTTGAAGCTGACTTTGATATGGAGACTGATTCTGACGGAAGTTTTGGTTTCTCTTTGGCATTGGATCTCCACGTGGACCGGATCTCCTGACTGGTACAAGCATTCTCACTCTCTCCCCTCGGCCTTCCCTCTGGCTGGATTCAGAGTTGGGAGCGGTCAGTGTCTTCCTTTTTCCTCCTGCTGCTGCCCGCCTTGCTGCCTCACTTTCTGCTCCTCTCACTCTTGCTTCGGCTGCGGCTGCAGCTGCGGCTCTCCTCCCTGCTTTTCTTCCTGCTCTTCCTCTTGGCCTTGCAGCTCCTCCGGCTCCAGCTGCCCAGTTTGCTCCTGCTCCGGCTCCGACTCTGGCGAGACTCTTCCGGCCCCTGCCTTCCTCCTGGCTCCTGCCCCACTCACACTGCCTCGCTTCTCCTCCTCCACGCTCCTCTCCCGGCTCCGGCTCCGACTTCTCTTCCTTTTATGCCTCCTAGGACTCCGGCCCTTGGGTTTTCCTGGCATTGTCATTGTTTTGGATCTTCTCTTCAGCTTGGTTTTTGCGCTGGCTGCGGCCCTTGCCGGCACTGCAGCTGCGGCTGCGGCTCTTGTCCTTGCTGGGGCTCCTGCTTTTCTCCTTCTTGTTCCGACTCTGACTCCGGCTCCGGCTCTTGGTCCAGGAGCGAGGGCCCGACCTGGACGCGGGTCTGCTCTGAGAATGACTGCTTTGGCTGCTGCCACCTGGGCTCCTGCTCTTAAGGGAGTGTCCGCTTCGACAGCGAGGCCTGAATGACGCCAGCGTCTGGACTAGGGCCGGCGGCGTCTGAGACGTGGCTTGTCTTCCACGAATCAGATTTTCTGCCATTTACTTTTCCAAAGCTCTTTTCATATCAGAATAAGATACAACTTCAATCACCGCCTTCATCTTTGCGTCCCTTGTGAGCATCCACGTAAGTCACTTATTCTGCCCGCCAGCTGCACCGACTTTACAAATTCTCCACAATAAGAATATACTGTGTGCGAGTAGGAGGGCCGTGTTTATCTTGGCCACTTCTACAACCGTATCAACTGCGTCCAGAGCGGCAACTGCCATCTCGCCGGGGGCACGGGCATGCTCAACAATTACTCACCGCAAAGGTCTTTGCCATTCAGTTCATAAACAGCATCATCTGCATCATGCAGATCATGAGACTCCACAAAACCATATCCATTCTTCAGATCCACCTCCAGGATCTTCCTGTAGCCTTTAAAGAAGCGCTCCACGTTGGGCTCCTGGGCCTGGTAGCTCAGGTGGTCACGTACACCTGCGGCATCCCAGCAACGGCGGTCGTGGCTGGCCCCGACCCCACCTCCTCCTTAGGTGGCAGGCAAAGCCTGTATTTTCATTTTTATTATATTATTAATGCATATTGCTTGAAATAAACATGATTTTGTGTTGATAATCCTTTTGTTAAAATACAACTTTATTAATAATTTTGAGACAGAGTCTCGCTCTGTCACCAAGACTAGAGTGTAGTGGCACAATCTTGGCTCCCTGCACCCTCTGCCTCCCAGGTTCAAGTGATTCTCGTGCCTCAGCCTCCCGAGTAGCTGGGATTACAGCCCTGCACCACCATGCCCCACTAATTTTTGTATTTTTAATAGAGGTGGGGTTTTGCCATGTTGACCAGACTGGTCTCAAACTCCTGGCCTCATGTGATCTTCCTACCTCAGCCTCCCAAAATGCTGGGATTACAGGTGTAAGTCACCACACCGGGCCAACATAACTTTACTTTGAAGACTTTTGTCTTAATGGGATTAGAACTGCATTCTAAGATGAGTTTCTGCTGGTTACCGTAGAAGTGTCGACATTTTTCTACCCAAATTTTTTAGTACCTTGAATACTGTCTTGCCCCTCTTTTCGTGTTTCCTCTTAAACGTATGCCAGCTTGGATAAAAATGTACTTTAGGGAGTCTCCTGACATGAGAGAAAACAGTTTTGAAATCTTCAACATACAGCATATTTTGTGCTCCTCTTCAGAGTAAAATTTTTCCCAAGGTATTTTGGTTTTCCCGGACTATTGTTAATGCATGTTGTTTTTCCTGTTTTATGCTTTTTCAGTCTGTTTGCTTTATACTATAGGAATTCCAGCGGCTTTTTTTTCTGTTAGCATAATTACCAGTATTGCATGTCACCTGGGCATAACTACTTTTCCTAACCCTGTCGTAAACCATTGCTATCTCTTAGCATATTTTCTCACTTACGTCTTGACTGAATGGGCTTCTCTTCTCCGTTTACTTATTCTCTTCACTCAAGATTTATCAAGTCCCTGTTTAATGTCAGCACAGTGCTAAGCACTCTGCACGTATGTGTATTATTTTTTTGGTGTTACAGCTTCATCACCCTACGTTCATCACCCTACCTTTTTTTTTTTTTTTTTTTTTTTTTTCTCACAAACAAGGTCTTGCTCTGCCGCTCAGGCTGGAGTGCAGTGGTGTGGTCATGCCCACTGGAGCCTCAGAGTCCTGGGCTCAGATGATCCTCTTGCCTCTGCCTCCCAAGTAGCTAGGACTACAGGTGTGTACCACCACCCTGTCTTTTTTTTTTTTTTTTTTTTTTCTGAGAGACAAGGTCCTGCCAAGTTGCCCAGACTGGTCTTGAGCCCTGGCCTCAAGTGATCCTCTCACCTCAGCCTCCCAAAGTGCTTGGGTTACTGGTGTGAGCCACCATGCCCAGTCTTCACCTTCTTTTGTAGTCCATCCCCTTCTCCTATTCTCTTCCTGCTTTCCTTTCACTTACACTTTTCCACTTCAGACTTTTAATTCATTTGACCTCCCCTTACCACCCTCTGCCACTTGCCTGCTGGTACTATTGCACACCATCCCTCTCCATGCTGCCCAGGCCTCTAGCTCCTCCTCCTCCTCCTCCTTGAAATTGCAGGGGCCTAGGGGTGTTTGTACAGTGGCATTAGTGCAATGAGGCGGGCTTAGTTAGATAAGTATGGGGAATGGCAGTTCATTTGCTGTTGCTCTGCTGGTGCTATCCCAGCACAGCTGGCTAAAGCAATCCTTAACGATCAGGATTTCTTCTGGGGGCATGCTTCTAGTTTTTAGTGAAGGATCGCAAAAAATATTTAGTGTCACTTCATTGATATTTCCGCCACCTCGACTGAAGCTTTTTGAAATGTTTTTCAAAAACATTTCAAGATCTACAGGTGATGCCTGTAGATTTTGGTTTAGGGATCCGTGTTGGGATTCTCTCCTTGCATATCTCCTTAATCTCGAATTAAACAAGAGAACAAAAGGTAATTAATGGTTTTTTGAACTGTCTTTTGTGTCAAAAATGCCTTGTCTTTTTCTTTCACCCCGCCTCCTGGGTTCAAGCAATTCTCCTGCCTCAGCGTCCCGAGTAGCTGGGACTACAGGCATGTGCCACCATGCCCAGCTAACTTTTGTATTTTTAGTAGAGACGGGTGTTGGGGGGGGTTTCACCATGTTGGCTAGAATGGTCTGGATCTCTTGACCTTGTGATCCACCCGCCTCGGCCTCCCAAAGTGCTGGGATTACAGGCGTGAGCCACCACGCCCGGCCTAAAAATGCCTTGTCTTAAAATGTCCTGTATTACTCTGTCCACACTAAACTATAGGCACACCTTTCTCTCAATTCAATGAGAGTTTTCAGTGTGGTGAAAGAATTACCTTAGCTCTCTGCCAGGGGACTGTGTCTGGCCTTAGAGATGGCTGTTTGAATTCAGCATTTTGTATTAATAGTTGGGCATATTCATAGTTTATCAGAACTGCAAGGGACCTGAGGAATTATTTCAGTTTCCTGTTTTACATATGGAAACTCAAGGCTTAGATTGATGAATGCAAAGCTTGGTGTCAGATGAATGAAAATCCAGGACTGGAATTTAAGTCTCCTAACCCCAGGCTTTTGTTGAATCAACTGATTTTCTGTAGTGTTTATTCAGGGAAGAGATAGGAATAAACAGTGTCCTATGAGATGACAAATTGTACGTTTTTTCAAGCACCTGGAACAGTGCTTCGTATCTCCCTAAAAGATCTCGATGTTATTGACCTTTGGTTTAGATATGCCCTGATTGCTATAGAAAGTAACAATAACAATCTAAAATGTTTGTTAACAGTCTAGCAATGTGATTCCGAGGCCTGGATTATAGAGGAGGGGAAACGCGCTGGGAAAATGGGTAGGAGGCTAAGTGTCAGCAGTCAGACACACTCACTGCACCCGTGACTGTCAGCTGTGCCGCACAAAGGACATACTCAGCTGTTGCTCGCTGTTGTGATGCTTTTCCTCCCTGTAACTGAGAATTATCACTTTGTTTTTTCCCTCCTGGTCATAAAGAAATCAGAGTTTTAGACCCCAAAGTATGATTTTAACTGTCACGTCATCTTGATGGAAAAACCTTTTTCTTGACTCAGATTAGGAATTTTTGCTGTCACCTTTTCTTAGCAAAATACGATTGATCAGCCAAGTTTCGTAGAATGAAGAATTACTTCTGTATTCACTAGAAAACTCTTGAACGGTTCTAGTGAATTCAGTCCTATCCCAGACTGACTCTAGATAGTCGATCTTTGGGTTAGATTATATGTAAGAGGAAGAAATGGGTAGATTTCGGTGTGAGTCTAGGCCTGTGAGTGTGTATATGTGTGCATATACATGTAGAAGTAAAATAATTGTAGATGTGCTGCGTTTTCAGGATGATCTTCATCAGGTCCACCAACCTGAATGAACTGTCAGTTTGCTGCTTCACTCCTGGAGAGATGGGCCTTTGGCCTTTCATAGTGGTAATTTTAGCTTTCCAGATATTTCTGTAGATGAATATATCTGGGCAGTGTGTTGGTATGAGTTACCTTCTCCCTCCCACGTGGACGAAAGCGTTGGAGGTGACAGTTCTTACGATGTGTAGCTTCCCACAGCCATTTTGGTAAATAGGCTTATCCATAGGCAGTGTGGGGGCATAAGTGGAAATCCCGGTGATGCCTGTAGATTTTGGTTTAGGGATCCATGTAGGTATTCTCCGCTTGCATACCTCCTTGATCTTGAATTAAACAAGAGAACAAAAGGTAATTAATGGTACAGTTGGTGGAGAAGCAGACATTGTCTAGGACGTGGAGTCGGTCTGGAGGATTTGGCTTTGAAAGCACCAGTTTCTGGGTATATATCAGATTAAAGATTGTCAGGTTGAAGAAAAAAAATGTCAGCAAAGTAATTCTGCTGGTATGTGTTGAATGTGTGCTGTGTGCAAGGCCCTTGATAGAGATAGCGTTAGAGATGGAGATGGCTAGATGCTTGGCAATCACTGTAATAGGACATAAACAAGAGTGGTGTCCCAAGTTAATCTCAACAAGAGCCATGAGATGGCCAGAGAAAGGTTAATTTCAAATGAGATTGTCCAAGAATGCTTCGTGAAGAACATAGCATTTGACTTGGGCCTTGAGGCTTTTAGAAGTTTCCACAGTAAGAGTTTGATGAGATGGGCAGCTTCAATGATGATTATGGGAATAGCTTGGTAGTATGTATCAAGGACCTTATGAATCTTTTCTAGGATATAGACCGACAGCCAGGCTATTTGATTTTAAAATTGTTTATAATGATGAAAAATGGATAGTTAAATTGATAAGATGTGTTAAATGAATTACAGTATAATTATGACAATATGCTACATTCATGATGCCAAAGCAACAGTAAAATGTTTACTTAGAAATGTTAAAAGCAGAATTTAAAAGCATATACATGCTTTAATCATTCACATGTGAAGAGAAAATACTAGAAGAAAATACTCCCATACTTCTGATGGTTAACCTTGATTAGTGGACTTATAGGTACTTTTTATTTTTCTTACATTTTCCATGTTCTCCACCTATTTTATAGTAAGTCTGCTATTAGAAAAAGCAACACCAAATTGTTTAAGAGATTAAAAAGGAAGGAAACAACTCAGAGATCAGGGCATTTCTATGAACAACCTTGTTAATCATGCCATGAGGGGTGGAAGCTGCAGTCGAGGTCGGTGACAGACTAATCAAGTCTGCTAATACTGTGACTGTAGCATTAATAATAACCTTCCCAAGATACGTTTCTGTGATGTCCTGTAACTTTATCAGTCTTTAGATTGGTTCTCCAATTTAGTGTACCAAAATCTATGTTGGGATCCTTTATAAATTGGAGATTTCTGAATCTTACTCCTGTACCTTGTAATTCGTTTGTTTGTGGCTATGCCCAGGAATCCACATTTTAAATAAACCCTCAGAGCAATTTCTTCGATTCAGATGGTCAGCCTGCCACACTTGGAAAAGTGCTGCGATAATTGAACTTCCTTTAGATGTAAGCTTTATGTTTTCTTCACTTGGAACTGTGGCCTACCTGGGTATGCGTAGTTCAGTACTGTGAAAAGCCAGTACAGATTGGTATGAAACACAGTATTGGTGGAGCTCGTTTCTTTTGAGCAACACTGATATGTGTTGGTGAAGAACGTGTGGCCTGGGATGGTGGTCACTGATAACTTTCGGGCCCAGCTGCCTGAAAGCCACTGGGCTCCTCATTGTTTCTGCACCATGGATGTGCAAGCTTTTTTCCAACTCCAATTTTATTACATAGTTTTTACCTCTAGGTGGCAGCAAAGGCTTGTTATTTTATTAGGGCAAACTTAAGTTGTCATTTGCAAACCTTGAAAAACAAAAGGTGTCTTTTTTGTTTTTATTTGTATGAATTTTATGTTTGGACATGTTTCAGTAAATGAAGTATGGCGCACTGAAGTGTGTCATCTCTTGGATCATTTTTATAGAGCATTATGTCAAATAGCTCCAAGAAAGTTTTGTCCAAATTTGGAATGCATATTGCAAGAGAAATCCATGTATATGGCTCTTTTAAGACCACACAGTGAATGTTCGACTCAGAGTTGAAGGCTCCTGGGTTTCATCAGAAAGCAGATGTCTTAGAGGAGATTAAGCAAGTTGGAAAGCTCATTCATAGAAGAAAATGATTTTTTTTTAAATGCTTAACCCAGTTCAACATGAAGACTGGAATTTGGAATGGAAAAGTCTGAAAGATGTTGAGTTCAATGAGAAGTGGTTCCACCTAGGGAGCAGTAGAAAAAAGATCATATTTGTGGGATATATTAAATTCTAAAAGCGTTGGTTTGTTTTATCCATAGAGTTTGAAAAGAAACCAACAATCTAGCCGAGGGGGTGGCGCGTGCCTGTAATCCCAGCTACTCAGGGGGCTGAGGCAGGAGAATCACTTGAACCCAGGACGCAGAGGTTGTGGTGAGCCACGATCATGCCATTGTACTCCGGCCTAGGCAATAAGAGCGAAACTCCATCTCAAAAAACAAATTAATTAATTTAAAAAAAAAGAAAGAAAGAAACTTAGCAATCTAGAAGACCCCCTGGTTATAGCTAGTCATTAGACGACATTGAGTCAAAATGATCAAAAGAAGTATGGAAAGGTGAAGTGTTTTCAGTTGTAATTAAAGTCACAGATCTATAGCCCAGTTTCTACATGACTCTTTTGTTCTTTCACATTGTCATGGAGGGCAAACATCTATAAAGATACAAGAACAAAATCAGCATTTATGGAGAAGCTATCAGATCTCAAACAGCTGGAGTCAGGGTGTTGCCTTTTCTCTAAATGAAATTAATTTTGTAAATGCTTTGAACTTTTGGAGATGTATTGACAACATATTGTGTGAGAAAGCAGCGTTTTCTCAGGAGTGGTCCTGATTCCAGGGACTGCGTCACATCTTAGCTCTAGAGGTTGAGAAGTTTAAGAGCCCCAGGGACCTCTGGTGATTTTGATATGTAGTAATTGAGGTCTGGGGGAGGGACAGTGGGTGGATTCAGGGCTGCTTACTCCCCTGGGGACTCAGCTGTGGAATGCTTGGCCAAGGCCTTGTGTTATCAGAATGACAGTGTTCTTGTATTTTTGTTTTTATCTCAGTGTTTAATGGGAAAGTATGTAAGTAATGATGATAGATACGGTGATGAAAAGGAGGAAATGCTAAACTGAAGAAAAATATCTTTGAAATATTATTACCTTCTTTTCTTTTGTCTCTTCTATTGTTTGACAAATCACTGCTAATTTATGGTGGGGGTGGAGTGGAAATAAGAGATAATGAATCTGGCAGCTAGCCCAAAATTTCATAATGATTTCTTGGCTTTTTTTCCTCTTGATCTTCTCAAAGCTCGCCCATTATGCAATAAAACTTTATCACTACACATTTTACACTTTATACAGGAAAGGGTCTTTCAAAGCGAAGCCCTTTGGTTTGATTAGCTCATTCTCATTAACCTCCTATGAGAGATCATTCGGTTTTAAATAGTGTTCTACTGCTATGGTGTATATTAAAGAGATGTCCAGTATCTGATGCGAAGGTCAGACTGGTGGCTTTATTCTATAATGTATCATGGTTTGTGGTTGTACCTAGTCACCTCCCAATCTCTCTTTCTGTGGAAATTATTCAGTGGGCAGTAGGGGCCATCCAAGAATAAACATCGAATAGTTTTCAAAATCCCTCCAAACCCAGTTGCTCCTACTTTGTGTCAGACTTAACATCACGTGTAGAAATCTTTGTTAAAATATACTAACCTTTAATAGTTGCTTCCTCATTTGTCCTCTTTTTAATCCATCTGTGAACTTTTTTCCTTTAACCTCAGCTTTTCTTTTTTGGTACCCTTTCCTCCCTCCCACCTTCTATTTCTTTCTCATTTCTTCATTTGCACCCATTTAATTGTTTTAGTGATTCTCAGGCTTACATCTTATAACAGTCTTTTGGTAGAGCACAAGCCAATCTTGGGTCTTCATTTCAGGTTTGGCACTAACTTGCTCTGTGTCTTTGAGCAACTACTTCACCAACATAAGCCTCAGTTTCTTCATTTGTATTCTTCATCTGAGGATTAAAATACCTCCTTGCAGGTGTTCTTTGGGGAGTAGAGATACTGTGTAGGGAAGTCCCTGGCTCATCTATAGTTTCAGGTAAGTGTTAGTTGTTCCTGTTGTGATTGTCATCATCATATATTTTTCCTTATATCACTTCTTAAGATGCCTAATTCTTGGTCATAATCCTAACTTCTTTGATTGTTTTACCTTTCGTGTTTTGCTGCTTGATCTCCCAGCTTTCCCCTCTCTCCGGTTATTTATAGGCGATAAGTTACTAAGGGTATGAGTTAAGGCAGCTGAGTCAGTGGCACTGATTCCTGGGTTATCCTTCTAACCACCTTTGGCCCAGAAAAGGCCCCTTCCCCCATTATTTACCCTCCTTATGCTACTTGATCTGGTCCTCGTGATTCTTTTTGAGTTCGCCTAGAGATATATTATCTGTTCTCTCCTGTTTTCATGTCTTTTGTTTGAAAAATGAACTAGTTCTACTACATCACCTGTAAAGTCCTTTGGCCTTGACATTCTCTGATTCTGTGAAAAGAACAAACAGGCCAGCTCTGACTACCATGTGTCTCACTGGCCATGCGATCCTTTGTTGAGCACCCACTATGAGCACTAGTTAAGTCCTGGATGGTGTAGGACCGTGGTTCTTAAATTTTATATACCCAGAGAGCCTGTTAGGATACAGAATCCCTGCAGTGGGAATTAATAGGTCTGGGAATGTGAAAATCTACAAAGTCAGATGTAATTCTGATGAAGGTGATGAATGACTGCATTTTAGGAAACATTGATAGAAGGGGTTCAAAAATAAATGATAGCTGATTCTTGCTTTTGAGATGATAGTATAGGAGGCATAAGAAATAATTATAAAATGAAGCAGAATTGATGTGCAATAATAGAATTACAGACACCGGTTTTAGAAACTCAGTGAAAAACTAAAATGTAAGGAAGGTTTTCTAAAGGAAGTGGCACATGAGGGATGAGTAGGATTTTAGTATGAGGAACTAAGGAAGAGTATTCCATCCCTACAAACAGCATGATCAAAGGTAAGAAGGCCCAGTGGTACGTGGGAGGATACTTAGTATGGTGTTCTGGTGAAGGCGTAGGTTATGTCCGGCGTTTCAAAGGAAGATGAAATGAAAGATCGTAGGCCATGGTAGAAGGTTTGGACCTTGGGCACTAGTAATTTTAAGTGCTGTTTTCTGGGAGGCTGGAGAATTGGCATGATCAGAATGGTATTTAAGTTGAAGGCTGGGCTGGGCATGGTGGCTCACCCCTGTAATCCCAGCACTTTTGGAGGCTGAGGCGGGTGGATCACGAGGTCAGTAGTTCAAGACCAACCTGGCCAATATGGTGAAACCCTGTCTCTACTAAAAAATACAAAAATTAGTTGGGCGTAGTGGTGAACACCTGTAATCCAAGCTACTCAGAAGGCTGAGGCAGGAGAATCCCTTGAACCTGGAAGGTGGAGGCTGCAGTGAGCTGAGATCACGCCACTGCACTCCAGCCTGGACAACAGAGCAAGACTCCATCTCAAAAAAAAAAGGTGAAGTCTGGATTACAGAAATGAGGATTAAATGTAGTAGATCACCTGTCTTAAACTACCATCTATTCTAAAGTCCGGACTTCAGGAGTAGTAGTACAGATCAGAAGCAGGGAGGACAGAGAAAGAAATAACATGGCAGAGCGGAGGATGAGCAGAGAGGTGGAGAATAGTTTCCAAATGTTGGACCTGAGCAATGGGGAAGGTGACGGACCATCACAGAGGAGAGGCAGAGAACTGTTCAAGAATGATGGTATGCTGGGTTACGGGCAGATGCTAAGTTTAAAGTGTATAGTTGGGCCTTCCATGTGGAACTGTTTGGTAGAGTTGAAATTTTGGAGATGCTGCTTTGAGGATCAGCATAGAGAAATTGTTGGTACTATTCAACTGTCTGAGACAGCCAGGGAGAAAAATGTGATTCCCACTCAACTGCCACTCTTTCCTTCTCCCACCATAGATACTGTTACATCCCTTTCCCAGAGCCTGAGATGAATTTTGTGGGGCCATACCATGTGCCCACATCCTTTGCACAAGGCTACTTGATCTTACTGATAAGAATGTAACCAGTTCTGAGAACAGGCACCTAAGGAGGCATTTCTTCCCATTACGTGAACAGTGCATAGTGATTGAATCGGTACCCAGGGACTGATTGGCTTGCTGGGGGAAAGGAAGTCCTGCTCCTCTCTCCCAGTCACCTGGCTGGCCCCTCAGCCATTGTGTCTGAACCAAGCAGATAGATTACATAAACTTGTACTCTCAGAAGGGTTTGCCACTCCTTGGCACAGAGCCATGCAGTAAGGACAGGATACCTCCCCAAAGCATATTTCCTTCCTCATTGGCAGTCTGAGAAAACCTGAAGTAGGGCCATAGTTGATAGGCTTGGCCTAAAAAAACAGTAATAATTGTCCATTGTTCTCCTTAGTCTTCTCATTGTCCTTCTTAGAAGCTGTAATCAGCAGCCTCAGAAGCATTTACATTTTTCAGAGTTTCTGTAATTAATATGTACTCTTATAATGAGAACATTTTATATGAAATAAATGGGCTGCTTATATAAATTACTATAAAACTGTTCTTCTCAGCATGATCCTACTCACCAATTCCCTCCCTGTTGGCCTACAGGAGCTATCTGTCTCCTGTGTGATGGATCCTTTGAGGATCTGTTGCAGTTTTTAGTTAGCTCCTGTTTATATAAAACAGTGGTTTTCTGAGGCTTCAAAAGTGACCAATCTCAGGCACAGTGAATTCGGGCAAGAACACCATGAAAAGGCATAGGAATAGAAAAATAATAACTTTTTCCTGTTAAAGAGAGAAAAAAAAAACCCAGCCAAACCGCTGATTGTAAAGGATAGTAATGCATTTTTGAGGAATTACTTTGAGTTGTTTGAAGAGCATCTGTGTGGATGTAGGTTACTGTATTGTGAGGGGACGTAGGAGCCAACTCACCAACTTCCCTTTGCAGTAGCAGTTTTTATTTGGGGTGCTTCCTTGGTTTGCAGTTTTGCACTCCTGAATTTGGAGACTGACAGGTTGAACCCTAACACTTCTCCTCCTGACCTGGAAAGATGCATGGTGATTATGTTTTTAAAATGATTTTGGGAGTGCCAGTCTTTCCTTATTAAGTTACAGTATTCCTTGAGAAATAGAAATCCAAAATTAGAGGGTACAATCTGGGAAAATTTTCTGTTTCTGCAAAGGCAGCTTTGCACCAAATGTGGCGTGAGTTGGTGGTGCTTGTCTTTATAGCGGCTAGACCTTGATCCCTTGATTGCCTTTTCTCAAAGTCTTGGGTCATTATCAGGACCGTCAAGGCAGTCAGCTACTTATAAGCTTGGATGTGCGTGGTTTTGATGCTCCTTCCATGAATTGTTTTCACTCACTTGTGTTGCTTTGCTCTCCCATCATCTCTGAGGCTGATCAGGTACCTTCTGCTCTGCACATATGGACTCCCTGTCCAAGCTCATTCTTTATGCTTGGCATTTGTGCCCTTTGCTTATAGAATCTTGCCTTAGGATAGAGTGGACACTGACTGCAACTTTTGTGTTTTCTGAGCACAGAGCCTCCTGATGAGAACATGAGCTTCTCTTTGGACTTGCTTTCTCCCATCTCCTATCCCAAGTGCTATCACCAGGTCAGTCTGCCCCATGCCTGCCCATTTGTGTGGGGCTTGGCTTCCGCATTCACTATCTCATTCCCTAACAGTGGCTTCAGGGTGGCATGTGGAGTTGAAAGGAGAGGCAAAGCACTGTTGGCTATGCTGATCATGGAAGGTTTCAGAAGAGGCAAGCATTGATCCAGACCTTTCAGTGTGGGTCTTACTTCACTTGACAAGAGATGAAAATTGTGTCCATGTAGAGCGGTGGGGAGGAAAAGGGGGAAAGCCCTGCATATGTTTAGTGACATTCTGAATGTTCTGGTGAAGTGGCAGATTTGTGAGGTGGAGCACAAGGAGGTCACATTAGACAATCTGTCTATCACCACAGATAGTGGAAAGAATCAAATTCAACTTCTAATGAATTTAAATGCCCTTGCAACTCAGTCTGTTTCCATGGAAAGAGAATGGGGCAACAGAATCAAACCCGTTTTCACTCCTCAATTTTGTGACGTATTAACAGAATGACCTGGAACAGCTTCCTTATGTATCAGAGTTTTAATCTACTTATCTCTAAAGTTGTCATAATACCCACTTTCTAGGATTGTTGTAAAATAAAACAGTATTGTATAATGGATTTGTATTTTGCCCTCTCTTTTATACTATGTTATCTCACTACACAGAAGCCTTCTGTGAAGACACAGAGACTCCCTAGTACTATATTCATGGTTCTTCACAGTCTGACAGGTCTGTGCCCTTCAAGCCCTACCCTGCCTCAACCGTCCCGGCTTCATCCACATTGCACTACTCGCTGTTCCTTGAATGTTGGTTGTCTGCCCCCACACCTTCACCTTGTGGGCACGTCTTTGGAGCACCTTTTTTTCTTCTCTGTATCCTACTCCTGCCATCCTCCAGCCCCTGCTCAGTTCTCATCTGGTTCTGAAGCCTGATACCCAAATCCCCCCTGAGAGTAACCTGCTCTTCCTCTAAATTCCTGTAGTACTTACTCTACAGTTCCTTCTCTGTGCTGAGCTCTTAACTACCTTTTAAGTCACCCATTAGCTCCTGCCTTTTATTCCAGACTTTACCACCTGCTTAGCTGTCTGCTACAACAATGAGCAGTATCACGTGCTTCATAAACATTTGTTGGTTCATTCTCGTAGGAATTGGTTGAGAAATGAAGGAAGCCCGTATCCTAATAGAAGACATTAATGCCTGTGGTGGTTATAAGCTAGTAATACAGAGGGAATTGCAGCTTCTCAGAGAGGACCTTTTAGAAAGGTCTTAACAGAAGAGTTACCTCTTCAGTTCTTGTTATTCCTGCTGAAAACCATTTATTTCCCTTCTCCTTGACCCCATATAAGGCCAAGGTGGATGGAGTCTACACTCTGTTTCTCCCAAAGGCACATACGAAATGGAAAGCTCTAGTTGACCTAAAATTCTAGTTTAGAATTCAGGTGTCTTTGAAAGAGACAGAAGTGAAAAATACTATAATAATACAAATATAAATGTGCAAGTATGAACATGCTCTGGGCCAGTCTGTCAAGTAAGTGGAAACAGATATGCCACAAAATTCTTCATTGTAGGCTTTTAAAGTGGCTTTGAGGCTTACGTTTAATCAGCTTTAAGGTTCTCATCTCCAGACACCAGACAGAGGATTCATGAGTTGTCAAAGTTTTCCCACAGTAAGTTATGTAAGAGTGGAACTGGCTTACAGAGTCACTTGGTCCGTCTCTTTAATATGGTGCTTTTTAACCAGAGGGTGGTATCGCCCTCCAGGGAACATTTAGCCATGTCTGGACACATTTTTGTCACAGTTGTGGGATGCTACATGGTGTGTAAGTAAAAGCCGGGAATGCTCCTAAACATCATATGGTACATGAACACCCACTCCTTGCTCACAGGAAGGAGTTATTGGGCCCAAACCATTAATAGTCCTAAATTTGAAAAATGCTCTAATGGAGAGAAAAAGCTGACATGATTAGGGGTAAAATAAATTAATTCATAGAATTTATCTCCCCCCCGCCGCCCGCCCCAGAGACGGGCTTACTCTGTCGCCGAGGCTAGAGTACAGTGGCACAATCTCAGCTCACTGCAACCTCCACCTCCCAGCTTCAAGCAGTTCTCCTGCCTCACCCTCCCAAGTAGCTGGGATAACAGGTGCCCACCACCACGCCCAGCTAATTTTTTTGTGTTTTTAGTAGAGACGAGGTTTTACCATGTTGGCCAGGCTGGTCTTGTACTCCCAACCTTGTGATCCACCTGCCTCAGCCTCCCAAAGTGCTGGGATCCCAGGCATGCGCCACTGCACCCGGCCAATTCATAGAATCTTAGAGAAGGAACTATCTATAAGTGGAAAAAATGAGGAAGAAGTTTAATTTCTGGAGAAAAAAAAAAAAACTGATGCAGGTTGTTGGCTTGTTTATGCCCCAACCTTATTTCCCAAAAGGAATTTTAAATTATTTAAGGAGGGTGACAAGACTTCAGATTCAGAAGTCATTGGAAGTTAGAATCAGACGTGATCTTCAAGATCACCAGGTTCAATTCACTTATTTCACAAAGGGTAAATGACTTGTCCAGGGCCTCCCAGCTGACTAGAAATAGCATAAACTAGAACCTGATCTATTTGCCTGCCTCCTGCTCCTTCCCCCAATCATTCCATTTAACTGAGTCTTTCTCTGTGAAGCTTTGTTAATCTACTGTAGTATTCCTTCATCTCCAGTTTACTGGATTAAATGTCATCTGTTACTCTTGTTTGTTGTTTCGTTCCAGGTTAATAACCTCTTCAAGAACAGTGAATCTTTCATCTCCATAATATTGGCCCTAGTGGCAAGGAAAAGGTACACAGTTTAGTGTGTCATGATCAGTGGATTCCTCAATTGTGTACCTGTGATGCTTTGAAGAAAGCATATTGCATACTAAGACACTGTACCTGTCACTGAGACACAAGTTTTGTTGCATAAGGATTGTTTCCACTCACTTGATTGGCAGATGGTCCAGAGCATGTGCATATTTGAACATTTACATTTGGTTAATACCTTTTTTCAGATAAAGTGGAGCCTTCCATTTCTCACATGATTTTTGGCAGAAAAAGAGTCTAGACAATCAGCCACCTTTGCCTTAATGCAAGAACAGCAGATAACTCCTTCTATTGCTTAGGCCTTTCTAAAAGGTCCTCTCTGAGAAGTTTCAATTCCCTCTCTATTAGCTTGTGACACAGCATGAATGCTCACTAGTAACCTTATCTCCACCTATCCAAAAGCCTCAGGAATGGCTGAGGACAGGGTAGGCTTTGTAGGTCTGCAGAGCTTATACTTGTGTGTTGTCGTTGTCCAAACGTGACTCGCCTTTAAAGAGCTGAACAAAACAGAGGCACAGTCCCATTTTAAAACGGGCTAAGGACATGAATAGACAATTCTCAAAAGAAGATATACAAATGGCCAACACACATATGAGAGAATGCTCAACATCACTAATTATCAGGGAAATGCAAATCAAAACCACAGTGCGATACCATCTTACTCCTGCAAGAATGTCCATCATCAAAAAATTAAAAAATAATAGGTGTTGGCATGGATGTAGTGAAAGGGGAACACTTTTGCACTGCTGGTGAAAATGTAAACTAGTACAACCAGTATGGAAAACAGCGTGGAGATTCCTTAAAGAACTGAAAGTAGATCTATCATTTGATCCAGCAATATCACTCCTGGGTGTCTACCCAGAAGAAAAGAAGGTCATTGTACAAAAAAGGTACTTGCATATGCATGTTTATGGCAGCACAATTCACAATTGCAAAAATATGGAACCAGCTCAATCAATGAGTGGATAAAGAAAATGTGATACACACACACACACACACACACACACACACACGCACCATGGAGTGCTACTCAGCCATAAGAAATGAAATAATGGCATTTGTAGCAACCTGGATAGAGTTGGAGACCACTATTCTAAGTGAAGTAACTCAAGAATGGCAAAAAAAACATTGTATATTCTCACTTATAAGCAGGAGCTAAGCTACGAGGACACAGAGGCATAAGAATGATACGGTGGACTTCAGGGACTCGAGGGACAGAGTAGGAGGGGTGTGAGGGATAAAAGACTACACACTGGGTACAGTGTACACTGTTCAAGTGATGGTTGCACCAGAATCTTAGAAATCACCACTGAAGAATTTATTCATGTAACCAAACACCACTTTGTTCCCCAGAAGCCTATTGAAATAAATAAATAGGTTAAAAAACAACAGTATCGAGTAACCCCTCAAATATCATACCAGGACCATTTGGCTATGAGGAAGAAGAATAACTCACTAAAATAAGAAAACTAGTTTCAGTTTTTCAAAAAAATTGCCTCAAGTAATAAGATTAATTTTACTTCTCTTGACCAACAGTTTTGTCAGTGAAATTTTAGATAATGCCACAAGTAAAAGTGATTATCCCTGGGATGGCTGACTGCAATGCCAAAGGTTATTCCTGAATACATGTTTATGTCAACATTCTAAGTGTAAAATCTGGTATCCTCATGGAATGTTGACAGATTTGTAAGTGCTGCCATGTAAATGGTGTTAATTCATTGTCAAATTATGAAGTACTTAGAGGTGTTGGCCAGTTAACTCACTAGACTCCCTCAAGATTCCTTTCCCTACGGTGTTGCCTTTGGGGGATGCCTGCTCTGATGGTACTGGTTGCCTGAAAGCTTTACGCTTCTTGATGTACCTTGAAGAATGGAAAGGGTCCATCTGCTGGAAAGGAAAGAACTTGGAGTTTAAGTAAAATGAATTTAAATGGGGTTTAAGGTTTGGGAACCTTAGTAAACTACTTGTCTTCCTTGCTCTTTCATGTATTTGCTTCACTGTGCCATAAGGTGAATGGAGTCCTTTGTTTTGGTTTGTCTGACTGCCTTATTTAATGTGTGTTCTGGACCCTTCCCAAGAAGTGCTGCAGAGCTAATTTGAGGGCCTGGGATCTGAGAGAAACAGAGCTCGTAGGTGTCAGACAGCCTGCTGCAGCTCAGCAAAAGATTCAGGCATCTATGCTTTGCCCCAGTTATAAAACTGGGAATCTTCCTACCCAATAAAATAAGAGCTTCTATTAAGCTCTCCTTTTAAATCAAAAGAAAACATGGGAGAATACGCCTCTGTTTGTCATGCCAGCTACTAGAGGGTAGACTAGCCACACTTCCTAGGACAGGTGTAATTTAAAGAGAGGGACTGTGGTCAGACTACATTAGCCAGTGCTTGTCAGTACAGATGCCTTTTGACTTATGATGGGTTTAAAACCACATAAACCCACTGTAAGTTGAAAATATGTTTAATACGCCTAACCTACTGGATATCATAACTTAGCCTAGCCCACCTTAAACATCCTCAGAACACTTCCATAAATCTACAATTAGGTAAAATCATCTAGCAACACAGCACACTGTAAAGCAGGGGTCCCTAAACTCTGGACCACAGACGGGTAGCAGTCCCTGGCTTGTTAGGAGCTGGGTGGCACCGCAGGTGAGTGGCAGGGAAGCGAGCATTACTGCCTGAGCTCTGCCTCCTGTCGGATCAGCAGTGGCATTAGTTTCTCACAGGAGCACAAACCCTATTGTGAACTGTGCATGCGAGGGATCTAGGCTGAGGACTCCTTATGAGAATCTAGCTAATACCTGATGATCTGAGTGGACAGTTTCATCCCGAAACCATCTGCTCAACCCCCTGGCCGTGGAACAATTGTCATCCATGAAACCAGTTGCTTGTGCCAAATTGGGAACTGCTGCTGTGTAATATCGGTTGTTTATCCTCATGATTGTGTGGCCGACTGAGAGTTGTGGCTTGCTTTCACTGCTCAGCACTGAGAGAGAGTATCTTACGGCATATTGCTAGCTCAGAAAATGATCAAAATTTGAAGTACAATTTCAAGGTGCTACTAACCAGCAGAAGAGTTTGTTTAAGTGCGCCCCCAGAGGTTCTGATTTGATAGCTGAGTGGAACTTAATATCAGGGGATTCTCATACAGGTATCTTGGATCTTACTTTGAGACACACTGATCTATACGAGTGTTTGGGGCATACATTTTTGCCTATGTTTTCTCTTAGGATTACAAAGCAAAAAGATTATTTAGAGGAAAAAAAATAATCTTAACAGTAACAGAAACCAGGGTATAGAAAAGCTAAAGTGTTGGTTAATTTAAAGGTCATTCCTTGCCTTTATCTAACATATTTCAAAGGAGACTCACTTTGTAAATATTCAGAATCAAAGAAGTTACTGAAATGCTTTTATTGGGAGTTTGACCAGTAAAGATCACAGAATACTTAGACTACAAATATCTAAACATTTTTGATAAAATATCCTTTCTATGACCATCTCACAGCTCCCCTAATTTTATCCTTTGTGGGTGATATGGTTTGGCTCTGTGTCCTTACCCAAATCTGGTTTGGCTCTGTGTCCTTACCCAAATCTGGTTTGGCTCTGTGTCCTTACCCAAATCTGGTTTGGCTCTGTGTCCTTACCCAAATCTCCGAACTGTAATCCCCACGTGTTGAGGGAAGGACCTGGTGGGAGGTGATTGGAACATGGGGCAGTTTCCTCTGCTTTTCTTGTGATTCTGAGGGAGCTTGCATGAGACCTGATGGTTTAAAAGGGCAGTTTCCCCTGTCTGCTCTCTCGCTGCCAGGTGAGATGTGCCTTGGCTTTTCTTTGCCTCCTGCCATGATTTTAAGTTTCCTGAGGCCTCCCCCAGCCACGAGGAACTGCGAGTCAATTAAACCTTTCTTCTTGATAAATTACCCAGTCTCAGGTATTCTTTATAGTAGGGTAAAAACGGACTAATAAAATGGGTGTCAAGAAGCCCCCAAGCCTAATGTCTTAGTATTGTAAAATATAGTTGTGGAGACCTTCTAAATAGAGTTTGTGTAATTTTATCATGATCTTGATTGAACAAGTGTCGAGATTCTTTCATATGTGTAAAGATTCAAGTGTAGTAATGCCCAATGTCCTAGGTAAGGATGACAATTTTATTTTTGTTAGTGCCCCTAGAGAGTAGTGGCATCTTCTCGGGGTAAGTTTTGTCATTGCTTTTAAATGAAAAAAAATAAGAAAATCATTCAAATCTGTGATAGGATTCTATCATTGAAGAGTTAAAGAGACAGAGGGACTGTGAGTAAAATGAAACTTGGTTCTGAAGCCAGGACTTAGACCAATGAGAGGATGGTATGAGTTTTTCAGATAGATGTAAAAACAGTCTATCTTCTATGAGCACTCATGTACCAAAGAATACAACCCTCCACCCCCACATATTTCATATCAAGATTTTCCAGTGTCACTTCCTCTTTCCTTCCTGGTTTTTGGGGGAGTTCTATGATTATATGTGAATGAAAAAGGAAGTTCTGTAATCTTCCAGTCTCTCTCCCTCTCCTCTCTCTCTTTCTCTGTCTCTCTCTCTTTTTCTCTTTCTCTCTCTCTCTCTCTCTCTCTCTCACACACACACACACACACACACACACACACAGACACAGACACACACACACACACACACACACAAATAAGAAACGATTTTTTTTTAACTTAAAGGCCAGAAATCTACAGTGTATCATTTTAAGTATAATCCTATTTTAAAAAGATGTTTTGCAGAAATTAGGCTACCTTTATGATGAAATTTAATTAGCAACACTTAATAATATACACGTTATTAATCTGTCCCCTAAAATTTATTTTGATGTGATACAAATTATTATCCTGAAGGAATCCTCCCAGTAGAGGTACTTCTAAAAAAGAGATATTCCTTCAATGTTTGGTAAATTTCCAGTTATGTTAGATTAACTGCTTAGGAAGCCTCTATATAGTTAAAATCTGGAACAAATGATTAAATGAGAATTTGTACATTATAATCATGAAACACAGGACTTACGGTGTTAACTTTATTACAGAGAATTGCTGTGACTCACATCAGAAATTTAATCCTTTCAAAATGGGTGGGCTGATGAATAGCCCAAATTTGACTTCCAAACTCTATTAGTTAAGAGTGTGCCAAGAATGGATTTCTTCCCTCCCGCCACGGGCCCCCACCAGGACTTGGGGCAGCCAAGAGGAATCTGGGGTGATGGGAATTTCTTGGCTGGTTATCTCTGCCTCTTTATCTGATTCCCCCAGTGCCACCCAAACATGTATTTTGTTTATGCCATTATGTGACAAAGTTGGAAAGACTTTGTTCTTAAATCGTTCTGATTTCTGTTGTTCATAATTTTACAGTCGATCGATGTCTTCCAAAATATTACATGTACCCACTATTCTTAAATAGAAAAAGATCACGTGAAGCAGCAGCAGCATTATAGTTATCTGCTTTGAAAGAGCTAAAATTAAGTTTTCCATTCCTTCTAGAGTTCTGGCCAAAGGTGACTTAAAAATAAAAATAGTTTTAATAAACATTTAGACCATCATGTATTTTGTAATACAGTCAGGTCACTGCTGATTCCTAAGATAAATGTGTTTAAACAGAAGCTTTCTCATTCATCAGCAGCCTCTGCTTTCATCTAAATTTATGTAATGATGATGCAAGCCCATAGTGTTGGTGTTACAGTTCATCACCATGGAAGTGTTTCTGTCAACAAATCCTTGCTTTACTGTCATGAAATTGATTTTGCAGGGGCAAGGAGGATAATTGTGAAAGCTTCTTTTTACTCTTAAAGATCTTCACAGTTTGCCTGGATGTCTAAATGAATTGTATTTAAAATCAGTAAGTGGCAATAAAATTGACCACACTAAATTAACAGTTATGAGGTTAGAAAAGGGGAAATGGCGGTAAGCTACTTTGTCTGAAATCGTCTTTTGGGAATGTGACTTGGGGACCAGACTTGTAATTTAAAATGTTCCCTGAAAGCTGTTATTCTCTGCTCAGAAGTATGGATTATGCCCAGGGAGTCCCATAGCAGAATTTCTAGGATGATTTGGCTGAGTTTTTCTCATCTACCTTGTAAATGGCATAATAATCACAGAAGAAATTCATAGTATATTACTTCTTTCAACTAATATAGTGTATTTTTTTTAAATATGCCTTTTCTATAACTTAAGTTCATAACTATCTTTGGCTTTTATTTGCTTGTTGACAGGTTAAAAAAACAAACTAAGCTTCTGAATGCAGGCCTCTTATGAGCAGGGTAAGTAGCACCTACATTAAGTAATTCAAACTGTTTTGGGAACCACGTAGGAAAAAGAAACAAGAATGACTTTTTTTTTTGCTTTGAAGCAGGGTGTTCAGGAGCTTATGTCACAGTGGCTGAAGCACTAAGTAAATTTGGTTGTAGTCATATATGTTTTGTGGGAGTTATGATCTCTGGTAGAAATACAGTCAACTCTTGATTGTCAAGGTAACTATATTTCCAAATGTACTTTCTCTGGCTTCCTGTCACATATCAGAGCTTTTTAATTTTCCCATCTGCTTATATGTGCTCACAAAAATCAGAATTATTCAATAGTATAAAATATTTCATTATCAGTAAACATTTAAGTTCCTAATATAGTCTAAGCAATGTGCTGGCCTCTAGAGATACTGAGATACATCCCAAGCCTGAAGTTATGTTTGCTTCTGAAAGATCTTATAGTTCACTTTGAAATCAAAGAGATGTAATTTTTATTTATTTGAACCACTTTTTCCTCCTCCTAATTAGAAGTTGACC
The DNA here is from genome assembly GCF_048565385.1 of Saimiri boliviensis. NCBI lineage: Eukaryota > Metazoa > Chordata > Mammalia > Primates > Cebidae > Saimiri > Saimiri boliviensis. The sequence goes on from NC_133456.1 coordinate 1,681,308, forward strand.
GTAAATGGGACATACGTCCTGTTTGTTTTTAAAGAAGAATTAATAGAGATTATAAGCAAAAGATAAAATTCTATTGTCCATGCAGAAATAGAACACAGAATGACCAAAAGAAAATTCAGCAAGCAATGGTAAAAATAACAAATTATTTACTGCTTTATAATGTTAAAGTATTTCACCAAGACAAGTTGCAGTCAAATTAAAGTGAGTTATGGAAAATGAAATACATAAAGATGTATTTAGACAAGTGCAGACTAAATATTTTCCATACAGGTATGTAAATGAAAAGATATACAGTAAGTGCACACTTGATATGACTATGCAGGCAACAGTTAGTTTCAGTATTCTTGTATAGTTCATGCACAAACCTTCCCAAAGTACGAGTTCAGTCTTTGGGGTATATGGAGGGATGATTACAAAAGGATTGAGTTCCTTGCAAAAATATCAGTATGGACTAGATGAGGGTAAGTGTGGTCAGTTATATATATTACTTACTGTAATTTGTGACTGTCGAGGAAGAGGTGTGGCTGTTGGTGTGATAGTAATACTGCTGGTGACTTTATTGGTGGTTTTGTTTAGTGCCCCGTTAGTTAAGCCTTGAGTTCGGTTATCCTGCAGTGGTGCCGAAGGGCTGGCAGGTCTCACAGGGCCGGCTACAGCGTGCATGTAAGGACTTCCTAAGTGAATGTGGATTTTATTATCCTCAGTAGTTATCACACTTGCACTGTTACTGTTTGAACGTTGAAACTGCCATGATGACTGCCGGTCTGGGGAGACTCTGAATATCGCGTGCTTGGCACTGATTTCTATTGGTTCTGGGGAGCGTCCCTGCTCAGGAGAGCTAACTGAACCAGTCACAGCCAAAACCTGAGTAGGGGACATTGTCCTTTCTGGAGTTAGAGAACCACAAGACTCTGGGGTCTGCGCTCTGGCAAAGGTTGCCATGGTAATTGGGGACATGCCTTGTTCTAAATTCACGAGGTCTTCAGTCGAAGTTTTGGATTTTACTGGTGTTATGGAGGTGTTTTGGAGGATGGTTATCCTTTGCTTTGGGGTGCCACAGTTCGGTATCACTGCAGTACTCGTGTAAGAGTGAGGACTCTCTGTGGTCGGACTTGTGATCTCAAGAGTGGCTGTGTTTTGTACATGGTCTGGAGTAACCTTTATATGAAGTGGCTGCCCAGGTGTGTGGCTTAGGACTAGATCTCCAGGTTGCACAAAGTTGGCATTGGGCTTCGTTTGTATTTTTCCATTCTGAGGATGGCCCTCCTTGGATTTCATCCAAGGAATCCACAGCTTTCTGTTAACAGGACAGGGAGTAGTTTGGCTGCATTTGAAGGACAGCACAGATCCCTCATCATTGGGATCCTCGTCTTGATCCTCACTCTCCTCATATAACTGGCCATTGATGACCGCACGTTCCAGAGGAATGAGGCTCTTGTAATCAGGTGGTTCATTGTCTACTGCTTCTGTCTGAACTTCTTTAGAAAATACTTGAGGATCTGAAATTCTTCTTCCATTGAGACTAGGCCTGAGGCTCTTACTGAAATGCCGGTACCTCTCTAACTCCTTAGTGAGGTTTTCAATCTCTCTTCCTAAATCTCTGTTCCTGTTTTCTTGTTGATTTAACCTTTTTTGCAGGACTGAGTGATCTCCCTGGAGGTGACATATTAGGTCTTCAGTTGCCATGTATTCATGCATTTTCTCTTTTAATGCATCTACTTCTCTTGAGAGGTGCCCTGACTTAGCTGCTTCTTCTTGAAGCCTTTTGAAAAGCCATTGTTCGTGGCTGGACTCTGTCTTTTCTGCTAACTTGTACTTAGCAAGTTCCATTTTAACATGTTCCAACTCTTCAGATAACAATTTAGCTTTGTCTTGTTCATTAGCATACCTTCGTTCTAGAGTCTCATACTCATCTTCTGTTTTCATGAGGTCATCCTCGATGGCTTTCATGTCCTTTAGCTTCAGTTTCAGTCTTTCTACTTCTTGAGAGAGCTCCTTAATCTTATTGTTTTCTTGGTGTAATGCTGTTGTGGATTTCCCAGAGTCTTGATTTAATTTGTTTTTTAGAAAATCTTTCTCAATCGCTTCCAATGATTGAAGCCTATTTTTCAACATGTTAACTTTGGACAGGAGATCATTTCCTTTCTCTACTTCCGCTTTCAATTTGTTTTTTAAATCATCTCTCTCCTTGGTTACGCTGTGCATCTTTTCTTCTACATCGGTTTTGGACTTGAGCGCCCTTTTAGTTTCCTCAATTAACTTCTCAGTAACTGCTGTTACTTTATTTTGCTCCACTTGAAGCTGAGAAGAAGTGGCTTGTAATTTATCTTCAGTTTGCCTTAATTTTTCACTCATTGTTTTCCGTTCGTCTACAAACATCACAGTTAAGGTTTTCAGTTTAGTTAAATCCTCTTTTAGAGTGAATTCTGTCTGTTCCAGCCGACTTTCAACGGCTTCTAGCTCTTTAATCCTTGCTTTTAAGCTCTCCAGTTCCTGAGACAACTGCTTTGTGGTCATCCTTTCCTTTTCTAAATTGCATTTCAGAGAGTAGCATTCTTGTTTGCTTTTGTTGAAAGCGTCTTCTAACTTTTCCAGAGCCGTAATTCTTTTACTGAGTTTTTCCACCTCTAGTTTAAAGTCTTTACTCTGTGACGTCTCCTTTTCAAGCCTCTTATTGAGATCTCTGCACTGCTCCTCCATTTTTATGAGCTCTTCATCTTTCCCTTCCATATCTAGCACACGTTTCCTGAGCTCTTCCACTTCAGCCATGATGCCCGCGTTTCCATATTCTCCCTTACTGATTTTTTCTTTTATATCCTGCAGCTCCTCTTCTGCTTTTCGTAAAGACCTGTTTGTCTCTTCTAACTCATCAATCTGCCGGCTGAGTGTTGCCAGCTTTTGTTGAAGCTGGCGATTTTGACTGTCCTCATTGGTTAGCTTTGCCATAATTGCGTCTTGGTCCTGGTGAAACTTTGTGGTCTGCGTTTGCAGTTCCTTCTCTAGTCTGTTTGCCTTCTGCTCTTCCTCCTGAACTCTGGCTTCAGCAAGGGCTAGCTTGGTATGTGTTTCCTTTGCATTTGTGGTCAGCTCTTGGATTTTCTGTCTTTGAAGGGTGAGCTGTGCCGTCAGTCTTTGTTGTTCGTCCACCACCATCAAAGCAAAAGACTTCAGCTTGGTCAGCTCCTCCTTCAGGGCGGCGACCCTCTTCTCCTTTTCTTGCTCCTTCTCTTCCTGAGACTTGGTTTCTTGATCAATTAGTTTCTTTAATCTGAAAAATGTAAAAGTGCATTTTATTTTGTGACTGAGGCTTTATGTAACTCATCGACTATAGTTAAATACATGTGTCATTGAGAACTTGTGTAATTATAAGAACCGTGTCAGTCCATATAGGATATGCAAAAGAGTTCTGAATTTGATGAGGGAGGAAAATCTTGGTATCAGTTATCTTGCCTTTTTATTTCACTACCATTGATCAATAACAGCTGCATTTCACCAGGAGCCTTAGTAAAAGAATAAAGGCAAGAATATTTGGTTTAAATTGCTTGGGTAACATATAATTAGTAGGCAGTCTGGCCTGAAGGCTATGAAAATAGGCACAAGCTTGAGATGATACAGTTAGACCTGGCTTCAAGACTGATCTTACTCTTACCGGCTAATTGATGTGGGCAGTTATTTGACATCTCTGAGCCTCAGTTTCCTCATATGAAAAATGGGGACAATCATTATATTTACTTCAGGGGGCTTTTTATAAAAATTAAATGAGGTAATTCATCTAAGATTCTCCTTGTCCTGGCACATGGCAAGCATTTGGTATTAGTTGTTGCTGCTATACTTTTTTTTTTTATTAATATGGTTATTATATTTATCAAACGGTTTGCTTGAACTAAAGTATGTCATGCACTAATGTTTGATGTTCACCTCCTTGTTTTGTAGTTAAGAGAAATCTATTCACATTGCTTAGAAGTTATGCACTTAACTGATGGACCTCTGGCCAATTAAAACTTGGTTTGCACTAGCACGATATTATTCTAGGAACCACTTCACATGATATCTTATCCTCATAGTGGATAGCAGTTAAATGAGGAGAATTGAGAGGCATCTGTATGGGTTTGGAGTTTTCATAATATTTGAGAAGAGCATGGGGTTTGGTAGGAAAGTGGTTATTGATGAGAGTCTGGTTCTAGACGTGACAGAAGAGAACTGTTATCAGGAACATAGTAATTCCCTCTTAAATGACGACTACTATGACATACTATTTTCTTGTTTTATGTTTTAAATTTGTCAGCATAACAGGAGGGTATTTCACATGTAGTATAAACTATATCTTCCACCTCAGTAGTGAGGTCAAAGTTTTAAATTTGTCGCCCTCTTAATTATACTGCGAATGGGCTGATTACAGAGAATGTAATTACAGTTTTGCAGTACTGTAATACAGAAGCTAAAATAGAATGGAATCCCTCAGAAGTTGAACCAAAGGACTTGTCATGGATGAAGTTATAAACATTTACATTCCGCTAGGTATAAAGGATTCATAATACTTTAATGTATCTTTTCTATTAGGAATGAGTTAATTATCCAACGCACGTCTTTGATCCTTATCACAGAACTTACTTTTTGAAAGTTGTGTAAGCATTTGAGATAACTTTTTTTTTCTTTTTTTTTTTTTTCCCCTACGACTCCATAGTTCAAGTTATTCTCCTGCCTCAGCCTCCCAAGTAGCTGGGATTACAGGCACGTGCCACCACGGCCAGGTAATTTTGGTATTTTTAGTAGAGACGGGGTTTCACCATGTTGGCCAGGATGGTCTCAATCTCCTGACTTCATGATCCACCCGCCTTAGACTCCCAAAGTGCTGGCTCCAGGTCGAGAGAACATTTTAAAAAGAAACTAATTTAGGGTCGTCTTCTTGGAAATAGAGTCCTTCTTTTTGAGATTCTAATCTGCTCTTTTCTGTAATTTTCTGTAATTACACTACACAGAAGTCTAATGTCTCTAAAATAATCATGTAAGAATTCTCAAACTTTTTTGTGGGACTCCACTTTTAGTTTTTTCTGTTTTGAGAACTTAACAGGAGGCTGGCCTCAGGGCTGTGGCTTGTAAAATTCAGAAGAGGCTAGGCAGGATGCTGGGATGTGGTTATGATGCTCTCATCCATGGCCTTGGCAAAAGGCTTGCCCATGGATTCTGGCCATGCCCCATCCCTATTTGAGACACGTGAGAGTCTGAAAAGATAAACATGGCAGCGTCTTTGTGAATGGTCATGGGACTTCCCAACCCAATGACAGTCCACAAGTAAACTGCTTTGGTGGTGAAATAGTTAAAAAAAAAAAAAAAAATTGGCAGAATGCTTCTTCCTCCTGCCTTAGAATTAGAATTCATTTGATTTAATGATTTTGACAATGCCTTGAGCATAATTACAGTGAAATATTTTCCCCTCTCTACACGACAGTTCTTAGTTTTATTAGAGAACAGTTTCACAAAAATTTTTAAGTATTTATTTTCCACTTATTAAATCATAGCATGTGCTATTTCATTTTTATGAGAAGGAAGTGTGTTTTCTTAGGATATAAGGGAGGGAAGACTGTTTTCAGTATAATAAAAAGAGTATTTAAAAAGAATAATGATTACTGAATGCAGTGCAGTAACCTGCAAAAAAAGGTTTAGAAAAAAATTTCAGTTGCTTCCATTTTGTTCAGTGTTTTTGGAGTAGGCATGATGCATGTTTTTCAGCATGATGCAAAAACATAAGCATCTTGTTCATGGTTTTTGTAAATTGGTTGGCATCCCCATATGTTCCCCAAGCTCTATCTGATTATTTGAACACGTTTTCTCTAAGCATTTCTTTACTACTTGTTTTCCAATAACCTGCCCTTTCCCTGGACCACTCTCATGTGCCCACCACAGGAGAGTCAGCTGTCTAGTCTGGTAAAGCCTGTCGGGAAGGGAAACAGGAGTTTCTATGCAGAAAAAAACTATACCCCTAGCCATCAACTTGGGAGCTCAGGACAAGGAACCGGTGAGAACTGAGAGCAGGAGGCCTGCAGTGTTTTCAGAGCCAGCAGGATGCATGTAATGCTGTTACACTTTGTGTGGTTGTGCACGTGTGTGAGAGAGGGAAAGAGCTGGTTATGCTACTGAATTTGGAGGAATCAGCACTTTTGATAGTGATGAATGGACAACCCTAAATCATTATTTCTTGCCTTGTATCCAGGAGCATTTGAAGGTTGAAATTTGAGGCTACTTTTTGGTCTTAGAGAAAGCACAAGGTGAGGAGGATGTGGAGTTGAGCCTCCTAAGCCTGCTTCCTACTTTGAGTAGGAATGGACTTTAGATAACACAGTAACTTAATTTTCTGTCACCGTTACTCCATTATTTTTCTTTACAGATTAACAGGATTTAGCACTGATACTGGCTTCATATGCTAATACAGTTATCATGAACTCTTTGCTAGCTTTTAACCAGGGTTTTTATAATCGTCAAAGTAGCATAGACCTTGAGGTGCAGATCTTGGCAGATCTAAAATTCATTCCCTAACAGCTGCATTGTCAAATTATGACTCCTTTTTCCATTAATAGTTCCAGTTTATGTGCCTTTTTGCAGGGATAATGTATGCCAGGGTTTCTCCATCTTCAGCATTATTGACGTTAGAAGCCAGATTATTTTTTCATCATGGAGGTCATCTTGGGCACTCTGAGATATTTAGCAGCATCCCTTTGTCGTGAATTAAAAATGTTTCCATGCCAGGTGCGGTGGCTCACGCCTATAATCCCAGTACGTTGGGGGACCGAGGCGGGTGGATCACGAGGTCAAGAGATCGAGACCCATCCAGGTCAACATGGTGAAACCCCGTCTCTACTAAAAAAATTTAAAAATTAGTTGGTCATGGTGGCTCAGCCTGTAGTCCCAGCTACTCACGAGGCTGAGGCAGGAGAATTGCTTGAAACCCGGAGGCAGAGGTTGCGGTGAGCTGAGATCGCACCATTGCACTCCAGCCTGGGTAATGAGCAAAACTCCATCTCGAAAAAAAAGGCCGGGCATGGTGGCCCAAGCCTGTAATCCCAGCCCTTTGGGAGGCTGAGGCGGGTGGATCACGAGGTCAAGAGATCAAGACCATCCTGGTCAACATGGTGAAACCCCGTCTCTACTAAAAATACAAAAAAGTAGCTGGGCATGGTGGCGCATGCCTGTAATCCCAGCTACTCAGGAGGCTGAGGCAGGAGAATTGCTTGAACCCAGGAGGTGGAGGTTGCGGTGAGCCGAGATCGCGCCATTGCACTCCAGCCTGGGTAACATTAAGAGCGAAACTCCGTCTTAAAAAAACAAAATGTTTCCAGACATTGTCAGATGTTTCCTGGGGGGCAGTCACTGTCAATTGAGATTACTGATCTATGCATGTGTATATATTTGTATGTTTGTGGCATGTATGTATGTCAGGCTGTCAGTAGAAGTTAGACTCCATTGTTTTGCCTTACTTAGCTTTAATTAAACAGGTGCTACAGAGAGCTCCTACCTAAACTACATGTGTGATATTATCTTCCCTGCTAGTGGCCATTCTTTACCAGTGCTTCTCACAGTTTAAAGTGCATTTGAATCACATGGGAATCTTCTTAAACTGCAGATTCCAATTCAGTAGGTCTGGGGTGGGCCTCACAATTTGCATTATAACAAACTCCCAGATGATACCAAATCTCCTGGCCCTCAGACTGACTGTGGGTAACAAGGCTTTGCCATTTACATTTCAGATGTTTCCTGGAAATGAGATACCATTTGAATATTAACTCTGCCAACTGTTTGTTATTGATTTATACCCAATCTGCAGTACCATGGCCTGTATTCCTGACCTACATGACCACCCATTTTAAAAAAAAAAATCAGGTGTAAGAATATGACTAAATTAACTAAAATCTGTCCACATTTCTGGAAAATAACATGACTCAAAATGCAATGCATACATCGTAGTTGGTGGATCAGAAGCTACATTTTCATGCAAAAAGAGCACTAAATGATTTTCGTTCCCATTTGTGGTTTTACTCACACAGCACAAAGACTAAAATATAGGAGACTGTATAATAATAGCTGCCATTCTTTACTTAGTGCCAGTGATGTGTTGCCAAGCACTGGGCTGAGACTGTACATGTGTCAGTTCTATTCTCATGATAAATTTTCAGGGTTTGGGATTCTCTCCATTATATAGCTGTGAAAATTGAGGCTCAGAAAGGTCAGGAAGGAGCAAAGCCTATGCTATCTCCCACATGACATTGCAGAGAGCACAAACCATTGCATAGGGCTGGTCCACATACAAGGGTTTTTATCAAGAGCACTGAATGGAGAAACTATCAACTGAAAATCTCTGACTTATTTTTGTGTTTGTATTCTTCTTGGTGTCTATCCCTCTGAGCAGGGGTTTTTAAATGTTTGTTCTTACATCTGCTAAAATAATGTTGAAAAACTAAGTACTCCTTTTCACATTTTTTAACTGGCATCTAGATTTTTTCATTCCATGTTTAAATAGTTGCAAAAGGATACATTTTAACATTTGCCATAGTCCTCATTAACAAATCAGACAGCCCAACCAGTCGTTCAGGGAAATTCTGACTTCATTTTTCAACTTAACTAAACATGTAAATACACATCCCAGTGGTACCCATCTCATTCCTAAAAGATAAGGCACAAGGATTTGCCCTGCATTGTCCCCAGATGAAGAAACAAGGCACTGCTCCATCCAGTGTTTGGTTCTGAACCTGCTGCTGCTGCTCTTGCTGCTCAGCTCTGCTCTGTCCTCATAGGACACTCAGGATTAAGGCTTTCTATAGTTGCCCCTTTGTCTGATGCCCCAGAGGGGTTTCCAACCCATGAAGTCGCACTTGGTAACAGTTTGGTAAGAATTTTGTTTTGAAAGTGGTGTTGAAAAAGGAGAACTCAACACAAAAGAGTATATGTATGAATAGTGGGTGTCGACCTTGATCCCTTAAATCTCTCCCTTGCCTGTAACCATAGAAAGTCTTTACCTACCCTCAGAAGCACATGTATCCCAGTTTAAAGACTACTGTCTTGGAGTACGCATATTCATATTCTAATACTGACACCACAGCATTATAGGAACATTCATTGACTCTTCTCCAATAAAAACAGGTTGTGGAAGTTGGTTTTATGGATACAAAAGTGAGGTAATTAAATCCAAACTATCTTAAAGCAGTATCTTATTACTGCTTTTCGTTAGAGTTTCTATTATAGCTCAGAATTGTTATAACTTACTGTGGTTTATCACTATTATTATGTGCAATACCAGGTCCTTGTTTTTTCAAAAACATCACATCTGTCATCTTCAGTATTCTTTGGTACTAACCATAATTCTGGTTCTTCACTACAAATGATATACTCAGGAGGGTCTTTTCAGTTTTTATTTGCAGACACGTGTCAGCACAGATGTGTGCTTATATTTTTATCTCCTCTATGTAAGACACTGTTAGTAATAATGCATCATATAATACACAAATGAAGGAGATGGTATGTCTAAATGCTATAACGTCAGTCATACCTATAATAATTTATATTATAATTCTTAACACTTTTGATTTTATCTTATTTTTGTACATTACACTCAATCCTACTAAAATACAGACTTCTTGAAACCAGGATGAGTATCGGTGTCTGATTCATTTGTGTGTCCTACAGTGTCTACCACAAAGCACTTACATGTAGAGGGAGCCACGTGAATGTTTTTTGAATAAATGAAAGAATGAACAAATACTGTCTTTTGTGACAAATACTGTAGCACTGTCCTAAGTAGTGTTATTTATTTTTTAAGAGAATGCTGTAATGTTTACCATGTATATGGTTTTAAGCATTTAAGAAAATGAGGTATGAGTGGATTTCCCATCAGTGTTCTCCAAGAACATTATTTCATAGCTACAGAGCCTCTAGAAAGAATCAAGACTGTTGGAACAGGTTCTTCTCTGTTTTCTTCAGATCCCTGCATTAGAATTGTATGTGCTTGCTTGTTCTTGAGAATAGGGTTAGGTGGTAAACGTCCACATCCTAGCCCATCAGTCTCCTTGGCTATCTCAACTCTGCTAACAAAGGAGTGATTATTTTATGTTTTCCTCAGAGTCCAGAGATCTGCTAGACAAATACGTTTATTACATAAGCAACATTATATCAACAGCAATGACAATGGAAATACTCATCTATAATCTGACCATCCTAAAACATGAATTATATTTCTGTTTTCGCAGATTCTTTTCCAGTTTTTCAGACACTTGGTCCATAGAGATAAACTTAGGGTGATCATCAAGCAATAAAACCAATTCCACAAGCCATTAATGGTACTGTATTGTTTCTATTAGTTGCAGAAATCAACCTGTTAATAGAGAATAACTTCAGAGTCAGCTTAGCTTCTCATCTATTGCTTTAAGGAAACACACTTTTCACTATGTTCACTATGTAAATCTTGAATTTAATGTTTTTGATGTTGTGAATATGGCAAGACTTTTGTTCATTTAATTTACAAACAACAAAGACTATAATTAGTACTAAGGCTATCCTGAGATGAACAGGGGATAGAAGATCCTGTTCTCAAAGAATTTGTAGGCTGTTAGGAAAGAATCAGGAGATAGTTCCAGCACAATTCAGTAAAGGATCCAGAGCAGCAGTTCTTAACCCTGTAAGTCTCATGACCCCTTTATACTCAAAATTTTTGTGGACCCTAAAGAGCTTTGGAGTGTATGAGCTGTATGTATCTCTTTACCATACTAGAAATTCAAACTAAGACTTTAAAAATACTCGTTCGTTAAAAATAATAAATCCATCATCTGTTAAATAACATGTTTTTATGAAAAATTACTTTTACAAACAATTATTTAATGAGAAGAGTTGCATTGTTTTACATTTCTGCAACTAATGTGTAGCATAACTGAAGACAGCCGTATCCTCAGATCTGTTTCACACATTCCCTTAGCTGTCAGAGAAGTAACATCATCACACTTCATGGAGCCTCTGGAAAACTCCGTGTACACTTTTGAGAGAATAAGAGTGAAAAAGGTTGTGTTATTGATGAACTCTCAAAGAGGGCCACACTTCAAGAACCATTCTCTAGAGGATAGACAGTTGAAACATAAGTGGTAAATTATCTTTCTGTGGAAAAGTGTCTGGTTTGGACTGTCACCCTGTGCTTCTTTGGGCTGGTCAGCCTTTTGCTTCATCCTGCTGAAGTCCCCAAATTCACTGTTAGTCACTGCTTTGATGTTTCCATCATTAATAAAGCCAGTCGTTTGCTCATCCTCAAACATAGATGGAAGATTCTCTGCCTTCAAATTTTCTCTCTCCCAGTCCTTAGAAAAGTACTAAATGACAAATTGTTTTCATAAGACATTGTGTTTTGTTTGAAACCCCAATTTGAAATAAGGATATGGAAACCACTAAGTTTCCTGGTTCTTATAAATGGGTCCATACATAGTGCTATGCAGTTCAGCTGCCATTCAATTCATTTCAGACTTTGATGAAACAAATACAGTGACAGCTACTATGTGCCAGGCGCTGCACTTGCTATTCGTCAGCTCCTTTTTTCTTCCAGACCTGCCTGTATTCTTGCACGGATCAGTATGCTCATAATTTAGTTTTTTTCCCGGTAACAACCAAATAGTGTGATGATACCAGAACTTGTTTGGCCTTAAGAAGTCTGAAGTAGTGTAACAGTCATCCTAGTCCTAAATACGTAACTACTCATTTTGATGGGCTTACATTCCTGTATTTGTTCTCATTATTCCACAGCTAGTTTAATGCATTACGTTGTCTTCCTGGTTTAATATGTTGATTACTAAGCAGAAAACTGCATACATCACACTCCTTTTATTTTTATATCTGCTGTCACAGCTAGGCTTTGATAGCCTGGTTATGATTACATCCCATTTTATCTTTTAGCAATTCTTGTCTAATATATAATTTTAATTGTGTTGCATTGATAGCAGCTGTGTTCACGGTCAAATAACCATGGAGTTCTAGCAGTTTGCAGAGTAATTACTGGGAATTTATTGGAAAGCTTCTTTATTTGAAATGGAATTTGGTAATCAGGCCTATAATTTATGTTTCCTTGCTATCCTCCCTGCTTTTTCAATGGGACTTTTCACTGTTTAGTCTAAATTTTAGGAGCACTCATAAAAATAGCTATGACCGGTCTTTTTTATTCTGTGTATGCTGCTTCCTTTTATTTCTCTCTCAAGTCAAAGGTTTTCTAAAAATTACAGCTACAGCATACCATAGCCGTAATGTAATGTTCAATTCATCTGACTTGGTCAGCAGGATCTAGAAGAACAGTAACACTTTTTTTGGCATCTGCTAGTTGAATATGAGTGTACATCTGTGTCTGCTTTATGTCCTTGTAACTGAAGATCCTGTCATCATTATTGAGATCCTTTAGAGACGCCATAAATGGGTCCAGACCCAGCAATTTGGGTTATTAACTATTTTCCTTCATTGTGAAATAAGAATTAGGGCATGAAGTTGTGAAGGAGGCTTTAGCTTGGTGTCAGAGGAATATATGGTAAAAATGGGACACTGAGCCAGGACTCTTCATCACCTGAACGATTAATCTTACTAGGTTCCCCAGAGAGGTCAGAAGTGAAATAAGATGCAAATAGTCAGGTGACCCATTAATTATAAGGAGCTTGGGAGCTATTAGCAGAGAAGCAGGATTCTAAGAAGAGTTACTGAAATCCTCAAATTGAGCACCAGGACTGGAAGTGGGGCAAATCTCACTCAAAAAGGAGCAAAGTAACTGAGAAAAGGGGTCTCCTAAAAAGAAAAACTGCTGACAGGTGAGTTCCACAACCAGAAAAAGGCCAGTCTCAGAGTCCACAGGCACAGAGCTTGGGTAGTTAGGCAGCTACAAGGAGAATATTTTCATCGTGAGAACAAAGGAGGTGCCCTTGAATCTGGGCTAGAGAAGACACTGTCCATGCCCTTATGAAAGGGCCAGAAGGGGACTTGAAGAGCTGCTCGGGCTAGGCCCAGAAGAAGAAACTGGAACTGGCAGGGGAGTGGCAACAAGTACAGGACATGTAAATCTCTACCAGGATAATTACCGCCCAAATCATGTGCTTTGACTTCTGCAATACTGTCTTGTTTGCGGCTTTCCAGTAAGAACCTTTGGACAGTGGATGTACATTTAATACCATGCATATTTTGCCTCTCCTGTCACTCAAAATTTTAATTTTTCTTATTAAAAATACCTACCCAAATGAATTTTTCTTTATGCTATTTATTTACTCAGATGAATTTTTTGCCTTGTTTTGAATATATTACAGCTATCAAGAAGGAACATTTAAAAAGTTAATTACTGTGAATACACTGCTGTGCTAAATAGCCTACTCATTTTTCTCACTTTTCATTTTCTTCCCCCATCCCCTCTCCTCCCCACCACTCTCAAATAGAGTTCTTAATTATTTGGAAATGATTCCTTAAATCAAAGTCTCCCTCTTTTCCATACTTTCCATTTTGATTGCTACTACATCCCCACCTTCCCCCCAGAAATTGACTGACTTCCAACAGATTAAGACTTTAGGTCCTGAGACTAAAAGTTTCAGGTAGATGTCCCCTTAATCCTTCAAAGCCTATCTGGGCCTTCCATAGCCATGATGCCTTTCCCTGGCGGCCCTGCCCCTAGGGAGTATTCAGAAAGCCGCTTAGCATGTGTATTATCTGATGCCTTGTATTATCAGATGTCTTGTATTATCAGATGTCTTGTATTCCTGAAAGTGCCTCCTGGTTCATAGCATGCAGAGCTGTCTTGACGTGTGAGATGGTGGCGGTGCTCCTGGGCTTGTCCTCAGGTGCCTAACACTTTGATTGTTTATCATTGTCTCCATTCCTTCCTCCCACTCTCTGCAGTTGATTTTGAACTCTCTATGATCTGCATTCTTCTGTATCTTGTCTGTTTGGCCTAAGGTAGCCTTCTTTAAGACAGGGCTGATGTCCTCCCTACTGCCTGTTCCCTATTACCCCCAGCAAGAGATGGCAGTAAAAAGTGCAGGTGGCAGGGGGTGGGTGGAATGACTGACAACATGTACACTCTCCAGCACCGAAGCACCAATGGGAGCGAGAGTGGAAAAACTGGGAGGCAGGGCAGTGCGCAGCGAGAAATTCAGACTCCGGAGGTCAGGGTTTACAGCTGAATCCTGGGTTTACAGCTGAATCCTGGCTTTCCAACTTCTGTCTAGTGTGACATGAGCAAGCAGTTTAACCCCCTACTACAAGTCTCATTTTCTTCACCTGTAGAATGGGGATAATAGTAGAGCCTCCCTCACAATAGGGTTGTTCTGAGGATTCATAAAAAACAATTAATCCAAAAAGCCCTTATCGTACTGCCCAGCACCACCCATGTCAGTTCTCATTAGAAGTTGGATGGTGAGCACTAAAAGAGTAGGTTTTAGATGTTCTCACCACAAAAAAACGATAAATATGTAAGGTAACAAATGTGTTAATTAGCTAGATTTAGCCATTCCTCAGTGTCTAGACACGTAAAAACTTAATGTGTTAGGCCCAAAATATAGTTTTAATTTTCATTTTAAAAAATAAAATAATTAAAAATAACAGTGCAACTTGCTTGCCATATTGGAAAAATAAAAGTAGGACAGTGAGACAACACATATGAGCACGTAGGTCACAATGGGCTGGCCTAAAGTAGGCGTCAGTTGGGGGAGAATAGCACAAAGCACAGTGGAATGAAAGACTGGACTACATAATGTTTACTGCAATCTATTTTCAGGCTTTTCATGGATCTTTTCGGCTGTGCACATGATTAGTCATCATGACTGTCATTTTAGGTCAAAGTTTCTCAGCCTTAGCATTGTTGACATTTTGGTTAATTCTTTGTTGTGGGGGCTGCCCTGTGTACTGCAGGATGTTTAGCAGCATCCCTGGTCTCCACCTACTAAATGCCAGCAGTGACAGAGTACCTCCAACTCAGTTGTGACAACTACCGAATGTCTCCAGACATGGCAGAGAAGTGGAGTCTGGTTGAGAAGTCACTATTTTAGGGTATAATTTTTGGGTGGACTGTTACATTCCTTTATTAGTTGTCCCTGGCATGTATAACTCTTCTTAATTATCTGCTACTCAAATATATTTGGGATCAGCCACTCTCTTCCATTTCTCTTTTGTTCACAGATCTACTCCACAGCTCTTCTCCCTTCCTGGAAGAGAACAATGCTGTGAATGTGCATATCCAGTGAAATGCCAGCATATCAAAATGGATGCTAATAGCTGACCTTCCCAAAGCCTCACTGATGTTCTGCTCATCTTACCCCTGCTCTTCATTTTTTGGATGTTAACATATTGTCGGCTGGGTATAGATACTCATAGACTTGGTCTACTTGGGCAGCGGTCCCAAACGTTTTTGGCACCAGGTTCCAGTTTTGTCGAAGACAGTTTTTCCATGGACTGGGGTGAGGGTGGTGGTAGATGGTTTGGGGATGAAACTGTCCCACCTCCGATCATCAGACATTAGATTCTCCTAAGGAGCACACAACCTAGATCCCTCCCACACACCGTTCATGCTGCTGATCTGACAGGAGGTGGAGTTCAGGTGGTAATGCTGCCTCACCCCACTGTTTACCTCCGGTTGTGGGAGAACAGGTCTAGAACTGGTACTGGTCTGCGGCCCTGGGTTTGGGGATTCCCGTATTTGGGGATTCAAAGGCAGGGGGCGTTGACTGGGTTAGTACACTGATATACTATTCCTGGGCTTAGTTTCCACAGTCAAAAATGTCAAGAAGACTATTAAGAATATTTTACAGCTGGGCGTGGTGGCTCAAGCCTGTAATCCCAGCACTTTGGGAGGCCGAGGCGGGTGGATCACGAGGTCAAGAGATCGAGACCATCCTGGTCAACATGGTGAAACCCCGTCTCTACTAAAAATACAAAAAATTAGCTGGGCACGGTGGCGCGTGCCTGTAATCCCAGCTACTCAGGAGGCTGAGGCAGGAGAATTGCCTGAACCCAGGAGGCGGAGGTTGCGGTGAGCCGAGATCGCGCCATTGCACTCCAGCCTAGGTAACAAGAGCGAAACTCCATCTCAAAAAAAAGAATATTTTACAGTGGTTTTTTTTGGTTGTTTTTTTTTTTGTTTTTGTTTTTGTTTTTTTGGGTTTTCTTTGCTCTTGAGAAGAAAATACAAAGCAACAGGTTGAAAGATACTCTAGTTATCTGAGAAATAGGTCATTTGGGGTTTTCATATTGTTGGATAATTAATTTTGCAGTTTATTTTGTGTACTTTTAACTCTAAATTTTAATTGTGGATTTCTAGATTAAATTCATATTCCTAAATAATTGATACATATTTCAAAATGTGTGTATTAAAAGGTATACTAGGAACAGTCTTCCTCTTACCACATCCTTCACCTCCCCAACTGTAACCACTGATACCAGTTTCTCATATGTACTTGTAGAGTTTCCTTATGAGTAAATAAGGAAATAGAAATAAAGATTCTTATGCTCTCCTCTTTTTACACAAAAGTAGCTTACTACAAACACTTCCTCAGCATTGTGTTTTCTGCAGCCAAACATGTCTTGGAGATCTTTCCATTAGATTAGTTGTTCTTAAGCCGGGCAGGAAAAGGGAATAAAAATAAACATGATTGCTAAATACATCTTTACAATTTCATGGTAAAGAAAAACTTTGGCCGGGCGCGGTGGCTCAAGCCTGTAATCCCAGCACTTTGGGAGGCAGAGGCGGGTGGATCACAAGGTCAAGAGATCGAGACCAACCTTGGTCAACAAGGTGAAACCCCGTCTCTATTAAAAATACAAAAAAAATTAGCTGGGCATGGTGGCGCGTGCCTGTAATCCCAGCTACTCAGGAGGCTGAGGCAGGAGAATTGCCTGAACCCAGGAGGCGGAGGTTGCGATGAGCCGAGATCGCGCCATTGCACTCCAGCCTGGGTAACAAGAGCAAAACTCCGTTTCAAAAAAAAAAAAGAAAAAAGAAAAACTTTGTAGGATCTATTGTTTAATGGAATTAATGTGTCAGAGGTATGGGAGACATATACTTTTGCTGTTTTGAAATTCTTTTTATTAAGATGGATTGTAATAGTAAGATTATTTACTTATAACAACACCTTGAGTGTTGTATATCTGTCTGTATAATATCTGTGTATAGCACCTGCATTTATTTTCTTGGTTGAAAAACTGAGGCCCAGGCAGATTAAATACCATGCCAGGCCATCATTATGGTGGCCCTGGAGCTGGAACTAGAGTGTAGACTCCAATTTCCCATGTGAGCCTTGGCTTATAGAGAGAAGGAAACAAGCATATTGAAGATCTACTTTGTCCTGCTAGATCTCACTTAATACCTAAAGCAACTTTATGAGGTAAGTACTATTATTCTCGTTTTGCAGATGGAGGGGAAGGAAAAAACTAAAATTTAGAGCGGTTAAATAATTTTGCAAACGGTACAGGTAACAGACCAGAATAAAAATTCACTGGCTGCAAAGTCTGTGTTCTTGCCACCTAAGCACCAGGCTACATGCTAGAAAACCCAGACCAAAAACTCCGAATCTGAGTTTCCGTATCCCGTACCATGTTTTTGGTGTCCATTTGGTAATTCCTGTGCTTTCTGCACCACCCACTTGGCTCCCTGGCCCTTTCTACTGTTCTCCTCTTTACCCACGCTGCCCCTCCTCCTGCTCACCAGCTTCCTTGCTATCCTCATACAGAACACAGCCTGGTGTGCTTTTGTGCTGGCTGTCTCCCCGGGAGCCACTGGACTCCCCCTCGCCTCATTAGTACCATCTGGCATACTATATTTTATGTATTTATTGATTACTTCCTGTCTCTCCTACTAGAATGTAAACATCATACAGGTAGGGATATGTGTGTGTGTGTGTGTGTGCGCACAGACACATGTTATTCAATGATTAGTCAATCACTACTGGTCTGTTTTATTCAATACTGTATTTCTGGTAGGGAACAGTACCCGGTATTTAATTGGTTTTCAATAAATATTTGAACAAATACCTGTTTTTTTGTTTTGTTTTGTTTGTTTGTTTTCTGAGACGGAGTTTCGCTCTTGTTACCCAGGCTGGAGTACAATGGCGCGATCTCGGCTCACCGCAACCTCCGCCTCCTGGGTTCAGGCAATTCTCCTGCCTCAGCCTCCTGAGTAGCTGGGATTACAGGCACGCGCCACCACGCCCAGCTAATTTTTTGTATTTTAGTAGAGACGAGGTTCACCATGTTGACCAGGACGGTCTCGATCTCTTGACCTCGTGATCCACCCACCTCAGCCTCCCAAAGTGCTGGGATTACAGGCTTGAGCCACCACACCCAGCCCTGTTCTATTTTTGAAATAGGTACCATATTTGAAAGTAAGGGTATTAACTAAGCAACAGACATATAGTAGGCCTTCCTCTCTATAGCCAGGAATAACAGCTGGTTGAACAATTTTTATATGCCATGTACCATGTTAGTCCTGGAAACACAGGAGGCAGGTATTACTGTCTTCTTCTTTTACAAATAAGAACTAAGGCTTAAAAAGCTAATTTGCCGCTGGTCCTGCTAATAATTGGCAGAGCCAGAATGCCAGTGTAGTTTTTACTTCAAATCCTGTTTCTCACCCCATTACATGCATCCATACTTCCTATATCTCATATATCTCATGAGCCATCCTCTCCAGGGAATTTGTTTGTTGTAATATTCTGCCTGTCAAAGATCCCAAATCCCCACCACTAGCAATCCAGTGTTGTGTCACAGTATTTCCTATAGGTCCGTGGCTACTTTGAGCCTTGATCTTGAGACATTAGCAGATACTCATTCTCTTAATCATAATAATATAGCAAGTTTCATCATTTGGCATAAAGTCATAATTATTTTTGCATGGTTTAAAAACTTGTGACTTGGCCAGTAATAACATCTCATGTTCCCCAGAGGAGGTGGGTTTGTCATAAATAACCATTTCCATAGACCATTTCAAGGATCCTGAAGTTCTTGGAAAATATTTTTAACGGGCAGCCATTTCTCAGACAGACTTCAAGGGCATAATACTATATATATCCTTAGAAATATTTGTGTATGTATTTTATCTTATTAAGAGTATGTATATGTATGTTTTTCTTGCTCACAATCCATTTATATTTCAGTGGTCCTTTTGTATTTTAGCAGATTAAAGAAACCAGAAATGCTTCATTGGAAAATCATTCTGAGGTAGCTGTTAAATTTTGTTTTTAACATCTATTAGCCCCTTTTTTCTCTTCCCAGGTCACAGGTTATTTTCATTCAGATATTGCACATGGCTATTTTGGAGGATTTACTATGATTCTTTCTCTTAACCCTTACGCGTCAGTGGGCTGCTTTTCTTTCCTTTATTCTCTCCTTTTTAAAAAGTAGGTTACAAAGCATGTATCATTTTCCAGAACTTAGAGCGAAAAGTCAAAATAAAACTTTTTTCAAGCCTCTGGTTGCTTTTCCCCCCCCCCCCCCCCTTTTAAAGGCTTTCCTTTTTTATCTGGCTTTCTTACCTTAATTGTTGCTCAGTTCACCATCTTTAATAAAAAGCCAAAGCAGGAACTAGTCATGTGCCAGAATGGGTAAATTCACTGGTTTTCACCTCCTTGTAGTCTGGCTGCCTACACAGAGGCAGTGGCTAAAGTGGTATGCTTGGGAAACCAGACGTTTCCTAACTTGTTAGTGGGAAATTCAAACTTAGAAACCACAACAACAGACACTGATGTTTTACTGTGACTAATGAAGTCACGCAGTTTGCCATAGAAACAGGACAGACAGCAGCCTAAAGAGTATAAAATGAAACATTTTGATCCTTAGAGGACTTTTTTGTTCCTCCCTTTTAGCTGTCATAAATCAGTAAACAAGGAACAAGAAAAATAGGGAAATTTAATACATTTAAGAGTACTTAGAGGTTGAGGCAGTTAAAGGATGAGGGTTAATATGTGGCTTAGCTTCCTGCTGAGCAAACAGATCATGAGCCACAATGAGAATCCTACTTCTACCTTTACCCACTCTTCCTACTTGTTGAGGATGATTGGTTTACATCTCTTCCCTGATTTTGGAAAGCTAGAGTTTGGGACGTATGTAACGTCTGATTACAGACAAGTGGAAAAATTTTATTCTGTAATCTGCTGGAACATAGATGACCATTTTTCTTGTGATCTGTCTTTTGCTTGTCCTCTTGCATGCTTTATACAAATTAAGATTATTTTGGCTATCTGAGCCTTGTTTAATTTCCCCTTGAATGTAAGTCCGGAGCATTTGTGTTATGTTTTCCTTTTCAGCAATTTCTGAATACTGAGAAGGCAGAATGAATAAACAGAGTCTGATAGCACTTCCTCTCCTCTAAGTTGGGGTCTTTTAAGATGACCATGTTCTAGAGGATATTAAGCTTGCATAGCAATGGGTAGTTCTATCAAAATATGACAGTGGTCAACAGCGTATCTACTAGAGGTGAGAGCAATGACTTTATACCCCACTTCCCTTGGTGCTGAGCATGCTATTTATACTGTCCCTGAGCAGGAGTTTCACCCATTCAGTATATCTATGTGAGAAATGTTCTGTATGTGGCAGTTAAAGAAATGGCTATAGTGTACCTCATCTCATCTATGTGCTATTTGAATACCATCTATTTTTGCTCTCACCTCATCTTACCTTGTGATTTGAATTTTAAGAAAGGGCAAACCATCTCGGGTTTTAGTAGCTGAAAAAAGAGTTTTTGAAAAAAGCTCTGGCTTCACTATCCATCAAAGTTTACTCATTCATAGCTAAAAACAAAGAAATCGGCACCCCAGGTATTAAACAATTGAAAAGCCACATATCCGATGGACCGGAAATCTTGGACCAAAATCTGCTAGTGACCTAACTATCTGACCTTGCCTCATCTGCTTGTCACCTTAGCTGCAACATAGGGAGATCAGTGCAGTTTTGTCTCTAAGGTCTACAAAGCCTTTAGCAATCTTCAAATCTCATTTCCACAAAATAAAAACTCCCAACAACCTTTAAAATCCTTTCCTCCCTTCCTTCCCATATAACACCGTATGCAGATTCACATGTCAAGAGATTTTATGGCTGATCAAGTCTCAATAGTTCAAAAGAATGGAAAACCGTAAGTAATTGGAATTCCATGGGATTCAGATTTATTTGCATCTGTTGTAGATCACAAGTTGTAAGTATGCTGTAAAAGCAAAGAAGTACTTAAAATGTTATACTAATTTGGAAGTACAATTAAACTGAAAAATGAACATCTAGGCAAAAAGTATTTAGACTCTTAATTTCAAAAGCGACTCTTTGTTGTTTGTGGCTAGGATCTAATATAAGCCATTTAGCCCAAGTTGTAGGATTTGTCTTACAGATTTGGTTTTTGTGGGTGCCTTGAGGCATAGTAAAACAGGGAGATTCCAAACTAGCTTTTAAGTATTTTGCAGTCACTGGCTCGCTCTGGTCCTTTACCTGCTCAGGAAGTTGTTTCTTACTTCAGATGACTAAGACATTTTTAGGAAAGCTCTTGTCTGTTTCTCACAGGAGGGACTGCCCCATACCAGGGGAATCAAGGTACAGGGTAACCTCTCTTTACAGAGTGGCTAAGGTTAGGCAATCTAGAGACAGACCTTCAACAAGCTTAATCCTTTACTCCACCTGGTAGCTGGGTGTCTGAGAACAGGAATTCTTCTTGACTGCATCCTATAAAGCGCCTCCTCTTGGGCCTGAGACAGCCCCTATATGTCAGCCTGGCAGCACCAGCTGATGGAAGAGCGTCATCCCTACAGTAGACTGGTATAACTACAGGAGTAACAGTATCTGCTATGGGTCTGCCACTGTGCCAACTACCTCATCATATTTAAGCTTCAGGTTAAGAATTGATGTTACTTAAGATACCTTCCTCTCTGCAGAAGTCCAAATAATGGGCTTTTAAACTTAAGGGTTTGAGTGTTCTGATCCTGGCGCAAGCCTTATTTCTCTTTTAACCTCAGGTTCTCCTTTCATAGTAAACTTTTAAAAAATAAGGCTAACATTTTTGGAATGCTTCCTTCAGTCATCCCCATTTACATCTCAGTTCCCATCTTTTCCATGAATGTTTCTTAATTTGTCTAACCCTGGCTGGTTTTCCTTTGCCAAGTCCCCAAAACCCTTACAGCTTTATTACCTAAATATTCTACATTACTTTATACTACTTTCTAATTTGCTTCAGCATGTTACTTTTGCTGTTAAGCCTACTGTAAGCTCCTTAAAGGAATGAAACTTCTGTATCCCTCCTATGGGTTTGAACTCTGTACATACTTGACCAAATGACTGAGAGGTATAAAGAACCACTTCCTAGAGGGCTGTAACTGTCCCCTAGGCTCAGTGGTACCTAAGATTCTCAGAATCACTTATTAGAATGGAAGAAGGACAAGGAGAGTTTTGTTCTCTTGTTCTTGTCACTTCTGGGAGGAGAACCATTTGGTTGAAGTAAAGAATTCACTTAGAGACAAATTTAATTGAAGTCCAGATGGGTGAAATTGACCAGAGAATTGTTAACATTGCCTGTGATTTTTTGAAACTCTAAGAAGAATCCTATGGGGCAGAATTTGGGGGGAGATTAGTGGAACCCCAAATCACTTGACAAAGTTGTTCTTTTATTTGAAAGCCTCAAGAACAATATGCAACTTGAACCAGAATATATTTCTTTTAACGATATGAGTGTTTGAAAAGTAGATAATCTTCCTTTTAGCAGCAGTGGATTCATTTTCACAAAATTGCAGAGTGATTCACTTCTTCTGCCTTTCCCAATTAACAGACTAACAAGTTAAGACTAAGGGACTTCCACAGTATCTCACCGTGTGGGTGTCTGTCTTCGGCGAGAAACTAGCAACTTTCTCATGTTCTCCCTAGGCTCCTAGACCAAGCAGCTCCTTCCTTTTTTTTTTCAAATTTAACAGGCAGACACTTAAGTCTTGCCAGCTCAAATGTGATGTTTTACATTCCACTTACGATCTCTGCTCAGAGATTCGTTTTTGTTTTGATTCACATAAAAATGAACTTTTTTTAAAAAAAGAGAAAAACTCATTTCACCTTTAAACTTTTGTTCCAAAACTGATGGGCCATGAGACGCAATAAATCTGGCAGATTTGCTTTTGTCAGGGCAGCCCATCTTGGAGGACTGACCTCATCTTTGAGGCTGCTCTAGATACAGTGATCTGGAGCTCTCGCAGGGCCAAGTGCTCTACAGCCATGTCCCTCTTTTCAGCATTTACACGTGCACTCTTTTCCTCAGATTACCCCTCATTTTCTTCAGCTGATTTGTCTCTGTAGCGATAGAATCAGTACCTTGTATTTTTATATTGTCTTTTCTCCCCTTGATCAGAGTTCCCATGAGGATTATTGTTCACTATTCAATCTTTATCGAGTACTGAGAAATACTTGGGATGGCTGACATTGTTCCCTTTTTTTTGTTTGTAGAAACCAAGGGAATTGGAGGCTCACCCAGTAATTGGATGGCAGAAGAGTAGAACTCTGATTTACCAACTAAAAGTATTCTTTCTTTTAGTCACACCACTGAGACACCAACATTTATCCAGGTCAATTCCGTGTCACTATTCAGCAAGATTAGCCATTGACTATATTATGTTGTAGTTTTTAAAAGCACTTTCGCACATTCTTTATCTTTATTTAGTTTTTATGTGTAGCAGGTCTCTCCTACCTGCCTTGCATTACCAGTCCATTAAAAAGAGCAGGACAGGAGAAGAATTGACGCTGTTGTCCAAGAGCTGCTAGTGATCTCAGACCTCGTCGTTAACGTGGGAGCAGTCCATGCTAGTCGCTACAGCTGGGTTCGTGACATGGCATGGTGTGTTGTGAACTTGGTGGCTGGGCCTGTGTCAGGCCTTGTGCTTAGCTCAGTGCATGTTTGCTACTGCTGAGGAGAATTCTAAGCCCTAGGCTAGCTTCACAGGAGTAATCTAACTTTGAAATTAAAATTACTCTTCCATAAAATCTGGGAGATATACTGGGTTACCTACAGAAACTCTGGAATGAGGTATATGCTTAGGAAAAGGCAGCCTGCTGCATGGCCCGGAAAGATAAGCTGTTTGTGGCCCGGAAGTGCGTCTTCCAGGCCTTCACCGGAGGCACAGAAATTAGAGAAATTCAGAGGAATCCACCCTTCATTCAGGACAAAACCACTGTACCGTGTTCTTCCATATATTGCTTGGAGGCCATTCCATGCCCCAGGGTGACTTACCTGGTACTCCTTCACCACCATCAATGTCATCTTACTGGGAAGGGAGTTAAACTGACATAGATGGAGGTGGGCAGAAAAGCCTCTGAATTCATCTGCCTATGTAACATACACTGTACAAAGCAGATTTCACTGCCTTGACTTAACCTGAGTCTTAGCTGGTTTCTGGTTTTTATGTTTCTAAGTCACTTCCATGTGGTTGCTTTAAGTAGTGGCTGAGATTTGTTTTTGGCTCCTAAACAAAATCTAGATGAAGGGGCCCTCCATAGCCCACTGTTGGCAGAAACACTTTTTTTTCATATCAAATAAGCTTCTAGGTTGTAGTTTGTTTGTACATTTATCCAGCACCTTTTTTGGCCCAGCAACACACCTACTAATTGTAGCTAGGTACTTCCCTAGGCACTGGGGATACAGCTAGTTGCAAAACTGACCCCGAAGGAGTTTATAGGCCAAGAGACAGATAATAAGCAAGCAAATCATTAACGTGTAATTTTTTTTTTTTTTTTGAGACGGAGTTTCGCTCTTGTTACCCAGGCTGGAGTGCAATGGCACGATCTTGGCTCACCGCAACCTCCGCCTCCTGGGTTCAGGCAATTCTCCTGCCTCAGCCTCCTGAGTAGCTGGGATTACAGGCACGCGCCACCACGCCCAGCTAGTTTTTTGTATTTTTTTAGTAGAGACGGGGTTTCACCATGTTGACCAGGATGGTCTTGATCTCTCGACCTCGTGATCCACCCGCCTCGGCCTCCCAAAGTGCTGGGATGACAGGCTTGAGCCACCGCACCCGGCCTAACGTGTAATTTAATGTCACATCACAGTATACAGTTTGAAGGAAAATAAAGCGCAGTAAGCACCACCAGGAGCTTACAGCCTTCATCAGTGACTTCTGCACTTTGGGGGTAGGTTGTTTTGAAGGCACTGAGTCACTTTGAATTTTGAAAGGGATCCTGCTAGCTGGGGACATCTGAGAGGTGCAAAGTACTTAGCTGGAAGATACTGATAGAAGGTCATTTGTCGAGTTAGTGGTTCAGACGTAAATGTCTTTCACCACAGAGTACATAGTCTTTGCAGGGCATCTCCCATCTTCCAAGTGGAGAGTGGGATTTGCCACCTAGAAGACCTTTAAATACACTTACTTGTTTTCTGTCTCCTCCCTTTATCGCCTCCCTCTGTTGCTGTAGCCTGATTAAATTGCATTGATTTTCACAATGCCTCCTTATCTTTTGCTTTCTTATTGCTTATACTTGAAAACTTTGAACCTTTCTACTTTTGTTTTTTTAATGAATGTTATATCTAAATTACCACCTACAGTACTGAGGCTTTTTCTGGGGCTTCTGTTCTCCCCTCTTTCTAGCACTAATTGAGGAAAAACTACTGGTGAGCTGCAGCCCAAGAATGCAGGAGGCCCTGACCCTCCCTCTGCGTACCTGTGGCTCTGGGGCAAGTCACACTGTGGATATCAGTTTCTTTGGTTGGATAGTCTGTGCCAGGACTCTGTGTGTGTGTGTGTGTGTGTGTGTGTGTGTGTGTGTGTGAGAGAGAGAGAGAGAGAAAGAGACTCAAGGTACTTCTCAGATTCATAGTTGAATGTTTGCTGTTCTGTTGTAATACATGCTCTCTTTTGCTGATAAAAACTCCTTTAGGCTCGAATAAGTAGTTATCATAAACAGACACAGGGATTTGAGGTATGTCTGCATGCTATCTGTCCCAGTGATACACTTACTCTCTACTTCTCTACATAGCTCTCTACTGCTCCCCTCCCCACCTGCCCCCACAAACACATCATTCCCCAAGCTTGTTAAAAAAAAATCTGTACTTAACAATTAATCATATTTTGGAGCCAGTAGAGCATAGCAATGTGAAGATGGTCAGACTAGAGAAAGAACACTGCTAATGTGTTCTCATTCTTGGGCTCAGAATTAAAACTGCTGCTGTCCTATCTTCATCTGCTAAACCATCTCAGAGAACAGGCATGAAGAGGGAGTGTCTCTCATATCTGAAAAAGAAACAAGGGACTTTCCTTGGCGAGCCTTCCCATCTTTTGTTTGCCCAGCTTTCCCAGTCAGAGACGGTGTTAGTGCAGATGAAGGTCAAGGAGAATCTCAACTCTTTTTTTTTTTTTTTTTTTTTTTTTTAAAGAGGATGTGCAAAGGCTTATAAGTGTTAGTCATAATCTGCTAGGAATTAGTGTACCTAACAAAATGATTCAAAACATGAATGTCCTACCTTACTTTAATTAGAAAATGACCAGCCAGAGGAGGTTCTGAAAGTCACTGCAGCACACATTAAGCCTAAGTGACTGGGTTGGTGGCTAGGAAAGGCTGTGGTGGTGACAGCAGGAGCCACAGAAATATTGCTTTGAAGGTTTGTGATGCTGGCTGGCTGTGCAGTGTCTCTTCATCTTTAAAGCCTGATTTAAATACAATTTACGGAAACTAAACAATCAGTTTAAATTGAAGCTTAATTCAAATACAAATTAAATGGACCCTAAAAATCATTTAAAATTAATACGTCCAACAGATAAGGTGGGATGTATTAGATTTTTCAAAGATGATCGGCTCTGTGAACAACAGATGGGGCCATTTCAGTTCCTGAAGGAGGTTAAGACCAATATTGCTTTACATCCACAATATCCAGTCTTTTATAAACAGTTCTCTGCCTGCACCGCTCCCTTTTTCCTTTAAATAGGAGGGGCTGTCTTTTTTTTTTTTTTTTTTTTTCTATTCACCTTGTAAAATTCACTTTGCCCTGAAGCCCTAGACATGGACAGAACATGACCTAAGAAGAATTTTTGGAATTTTATTCTTCCTCCTGCATTTTCAGTTTTTTTCTTTAATCTCAAAATGCATTTATTATCAAAGGCACTTTTTTGGAGGGTAAGGTACAGCAGAGAAACCTAAAACAAAATTCACAGCCTTTTGAGAAGGCAAATCAGTGGGAACTCTAAGAGAACTGGAAAATTGAGTAGAGGCTTGATTTGTGTTTTCATACTGGCTGCTACTATAGACTCCATCACAGCATTACGAAAATAGCACAAAAATACCAGGACTTAACAGTTAAGGTTAATCACCACAAAAGGGCAAATGAATTCACTAAGCACAAAATTATTATGTGCTTTATTTAGAAGTGTAAAAATTCACATTCATTCTATAAAAACATTTTCCATCATACAGATTGTCGTCCCAAAGACTAAGAAATGCTCACCCAAAGAGCCCACTAGGACATAATGTATGCATGACAAATCTTATTTAACTTTCAGTTTTAAAAGAGGTCTTAATATGTGATTGTTCTTTGAAACATGCTTTAAAGTTAATAAATGAGAAAAAGTGTGGAATATTAAAGTGTGTCATTTTTAAATTTTAAAAAATTGATGCTTCTTGCCTGCTTTAAAAAAAGTAAAAGGCAGACACTGAAAAACACAGCTGTTTGAGTTTTGGTGAAAGTTATGATTTTCAACACTTGAGTTACAGTTTATGGTACAGATGGTACTCTGGGTATAGCTGAAACAGTAATTGACGGTTTCTGTTTGCCTCCTGCTCTATTAGATTCAGAAGAGCAGAGTATCTTTTTCCCAAGGCAAGAATTTTTCAGTTTCCAATTACTGCTTATATCAAATAAACAAGTCTTATCGCATATTCCGTACTTCTCCACAGTGACATGGGTGTTGGCCCCACTCTCATTATGGTAGGCGTCCCTAGGTTTGAAATACTAGTTTTTGGAAAATCCTGCTTCTCAGTACTAACCTGCAGTTTATATAGCCTATCTTCAGGCCAAATAACATGTAATTTTTCTTTTAAAATAAGAAAACCAAAGTCGTGCATTGCTCCCAGCAAAATTAGCAAAAACAGAAAAACTATGAGGCAAAAATGACAGGCGCAAATGTCATATACTTTTAAAAACCCTACTACAGAAATTATTAGAAATATACAGATATAACCCACATTTTGAGTATATTTTTTTAAATGCTGTGTTTCAATGATAAGTCTGTGATTTGATATTTTCTCACAATTAAATATAAAAACATGAATTTGTAACACACATATATACACCTCAATGGTTATAGTTTCTGCTCCTCTGTTAAACTTTTACTGTACATCCAGACAGTTGTCTTATATGGTCATTTTAGTGCCAACAATAGTAAGCATTTTTAAATCTCAGAGTAAATATAAATGGCAGCCTATGAATTCTGGGTTTGAATTGTGTATAGTTATCAAACAGAGAGACTGTTTGAAAAGGGAGACAATAGGGTCACACAGTTGTTAAAGTTTTATATTACAATATATGTTTAGACCAGATAAGGTTTGAATGATAAATCAGTTTTCATCTCCTATTCCAGTGGTCTAAACTTGACATAAACTTTTAATTTCTCCGTTGATTTTTATTTGGAAAAAATGAAGTAAAATACTATGTAGATTTCTCTGCTCAATGTTCAGTTATCGTAATCTAACAGTTCATTGGTAGCAATAGCCTCTTCAGGATTTAGATGTAACTAATTATGGTTCACAATGCCACTGGTTAATAAGGTTAATCTGTAAGTTTCACCTTTTAATTTTTTTTTTTACACAATATACTATCCAAAATTTTACTCTAGAAATGATAGCTTTAATTGAGGTTTGTCACTTATCCAGTGTCTGAAGCTGAAGCAGAAAGTCGGAACTCAAAACTATGATAGTTACTTCCTTGTACAACTTGACATATGCTTTCAAGACAAAATAGCATTTATACGATTTTTTGAAGCTTAAAAAGATTTCACTTTTTAAGTTAGATTCGTCTTAATGGCAAGATGTATTCCTAAGATTGTTTTTCTAGTCGTTTATATTAACATTTACGAAAAGAGGGCAAAGCCAGCACTGACCGATGTTCGCGCGCTGCCGGCGGGGTCCCGAGGAGAGCGAGGACCCGAGTCCGGCCGCGGCGCGCTCAGCCTCCCGCCCTCTCCCCCAGGACTTCCCCGCGCGGGCAGCGCTCCGCGGGCAGCTCCCTGGGAGCGAGCACGTGGGACGGCCGGCTCCCGCCTCTCCGCGCGGACATCCACGTCTCCGATCCGTCCGCCCCGCCGGAGAAAACGTTTCCCTCGGCGTGTGGCGTGAGCGGGGACCGGCTTTGAAGCTGGGACTCGCTGGATGCGCCCCGGAGACCTGCCGGCGGCGCGCGCTGCCGACACGGGTCCGCAGCCACCCGCGGGCCCGCCACCCGGCCCTCCGACGGCGGCGCCGCCCTCCCGGCCTTACCTGAGCTGCCCGCACCGCGCCGCGCGGGGGCCGCCGTCGTGCCGCGCTGCGAGCCGGCTGCGCGCGCTCCGGGAGCCGCCCGAACAATGCGAGCGGGGCGCCCGGCGCGCCCGGCCTGTGCGCGTTACGTCACCGCCCGGCCTTATAAGGCGCTCCGCGTGTGCGGCGCGGTCGGCGGGGGCGCGGGTGGCCGCCGGAGCCTCGGCGGCCCCAGGGACGTTCCGGCCGCGCGGACGCGCCGGGGGTGCCCGGCGCCCTCCCGTCGGGCTCGCCGCGGCCCCGGGAGGCGGGGTCCGTCCGCC
The DNA here is from genome assembly GCF_048565385.1 of Saimiri boliviensis. Classification (NCBI taxonomy): domain Eukaryota; kingdom Metazoa; phylum Chordata; class Mammalia; order Primates; family Cebidae; genus Saimiri; species Saimiri boliviensis. Next base: position 1,711,055 of record NC_133456.1, read on the forward strand.
TGTGACTTTCCCCCCTCTGGGTCGCTGAAGCTGCCGTTGCTTCGGGAGCCTCAGTACACGTCCTGTTATCCTTACACAAACTTTTGTGAATTCATTATGATTTTTTTTTTTCTTTTTGGTTGCTGGGGGTAGCCGGGAGAGGGAAAGAAGTGTGCGGTGTTTTGGAGACATCTCCCGGGGCGCTTTCGACTTCAAACCTTCTCTTTCCCCTTTGTAATGAGGAGGGGTCCTCAGAGGCTAGTGTTTTATTTCCTGATGATGTAACGACCAAACAATTCTTCAAGTGATGATGGGAAGGCCAGATGAAATCTTATTTTTTTCAATGGTTTTCCTGAAAGAGCCTCCTCTTTCCCCATTTCTGCATGCCTGAATTTTAAAGAAACCAGTTAAGACTAATTTTTTGGGCCGGGAAAATTTTTTTAAAGAAATTAAATGTTTTATGCTGTACTTTCACGACAATCTATAAAATTAGAACTTTAGAACCAGTTTTAATGTTTGTTCTCTTCTACCAGCAAACAAAATAAACCAAAAGTAACCATGCGAAAAAAAGAGAAAATCGCCAAATATGATTGAATTAAGCATATTATCCCCTAGTGTGGGGTAGATTAACTTGTACAAGTCCTATTTCTTGTGAATGAGAATTCACCTCTGAATTATATAATGCCTAAAGTTCTAGCCCAGCTATATGAATCTGCTAAATAAATTAGGGACGCGGCATTCTTATTTGCAAGCTTCAGATGAGTAATTTTAGTAGCTTGAGTTCTTTAAAACCTCTTTTAAAATTACATTAAAATAGGATTGCTTCCTATTATGATGTACATATATCTGTAGAATTGTTGTTTCCATATGTGTTGTCAAACAGGAATGATGAACATAGTCTGTTCACTTCTTTTTCTTCGTGTGGAGAAAGGCTGTTTGCAGAGTTGTATGGTTCGTGGAAATGGTGTGGAATAAAGATGCGGGACACAGCATTAAATGTATGTCCTCTGTCAAATTGGAGTTCACTTTCTCATTCTTCTAGATCACTCTAAGTACCTATTAAGAAGCCTGAAGTAAACGTACTCTTGCTTTTCATACACAGTACACTGTTTTTTGTTTGTTTGTTTTAGTGTCTGGTTCCCTCTCAACCCCACCCCACGGAGTCTGGCTCTGTCGCCCAGGCTGGAGTGCAGTGGCGCGATCTCTGCTCACTCCAACCTCCGCCTCCCAAGTTCAAGCAGTTCTCCTGCCTTAGCCTCCTGAGTAGCTGGGATTACAGGTGCACGCCACCACGCCTGGCTAATTTTTGTATTTTTAGTAGAGACGAGGTTTCACCATGTTGGCCAGGCTGGTCTTGAACTCCTGGCCTCATGATCTGCCTTCCTCGACCTCCCAAAGGCCTGGGATTACAGGCATGAGCCACCATGCCCAGCCTCATATACAGTATACTGTTTTAAGAGATTTACTTTCAAGTATACTCAGGAGAATGACGCATACTCTTCAGCCAAACTGAAATTCAATATTTGATTTGCAGTTATGTCTGAACGTTTTGGATGTTGAGTTTGTTCTGTTGGTTTTACTCTTCTGCCCTGTGCTTGTGACGTGCATTATAATCTTTCTAGTCTCCTGTGCTTACCTCATACTTACTAAACATCCTTTTTGAGATTTTTATGCTACGTTTTTTAATTACAAATGAGAGAAAATGACTTTTATGAAAGTTGTATGATGCATAAACACCTGAATCTCAGCCCCAAACTGATAACGTACTTTTACCCCAAAGGTAACAGTTTCGTAGCTTGTTTTGTGTCTTATTCCCTGTGATAGGTAATGATAGGCAAATAAGTTTCCTAACATTTGACACTACCATTTGTTTCTTTCTCACATGTCCATACTCAAGTTTTGCATTTATTTTCACTCTTTTGACTTGCCAGTCCCCCTATGAAATATGTTAGTATTATTTTCTCCTTTTCTTTCTTTCTTTCTTTTTTTTTTTTTTTTTTTGAAGACGGGGTTTCACCATGTTGGCCAGGCTGGTCCTGAACTCCCGACCTCAGGTGATCCGCCCACCTTGGCCTCCAAAGTGCTTGGATTACAGGCGTGAGCCGCCGCGCCCGGCCGATGCCCTCCTTTTCTTTAGCTCTATTCTGAAGGGGAGAGAAGTTGAGAGGACACAAGACTTGTCGAAGGTTGTCTACAAGCAAGAGAAAAGAGGAGTAGGGCTTGTGTACTCCTGGTATGCCCTTACTTGGTACATTACTTGCCTGGTTACATTACTAGTGTGTTACTCCTGAAACATCCATCTCTTGACCCAGCTATGACTCAGCTTTCCGAGTGAGGTCATGGTATGTGACCACTGTCCTCAGGAACCAATATTAATAGCCCTCGTCTGTTGAGCTCTTAGATCATACCCGCCACCATCCTTAGTGCTCTTCAAGTATTTCATCATTGAATCTTCACAACACATTTTTGGGGTGATATGATGCATACTTTACAGATAAAGACATTTAGAAGGGTCACACAGCTCCTAAAGTAAGGATACAGGGATTTAAAGCAGTATTTACATATATAGCCTAGTGTTAACGGTTCGCCGCTCAGACTCTCTCAGAGGTGTATTTGGTAAAGGAACGTTCAGATTTAACTGAGAAGTTTCCTTTTTTTTTTTTTGAGACGGAGTTTCGCTCTTGTTACCCAGGCTGGAGTGCAATGGCGCGATCTCGGCTCACCGCAACCTCCGCCTCCTGGGTTCAGGCAATTCTCCTGCCTCAGCCTCCTGAGTAGCTGGGATTACAGGCACGCGCCACCATGCCCAGCTAATGTTTGGTATTTTTAGTAGTTAGGAGAGACGGGGTTTCACATGTTGACCAGGATGGTCTCGATCTCTTGACCTTGTGATCCACCCGCCTCGGCCTCCCAAAGTGCTGGGATTACAGGCTTGAGCCACCGCGCCCGGCCCTAACTGAGAAGTTTCTACCTTTGTTTTCTAGAGTGAATGTTGAACTGGAAAAGCCAAGACTCATCCTCGTTTTTGTGGATTTGTGTATTTACTGACAGTCTTCTGGAGGTGGCAGCAATGTATCTTATTCTATTAAAATTAGACTTATCATGACCGTTTCACTTCAGACGAAAACCAAGGGTTTTGAGGGATCAAGACCTTTATCCGATACAAGAACACCCTGGGTGGTGTGTTGCAAACCCCAACCAGTTGCTGGCATCGTGCACCATTGTAGATGTGCACATAAGTAGATGAGCAGACTTTTACTTCATTCACTATTTCAACCAAAATTCCTTTTGAGAGGTAATTTTTATTCTCTTGGTTTCAGAAATTCTCTTCGTTTGTGAAATTCTCTTGGTTTCATTTGTGAAAATAGGAGAGTTATGGTCACTGTGCCTCAGAATTGGCTGAGAAAATTTTACTTCCTAACCTTGTATGACTTTCTTTTCATTTATAACCAGGAATCCCCTACTAATAAGAATACCCACACTCTAAGGTCCTTTCTACAATTAGTAACCTGAATTTATGATCTAAATCAGCACTAGCTTTAAGCTGTTATTTAGAAATTATACAAAGGAATTTTTCTACCAAGTTCATTGCTTTCTATTGTGGGAGAAAATGTTTGTAGGCAACAAAGCCAGAAACAAGGAGGTATCAACTAGATTTAGCCATATTATGTAAAAACAGCTTACTATCATGTTTCCCTGGTTCAGGCTAATTGTCGGTAGGCCATTGCAATGACCACAGTAACTAGCATTGTTAGTGAAGTCAGTTGCTACTGACCATAATTACAACATCATCATTACTTAACTTTTAAAAATATGCTGCTGATCACATCAAGCCAGTTCCTCTTTTTGAAATAATTGCTCTTACTTTCTTTCCCTACCTTTCTCTCTCCCTACCTTTGTTTCTTCTCTTGACTGGTCAAGTCTTTCAGTCATCCAAGTATAGTAAGTGCCAAAGAAGCAGCAGTAATTAATAGGATCCTTCTTGCAGCTGCCCACAATTTTCACTGCTGGTTCTTTGATCAGTGTTAAGCAGTGACGTGCTCTGCTTTCTAGGAGCTCTGCTTTGAGCTCTGAGATGGTAACATTAACTTTGAATGTGAGGCGTTTATTTCTTTGCCTCTGTGAGATCGTATATGTGGAAACGCTGTCATGTACAAAGAAAAACAGCAATTATGATGGATTTGGTCCTGTATGAGAAGCTGAACAGAGTGGGGATAGACCCAGGATTGGGAGAGGTGTAGCCCCAGGGTTCTGCATTGCTTCAGACTACAGTCGGATTGGCCAGAATATGAGCTTTCAGTGTTTATTCCACCCCACGCTACCTTCTGCCACCTTACCCGCAGCCTTCTTGGAAAGCAGCTTTGCCGCTGAGCACTGGGTAACCTTGCCATGGACCCAGTCCTGCGCTTGTTCCTTCTCTGCGGCTACACTACTTAGGACGAAGGCTGAAGGACATGTCGGCAACTGTGAATGTCCAGCCGAAGGGGAAGTGTGCAGGAAAAGCACCTTCCCTTTACGTCCTAGACATTCATTTTTCTAATCAACCTCATTTCTTCACTCTGCTTTCAGCTCCTTGGGTGCCATTTGTCTGGCTCTGTATATGTAGGCAGCTGCACGAAATGTTATCACATCTCCACACTTGTAAGAGCCTTTAACCAGCAGTTAACTGGTTAAACTTTAATAAACACATGAACTGTAGTAACTGAATATACATATGGGCTGCAGGTCTATATATACTGTGACCCTCTTCACTTTTTTTTTTTTTTTTTTTTTTTTTTTTTTTGAGACGGAGTTTCGCTCTTGTTACCCAGGCTGGAGTGCAATGGCGCGATCTCGGCTCACCGCAACCTCCGCCTCCTGGGTTCAGGCAATTCTCCTGCCTCAGCCTCCTGAGTAGCTGGGATTACAGGCACGCGCCTCCATGCCCAGCTAATTTTTTGTATTTTTAGTAGAGACGGGGTTTCACTACGTTGACCGGGATGGTCTCGATCTCTTGACCTCCTGATCCACCCGCCTCAGCCTCCCAAAGTGCTGGGATTACAGGCGTGAGCCACCGCGCCTGGCCAGCCCTCTTCATTTTTATCTGTAGCCTGGATTTCTGGTCCCAGGGCCATAGTCCGTGAAGGTTCCAGAAGCCTTCCAATTATTTTACTCATACTTCAGCTGACTTTGACTCTAGAACAGTGACGTATGTACCCTTGAGAACTGATTACAGCAGTAGTTTCCATGTGATGCTAGGGAATGGGAAGTCCTTTATTATTACAACAGTAAAAGGGTGGTATTTTGTAGTTTTAAAATTAATTTTAAAAGTTTTTTAAATTTTAAAATTAATAGACCCTTTATAATTTGGAAAATGCATAAGAGTAAAAACTTTTACATGTAGTCTTACCACATGAATACTGCCAACTATTAACAATTCAATGTACTGTGTTTCTTTTAGTCTTCTTTTAAGCATTTGTAAAGCAGTATTGTTTCCACAGTGTGGATGTACCCTGTATCTCTATCTACGTGTGTGTGGGTGTGTGTGTATACGTATTATGTTTCTTTTTGCCTTTACTGTATATTTCTTAATCGTGTTAATGGCTTTTCCATAGACACTGGATCATTTAAAAGCACATATTTACAGCCGGGCGCAGTGGCTCATGCCTGTAATTCCAGCACTTTGGGAGGCCGAGGAGAGTGGATCATGAGGTCAAGAGATCGAGACCATCCTGGTCAACATGGTGAAACCCCGTCTCTACTAAAAATACAAAAAACTAGCTGGGCATGGTGGTGTGTGCCTGTAATCCCAGCTACTCGGGAGGCTGAGGCAGGAGAATTGCCTGAACCCAGGAGGTGGAGGTTGCGGTGAGCCGAGATCGCGCCATTGCACTGCAGCCTGAGTAACAAGAGCAAAAACTCCGTCTCAAAAAAAAGAGAAAAAAGAAAAAAAAAGCACATATTTACATATTCTCCCTAGCATTGGTGGTCACAAAGTCAACCACTGCCTGTTGGCCCCCTAACATTGCCATGGTTTTGTTCCTCATCAAACGAAGCAAGGAAGTCTATTTAATAAGGAACCATCTATTGGCGAGAGACTTCCTACTCTTGATTTACAGAGAATGCCGTGAGTTGACGATGGATTCTAGTAAGCATGCTAGTAGGCAAGTGGAATGACTTAGAGAGAATGAAGAATTGATGATAGATGCCACCATAAGACTATTAAATGTGAAGCAGGAAAAGTCTGTTATTTAGGTCTGGTCCATTTGCTTATTTATTCCTACAAACATTTGTGTTTCCTTGGTAACTAATAATAGTTTTGAGAAAATGTTGAACTCACAAGTATTACTGCAGAAGTGAAAAAAAAAAAAAACCCTCAAATCACAGAAATTAGAGACGGAAAAGATCTATTAGGTCATCTTCCCTGTCTCTTGCCAGTACAGACTGTTCTCAATGCTTTGTTCAGTCCATTTTTTTAAAGGGACCTTCTCAAATAATTTGTAGTCTATCCTTTTTTTTTTTTTTCTTTTTTTTTTAAGACAGAATCTCACTGTGTTGCCCAGGCTGGAATGCAGTGGCATGATCGCAGCTCACTGCAACCTTTACCTGCTGGGTTCAAGCAATTCTCCTACCTCAGCCGCCCAAGTAGCTGGGATTACATGCATGTCCTACCACACCCAGCTAATTTTTGTATTTTTAGTAAAGACAGGATTTCATCATATTGGCCAGGCTGGTCTTGAACACCTGACCTCAGGTGATCCGCTCTCCTCAGCCTCCTAACGTGCTGGGATTACAGGCATAAGCCACTGCGCCTGGCCCATCTCTTTTAAGTCATATATTTTTAAAGAAACCACTGACAGATTTTCCCATGTAGATGTGGAGCTTGATTTCAGGGTAAATATTTGCAGAGAAAGACCTGTGGATTCAAAGTACAATTGAACAAGTTTTATTAGTTGGAAGTCATTGGAATAGTTTCGGAAGTCTTTGGAATAGTTGACCAACTGAGAGAACAGTTGGGTAAACTGCATTTATATGTTTTCTTTTATCTTTAGAAATCAAATAGAGCAATTCCTGAGCATAAATTTTAATCATGAACTTCTAGACTCACTGAAATGGGCTTAGAAAGCCTGAGAACATAAAGCACTAGGAAGTAAAAAAGTGAAACTACTCCAAGATTATTTTTATCAAAAATACATTTTATAATATCCCTTTCCATTCCTAACTCTGCTTTGTTAATTATTTACATAGTCAATTGCTTGATATAAAGGTGGCTTCTAATTGTAAAATCCTTTCCTTCTGTTTGACAACTTCTTCCAGACTCTAGAAAGACAGACTAAAACTGTCTCTTAGAAGCAGTCAGTGGTGGTGGTAAGACTAAATCCTCCACTTCCTCATATAATGGCTGAAAATGTTTTCACTGAGAAAAATAATGAACTAGGCCAGGCACGGTGGCTCATGCCTGTTATCACAGCACTTTAAGACGCTGAGGCGGGTGGATCACAAGGTCAGGAGTTCGAGACCAGCCTGGCCAACTTGGTAAACCCTGTCTCTACTAAAAATACAAATATCGGCTGGGCGCGGTGGCTCAAGCCTCTAATCCCAGCACTTTGGGAGGCCGAGGCGGGTGGATCACGAGGTCAAGAGATCGAGACCATCCTGGTCAACATAGTGAAACCCCGTCTCTACTAAAAATACAAAAAATTAGCTAGGCATGGTGGCGCGTGCCTGTAATCCCAGCTACTCAGGAGGCTGAGGCAGGAAAATTGCCTGTACCCAGGAGGCGGAGGTTGCGGTGAGCCGAGATGGCGCCATTGCACTCCAGCCTGGGTAATGAGCGAAACTCCGTCTCAAAAAAAAAAAAAATACAAATATCAACCAGGTGTGATGGCTTGCACCTGTAATCCCAGCTACTCGAGAAGATGAGGCAGGAGAATCACTTGAACCAGGGAGGTGGAGGTTGCCGTGAGCCAAGATTGCACCACTGCACACCAGCCTGGGCTACAGCAAGACTCCATCTCAAAAAAAAAAAAAAAAAAAAGAAAACAAATTAAGGCTAAAAAATGTGCTTAGAGTTTCATTAAGGAGAACGATCCTTTCAGAAAATCACATTTTAGGGTGTAAAAGGCCTTGGAAAATGTCTAATCTTACTGCCACTCTGTTCACCATTTTAAAATAGATAACTGGAGCTCAGAGAGGTTAAGGGACTTGCCCCAAGGTCACACAGTAAATTGGTGACCCAGTCACTCTGTTTTCTGGGACTGAATGTTTCTTTTGGGAAACATGAAAAAATGGAATAAGCAGTGTGATTAGTATCTAAAATCCCAATAGTAGAATAATGTATCTAGCTGAAACTACCTGCAAAACTAATTTGGAATATTAATGAGCTAGTTATCTACTTTATGGATTAGAAATGCCATCTTTTGTTGCATTTGTTTTAAATTGTTGATCTGTAGATTGCTAGTTATTATCTCAGGCCACTAAGATTGGCCACATGTTGGCAATTCTAGTCAAAAACCTAATGGAGATGTCTGAACTTATAAATTTCTATGTTATCATGTAACACCGTTATCTTGCATGCTTGCCCATCGGTGGTTCTGTACATGAGAAATTCTAATTTATATCATTAACCATCCAGTCTTCATCATAAAATAAAGGTTTGGAAGACATGTCAAAAGTCAGGTGTCTACCCTTAGATTGAATTCTCTCTCAAAATTTCAATGTTTTGTCCAAGAATTGGTACGTGCACAGTCTGGCTGTCATTAATCAGTGCTGAACAGCTCCAGAGATTTTTCACTTCCCCAACAAATCCATTCCATTCCAAACCGAAAACTGGCTGCTTCTAACTTCCACTCATTGTTCCTGGTCTTTCCATGAAGCCATGTTGAACAGTTGCATTGCTTTGACATAAAAGGCTTTTAAATATTTGAAAAGTTTGTCTTGAATCCTCAGTTATTCATATATATATATATTTTTTTAAAGATGGGGTTTCGCCATGATGGCCAGGCTGGTCTTGAACTCCTGACCTCAGGTGATACACCCACCTCGGCCTCCCAAAGTGCTAGGATTACAGGCGTGAGCCACCGCGCCCGGCCCAGTTATTCCTATATTATATCATTTTAGTCTTTTCACACTCTATGTCCAAAAGGTTGGTACTTAGAATGAACAAGTTATTTCAGCATGATTATTTCAGCATTATCAGAGTGATGCTCCCTTTTTATAGACTGTGTGAGTGGGTGTGTGGGCGGTTGTATAAACATAGATTTTCTTACCATTTTAGACAACCGTATCACACTGTTGAGTCCCAGTTTACTGATCATCAGTCTTCTAATGAACAGCCACACACCTAAGTACTGTCATCACGTACTGCTTCTGGGATAATCTGTGATAATCACTTCTATCCTATACTGATTTTGTTTGTATGACTTCGTTGTTATAATAATAACAAAAACAGCCGGGCGCGGTGGCTCAAGCCTGTAATCCCAGCACTTTGGGAGGCCGAGGCGGGTGGATCATGAGGTCGAGAGATCGAGACCATCTTGGTCAACATGGTGAAACCCTGACTCTACTAAAAAATACAAAAAACTAGCTGGGCATGGTGGCGCGTGCCTGTAATCCCAGCTACTCGGGAGGCTGAGGCAGGAGAATTGCCTGAGCCCAGGAGGCGGAGGTTGCGGTGAGCCGAGATCGCGCCATTGCACTCCAGCCTGGGTAACAAGAGCGAAACTCCGTCTCAAAAAAAAAATAATAATAATAATAATAATAATAACAAAAACAACAACTTTAATCTCAGTAATAACCCTATGGGATAGATAACTGAAGAACAGAGAAGTTAGGTCATTTGTCTAAGATCCCAGAGTTAGGGAACGATGGTACCAGGGCTTGAACTTCATACTGACTTCAGCAACTTCCGTGGAAAATCACACTCAGTGTTTTGTAGTAAGATTTGGATGTAGGGGATAAACAGTATTAACAGAGAGTTATACAACTTTGTACTCCTCTCATCTGTTACTTAGTTCATTGGGCTTGAACTATGGGCTGGGAGAGTGAGAATGGATCTTGGAGATTATCTAGTTAGCATCCCTTATAGTTCATGAAACTAAGACCCAGGCTGTGCAGTAGCCCGTTCAAGGATATGCACATGGGAAGAGCTCAAGCCAGAATGCAGTGCTTTTTTGCTGAAGAATTCTAAAACGTTTCTGCTTCATATCATATCCTTTCTCTGTCTTTTCCCCTTCTTTCTCCTTGTTTTCTCTTCCTTTATATTTATGGTGCTATCAGTGTTAAAACAACAATAATAGAAAGTACATGGAAAAGCTCACTTGGAATCCTACCACGCCGTGTTTTAAACTATGTTCATGTATTGCCAACTTCTGAATCTGTAAGTTCTTTATGTTGTTAGATTATGACAGAGATTTAAGAATCTCATCAAATAAATGATGAATCTCATCAAGTGTATTGATTTAAGCTTCACAGCTCAAACATGGAAACTCTATAAAGAAGTTTCAGGGAGTGGAAAGGGAAGGGAAAGAAATTGCTGTCATTGAAGAGCCTACTGTATGTCGGTCACTCTGCCCACCTGCTGTCTCTGATATCTAAACTTCTTCCCACTTTATGGGATTCTGTATGAGGACCAGCACAATACCTTGCACAAAGTGGGCATTCTGCAAACCTGAAGAATGAGGAAATGAATGAAAGGAAACGCTTTGAATTCAGCAGAAGAGAGAGATAACAATCATGTGTGAACGACTCCCACCTATTGCCTATCGACTCTTAGCTTTCAGTTCATTTTTGCGCAATTTATTTCACAACTATTGCGGCAGATGTGTATACAGGATACCATGGAATGCTGTTTACAGTTACAGATTTTGGTCCTTGTACTTTTGAAACAGGTGAATACTGAGAAGGCCTGGGTCCAGAAGTTATTTTTTCCCTCAATTAATCAGGTTTCTTTACTTCCTTGACCACAAATATTATTTGCTAAGGAAATGTCTTCTTTGGGGTGGTGTTTAACCGTGCAAGTCGGGGAAGCTGTGCCCTGATACTGCTCTGACAGCCCGTGGACTTGAGGCATAAAAACTGCAGGAGCAGAATTTCCTTTCAGCAGTCAACTGTAGGCTCAGTCACTTCTTGACGAAACATAAAATAGTGCTGATTTCTTTTTAAACGTAATCAGTTCTAATGGAAACTGTTTCAGCTGAGTTTGGAAACACACACAGAAGCAGCATTCAGTTACCATTAAGGCTACTGCCCTAGTAATACCAAAGAGACTCTCTCAACCCACTTACTTATATTGGATGCTTGTAGGGCTATTTGATGGGGATCCAGTGTTGACTCTCAATGACTTCCACTTTGAGATTCATCTCCAAGTGCTGATTGTATTGTAAGATTCAATCAGTAGTGTGTAAGATCAATCAATGTAGTATAAGACACACAAGCTTATCTTATTGCTAATTTGTCCCATTACTAGATTATGCCCCTGAGAGTTATAATTATCTTAGGACTAGCCCAATTATATATTTTTTTTGTCTTGCCCTTTTTTGGCAAAAAATAAAATTTCTTTGTAAAATTCAAGGATTTAAAACTTACCACAAGCCGGGCATGGTAGCTCACGCCTGTAATCCCAGCACTTTGGGAGGCCGAGGTGGGTGGATCACGAGGTCAAGAGATCGAGACCATCCTGGTCAACATGGTGAAACCCCGTCTCTACTAAAAATACAAAACATTAGCTGGGCGTGGTGGCGCGTGCCTGTCATCCCAGCTACTCAGGAGGCTGAGGCAGGAGAATTGCCTGAACCCAGGAGGCGGAGGTTGCGGTGAGCCGAGATCGCGCCATTGCACTCCAGCCTGGGTAACAAGAGCGAAACTCCGTCTCAAAAAAAAAAAAAAAACGATATTTGTCTATCTACACCTCTGTCAACTGTTTGTGGCTAGTATATGGTGAAACTTTGTGGAACAGATGTCTAACTTTCTCCCTTCTTCTTCCCTCTTCTCTGTCCAAAACACACAAACACACACACACACACACACACACACACACACACAGACTTGAAGGCTTTTCTGTACATTTATCACCTACTACAACAAGAAATGAAGAGCATACAACTCAGCTCTGTAGATCTAGAAGGGGAATCTACTTCCCAAAGGCTGTATGCGATATCTTTTCATCGGTCATGGTGACCTCCAACAACTCATAGCACTTTCTATGTATCAGGATATTAAAAATCCACCACCTTTGTTGATAATGTTTGTTCACCAGAGAATTGAGTGGATAAAAGAGGTATTACATTTTTCTTTTCAAATCAAGGAAGGTGGAATATTCAAACAGAACACTGTTTGTGTGCACACATGCACATGTAGATGACTGAGATGATTTATAGATATATAAGAGTTAATCCTACTGTATTCTTTTCAGACATATTCAGCAACTATTTGTTGTATACCTTCTGTGTGCTTATCACTAGGCTGAATTCCTGGTAATGAGAGGAATGAGTGTAAAGCAGATAATCTTTTGGCTGCCCTGGGCCACATTGGAAGAAGAACTCTCTTGTGCCACACATAAAATACACTTAACACTAACGATACCTGATTAGCTTTAAAAAAAAAAAATTGCAAAAAAAAAAAAAAAAACTTATGTTTTAAGAAAGTTTATGGATTTGTGTTGTGCTGCATTCAGAGCCATCCTGGGCCGCCTGCAACGCATGGGCCATAGCTGGGACAAGTTTGGTGTACAGCACATCCCTGCCCAGATTTTGGAGGGGTAGATAGAACAAACAAATGAGCAAAGGCCAGAAAACAACATTAAATTAAGATATTGAATTGGGTTAAAGTAAGAATATTTTTAAAGTATCGATTAGGGGCCAGCGTGGTGGCTCATGCCTGCAATCCTAGCACTTTGGGAGGCTAAGGTGGGCAGATCACTTGAGGTCAGTTCAAAACCAGCTTGGCCGACATGATAAAACCCGTCTCTACTGAAAATACAAAAATTAGCTGGTCATGGTGACAGGTGCCTGTAATCCTAGCTACTCAGGAGGCTGAGGTAGGACCTGGGAGGTGGAGGTTGCAGTGAGCCAAGATCATGCAACTGCACTCCAGCCTGGGTGACAGAGTGAGACTCTGTCTCAAAAAAATAAAACAAAACAGCCGGGTGCGGTGGCTCAAGCCTGTAATCCCAGCACTTTGGGAGGCCGAGGCGGGTGGATCACGAGGTCGAGAGATCGAGACCATCCTGGTCAACATGGTGAAACCCCGTCTCTACTAAAAATACAAAAAAATTAGCTGGGCATGGTGGCGCTTGCCTGTAATCCCAGCTACTCAGGAGGCTGAGGCAGGAGAATTGCTTGAACCCAGGAGGCGGAGGTTGCGGTGAGCCGAGATCGCGCCATTGCACTCCAGCCTGGGTAACAAGAGCGAAACTCCGTCTCAAAAAAAAAAAAAAAAAAAAAAAAAAAAAAAAAAAAAAAAAATACAAAAAAATTAGCCGGGCATGGTGGCGCATGCCTGTAATCCCAGCTACTCAGGAGGCTGAGGCAGGAGAATTGCCTGAACCCAGGAGGCGGAGGTTGCGGTGAGCCAAGATCGCGCCATCGCACTCCAGCCTGGGTAACAAGAGGGAAACTCCGTCTCAAAAAAAAATAAAAATAAAAAAATAAAAAATAAAAAATAAAAATAAAATAAAATAAAACAAAACAGAGTATCAGGCCTAGAAATATCTGATAGATCGTCATCGAAGCTAAAGTTCACTTGGACCTTGAAGAGTGAATAAGGCGTTCTAGGAAGCAGAATGGCAGAACAAAGGAACCCTGAATTCACCATAGTCACGGATTGGCTCTCACAGAGCACGCTGGGCCCCTGCAGGCAGTTGTGCATGTGGTGGATATCACAGCCATGGCTGAGCGGTCACCTCAGATGGGTCCAGGCTAGGAACAGGTCTTAAAATTCAAGTAGTGGGCTCTGGGTTTTAACTTCATGTTATAGACCGTACGTTGCTATTAGCAGCTTTTGAGCAGTTGAGTAATATATTGAAAGCAGTTTTAAATGAATCATGGCATTGTTAGAAATTTTTTTGACTGCATATGTAAGTGTAATATATTCATATGAAATAGAACTGGGAATACCCAGTTATATAATACCCAGTTGTATGTATTTTGTGTTTGTTTGTTTGTTTTCTTTTTTGAGACAGGGCCTCCTTCTGTCGCCCAGGCTGGAGTACAGTGGCACAATGATGGGTCACTGCAGCCTTGACCTGAGCTGAAGATCGTTTCCTCTAGAGAGGATTTCCATTTGTTTGTGCCAGATGCCAAGGGGTATTTTCAACCTAAAATCTTCTTAAACTAAATTTTATACCCAGGATTTTTGGGATGCTTTTCTTTTGTTTTGTTTCGTTTTGTTTTTTTCGGACCACCCAGTTCGTATGAATCTGCAAATTCTCATGTGCGCTAGCTTGTTAGTATACATTCTCAGTGGAGTTTATTTTCCCTCTAACTCCCAATGCCATAGTTCATGGAAAGCAGTTTTCCTTGCAGTCCCTTAGAGGCTGATTTTGTTTCTAAATTACCCTTCCATCTGGGTAATGTGGGTACTTCCATCTGGGTACTCTTGACAGTTTAGTTCTTTGAAATCTCTGCTTTATGTGGGGCTGGGAGGACCCTTGGCTTTGTACTTTGTCTATGTGCCCTATGATGTCATGAAAACTAAAATTTAAGTTTAGAGAGTTCAAAAAAAGCATTCTCAAAGCAAAAACTAGCTTTGGTGCTTTGCTTACCTTTGTCGGGTTTTCACTTTCATTCAGTCTTTGGCTTTGAATATTCCTAATATTCCTTGCCATCTTATGGATGTATTTTCAATTGTATATATTTTATTTAGCACTTTAATATGTGTTAGGTTTTTTTGTTCTTTTGGGTTTTTTGTTTCTTTGATTTTTTTGGTGAGACAATAGCTTAGGGTAGTGGATCCATTTCACCATCAGCAATGGACATTAGAACAATAGTAATCTCATACTGAAAATCTGCCTGAAAACTACACAAGAAATGTCTAAAAGGAAATATTTCAAATTCAGAAGTGGAGTTTTAGCTTAACTCAGTAAAGATTTTCATCGCAGCATTTCCATTCATTGCTTAGCTTAGTAATAAGCCACCAGTGATTTTTCAGTTGCCTAATCATATAAACACTGTATCCAATATAAAGTCCAGGTATTAACAAAACCACACATTTTAAGATCTAGTCTTTCTTAGGTCTACATGTTAATAGAATAATCAGTCTGCTATCTAGAATAGCTATGATCCACCAACGCTTATTATTTAAATTTCTATTAAATCTAATATAATAATTCTTCTGATTTTTCAGTTGTTACTTCTTAGTTCAGGCAAGCACATTAGTCAGAGCCCGATGTAAAAGGGATGGTCTAAGAGCTTCTTCTATGCTTTTACCAAACCTTTGTGAGAAACAGAATATCATTGAATGTGAATGATGCCAGTTTGAGGACGGCATCTTGAATTAAGAAGCTCTTCATAGAGCACTAGGCAAGTCTCCGATTTCGTATAGGGTACCATGTCATGTAAGAGGGCTTCACATCTTTGAAGAATTCCCAGGATATGGCAACTTTAAACTGTTGGCCTTCATTCAGTGAGAACTGCCATGAAAATAGTGCCCTGGCTTCTCCAAGTGGTCCAGAATGAAAGTAACCAAAAAATGATACTTTGGCTAGGAGGTGTCCAGCTATAATCATCCAAAAACCTGGACTCCCACTGACTCAAACAATGGTGAAATATATCAGCACACAACAAAAAATCCAGCCTTCGGGCAGGTTCTAGACATAGCATGTTGCCTCTCACTCTCTGGTTCTTATGTCTGGTCTCTTTCCCTTAATGCCGTCCATGTCACATTGGTAGCAAGATGGCCTTGCTAGTCCCAGGCTTCTCATCCAAACCTGCAACACCCAGAGGTGGAGAAGGTTCCATCACTTCTGATGTCTCTTTAGGAGCCAGGAAGTCCTTACCATTAGCTCTCCCCCGAATTCCCACTCCATCTCACCCACCCCTGAAGACTTGCCCCTGTGCCATATTGTCTGGAACTGCCAAAGGGAAAGGGAATAACATGACTAGCTTATAAATCAATGAGATTTTATCCCTTACCTAAGCATAGGTCAAGTTCATGTCAATCATGTGGGCTCAATGGATTATTCTAAGTTCTTTTTTACATAAATTCTAAGCATACTATTGGCCTGTAATTTTCTTCACAAAGAATATGAGGACCCTGTTGGTGCCTAGTCCCCAAAACAGAGCTGAATTAGAAGTAATCAGGACGGGCCGGGAGCGGTGGCTCACGCCTGTAATCCCAGCACTTTGGGAGGCCAAGGCGGGTGGATCGCAAGGTCAAGAGATCGAGACCATCCTGGTTAACATGGCGAAACCCCATCTCTACTAAAAATACAAAAAATTGGCTGGGTACGGTGGTGTGTGCCTGTAATCCCAGCTACTCAGGAGGCTGAGGCAGGAGAATTGCCTGAACCCAGGAGGCGGAGGTTGCAGTGAGCCAAGATCGCGACATTGCACTCCAGCCTGGGTAACAAGAGCGAAACTCCGTCTCAAAAAAACAAGCAAACAAAAAAGAAGTCAATGTTGATGTTTAGTGAGGGCCAAACAAAAAAGCCCCTCACCTATGTTTGGTCAAGCTCAAGCTGTAAAGATCATCTTTTTGTAGAGGAGGTGAGGCTCACTGGAGGAGGGAACCATTTGCTTCCGCAGGGAATTGCCAGGGTTCCATATTCTAAAGCATGAGTCATGGATGTCTTTGTGATTACACATCCCTCCTCACATATGAGGAATAAACTTTAGAAAAAAGGAAGTTAAGAGAAAACAGAAGTGTGAATAACTGCTAATGGTGCTCTCTCTGGCTCCATTCCGTCTGCTATTTCATGATACATAAAGGGAGTAGGTCAGAGATTCCTTTCCTGGCAAAAAGTGGCAACATATGTTTGAAACAGTGAATGGAAACTGTAGGGGGAAAATGACAGGCATATGCAACAGGAAGGCAAGGGAGAATTTGTTGCCCTAATGTTAGCCACATAATTGGTATGCTTTTCTATAGAGGGGCTGTTTCCTTTTAAACAGTCTGCATGCCCCATTAGTACAGCATTTCTGTGTGTGAAGTGTATATATTTTCTCAGCTTTGGGGATTTTGGCTTTTTTTTTAAATGAATGGTAGTCACCTTAAGCTACTGAGACTTCATACAGAGTCCTTGAAAGAAAGGTTCCCGAAAGAGAACGTAGTCTGGAAATAGGACCCTTGATTAAAGTAGTAAGAACAAAAAGGAAGGAAGTAGTTAACAGCAACTATTTTGATGGGCTGAGAACAAAGGAACAGGCCCCAAATTACTATCTTCTGGTGTGCTCTTCATTTAAATTATAATTCTACAGCGATAGTGTTAATGATTCATTTGTTGCCGTAGCAACCGAACCTTTGTGCAGTTGAGTTTGAGATTCTACAAGCTTCCAAAGGACTAGGGTTTAATGGGTTTTGTTCCACAGTGTATTTATAATCAATATTACCTACTAACGAAAGCAGTGATTTTCTTTGAAAAAATAATTTTCATAACAAATCAATGTATATATACGACGAGTGCTGAAGTTCATTTCCAATTACCTGTCGTACCCGGCTAATAATTAGAAACTGTATTTTAAGTCGCAAAATTGAATTATGGCCAAGTGGAGAAAAGTGCTAGAGAGAAGCGTGATTTTTTTCTCAGAACAAAATTTCTTTTTATTGCTTCATTTGCTTAGAAATGACTGTAATTAAGAATATTAACAACTTTTGGCGAGGCATGGTGGCTCACACCTGTAATCCCAGCACTTTGGGAGACAGAGGCAGGCGGATCACTTAAGGCCAGAAGTTCGAGACCAGCCTGGCTGCTAGATACAGTGAACCAAACCCAAGTTTCTCTTCAAAAAATCAGCATGTCAGTATGTTCAGCTTTTTTATTCTTTGTATGTGTTAAAGTTTAACTTCCTTGTAGTTTCAGTAAACAACTGTTTCCACGGGTTCTAATCAGTAGTTCACATCTGTTCCCCTGGCCCCCGGCTCTGTACTGACTCATCCCGGGCACCAGCTTCAGTCACCTGCTCCAGTCACCTGCTCTGGTCACCTTCTTTGACCTAGGTCACCCCTGGCTACCTGACTCTGACCTGCCCATAACCATCCTTCCTGCCAAACTACCCACCCTGCCACTCCAGCTGGGACCTCTGTTCTCTTTAAAATAGCTAGCCTGTGCCGTCTAACCCTAGCCAATAGGGGAATGATACAGCAGTAGGGGCGACCCCTATCAGGGAGGAGTACCCCTTTTCCTCCCTTGTCCACGTGTGCACTCACCATTGTTCCATCTATGAGCCGCACCCTTCTAAAGAATTAAATCGCCTTGCTGAGGACATTTATATTCAAGTGCTACTTCTTTTGCAGCATCAAAAATTCTACTTATGACGCTGGTCAACAGAGTGAAACCCCGTCTCTACTAAAAATACAAAAATTAACCGGATGTTGTGGTATACACCTGTAATCCCAGCTACTTGGGAGGCTGAAGCAGTAGAGTCACTTGAACTCAGGAGGCAGAGGTTGCAGTGAGCTGAGATGTGGCCACTGCATTCCAGCTTGGCAACAAAGCGACGTTCCCATCTCAAAAAAAAAAAAAATTATCAACTTTTATGCTTCTAAGACTTAATAAGACTTAATTTTAGTCTTATTAAGACTTAACTGCAAGCCGGGCGCAGTGGCTCAAGCCTGTAATCCCAGCACTTTGGGAGGCTGAGGCAGGTGGATCACAAGGTCAAGAGATCGAGACCATCCTGGTCAACATGGTGAAACCCCGTCTCTACTAAAAATACAAAACATTAGCTGGGCATGGTGGCACGTGCCTGTAATCCCAGCTACTCAGGAGGCTGAGGCAGGAGAATTGCCTGAACCCAGGAGGCGGAGGTTGCGGTGAGCCGAGATCGCGCCATTGCACTCCAGCCTGGGTGACAAGAGCAAAACTCTGTCTCAAAAAAATAAAAGAAAAGATATCCTACCTCCAATTCTGATTTCTCATAGTATGTTACATTTAATTTTTTCCTCCAGTTATCAAAATGTATTTATTTCTAAATTGGCTTTTCTAAGTTATTAGACTCTCAAACTGTCAAAGCAGGCAGACTTGGTTTAAATGTAGCTTATTTGAGGACTTACATATGATACGTTATTTTTGTTGCATATTGTGACTTTTTTGAGGGTTATTAGGAAAAGAGTAAGACTTTATATTGTAGATAGCATTATTTTGAGAGCCGTGTTGAAGGTGTATGGAATGAAAGATTTCAAACAAATTGTACTATGTGGAATTACACAATGCCCAGAGCCTGTGTTTGCCTCAATTCTTTTTTTTTTTTTTTTTTTTTTTTTTAAGATGGGGTTTCTCCATGATGGCCAGGCTGGTCTTGAACTCCTGACCTCGGGTGATCCACCCACCTCGGCCTCCCAAAGTGCTGGGATTACAGGCGTGAGCCACCGCGCCCGGCCTGCCTTGATTCTTTATGCCCATCTCATGCTTTCCCATCTCTTCCATTATAAATAGAAACATGGAAAGATCAGCTAAATAAAAATTTTGTTTTGTAGTAACAAATTTCCATCTGGAATTGTGACCTGCACCCACTCACACATTAAAAATGTATGTGCAGGCCAGGCACTGTGGCTCACGCCTGTGATCCCAACACTTTGGGATGCTGAGGCGGAAGGATCACCTGAAGTCAGGAGTTCAAGACCAGCCTGGCCAATATGGTGAAACCACGTCTCTACAAAAATACGAAAATTAGCTAGTCATGATGGCGGGTACCTGTAATCCCAGCTATTCAGGAGGCTGAGGCGGAAGAATTGCTTGAACCCGGGAGGCGGCGGTTACACTGAGCTGAGATCGTGCCATTGCACTCCTGCCTGGGTGACAAAGTGAGACTCTATCTCAAAAAAAAAAAAAGTGAATTTTTCACATCATCCTAGCATTGCTTGGTTTTAATAAGGCTTGAACTATTATGTATGAATATCAGAAGAAGGTACAATTGAATGAGATATATTACATGAACACTAAGTCTGAAGCTCTATCAAACTTTAGGTTTATTTCAAGCTACTGTCTTATTAGATACTTATTAATATTAATAGCAATCAGATTTCTATTGTCAGTTTCATCATTGAGAAGCCTGGAACACACATACTGAAAAAAATGTGGTTACTCCTTCTCATTAGTACCTCAAAGACAGCTACAGTGAATGTGCTTTGATTATATTAGATGGAGATTTTTGCGTGAATTTATTAAGAGGCTTAACTAGGAACTCATTTCTTTTTATCTAAAAATATCTTCTAAAAGAACGTAGTTTCTGATGTTTGTTGATCTTTATTTTGCATCATATAAAGAGGCTGCTCAGTTTTATTTTGAACAGGACATTTGGTTATAATTTTCAAAGGCAGATTTCTGGTATCCAATACCAAGTTATTACACTTTATGGGTAGTTTGGTTCATTTCTTATTATGATGCATTCTTTTAGCCTTAATGAGCATTACTAATGCACTAGAGTTAAAAGTGGAAATCACGTACTTTAAGATCATATTGGAAATATTCTACCTGAATCTTTTTACAAAGTTTTCCATGAATTCTAGTAATTACACAATTAAGTTATTGTATAGAAAGGATTTCGTTTTTTGTGAAATCTAAATGGTAGCTGTTATGATTACGTTGTTGCTTTTTTCTAGCAGTTTCCTAACCCCTATTGCATTCTTCAACAAACTATTTCTAGGACAAAGTACTAAGAATCTCACATAAAGTACACTTTTCCTGATAATTTTTTGTTTGTTTGTTTGTTTGTTTGTTTTTTTGAGACGGAGTTTCGCTCCTTTTACCCAGGCTGGAGTGCAGTGGCGCGATCTCGGCTCACCGCAACCTCCGCCTCCTGGGTTCAGGCAATTCTCCTGCCTCAGCCTCCTGAGTAGCTGGGATTACAGGCACGCGCCACCATGCCCAGCTAATTTTTTGTATTTTTAGTAGAGACGGGGTTTCACCATGTTGACCAGGATGGTCTCTATCTCTTGACCTCGTGATCCACCCACCTCAGCCTCCCAAAGTGCTGGGATTACAGGCGTGAGCCACCGCGCCTGGCCGAATTTTTTTTTTTTTTAAATAAAGATGGAGTTTCACCATGATGGCCAGGCTGGTCTTAAACTCCTGACCTCAGGTGATCTACCCACCTCAGCCTCCCAAAGTGCTAGGATTACAGGCTTGAGCCACTGCGCCCGGCCTCCTGAAATTTTTGTGATAGACTCTTTGACTCCCACCTCCTTGATTGTGATTCCACTATGGTCCACCTTCAGGGCATCTTTTCTTAATGCACATTAATTTTCAGGGTGATGAACCAGGCTCTCTGAGTTTGCGTGTTGAATTGCATTACCTCTCTGTGCCACTGTTTTCTCATCTGTAAAATGGGGGTGGTGAGCATTCCTTCCTCATAGGGTTGTTGTATTACAGAGGTGTAACCTATAAGCGCTTAGAATAGGACTTACACATAGTAAGTATTCAACCAGTTAGCTGTTATTAGTACATTCCTAAGGTGCTAAATATGGTGTTCTGGTTGTGCTGGGTCTTTGAAACCCTATAGTTCTGAGGTCAGGACAACTTGTCAGGATTTTAGGAAGAAATAAATATAAATGTATGTGAAAGCTTTTTGAAAAGTTCATATGTAACACATATCTAGAACAGTGTTTCACACATAGTAGGTATTCAGTAAATATGTATTGGATGAATTAATTTAAAAATTAAAAATATTGTAAATGTATAGTGGTGATATCATTAGTAAAATTCATGACCACAGGATGAAAATCAAAACCACTCGGCCTCCTTGAGTTTGAGACAGAACATTCAACTTAGCTACATTGATGAGGTGCAAATAGCAAAGATGGTGATGATGAGGTTATTAATAACAACGAACACATGCCTGGTGCTTACCGTATGTTAAATCCTCTTTTTAACCCTTTATATGGATATAAATGAATTCATTTAATCTTTACAGCAACCTATAAAGGTTATCCCCATTGAATGGGTGAAGAAACTGAGTCTCTAAGAGGTCCTAAATAACCAGATTTCAGAGGAGATAAGGTGCTTTCAGGGTGGTGTGGCCCCAGACAAGATTTCAAACCCAGGAAGTTTGGCCCCAGATGCCATACCTTTAGCCCTATGTTGTAACCAAGGTGAAATTTTATAACAATTATTTGTTTCAACCATTTCTTCACACATTTAATATTAATCAGAACTTCCATAAAGTACCGAATGGCCTGATCATTGCACAATCCTCCCTCTATCTTCCCTTCCACACAAGTCTAATTGCTGATATTCAAACTGAGCTGCACGTTGGAACTACCTGGTATGAGCTTTCAGCACGGTTGTTACTTAAATCTGAGATTCTGACCTCAATGATGTGCCCCAGGTATCAGGTTTTTTAAAAGCTCCTCTGGTGATTCTTATATGTAGCAAGGTGGTTAGAAGCACTGATCTAAAGGAAAATGAAATTGGCCTAGGCCCTAGAGCATGCCTGGGGGGATGGGGCATGATCGCAGTAGGACCTGCACCCTGGAGCATCCAGGAGTTGAAACTCAAGCCAGTTTGCTTTGCTTCCTGTTGATAATTATGAAGGCAGGCAGGGAATCCTGGGTGGAAATACTGGATAACATTTGGCGTAGAATTTACCAAAATATTAAACTGTGTACAACTGTCTTTTAACTTGTCATTTATACATCATATATTATATATTATTATATATTATTTACATATTATAATCAAGTAAGCTTTAGTATTTGCTTTAAGGATTGGGTCTTAGATGGTCAATAAAAATCTTCAGGAAAGTGTTGTTTAGAAAAACAAAATGGCTACACATTGAAATAGGGTAGTGCCTTCCCTTAGATGCCAAATTAATTGCTCCAATGAGAAAAGTAGCCTGACTTTACTAAACTGTTTAGGAAAACTGATATTTATTTCAAATGTTTATAGTTTATTGTCTCAGAAGATTAATGCCAGATCCTCAAAAATGCAGTGACGAGCGATGACTCATTTTAGCTCATGTCAAAACAATGCGCTGTTGCCATTTTCCTGTCCCTGGAGAAGCTATTAAACACTAAACAAAATGCTTCGGAATGAACCTGACGGAGTGTTTTACATTATGTGCTTTTGCTTGGCTATTAGCCAGATGTCCATCGGGAAAGCTCACTGTACATCAAGGCCTATGATTTGTGCTGACAATAATATTACATAGTTTACACGGCTTAAACATCAGTGACGTGTATTCTAAAGCTAAATAGTCAAACAAAGTTCAGTCGCTTTGCATCAAGTTGTGTAACTCTACTCTCAGCCAAGTGATTTTTTTTTTTTTTTTTGTTAAACTCTGGACAGGATGTACCTAATGGGTAAGGTATTTTTCTCTGCATTATCTTGTTAATAAATAGCACAGATTCCAGCTAGCTTAGGAAGAGTCTCACACACACACACCTTCACACACATTTTTAAGATTTATACATTTGGTTTCTTTGTAAGTGGTACCTCCTATCTTGTCCCTGGTGGAGCTCAGCATAACGTTTTACATGTAGCAGATACACCAAATATGTGTCGCTGATAATGATGCCGATAAACAAAACCAAAAACAGAGGTTTTTTTTTTTCATTAATTTCTTATAATCTGTCTGCCAATAATACATGAGGCCTTACAGGAATCAGTGTTAAGCCAACTATGTTTTGTTTTTTTAGGGACAAAATATTTAAGTGATTGGCTTGCTGTTACTGACCTCCTAAGTAATAGAGACATTTATGATGTTGTATTAGACATTTGTAGGAGACACTAAAATTCATGTAACTGACTCTTAGTATTCAAGATCTTCTTAGTACCATGTGACGTATTTTTGAATAGGAATTTGGGGGCATGGTCTCTTGACAGCCAAAAGTATGAGGTTACTCATAATAGTTTCTGTTCCACCCAGCACCTGGGAAAGAGTCAGCACTCAATAGATATCTGTTGAATTGAACTGAACTGAACAGATATTCAACTCATTCTCATTTGCTCATTTTTTATAAGAAGTGGTTTCTCAGATGCAGTTCCATGGGAGGACATGGAAAAAGGTAGTGAAAATGAAATACCTTCTGATTCTATGGCATGGTAATAGGAAATGATCTTGATATATAAGGGTATCTAGCTGTCAAGCCCATTCTAAGAAAATGATGTGAAGGGTAGTAATTCAAACTATAACTGAAAACTGTAGTTTTGATTCAGGAAAGAAACCTTGGATTATAGTCAATTGTTACCAGTAGACACTGGACAACCAAAAAGATTAACAAGTCAACAAAATGCTTGTCAGGAAAAGATTCGTGCTAAATCAATAGTGTGATTTTTTAATTAAAAAATGGGGCATATCCATGTTATGCTTTCTACCATTCTAGTTGACTGTCATGGAAAAGGTTTAAGAGAATTTGGAGGTTTCACACAAGCTCAAGCAGAATGGTAACGGGGTAATTTCCACGTGAAGATAGTCCACAATTTAGATGATACATTGGCTAGATTAAAGAGGAAAATAAATCTATGAGAGTGATTTATTTAAAGCGACTAAAATCTATAAAATCATAAGCAGTGTGTCAGGACAAATACTCCTGTGCACTTAAACCTAGAATTGTCAGAATTGGAGGTTTCATGATTAAGGTTATAAACAAATGGTCAAACTGTTGAGTTTAAAACTCCTTTCTTGCCCATTTATAGCTCTTTGTCTCGGTACCTTATTTATCATCTCAGGCCTCAGTTTCTTCATCTGCAAAATGCTGCTTATAATGGTAATTCTCTCATAGGGTTTTATGAGGATTAAAGGTCAAGAGAGGAGCATTTAAAACAGTCGCTGACACAGAGTAAGTCTGTGTGTATTCAAAGGTATGTGTAGCTATATACACATATGCACGTTTTAAAGAATTTTCCATATTGGTTAGGTGGGCCAAAAAAGAAGTAGGTTGAGAAAAATTTTGATAGATTTATGGATGATTCCAAAAACTGGCTCTTATGAGTAATTCATCTTTTTTTTTTTTTTTTTTTTTTTTTTTTTTTTTTTTTTTTTTTTTTTTGAGACGGAGTTTCGCTCTTGCTACCCAGGCTGGAGTGCAATGGCGCGATCTCGGCTCACCGCAACCTCCGCCTCCTGGGTTCAGGCAATTCTCCTGCCTCAGCCTCCTGAGTAGCTGGGATTTTAGGCACACGCCACCATGCCCAGCTAATTTTTTTTGTATTTTTAGTAGAGACGGGGTTTCACCATGTTGGCCAGGATGGTCTCGATCTCTTGACGTTGTGATCCACCCGCCTCAGCCTCCCAAAGTGCTGAGATTACAGGCTTAGCCACCGCGCCCAGCCAGGAGTAATTCATCTTTTAAGCTTGCATCTGTACAGGCCGCCAAGCAAGATCTTTGTAGCCACCATGAGAAACTGGGTTCCTGGGCTGGTTGGATCAGTGAGCTGGCCTCAGAAAAAAGCATGTTTCTTTTTTTACTAAGATGCTTCATTTAGAAAACTACACAACACTCTTTTCTTGTTTCCGAGGCTGACATAATAATAGAGCTATCGTCCCCTGCTGCCTCATTTAATGCTACTAATTTGTCCTAAATGAAAGACTCTTCATTTGGTAATCGAAAAATATGGCTTCAAGTAATAGAAACAAGCCCAAGCTAATTGAGTTAAACAAGGTCTTTGGCCAGGAAGAGTAACTGTTGAGATACACATCTTGTTTTTCTAAGCAAATGCTCCTACTTCAGAATCTGATTGGATTTTAATCTGCCTACCTGGTTTAAGCTGCCCAATTTTCAGACAAGCACTTTACATTTCTGGCAATAGTGAGTGTGATGAATGTTTTTGTTTTTACTGCTCTTAATGATAAGTGTGTGGCTTTCATTACAGTAAACAAAGATCCGTAAGGGCCATAGGCCAGACTGTTTAACCATTAGAATGTGCTTATTTTATTTTCATCATTTGCTAGTATTTTTGTTCTTAATCTTAGAAGAGATCTTTCAGTAGGGAGAGAAAAACATTGCTTACCAATCAAGTATTTGTAATCATTTTAAGTAGTAAAACCTGCCTGGTGAAAATTTTCTTGGTTTCTGTGAAGGCAGTGTTTTTAGCACTGGCATTTTTGAATTATCAAATTAAAATAGAGTTGTTGTTTGTTTTTTTTTTTGAGGCGGAGTTTCGCTCTTGTTACCCAGGCTGGAGTGCAATGGCGCGATCTCGGCTCACCGCAACCTCCGCCTCCTGGGTTCAGGCAATTCTCCTGCCTCAGCCTCCTGAGTAGCTGGGATTACAGGCACGCGCCACCATGCCCAGCTAATTTTTTTGTATTTTTAGTAGAGACGGGGTTTCACCATGTTGACCAGGATGGTCTCGATCTCTCGACCTCGTGATCCACCCGCCTCGGCCTCCCAAAGTGCTGGGATTACAGGCATGAGCCACCGCACCCGGCCCATTTTTCTCTTTTACTGAGGTGTAATTTATTTTATTAAATGTGCACAAATATTAAGCATACAGATGCATGCACTTTTACATATGTATACATCTATATAACCTCTATCCAGATCAAGGTCTAAAATACTGCCACCTCTGCCACTGGCCTGCTTTGTTCCATGTTCTGGTTCATATCCACTTTCTTCCTGGGAGGTTACCACCATTTGACGGTTTTTTGGTTCTTTTTTGAGATAGAGTCTCACTCTGTCACCCAGGCCGGAGTGCAGTAGCACCATCTTGGCTCACCGCAACCTCCGCCTTCTGGGTTCAAGCGATTCTCCTGCCTCAGCCTCCTGAGTAGCTGGGATTAGAGGCGTGCACCACCACACCTGGCTCATTTTTGTGTTTTTACTAGAGACAGGGTTTCACCATGTTGGTCAGGCTGGTCTTGAACTCCTGACCTCATGATCCACCCACTTTGACCTCCGAAAGTGCTGGGATACAGACGTGAGCCACTGCGCCTGGCCCATTTGACCTCTATTACTGTAGATTAACTCTGTCTGTTTTGAACTGCGTGTGTGTGGACTCTCACATTAATGGAAATGCAACTTCATATAAATAGAATTTACACTGCCATCAGAAATGTATGCAAACTCTAGTTGCTTCACTTCTTCCACATTTGGTAATGTCCTCTTAATTTAGCCTTTCTGGCCAGGTGCAGTGGCTCACGCCTGTAATCCTACCATTTTGGGAGGCCAAGGTGGGCAGATCACTTGAGCTTAGAAGTTCAAGACCAGCCTGGACAACATGGAGAAACCCTGTCTCTACGAAAAATACAAACATTAGCTGGGCATGGCAGTGCATGCCTGTGGGCCCAAGTCCCTGGGGGCTGAGGTGAGAGGATCGCTTGAGCCCAGAAGGTGGAGGTTGCCGTGACCCAAGATCATACCACAGTGCTCCATCCAGCCTGGGTGACAGGGCCAAGACCCTGTCTCTAAATAAACAAATAAATAAATAAAAATTAGCCTGTCTGATAGGGCTGTAGGAGTCATTAATTGTAAATTTTATTTGTTTTTCCCTAATGATTTATAACGTTGAACCCCCCTTTCACATGTATATTAGCATATTCTCTTTATGGCCCCATCAGGTCTGTTTCTTTTTTTTTTTTTTTTTTTTTTTTTTTTGAGACGGAGTTTCGCTCTTGTTGCCCAGGTTGGAGTGCAATGGCGCAATCTCGGCTCACCGCAACCTCCGCCTCCCGGGTTCAGGCAATTCTCCTGCCTCAGCCTCCTGAGTAGCTGGGATTACAGGCACGCGCCACCATGCCCAGCTAATGTTTTGTATTTTTAGTAGAGACGGGGTTTCACCATGTTGACCAGGTTGGTCTCGCTCTCTCGACCTCGTGATCCACCCGCCTCGGCCTCCCAAAGTGCTGGGATTACAGGCTTGGGCCACCGCGCCCGGCCAGGTCTGTTTCTTTTATATTGCGTTGTCAGTCTTATTTTTTATTACATTATGGCTTTATAGGAGTTCTTCATGTATTCTGGATGTGAGTCTGTTGTTGGTTATACGTAAGTAAATTTCGTCTCCCAATCCATGGCTTGCTTTTACATCTTGTTGTATTTTGATTAACATAACTTATTTACTTCAATAAAGTTTTCATTTTTTAACCTTTTGTGAATGATGACTTTTTTGTCAGGAAATGTTTACCTGCTTCAGCGTCTTGAAGATAAAACTAAAACACAGAAAGGTTACGTGGTTTGCGCTAAGATTGTGGCAGACTCAGTTGTTCTCAAAACATTAATTGTGCCCCTCTTGCTGGGTATATAGCTGCCCAACCAGACTTTTCTAGCTTTTCCAGTACTGAGAAGTGGCTATGTGAGTTTGGACTGGATGAATGAAATGTAAGTAGAAGAGATGATCATCCCTAACTTTAAAGCAAGACACTTTTAAGCAGGGCGCGGTGGCTCACGCCTGTAATCCCAGCACTTTGGGAGGCCGAGGCGGGTGGATCACGAGGTCAAGAGATCGAGACCATCCTGGTCAACATGGTGAAACCCCATCTCTACTAAAAATACAAAAAATTAGCTGGGCGTAGTGGCGCGTGCCTGTAATCCCAGCTACTCAGGAGGCTGAGGCAGGAGAATTGCCTGAACCCAGGAGGCGGAGGTTGCGGTGAGCCGAGATCGCGCCATTGCACTCCAGCCTGGGTAACAAGAGCGAAACTCCGTCTCAAAAAAAAAAAAAAAAAAAAAAAGCAAGACACTTTTGACATATTTTGCCGTTTTCCCCACCCATCCCCTAACCCCCTACCATGCACTATAACAGAGATGTGACAGAGCTCTAGTGTTGATCATGTGGATGAAGACAACTCTGAATGGTCTCATGGAGCAGAGCTACTTTCAACTAAGTATATTGCTGCACTATTAAGTTTTCAAAACAGTGTTTAAAAATTGCATTGTTTTGGCCGGGCACGGTGGCTCACGCCTGTAATCCCAGCACTTTGGGAGGCCGAGGCAGGCGGATCACGAGGTCAAGAGATCGAGATCATCCTGGCCAACATGGTGAAACCCTGTCTCTACTAAAAATACAAAAATTAGCTGGGCATGGTGGCACGTGCTTGTAGTCCCAGCTAGTTAGGAGGCTGAGGCAGGAGAATTGCTTGAACTCAGGAGGCAAAGGTTGCAGTGAGCCGAGATCGCACCACTGAACTCCAGCCTGGCACCTGACAATGGAGCAAGACTCTGTCAAAAAAAAAAAAAAAAGCTTCATTGTTTTTATTTTTTTATACTCAGTTTAAAAAGACTAAAACAGGGCCGGGCGCAGTGGCTCACGCCTATAATCCCAGCACTCTGGGAGGCCGAGGCAGGTGGATCACGAGGTCAAGAGATGGAGACCATCTTGGTCGGCAAGGTGAAACCCCGTCTCTACTAAAAATACAAAAATTAGCCGGGCATGAGTGGTGCACGCCTGTAGTCCCAGCTACTCGGGAGGCTGAGGCAGGAGAATTGCTTGAACCCAGGAGGCGGAGGTTGCGGTGAGCCGAGATTGTGCCATTGCACTCCAGCCTGGGCAACAAGAGCGAAACTCCGTCTCAAAAAAAAAAAAAAAAAATAAGACTAAAACATTCTTTCAAAAGAGGCATCTAAATGTGTTCCTAATTTTGTATATGGGCTTAGGTTTTGTAACTAATGAAAAAAGCTGCTATCAAATATGATTTTTAAAAAGTTTAAATCATATTTAAAGTTAAATAATTAGATAATTTAAAACTCGTTTGAATAATTAGAGTATATTTAAACCTAAATAAACATATTTTAGGGACTCTGTTATTTAGGCTTCAACAAATACAGAGAGGTGGTTAGTGTGTAGTGGAAGCAGCCCTTCAACTCAGATCTTCAGCTTCTTGTACTCTTACTGCTTTGTCACATTATCATAATGCTGATGGAATGGTGTGGAATAGGCATCTTAACTACCTGTTACCCCTTTAATTTGACACCTGTAGCTCTTTGTTTGCTGAACCTCACATTGCACCCATAGCTTCCATTGTTTTTTCATATCACATATACTTAAGCCAAAGCATGCTCCTTGTTTTTTTCCTGAGTTTGATTGCTCTTTCTGCCCTAATCCCCTTCCCTTATGCTATTAAGTCCACTTAATAATGATTTTTGTTTTCCAGTCTCTTTTTCATCTCGTCTAAACTATGTCTGTCTTTCAATATGCAACTCAAATGCTATCTTGATCTATTAGGGGCTCAAGCCATTCCTGAACCCTAATAGTGATCACCTCTTTTTCCACCACCTAAATGTTTTTCTGCTCCTGAGGGCCAGGGCCATGTGTGTTCCAGTGCCTGGCACGTGGAAGGAGTTCAGTAAGCATTTTGAAATGAATGAATACATGAATTGGATGGTAAGTGAACTTTTCAGGTACTGAAACTGCGTATTGAATATTTGTAAATATTGATCTGGTCATGTAATGAGTATGGCCAAGGATTTTTAAACTCTTTCCGCTGGTTTTGTGCCTTCTCCATCAGTGAAGTTCTGACTCGGCAGTTCTGAATCAGCAGAATTTCTGTGCTGTATCACTTTCATCTTCCGTAACACAGCCCTCGCAGCTGGGTATGTCAGGACAAACTGCAGACGAAGTGTGACCATGACCTCATTTGACCTTTTGGCAAATAAAACCTTTCTATTTTAAAGTGAGAAGAGGTGTATGTGGACAGAGAGATGCTATTTTCAATTCAAGGCAGATGATTTGACTTAGACAACTATGTGACAACTGGCTTCACTTGTGTTCTCTTGGCATCTCAAAAGAACATTTGAACCATATTTGAAATACCATTGTGTTCCTATCTGCAAGTTCCACTGTTGAAGATTCTGACTCAGTGTGTTTGGGGTTGGGCCCAGGAATCTACACTTTTAAGCAGGCGTCCCCAAACTACGGCCCGCGGGCGCATGCGGCCCCCTGAGGCCATTTATCCGGTCCCCCGCCGCACTTCAGGAAGGGGCACCTCTTTCATTGGTGGTCAGTGAGAGGAGCACAGTATGTGGCAGCCCTCCAACGGTCTGAGGGACAGTGAACTGGTCCCCTGTGCAAAAAGTCTGGGGATCCTGCTCTTAAGTATCTCCCCAGGCAACAATGATGATCACTTAGGTTTGGGAAGCACTGGCCGAGAAGGGTTCAGAGACAGGAGTCCTTGAGTTCTAATTCTCCTCTCCAGTTGCTAGCAGTGTGATCTTGGGAAAGTTACTTAGTGCCTTTGAGTTTCTTCTGGATAATTATCTGAATATTATGTGGACAATAATATTACCTCCTTTAAAAGGTTGTTAGGAGGAATTAAATGAGAGAATCCACTATGCTTAGCATAGTGTTTGATGGTTAACTGTTTAATTAAGTATAATTGTTATTATTACCACTAATTATCAAGTTATTTACAAGAGACCTTTCTTTGTATTTTTTGTATAGAATATACAAAATATCTACCATCTACAAAAAAAAAATCCTATCGTGTTTGTGTGTGTGTGTGTGTGTGTGTGTGTGTGTGTGTTCTGTCTTTTAATGTGAATCCTAATTAGCTTCAGGGGTTTAGTTAAAATTCTATGTGAGATTATTCTGACCCCATTTACTCTTCGTAAATAATTTACCAATTAACAACACTATACTTAAAAAAATTATTGGAGAACTTTAGTGTGTGTGTGTGTGTGTGTGTGTGTGTGTGTGTGTGCGCGCGTACAGGCTGTTATAAAGAAATGCTTACCTGGAAAATAATCAAATGTTCTAGTGCAACGTTTCTTGAACAAGTAGATGGTTAAAGTGTAATAATTTCAGAGCTAGAAGTTGAGGCTATGGATGAAAGACATGCAGTGAGACGTCTATTTCAAGTTCTGGCCTCTTCTCATAAAATTAATTTTCTGTCTGATCCAATACCAAACAGAAAATGGAGCAGAGAGAGGTACTCTGCGCTAAGGTTTGCTGATGCTGCCTGCAAAATAAGTTGAGTTTTGATTGTGTGTATAAACTGTACATGTGCTTCTGTATGTTTCTTATATCCATGGAGGAATGATGGGTCAAGTGAGGGGCTCTGGGGTATGGGTGGAGTCATGGTATCAAAAGGATTTAGAGCCACCTCTGTACAATACTCACTTGTTAACAGATTTACTCCCAAGAGTCACAGTGAATAATGAAAAGTCAAATTTTCAGGCAGAAATACTCATTCATGGCAAGAGCAAGATTTCTTTTAGGTGAAGCAGAAACTCTATGCTAAGAGAACAGATAGATTTACCTGAAAAAAATCTTCTTTGTATAGAGAAATAATAATATGGCCAATAATGGGATATCAAGTATGTGATGTCTTTCATCTGTATAGATTAAAAAGTCTGTCACACTGCTGATTTTAGTTGACTCATAATAACTTAAAGTTCCTATCAGTTCTAGTTAATTTAGATGACTTCAATGTATATTTTGCCGCATTTTTATTCAATTTGCATTCAACTGCCTATTGAATTCTCAAATTGCATGGAAGGGTAGGTGACGATAGTCAGAGTCTGCAACCCGTTTCCTGTTCTTTCACTTGAGTGAACCCTTCGTAGTCAGAGTTCATTTATCATTGTCAACGAGAGCTGTTGTCATCTGACCAGAATGAGTGAGAAATTTCAGTTCTTGGGGCAAAAAGCTTATTCAGAGCTGAAATTTTGATTAAGAATAAAATTGATTAGTTAACAGTGATGGGCTTCAGAGTGGGGTCAGCTCACCGTCATTTTACTTTCAAGTACAATATTAGATATTCTCAGATGTCCAGAACCCATGAAACTCTTAATAGAGTTATTTATTCTTAATAAATTCTTAATAGAGTTCTTGATTAAATTCTTAATACATAATTTCTACTCTTTGACTCATAAGAACTTAAATCTTGTCTAAAAACCTGTATGGATTTCACAGGCTTAGAGAGGATTAAAAGGCTATAAACATTTAAATAACTTCATCCACTGAGTATGTTTACCTAAATGTGTCATCAAACTTCTCAGTTTTCTCGTTAGAAAACTGGTCTGGGACACACTGGCTCACGTTGCCGACTGATAGAATGCAAACACATTCAGAATTCTCCTGGCAAGACTAATGTAACAAAAACAGGATTCTGTGAGCTTTGAGATGTGAAAGATTTCATCTCTTTAATAAATCTTCCTATCACTAGGAGCTTTTAAAGTAAACAAACACGTGTCTTCACAGTTGTTAGGTGCTGGGTGAAGTGGAAGATTCATATTGTTATATCTAGTACCACCTACCACTTTTCGAGGAAACAATTTTTATAGGTAACCTGGGGAGTGTTTTGTTTTAGCACTGAGATTGACAAAAGTAATACCCTATATAATTCGATTATCTCCATATGTAAATAAACATTTTATGTTGTTTATTTTTTTCCCTTTGGCCTATAGATCTCAAATTCTTTGCCCAAATAGTTACCTATAAGCTTCTCAGTTAGAACCCTCATGCAATAAAGTTAGCTAGAATATTTATGCCCATTTTGTAGATGGAAACACCAACACACAACTAGTGTTATTTTTCTTAATGTTGCCCAACCAACTTGGGCCCAGACTCAAACAATGGCCAAAGGCAGTTATATTCTCTAAGTAAGTTTAGCTGAGCAACTCTTTTCGAGGATGAAGAGATGGAGACCGGAATGTCTTCTTGGCAGAGCTCAGGGTACAGCTAAAATAAATAGACGCTCCTGTTTCTTTGTCTTTTCCAGTTGGTTATATCTCATAGTTTGTTCATTCACATGTTGCTGTACTTAGCCTATTTTAGGCGAGGCAAAAGGATTAGGTAGCATATTGCATACCCACAGCTCCCTTTCTGGGATTTAGGATGAAATGAGATTTATTTTTCCATTTGCTTCAGCCAAATGGAAATGTATTTTTTCGGTCTCATATGGCTGTAAAGTAAGTTTTTATCAGGAAGTTGTACAATAATGGGTAATGTGAAATCCATTTCTCTTGGGTTGCTTGTAATAGTTTTCTGGTTGTTTTTGTTATTGTTATATATTATATAATATCTTATATATTATTATAACAAAATAATTATTATTATTGTTGTTGTTTCTCAGTTTGACTCTAGACACACCTAAAGCAGTGCCTTGTATACACTGTAGATTCTCTAACAAATTGCTAGTGGTGGGTTGAGATTTTTCTGCAAGATGAATGTCTCACGGTCTCAGGATAAAGGGGAAATCCAGGGTTTCGGCATACAGGGTCCGTATGCCCTGGCTCTAACATACTCATCCTCAACAGAGACTCAACTCCACAAATTTATCTTTTTTTTTTTTTTTAAGACGGAGTTTCGCTCTTGTTGCCCAGGCTGGAGTGCAATGGCGCCATCTCGGCTCACCGCAACCTCCGCCTCCTGGGTTCAGGCAATTCTCCTGCCTCAGCCTCCTGAGTAGCTGGGATTACAGGCACGTGCCACCACGCCCAGCTAATTTTTTGTATTTTTAGTAGAGACGGGGTTTCACCATGTTGACCAGGATGGTCTCGATCTCTTGACCTCGTGATCCACCCACCTCGGCCTCCCAAAGTGCTGGGATTACAGGCATGAGCCACCGCGCCCGGCCAAATTTATCTTTTTAACGTATCTGTGAGTGCAGTTCTCTGCCTGCTAAGTCTACTCTGCCTTCAAGCTAATTGCTGCCTGCTGGGAAACCTTCACATTCCCTCCATGCAGAACGAATCCATCTTTCTAATCAGATCCCTGCACACTCACGTACATGCCTCTGTTACAGCTCACAGTTGAGTACCTCATACTACTTACGTTTCCACCTGAGCCTCAAAGACAGGATCGTGACTTCTTCCTTATATCTTATTTCTAGTTCCTAGTTCCTAGTTCCAAGCATAGTGTTAAATTAAAAGGATGTCAGATGAATGAATGGTAATAAATGTCCCCATTTTCTCTCTTTTTATAGATAACCAAAATATTCATTATCTTCATTTTTTTTTCCAGCAAATAATCATTTGTTTTCATTTACTTCTTTTTGGTATATCTCCATTCACCTTTTCCAAGTCTTTATTCTTTGCTTCCTAATAACATTAAAAGTTTTAATTTTTTTTTTTTTTTTTTTTTTTTTTGAGACGGAGTTTTGCTCTTGTTACCCAGGCTGGAGTGCAATGGCGCGATCTCGGCTCACCGCAACCTCCGCCTCCTGAGTTCAAGCGATTCTCCTCCCGAGTAGCTCAACCTCAGCCTCCCGAGTAGCTGGGATTACAGGCATGAGCCACCATGCCCTGCTAATTTTTGTATTTTTAGTAGAGACAGTGTTTCACCATGTTAACCAGGATGGTCTCGATCTCTTGACCTCGTGACCTCCACCCGCCTCGACCTCCCAAAGTGCTGGGATTACAGGCATGAGCCACCGAAAAGTTTTAATTTTTAAAATTGTAAGGATACAGCAAAACTTTATCTCATGAGTAATCTACATTATCATTAATAATTTTGTATTATTTTGTTGATTATTTAAATCAAATCAAGTTACATCGTACTGACTTTTCAGTTTTATTCATCCATAAAAGGAATGAAGTGTGCTGATACTTGTTACAACATGTCTGAACCCTGAAAACATTATTTTAAGTGAAGGAAGCCAGGCATAAATAGCTATATCTTGTATGTTTCCATTTATATGAAATGTGCAGAATAGGCAAAACCGTAGAGACAGAAAGATTAATGGTTTCTAGAGGCTGGAGTGTCACTGCTTAATGGGCACAGAGCTGCTACTGCCTCTTTTTGTTTGTTTATTTTCAGGCAGGGTCTTGCTTTGTTCCCCAGGCTGGAGTACAGTGGCGCGATCTCAGCTTCCTGCAGCTTTGACCTCCCCAGGCTCAGGTGATCCTCCAGCCTCAGCCTCCCAAGCAGCTGGGACTGCAGGTGCATACCACCACATCCAGCTAAATTTTGTGGTTTTTGTAGAGACGAGTTGCTCAGGCTGGTCTCAAACTCCTGGGCACAAGC
Source organism: Saimiri boliviensis (assembly GCF_048565385.1). NCBI lineage: Eukaryota > Metazoa > Chordata > Mammalia > Primates > Cebidae > Saimiri > Saimiri boliviensis. The sequence goes on from NC_133456.1 coordinate 1,747,008, forward strand.
AATCCACATGTCTCAGCCTCTCAAAGTGCTGAGACTACAGGCATGTGCCACAACGCCTCGCCCACAGAGCTTCCTTTTAATTGACAAATAGTACTCCACAGTTTTGTTTATCCATGCCTCAACTGGTAGACATTTGGGTTGTTTTCACTTTTTGACTATCATGAATAATGCTGCTGTGAATATTTGTGTACGGATATTTATGGACATGCGTTTTCATCTTCTCAGCTCATAGCTAAGAGTAGAATTGCTGAGTTGTATGGTAACTACAATGAACTGAATATTTGTGACCCCTCAAACTGTTATGTTGAAATTGTAACCCCCGGCCGGGCACGGTGGATCACGCCTATAATCGCAGCACTTTGGGAGGCCGAGGTGGGTGGATCACGAGGTCAAGAGATCGAGACCATCCTGGTCAACGTGGTGAAACCCCAACTCTACTAAAAATACAAAAAAATTAGCTGGGCATGGTGGCGCATGCCTGTAATCCCAGCTCCTCAGGAGGCTGAGGCAGGAGAATTGCCTGAACCCAGGAGGCGGAGGTTGCGGTGAGCCGAGATGGCGCCATTGCACTCCAGCCTGGGTAACAAGAGTGAAACTCCGTCTCAAAAAGAAAAAAAAGAAAAAGTATTGTATGATCTTCATGAATTGCTGATACATGCTTGTAATCATGTTTTAAAGATAAATACAAGAACCCATTCAGGGTGGATTATCTCTGAGGAGTAGGAAGTGAGAAGAATGCGTGGGGGGACCCTGAAGCATATATGCAAGATAGAGAGTGCAAAAGCTGTGCGTTGGAAATTACTTATTTTTAAGAAAAGAAAAAACATAGAAAACACATATTCAGTCTCATGAATCTTGCTAATGTTTTTCTTCGGAAAATCTTCTGAAGCTGCAAGTTACCTGTTTGTCAGGCAGCTAGGGTATTTCAGACTGTGACTGAGAAATTCATGGAAATAAGTGGAGTGTATGTGTATGACAGGTAAAGGAAATGTAAAGAGGTGAGGATTGGCAAGTAAGAACTGAGTTCAATAGGAAACTGATCGAGAATTCACACACTCCAAACAAACTGAGTTTAAATTAGCGGGGGAATTTGGCAAAGTGGGCCTTAGATCCCACAATTTTAAACAAATCAGACTTTGTAGGACCATGTGGGGCCTGTTCTAAGTGTTATGAACTATTGCCAAATATGTCATGTGGTGAGAAAGGTGAGCCAGGATGCTGGATTTGTATTCTAAGGCTTGATGTAGGATATATGAATGAGGAAACCCCACACCTTTCAGAGAATGAGCAGCAGAAGTTTATTTTGTTTGGAAGACCAGTGGCGCTAGGCCATGAAAACCTGAATTTGATAGGTAAAAGGAAATATACTGAAATTATATAGACAAGGTGAAAATACTCTTTCAAAAAAATGTCATAATCTTTAAGAATGTTTTTGATATGTTGGATTTTTTTTTTTTTTTCCAGAAGCAACACATCTCTAAACAAAGCCCAAGTCAGTGGGAAAGTCTGATTCATGTCATAAACATTCATTAGTACTCTTTATAATATTGTATCATGTTTAAATTGAGGTCATATTCAAGATTAGTCCCAGGTAAAGTTACAAAGTAAGAAATCGCCTCTCTTCGTTGTTAGTAATCGTAAAATTTCTTTTACAGAGGGCAGTTTAGCTATAGGTTTCAAAATCCTTAAATAGGTTTATAACTTGTGACTCGGCAATTTCACATATAAGAATTTACTCTAAAACAATAATCAGAAAGGCATAAAAATTAATTGGACTATGAGGCCATTCAGGATCGTATTCTTTATAATAGTGACAAAGGAGAAATATAAATTCGCACAATAGAGAATTTGTTAAATAAATTGTGATACATCTGTGTGATACAGTAGTATCCATCTACTTTAATATTTATGGTGTAGAGTACTTGGTGATTTGGGGAAATGGTCACAATGTTTTCTTAGTGAAAAAATATTTTTGTTAGTGAAAAACTGCAAAGTATGAATTGAGTCAGTTGTTTTTGGTGATTTTTTAGTTAGTGTCTCTAATGTGTTTAATCTTAAAATCCCTGTTTAGGATCATTTTTTTCTTCTAGCTCCATGATAAGGGCACCATACACCCTTACTTCTGCCTTCTTGGGGATAATCCCAAAACTCACAAGCTCATTCTGCTTTCCCCATCAAAATGGGCTTGTCTTAGATCCCATTCCCCTATAAGCAGGTGAACCAAAGGGAATGAATCCAGAAGTGAATTCATGATGAGAGATTAATGGAAAATAATAAAATTTTAGCCAGCTTTTCCCACATTTTACTCACTCATTCAAAAAAATATTTATTTTGCTTCTCCTATGTTCTTGCCCTGAAGAAGGGGCTGTGTAACAAAATATATCAAAAGTAAGCCCACTTACCTTAGAGTGGGAATATTTAGTTTTTCACAATAATTTTAGACAAGAAGATGCAATTAGTGTGAGGTTTTTTTTTTTTTTTGAGACGGAGTTTCGCCCTTGTTACCCAGGCTGGAGTGCAATGGCACGATCTCGGCTCACCGCAACCTCCACCTCCTGGGTTCAGGCAATTCTCCTGCCTCAGCCTCCTGAGTAGCTGGGATTACAGGCACGTGCCACCATGCCCAGCTAATTTTTTGTATTTTTAGTAGAGACAGGGTTTCATCATGTTGACCAGGATGGTCTCGATCTCTTGACCTCATGATCCACCCACCTTGGCCTCCCAAAATGCTGGGATTACAGGCGTGAGCCACCGCGCCCGGCTAGTGTGAGGATTTTTAACAGTGGCAAGCCAAGAGGAGCATTGGAGTCTCTGGGTGTACTTAAAAACCATCACTTTGGTTAAGTCTTGATTTCACACAAATGGAAGGCTAATGTTTTTCATAATATCGCTAAACTAACATTTCTGTTTATCTAAGTAGAATGATTTACCAAAAAGAAGAAATGGGTCTAATGGTTAAAAAAAAAAAAAGTTCACTGAGCACTGTCTTGCCCAGCTCAGTGTCATACAATGTTACATCACTAGGACGTTCACTAATACGCCTACACTGAAGGAAATAGTGCCTTGAGCATGAGCCCTCATTTAATGCCTCTGCTGTATCCCCACTTACTTGATTTTGTGTCTATCTCCCCTATATTAAACAATGTACCCCTTGAAACCTCTCGTTCATTGTCACGTTATTAGAACCCAGTATAGGGTCTACTTAAATGCTTTCTTGGTGACTCAAAAAATGCCCAGTGGTATCATGCAGAGTACATAAATAAACTACTTTGAAGAAAGGCAAATTTGAAGAAAGATGCTTGTAATGGTTAATTTTACGTGTCAACTTGACTGGGCCATGGGGTGTCCTTATAGCTGGTTAAACATTATTTTGGGTGTGAAGGTGTTTCCAGAAAAGAATAGCATTTCGGTTAGTAGACTGCCCTCCCCAGTGTAAGTAGACATCCTGCAATCTGTTGAGAGCCGAATGGCACATAAAGGTGAAGGCACGTTGAAATAACTGCCTGGATTAATTGCACTGGGACATCAATCTTCTGTCCTTGCCACTGCTGATTCTTAGGGCTTTAGACTGGGAATAGAATCTGTATCATTGACTTCCTAAGCTTTCAGGTCTTTGGGATACATGACTGGCTTTCTTGGGTCTCCAGTTTATAGACAGCAGATCATGGGACTGCCCAGCCTTCAGGATCATGTGAGCCAATACTTTGTAATAAAGGTTTATACACACACACACGCACACACACACACACACACACACGTTGTGTTTCTCTGCAGGACCCTGACTAATACAGTGGTAAAGCTCACTGAGCACTTTTTTTTTTTTTTGAGATGGAGTTTCACTCTTGTTACCCAGGCTGGAGTGCAATGGCGCGATCTCGGCTCACCGCAACCTCCGCCTCCTGGGTTCAAGCAATTCTCCTGCCTCGGCCTCCTGAGTAGCTGGGATTACAGGCACGCGCCACCATGCCCAGCTAATTTTTTGTATTTTTAGTAGAGACGGGGTTTCACCATGTTGACCAGGATGGTCTTGATCTCTTGACCTTATGATCCACCCGCCTCGGCCCCCCAAAGTGCTGGGATTACAGGCTTGAGCCACCACGCCCGGCCGAGTCTGTGCTTTTAACTCTGATGCCCTACGCTCTTCTATAAGGCCCTTCTGCGCAGTGACATTTGCTCATCACTTGTTCCAGCCATCATCTTCATGGCTGGCCAAAGCTGTTTGGCTTCATCTTCTCATCTGAGGAATTAATACACTTCCCAGGAACGTTTATCTTTGAGTTTCATATTCAGGATACAGTTTAAATCTAATATTCCACCTTGATTATCACTTATGAGGTAAAAATTTCCATTTTGATGTGGTTTAATGACTCTTCATCCTCTTTATATTTTTCAGTCCAGATGGAACAGAATTTTTGAAGTTACCTTCCACATTCAGTTTTTGGCTACCGGTTTTATAGGGCTGTTGAACTAGTAACCACCAGCTAGTTAGTAGATGTATGTATAGAGTATTTAATGTATGTCCTGCATTCTCCTAGGGCTGTGCTGGCTGTTGGATAATTACTGTCTTTATTCTCCTTTTTACCTGATCTTCCATAGTGTTGAACATCTGCATTCTTCCTAAATTATCTACAGATTATTTTGAGTGTCTGGTTTTTTTTAACTATATTTTAGTTGTGTCTTGGATCTCCAATAACACCAAGCACAAGGTTTGAGTCCTTTGGAATGCTTCTATGGAGAACAGCATCAAATATATTATCAGGAGAGCTGGCCTCTGGTCTGGCTCTGCAAGTATTTCACTGCAAGATTTGGTGATTTTTTTTTTATCTGAGACTTGACAGGCCTCACTTTTCTGAATTCAAAAAATCAAAGCATTGGTCTGTTGCTAGGTCTTTTCTAGCTTAAATTCTTGGCTTCTGAGATTTCTGTAATTTTTGATAGTTATCTGATAGATTGATTCATGGTGGTGGTATTAACAGGGATAGAAAGGTTGTGAGTGGACTTGGATTTGCAAAGATGATATTAGGTTCAGTTTCAAATATGTGGAAGCAGTAGGATACACTGAAATCTAGATGTCCTTTAAGAATGCACATACAGATTTAGATTTAAAATTGGTGGTAGGCCGGGCGCGGTGGCTCACGCCTGTAATCCCAGCACTTTGGGAGGCCGAGGCGGGTGGATCACAAGGTCAAGAGATCGAGACCAACCTGGTCAACATGGTGAAACCCCGTCTCTACTAAAAATATAAAAAATTAGCTGGGCATGGTGGCGCGTGCCTGTAATCCCAGCTACTCAGGAGGCTGAGGCAGGAGAATTGCCTGAACCCAGGAGGCGGAGGTTGCGGTGAGCCGAGATCGCGCCATTGCACTCCAGCCTGGGTAACAAGAGCGAAACTCCGTCTCAAAAAAAAAATAAATAAATAAAATAAAATAAAATTGGTAGTAGTCACTGTCATTCTCACTGACCTCTTTTGGTAGTGGAGTTAGAATCCTAGGCTTGAGATAAAATTTACTTGTTGATAACAATCACATAATCACAAATTTTTAGGCGTGAAAGGGACACAGTAATCATATAGCCTGCCTTTGTTTTATATGCCAGAAACCTAAAGATTTGAGGAATGGAATTTGCCGAAGGTTATACATGGCTACAGATCGGTTCTGCGGATCAGACGCCCCTTATCGCTAAGCTCCTGGTTCATCCCTCACTAGGCCTGTTAATGTTTTCTTTTTAGCATTCATAATATTCTTTTGTAAGCAATAAATTCACCATCATATACATTCAAATACACATTCGAAATTATTTGTAGAATTTTGTTTAGAAAAAATAAGTTTCTGGGAAGGAAAAGCAATCAAATAGTATTGTCACTCTATCTGAATTTTGAACTCTAAAGTTAAAAGGCATTGTATGGAAACCGCCCAATTGTGCAGTTTTAAGAGTATGGTTTTGTGACATCTGTTGAAAGTTAAGTCATGGTGTACGGTCCTAAATGGTTTTTTAGTACCCACGTGAAGTCATCAATCTCTCTGCATCCCTTTTCAGATCCTGTGTTGAGTCTAGCATGTGTGAACACAAGGCCGATCATGTAATTCTTTATAGAATTACAATAACAAAATGTGTGTTTGTGGTGGATCTCCATTTTGTTTTGGCAAAGAGCTAGATGTCCCTGACGAAGGTGAAATGGAGATCTGGCATCCATTTCAATACTTACAAGACATAGTCTTGAGAATACGTAACACAAATAACTCCTTGCCAGAAAAACTGAAAGGAAATGATTGCATTTGAGTACAATGTATTCTACAACAATAGTTTAGTGTGTATGAAATTTAAAACTGCTGGCTTTCAAAATATTGTTTTAAGTAGACTTTATTTTTTTTAAAGCTTTATACCCACTGTGTATTGCTTTGTGGGATATCCTTAAAAGCTGAGATTTAAGACCAAAGAAACTGAAAAATCTAATGGCACGATATTGAATTCTCTAGTAAAGTAGTTTAATGTGTTTGTTGATTTCTCCTGAATAGTCTGTCTTCATGAGCATTAATGTTATCACATTATTTTACAATAGCAGTACCTTTTTTTCCACCCATCATGAACTCATAATGCCTTGGAAGAATCAGTATCAGGTCTTAAAGCCTGCACTGGTGTCTTTGTTCTACACAATGAGCAGATATTCAGGATTGTATGTAAGTGAAAGCCACATCTACCTTCTTCGCCCAGTATCTAGCATGGGACCTGGCTTGCAGTGGACATATATAATTAATCCGTTGTTGTTTTTCTTTTGCTTTGTTTCAGTAAATGTATGGCAAGCAGCACTAGCTTCAGACTAATGAGTTGCACCTAAAAATTAGTTAAATTAACTCATTCAAGGGAGTATCCAAATCTTCTAGAAAGAACGTTTGATGTTTTTGACAGAAACCTTTAAAAGTGGTCTGATATACTCAGTTAACGTAGGGTCAAATATGGCTCAAGCAGTGTTTTAGGCACCTTGTCTGATGGCAGTCTGGAAAAATAGGCCTGTCATAATAGAAAAGGATTGATGGTGAAAATACTTGTTTATAGTTGTTTCAGCCAAAAGGAGACCTGGAAGTGCTTTGCTCTTCATTAAAACTTAACAGCAAACAACTTCCCCAGGGTGTGGTCAATGCAGCAACTACCTGAAGCTGGACCCCTGGTGACTTTCCTCCAAAGGGCCCTGTGGCCTCTGTACCACCATTCTATTGAAACAAGAGATTAGTTCTACCTTGACTCCTTTCTTTGTGGCTTCTGAGAACCTACCATTTGAACTTCTGATTGACAAAACTGAATTGTCAGTGCTAACCTACTTGGCCAAGATTTTATGAAAAGGGCCGGGCGTGGTGGCTCAAGCCTGTAATCCCAGCACTTTGGGAGGCCGAGGCGGGTGGATCACAAGGTCAAGAGATCGAGATCATCCTGGTCAACATGGTGAAACCCCATCTCTACTAAAAATACAGAAAATTAGCTGGGCGTGGTGGTGCGTGCCTGTAATCCCAGCTACTCAGGAGGCTGAGGCAGGAGAATTGCCTGAACCCAGGAGGCGGAGGTTGCGGTGAGCCGAGATCGCGCCATTGCACTCCAGCCTGGGTAACAAGAGCAAGACTCCATCTCAACAAAAAAAAAAAAAAAAAAAGTAATTTAAGGCTTTGACAAAATCCATGGTTGAACCCACAGTGTTATACAGAGTTGCCATAACAATGTTTGTTTCCTTGTAGAGTTGTTATTTCAAGACCAGAAACACAGTAACATATATGGTTAGCATACATAATTTGTTTTAGTATTCTAAGAAAGAATGCATGATTTCAAAAAAAAAAAGCAACTTTTTTTTTTTTTTTTTTCCCTTCAGAGCCTTTTCCTCCTTTGAAACTGAAAAAGAAAAAAATATGCAAGGTTTTTTGAAAGTACAGACCAAATTGGCATTTCACTTATGGGAAAGTTTTACAAAATTACACTGACTAAAAGTGACTTTTGTTTTGGCTTTCCTGTGAAGCCATACAGAAAGGCCAAAAATTATTGGCATTGGTTTTGTGTAAAAAACCTTTTACATAGACTCCACTTGTAATTCAGCCAAGTACATAATTCAGGTCATTGGTGACACACGTAGCCACATGTTGGAGCTGGTCAGTGAATAGAAGGTCGTCATGAAACGTGGATAGACTATTACCATATGGACAGACCCAACCGAACAGATTACAGCTAAGGAAACTTTGCATGAACGTGCTTGGGAACAGGCTTTCCTGAGCTGGTCCCTGCCCCCACCCGCCCTCAGTGGGAAAGCCAATTGCTTACTGATTAGGACAGCGACATCACTTGGCAAACATTTTGGCCTGAACTCAATGTGTGACATCAGTCTCCTTTAGGGTTTTCCACATAAAACAAATTCTCCAAAGAAAACACAGAAATTGAGCCTTAATTTGAAATCCATTATTACATCCTCTGAGGTCTCATTAACTACCTCAATCATGTATTTCTTAATTTTCGTTTTATTTCCAGGTAGATGCAACCCAAAACTTAGAATATGAGCACTAAACCCTTACCGTGTTTATGTCAGCATTTCAACCAGATAGTCCTTTGTATCTGTCTTCACCCAACCTGCCCTTTTACTGGGGTTATGATATCTTTGTTTCACTGCTGGGCGGGTTGCTAGCTCGGGAGTGGTTTACATCACTTTGAGGAAGGAAGTGAACATTATTCTTTGACCCTTTAGGATAAGTTAGTCGCACTTCCCTGCGAGGCAGCTGTGTGCTTAAGAGAAAGCACTGTTAGTAAGTTGGGAGGAGTCAGTGATGGTATGTTTTGCTATCATAGCATCAAGGCACGCTAGGGGTATTTCACACTCTTGTGTGGAAGCCCCTCCTCTGAGCGGACTTACCTGAAGTCATTATTTCCCACACTTCCTGTTTAGTTACGTGCTGTTCATTTAATACTACTTTGATGCACATGGCCTTAAAACAGGCAGAAATTAGTTATGCCTCATGAGGCCTGCAGTCTCCCAGCAAGAGGCAGGAAGGCAGGAAGGGTGGACGCGGATGGGCGGGCAGTACCAAGATACAGAAATAGTGATGTTGTCCAGGCAAAGTAAGGGAAATCACTTACGCATCAAGTGAGTTAAGTATTGGTTTAAGGCCGGGCGCGGTGGCTCAAGCCTGTCATCCCAGCACTTTGGGAGGCCGAGGCGGGTGGATCACGAGGTCAAGAGATCGAGACCATCCTGGTCAACACGGTGAAACCCCGTCTCTACTAAAAATACAAAAAATTGGCATGGTGGCACGTGCCTATAATCCCAGCTACTTAGGAGGCTGAGGCAGGAGAATTGCCTGAACCCAGGAGGCGGAGGTTGCGCTGAGCAGAGATCACTCCATTTGCACTCCAGCCTGGGTAACAAGAGCGAAACTCCGTCTCAAAAAAAAAAAAAAAAAAAAAAAGAATTGGTTTAATATATATTGTCACATTCACACAATTCCATCTGGAAACTGTTTCTTGGCATATAGAAAGAGATGAATATTCTCCTGTCTCTGGAATGGCTAAACAGGGAGTGATAGACACTTTTTCCTACCTCTTGTTAATGGTATGTTCACTTTAATTATTCTTCAAGGCAAAAAATCCTATAAAGGAAATTTTATATCCTATAAAGCTAAAATAAAGATCTCTTACATTCTTTCTCGTAAATTCATTTTGTATATTTAGAAATACTGTTCTTGATACATTGACTCAGTGGTATATACTTTACACTCTTTCCCACCCTTTTGCTTTTCCTGCAGCCCATGGCCTTTATTCTCACTGATCTTTTGTTCCCATTTCCCAGTGCTGCTCCTCCTTGCTCTCTTGGTTGAAATAATCTTTGCCATCTGCCTCCCAATATTCCAGAGTAACATCAGGATAGCCCTCCCCAGCCTTCCTCCAGAAGATAGGCGAGATACACAGTGAATATGAGAACTCTCCTCCAACAGCCTTTCACATTCCCATCATAAATCTGTATCATCTTGCCCTTTTATTAATGTGGTAAGCGCCCCAGGCAGGGACAGCCTGCACCTCTTTGATCTATGGCAGGCAACACTCTGACCGTGGTCAGTAAATGTCCATAATAATGCAAGATGAAAGTGTCTGTGTTCAGCCAGTTAGTGCCAAGTAAGTATGGAAGCCAAACGAGGCCACTAGCACCAAACCACAGGGGTTCAAAATAATGTTTAATATAACGTTGTCTCATTGAATAACAAATCTGATATTGTAATGCCTGAGTCCAGTCTTCCTTTGGTGCCGGATTTCTTGTGCCCCTGCAGATATTTCAGAGTTCGTGAGGAGCAAGTTAATAAGACCTTTCTTCTGCCCGCTCTGTGCCATGTAGTGAAAAATAAACTTCCTGGAAAAAACTGAGTGAATGTAAGTGCCATGGATTCTCTGGCACTCCAAAGAAGTATCACTCATAAAGTATGTGGAAAAGAAATGGGAGTTTGCTATTAGCCTAGATATTGAAGTAACTAACTTAAGTTACCTAGCTGAAGTATGAATTGGAAGTAGTTGGATAAGCCAGTTGAAATTTCTAAAATTTTGGAAAGGAGAGCTCACAGGTAATTATTTTTTTCTGCATTTCTCTGTGACTGTTAGAATGTGGCATCATTAGCACTGGAACTCATAAAAGTACACATGGCAATAACAAAAGTGAGATAAATGCCCAGTAAAAATTTGACATTGCCAAGATTGGTCACTTTCCATCTTTTCAGTATTAACGCTTTTCAGGGGGTTAATTGTCCTTTAAATTTTATAAGAGTGCTTATACTGTCCACGGTGGTTCGGAATAGAGGGTCAAAGTAGAATAAAATAATCTACCCTACACATGGTTAGAAAATATTTACCCACCAGGCCGGGCGCGGTGGCTCACGCCTGTAATCCCAGCACTTTGGGAGACCGAGGCGGGTGGATCACGAGGTCAAGAGATCGAGACCATCCTGGTCAACATGGTGAAACCCCGTCTCTACTAAAAATACAAAACATTAGCTGGGCATGGTGGCGCGTGCCTGTAATCCCAGCTCCTCAGGAGGCTGAGGCAGGAGAATTGCCTGAACCCAGGAGGCGGAGGTTGCGGTGAGCCGAGATCGCGCCATTGCACTCCAGCCTGGGTCACAAGGGCGAAACTCCGTCTCAAAAAAAAAAAAAGAAAGAAAGAAAATATTTACCAACCAAACTCTCCTTTTTTGCAGCTAAGCTTCTCAAAATACTAGTTGACATTTAAGCTCCTACATTCTTATTTCTTATTTTGTTTTTCAAAGCATTGCCGTTTGGCCTCTGTCCTGACTGCTTTATTGAAATGGCTCATTAAGTTCCTCAGAATCTTCTTCATTGCCAAATCCTGGGACATTTCATTCTTTTCTGCATTATTTGGTGCTATTTGACTGTACACTCTTTTTTTAACGTCTTTGCTTGCTTCATTTCATTGCCTTCTTTGTTTTCTGATTCTTCTAAGCTTCCACCATTTTTTTTTTCTTTCAGAAAACTGCCAAGCCTTAATGTAGTCTAGAGTTCCCCTTTCAACATTATCTCTTCTCACCACACCAAACATGCACAGTTTCAGCTGTCACTACTACACATACATATCACCAGCCCATCCTTTTGCAGACCTACATATCCAACCATAGATTGACTTTATATATATTGTTATTTTCACCAGATACTGAAATATATATCAAGATATCTCATACTCAGCATGTCTAAACCAGGACTCATCTACCACTCACCAAATATAAACCCTCCTGCCTGATCAAAATCCTGCAATACGGAAAGCTGTGCCCCATTCCCATATTGCATGTGGTGGTGAATAGCTGGGAGTGCTGCTCAGTGACTCCATGTTTCCCTTGCTCTGCTCTCCCCTCTCGGCAGTCACTAATTCATACCGACTAGACATCGTAAGTAGTCCCTGCGCCCACGCCTCCTTCCAGCCTCATGGCCATTGGAACACACCCCCTCATCTTTCTCGTCTAGACATGTGCCTCCCATGTGAGCTTCCCCCACCCAGCCTAAAGCTCCTCCAGTTGCTCCTCCACGGTCCCCTAATCGTTTATTAGGAAAGCGTAACAGATCATCTCATTTTCCCTTCCACAATTTTCCATTTGCTCCTTCAGGCCAATGGTATAAAGTCCAGTAGCTCAAGGCGAGGCTTTCCTTTTCTCGCCCTACAGCCATGGGCTGTGCTGTCGCCATGTGAAAAGCTGGCGTTCCCTCAGAATGCAGATTCTTTTCTCACTTCTGTACGAACATATGTATTTCACCCCTTGTCATGAATATAGTTCGCATTCTCTTTTTTTTTTTTTTTTTTGAGACAGAGTTTCCCTCTTGTGACCCAGGCTGGAGTGCAATGGCGCGATCTCGGCTCACCGCAACCTCTGCCTCCTGGGTTCAGGCAATTCTCCTGCCTCAGCCTCCTGAGTAGCTGGGATTACAGGCACGCGCCACCATGCCCAGCTAATTTTTTGTATTTTTAGTAGAGACGGGGTTTCACCATGTTGACCAGGATGGTCTCGATCTCTCGACCTCGTGATCCACCCGTCTCGGCCTCCCACAGTGCTGGGATGACAGGCGTGAGCCACCGCGCCCGGCTAGTTTGCATTCTTGTTTGCCTAGGGACCAGACTCCTATTTCCTACCCTTGGCAGCCTTTACGTGGCACTGCCTTGAAGAGTTTCCGGCCCCACCTTTATGGTTCCACAGGCCTTATCACATCTGGTTATTCACACATTGTACTGATAACGTCTTTAAACATATCCTTTCCCTCACCCTGGACTGTGAGATCTTTGAGAACAGAGACTGTGTCATACACATCTTTGTATCCCTGGCACCTGGTCCAGTGGCCAGCCCACGGGTTGCAGAATGGGACATTGCTTTTTGTCGAAAGCAGCCTTACCTTTCACATTCCTGCTCTAGTAAGCGCATGAACTCATCACTCTTCTCCATGTATTCCTTGTGTTTTCTCTTTTCTTCCTCCAGCTGCAGTATGGTTTGCCTGTGGGATTTTTCTACCGTTAAAAGCTGTCCCAGGATTCGTCTGTGAGATTCTTTATGTTTTTCCACAACTTTGTCCAACTATGAAAGAAAACACATTTATAGCCTGTTAACACATTGTTTAGAATACTGCCATCTTTCACTCGTTTAGAAGTGTTCCTGTTTTGATGAATTCAGGAATTTTTTTTTTAATCTCCTTGTTTAGTGTTTATTCTCCTTAATTGATACTTTCGGGTGCATTTCAACATAAATGGAGTCTTTTTATTGTCATCAAATTTTTCTAGAGAGAATAATCTGTGCCCCTGTGGGTATCAACAGTTTCCACATCACCTCTTTCTGACACTCTTAACGTCTCTCTCCTGAGAAGCTACATTAAAGGAATGACAGGCAGTAAGAGGATCCTCGCACAGTGTTGGATTCGCATCTGCTCTAGATGATCTCTTCGGCACCAGCCCACCCGATTATTCTCTCTACCAGTATGTGCCTCTTGGATCTCTCTACCAGTACCTGCTCATGTTTTACATGTTATACATCAAGCTATTTCCATTAAAATAGATATATGGGCCGGACGCGGTGGCTCACGCCTGTAATCCCAGCACTTTGGGAGGCCGAGGCGGGTGGATCACGAGATCAAGAGATCGAGACCATCCTGGCTAACATGGTGAAACCCCGTCTCTACTAAAAATACAAAAATTAGCTGGGCATGGTGGCGCGTGCCTGTAATCCCAGCTGCTCAGGAGGCTGAGGCAGGAGAATTGCCTGAGCCCAGGAGGCGGAGGTTGCGGTGAGCCGAGATCGCGCCATTGCACTCCAGCCTGGGAAACAAGAGCGAAACTCCGTCTCAAAAACAAAACAAAAAACAAAAAAACATCATTTGAGAGGGAGGCCACAGTGTTGATTGTCATGGAAATTTGTCTCAAACCGCTGTAGCCCTCTGAACATTTTATCTTCAGTTGCCCAAACATTAGTTTATTGTAAGGAAAATTCAAATCAACTGCTTTTGGAATTAGAGAGTGAAGTAGTGATAGGATCAGGTTTAATTTAGGTAGTTATTAGTTGACTTAGAAAATACATTCAATTTAATTTGTCACAAGACTGACATTAGAATCAGTACATGAATAATTGTAGTAGGTTTTCAGTAAAGCATAAATGAATTACTAAAAGATGCTTTTCTAAATGCAAAAAAAAAAAAAAAGTATTTCCCTGGAGAGCTTATAATTGTCAAGATATGCATATTAAACTTTATTCAACCCAAAGAAATAGAAGGTTTATTTAATTCACCCTTGCTTCCCACTGTGGTTTTTTCCCCTTGTATGTTGGTGGGTGGTTGTTTGTGGAGAACGGGTAGGAAGGCTAGAGGGAGTCAGTGCCCTTCATTCACTCCATGACCTCCTAAAGCGGCCTCCCGTCCTCCAGCCTCACCTCCTTGCAGTGTGTGCTCACCCCTGACAGCAGGACTTCTCACGAGCGGGGCTACTCCACTCTCAAAAGGCCCTTCACGGTCCGCACCTCCCGCACGTTAGCCCTATCTTCCCACCGATTCTACCCAACTTTCAGCCACGCCGGACTTCACGCACCTCTTAAACTTCACCTTAGTCCTCCAAGACTGCTTTTTTCAGTGCCAAGACCTGGAAACAGTTTTTTTCTCTTTCACCAAGACTTTTCCTATACATTAGCTCTTCAAAACATATTATCTCACTAAATGAATAAAATGAAATTTAAAAGCTTAATTGTACCATTGCTTAAGTATTTTAGGATTTGCCCTAGGTTATGCTAATCATACTGAGACATTTTTAGTATAGTATGATAAAAATCCGAAATGTTTTTATATTGTCTGTAATATATATTTTGGAAGAACTAAGAATACCTTAGGCTTTTAACTTTTTTTTTTTTTGAGACGGAGTTTCGCTCTTGTTACCCAGGCTGGAGTGCAATGGCGCGATCTTGGCTCACCGCAACCTCCGCCTCCTGGGTTCAAGCAATTCTCCTGCCTCAGCCTCCTGAGTAGCTGGGATTACAGGCACGCGCCACCATGCCCAGCTAATTTTTTGTATTTTTAGTAGAGACGGGGTTTCACCATGTTGACCAGGATGGTCTCGATCTCTTGACCTCGTGATCCACCCGCCTCGGCCTCCCAAAGTGCTGGGATTACAGGCTTGAGCCACCGCGCCGGGCCAACTTTTTTTTGTGTGTGTGGTAAATTCTGATATAGAACCACAGGCTGGAAAGGAATATGAGGGCGAAACTGCTGTGGGCTGAGTCCTTCCCTCCTCCCTCCCTCTTGACCACACCGCTGCCCCTATTCCCGGACCCAGCCACGTTCCATCTCCCAGGCTTCCACCAGCTTTTCATCTTAAGTCGCTGTTCCTGTCGTGTCATGTAATAACTGAGAGCAGTTTGTTCTTCTAAGTTATTTTGCCTTAAGAATTAAATAAATCACCTCTCGTTTACTCTAGACATGACTGAGATTTTTTTAGATTTTTCAAGAAGAACATTATGAGGAAAATAAAAGAGAGGAGGGGCTGTTAGCACTTCGAGATCGGAGAATGCCAAAGAATAACTTTAGCATGCAAGGTGCTTATTCTGATATGATGAGGGTCCAGTCACAGCTGCTCTCAGCGGGACTGCTGCCCTCTCTCCCTTTATTTTCTTCAGCCTTGTCTAGAGAATCCTAGTCAGAATTCCCCTTCGCTGTTTATTTTCTGGGCATTCCCCTCTTCCTATTACTTTCGAGACCGAGGAAAAGGATACACAATTGGGTTGTGTACATAAAATTATTTTGGCTTCAAGGAATTGCATAAACTGAGCTGAGGAGAGAGAAATCTGCAAGCGGGAAGTAGAAGAAAGAGCAGAAAATTGACAAATTATGGAGGCGGCAATGTGAGAGGTGTATATGTACAGAGGAATCTGTTGGAAGAGTGATCGAAGAAGGTTGTATGTGTAAAACAAGGCCAGATTATGGGGAATTTCAGAGTTAGGATTGCAAGCATTTGCACAAAGGGGGTATTTCCAGTTTTGCATGTGCACAATAGAATTATTTTGTAATTACAGTTTTCCCACTGATTTGAACTTAAGTTTGGAATCATTCTGTTTCATTTCACACTGAAGTGTTCAGGGGTTATGCCATTTGTAGAGTTTGTTAGGGATATGTTCAGTGATCATTAATTTGCATTTGAGCTCACAGGTGTTGGGGAATTGGCACCTGACACCGTTTCACAGTTAATACGTTGGGAGCAAGGATACAGTTTTAACAGTATTGACTTGAATGCAGCTCTGGTTCCTTTTGTTTAAAATTTGGATTAAAGAGCAAGTCAACAGACTTTGGGTGGTCTCATCTTCACCCCTTAGAGACGCAGATCCGTATGACCACACTCCTTCACTATTTGGCAAGACAGTAGTCTTCTCTCATGAGACACCAAAGACAAGAATAGCAAGGACATTAGAGGTCAGTCCTGAGGTAGGTTGCCGGAGTTTATGTGAGGGAAATTTGTCTGAAACTTGCTTTCACTCTCCATCCTTGACTCATGTTCCTAGCTGTTTCTTTTCTGTAAAAATGAAAAATTATGAAATTTTCCATGAAGGTCTCAGAGGAAAATAGAAGAATAAAAGAAGAATGCCAAAGGGTTTCAGAAATGTCAGCAAGTAAGAGAACAAGCAGTACTACCTTTTCTGCAGCGGCGGCCCTGTTGGGACTGCCCACCTTTGCCTTTGCAATTGCTAGGCCCACTTGATGGGGGAAAGGTCTTTGCCGTTCTTAAACTTTTGAAGGAAAAAGACGGTATACACTCATCTAAAATATATGTTTTTAAAACCTCTACTTCTTGGACAGTTCTTCAGATTATTTCCATTAATGCTTAAAATTTCTGTGACATAATACCTCAGCTTTTTCAAAGAAATTAACCTCTATGGTTGAACTTTATCTGTTTTTTGTACAGCCTGGGTGCCCTGCAAGTCCCCAGAGTGTGTGTGTGTGTGTGTGTGTATAAGCACATGTGTGTGTGTGCATATGTGTGTGCGTGTGTGTGTGCATGCGTGTGTGCATGCATGCCTGCACATGCACGTGAAAGGGAGGGAGCATTCTCTGGCATTTGGTAGATTCTAGCTTATGTCAAGAAACACACCTAGTGGACACATCCTGTCTATGGTTCCTTCTTTTTAACTTTCCTGTAGAACTTGCTGTATTTATTTTGTGTGGACTTTAAGTGCATTAGAAAGTAAAACTGTAAGGAATCAGAGGAGTTACAGATCATGCTCATCTGCAGGGCTTGTGCTCGGCTGCCTCGCAGGTACACACCCCTGAAGTGGTACATACCTCATTCATTGGTTTCTCATAGATGTCCTCCTGCCAAGGGGCAGATTTCGCTTGAAAAGCATCTCTCTGGAGAGCCTCTAACACCTTTTTTGGAGTGACAAACCCATACTGAGCTTCCAGCAAAGCCAGGTCCATTTTTTCAGCCTTTAAAATGCCTATGACCTCATCTCGAGCCTGTAGGAACAAAAAGTGTTTCAGAAAGCCTGCTGTCTTTACCAGCGGCCTCAGCAAGTGATTTTCATGATAGCTGGCAGTGCTTTTTCTTGTCTTTGAAATATAAATGAATCGTGTTTCATTTTCACACTTTCGTAAAAGGTATCAAAACTGTATCTCTTCATCCTTCTTATAGTCTAATTAAACAATTGATGTTTTAAAAAGTGATTACTATACAACATTGGAGGACCACATTTTTTTTTTTTTGAGACGGAGTTTCGCTCTTGTTACCCAGGCTGGAGTGCAATGGCGCGATCTCGGCTCACCGCAACCTCCGCCTCCTGGGTTCAGGCAATTCTCCTGCCTCAGCCTCCTGGGTAGCTGGGATTACAGGCACATGCCACCATGCCCAGCTAATTTTTTTGTATTTTTAGTAGAGACGGGGTTTCACCATGTTGACCAGGATGGTCTCGATCTCTTGACCTCGTGATCCACCCGCCTCGGCCTCCCAAAGTGCTGGGATTACAGGCGTGAGCCACCGTGCCTGGCCCCACATTTTTTAATATTGTGTTTGAGAAGCAGATAACATGATACCACTAGCATCTGGATTTTCAGAGGGTAGGAAATAAAATTCTCCATAGGTGTAGCCGCTGTTTTTAGATTTTCATGTAGGTTAATTATGCAAAGACAAGTCTAGGACCCAGTTCACATGGGGTACAAAAGCATCTGTTGTGGTTTAAACCAATCCTGAAGTCATCTGGTGTTATTGCTACTGATGTGTGTATGTGCACTGAAAGTCCTAAACAGCCTCAGCAGAGGATGTGACCTTTCCCAGCCTGTACGCCAATCCCATGTCATCACGACAGCCCCTTTAGATGGGATTATTTGCACTTTGAGTTGGCAGAGGAGAATTCTGTGTATACATACTTATGCTTAGCTTTTATGTACACACATGTATGAACCACAGATCTCTTTTTCTATGGCAGGAACACCGAATTCACAAGCAGCCTTATTTGAAGCATGAGAGGGATAACTCCAACCCAGCTGACCTGCAGTTCTCCTTCCAGAATGCTGAGGAGAAATAGCAGGTCATCTCTTGAGAGGTCTTCTGCTTGGTGGCCATTACCACTGTGTGGCTTCTCTGCCTTGGGACAGGGAAGTATTACATCCGACTCCCTGGGGGGGTCTTTGTCTTGCTGTCTGTGCTTCATGCTTTTAGGTCCTTGGAAACTGTGGCCTTTAGTGTGTCTTGGAAGTTTCTTTGGGGCTGAGCCCTCCGTGTCACTGCCTCTGGAACGCATTCCTTACAGCCTGGAAGGAGGGAAGACAATTTGTGACACTTAATGGAAATAGAGTTGCCTATTACTGCTTTAACAAGTCTGCATTCTTGTTATGTTTACCACAGCCCAAACTCAGTCTTTTTGATGTCTACCGCAGGGAAGGGTGTTAGCACATCCATAAATCACAGCCTTATTTACACTTCTGCTTTTAAAGTAAACGTTTTAAAAAATGTGTTCTGCTTTGATTAAGGCCACTTATGTCCATGGGTAAACAGGCTGTGTTTGAACTTCACCCGCCAAGCATTCCACCTTAGGAACCCAGGTCAGACCTCCAGCCATGGCCTAAGTGCTTACTTAAGTTAAGGTGTACTTAACATAATTATAGTATTGTAAAACGGTGACTCTGCTATTTCTTCTAACTTTCTTCAGATCTACTCTATAGTATTGCCTTTAAAAACTGTTGGGGGTTTGGTGGGGTTTTTTGTTTTGTTTTTAAAACTGGTTAGCTTTTAAAAGTGCATTAAGACAGAAATGGCAGAATTACTGCTACAGAATGACTGGGATAGTTTGTTTTGAAGGCCAAGTCTAGTATTAAAGGAATGAAGGTTTGGTCCCTGGCTATATTCCTGTATTCCTGACATTCTTCTAAAACTCTAGATCTTTCCTTGGGTAAGTCAAGGGCTTATATTTAGGACCCTCATCTTCAAAGCAGGGATACTGCTGCCTAACGTAGTCAGCCAATATGGAAACAATATAAAACAAATTAATATTTAAAAGACACATAAGGTCCACATCTGATTATGTAATCATCTAAATGAATTTATAATAGGAAGAAAAATTCTTCCACTGTTGAGGTTTCTAACTAGAAGAGAAAATATCAGTTGAACTTATAATTGACTCCAGCGGCATATAAGCAGATTATTAATTTTACTCTTTGTCCCTACAAATCATGAAACTGTCATCATCACCAGTACCTTACTTCTAGTTTGTAATATTTCTTCAAAAAATCTGAAAAACTCAAGTGTCCAGAAAAGTATAGAAAATATAACAAACAGCTACATGCTACCACACAAATTTATAAAATTTTAAAATTTATCATATATTAGAAGACAACTTTTAAGTACTGTATTATAGATGTATTACAATGAATGTATCTCTTCTGAAATCCATTCTCCTCCCTCCCTTCCTACTCCGGATCCACATAATCTTGAATTTGGTATTTCTCATCCCCCTGCATTTTTTTTTTTTTGAGACAGAGTTTCATTCTTGTTACCCAGGCTGGAGTGCAATGGCGCGATCTCGACTCACCGCAACCTCCGCCTCCTGGGTTCAGGCAATTCTCCTGCCTCAGCCTCCTGAGTAGCTGCGATTACAGGCACGCGCCACCATGCCCAGCTAATGTTTTGTATTTTTAGTAGAGACGGGGTTTTGCCATGTTGACCAGGGTGGTCTCGATCTCTTGACCTCGTGATCCACCCGCCTCGGCCTCCCAAAGTGCTGGGATTACAGGCTTGAGCCACCGCGCCCGGCCCCCCTGCATGTTTTATATGTTTAAAAACATGTATATATATTGCTGAACAGTGTATAGTATTGCATGTGTTCAAACCTTATATAAATAACATATCGAATGTATCTTTCTAAAACTTGCTTTTTCATCCTAGATTTTTGAGATTCATTTTACCGTTTTTATTTATTTATTTTATGTTTGGTGCCAAAACCCAGGAACAGAATTTTACTGTTTTTAAATACTTTTTTTTTTTCGGTATTTGACAAAATCCTACTTAAAAAAAAAAATCCTACTTCAAACATTCTTGCACGTTTTTCCCTTGTGTTAGGTGATAAGAATTCTGTCAGAAATTATCTGTGCAACTTAATTAAGACATTGACCCCACTGCTGGGTGCAGTGGCTCACGCCTGTAATCCCAGCACTTTGGGAGGCCAAGGGCAGGCAGATTACCTGAGGTCAGGAGTTCAAGACCATCCTGGCCAACAGGGCGAAACCCTGTCTCTACTGAAAATACAAAAAAGTAGCCACGTGTGATGGCACCCGCCTGTAATCCGCGCTACTTGGGAGGCTGAGGCCCGGGAATCGCTTGAACGCAGGAGGTGGAGGTTGTAGTGAGCCAACATGGCATCCTGAACTCCGGCCTGGGTGACAAAGTGTGACTCTGTCTCAAAAAGAAAAAAAAAAAAGGAGACATAGACCTTCTTTACGCCCATTGACCTGATCTGTGAAGTGGGAAGTAAGGGAGCACTTACTATGTGGGCTAAGCATTCTTCTGAGCATTTTCCATATGTAGCTCCTCCAAGTCTCATAACAACACTGTGAGGTAGGGAATATTATTATCTCCATTTTATAGTGAACAAAGGGAGTCATGGGAAACTTATTGAAGGTTGCACAGCTCGTAAGTGGCAAAACTGGGATTTGAGTTTAGGAAACCTAGCTCAGGGACCCACAGTCTGAAAAACCATGCCATCAGGTCATGATGCTATATTGCCTGAGACAAATGCATATAAACTCTGGTGCAAACACCTTGTCTGAAAACTGCCTATAGCCTTACTGAAGAGGCTATTTACAAATACAGTACAGATGAGCGGTGACGTGTGGTAGTAGCTGCCACTGGCTCCTCCCTAGGTAGCCAGGGAAGGGTTCATTTATCTGAGAAAAGCGAAGGCATAGAAGAAGGTATATTTTTGTGTAGGGATAGGAGGTTGGGGATGTGTAAGAGATAAGTTTGGGAAAAACCTCATTGTGTGTATATGTATTTATTTATACAAATATTCATGTAAGCCGGGCGCGGTGGCTCACGCCTGTAATCCCAGCACTTTGGGAGGCCAAGGTGGGTGGATCACGAGGTAAAGAGATCGAGACCATCCTGGTCAACATGGTGAAACCCCGTCTCTACTAAAAATACAAAAATTAGCTGGGCATGGTGGCATGTGCCTGTAATCCCAGCTACTCAGGAGGCTGAGGCAGGAGAATTGCCTGAACCCAGGAGGTGGAGGTTGCGGTGAGCCGAGATCGCGCCATTGCACTCCAGCCTGGGTAACAAGAGCGAAACTCCGTCTCAAAAAAAAAAAAAAAAAAAAAAAAAAAAAAAAATTCATGTACTAGCAAAGTATATTATGCGCCTTAGAAAAACATACTCTAGGCCGGGCGCGGTGGCTCAAGCCTGTAATCCCAGCACTTTGGGAGGCCGAGGCGGGTGGATCACGAGGTCAAGAGATCGAGACCATCCTGGTCAACATGGTGAAACCCCGTCTCTACTAAAAATACAAAAAACTCGCTGGGCATGGTGGCACGTGCCTGTAATCCCAGCTACTCAGGAGGCTGAGGCAGGAGAATTGCTTGAACCCAGGAGGCGGAGGTTGCGGTGAGCCGAGATCGTGCCATTGCACTCCAGCCTGGGTAACAAGAGCGACACTCTGTCTCAAAAAAAAAAAAAAAAAAAAGAAAAACATACTCTAAAAAGAAAAAATTGAAAAATTAGACATAAATACCATTTCTAATTATATTCCTCACCCCCATTGCATTTTCTCGAACACCTAGGAATATCCTTACTCTGGGCTATAGAAATAATGGAAGGTTGGTACATAAATATATTCAATATAGGTAAATATTACATTCTGCTTTATTTATAGATATGTTCACACATGAATGACAGAGCTGTTATGTCTTTTGTTTGTTTTTGTTTGTTTGTTTGTTTGTTTGTTTGTTTTGAGACGGAGTTTCGCTCTTGTTACCCAGGCTGGAGTGCAATGGCGCGATCTCGGCTCACCGCAACCTCCGCCTCCTGGGTTCAGGCAATTCTCCTGCCTCAGCCTCCTGAGTAGCTGGGATTACAGGCACGCACCACCATGCCCAGCTAATTTTTGTATTTTTAGTAGAGACGGGGTTTCACCATGTTGACCAGGATGGTCTCGATCTCTTGACTTCATGTTCCACCCGCCTCGGCCTCCCAAAGTGCTGGGATTACAGGCGTGAGCCACCGCTCCCGGCACTTCTTTTCATTTCCTGGAAGTACATAGGGTTCGGTTTTTGTTTCTTCATTTTGCATGAAGAATCCCTATGCTTTCTTCTTACCCACATAGTCATGTGTGAAACAGTCGCCTACTGATAAGAATCAACTTGTATCTTGCTGGTCATCAATGAGAATTTCTCTGCCCTCATCAACTTAATCCAGGCTATGCCCTTCAGAATACTAAGATAACGTAAACTTTGATTTAGCAGGGTAATTTGTTAAACATTGCTCACAAGTAGTGCGCTTTTAGCTTAAGGCGGCCCTGAGCTGCAACAGAAGACCGAATGGAGCTCTGTATACACTCTACCTTCCTCGCCTCACTCTTACAGTGGGTTCCATGAAATGTGACAAGAGAGCACACAGGTCCTCTGCGAGTGATGATATTCGTCAGTGGTAAAAAAGGAATGACCTGAAACACTTTTATAGTGTGTTTGTGATTCTTTTAAAGAAATTAGAGTTTTACCGAGACCACCAATTCTCTTTGGAGGCTGGGGGTAGTAGCATCAACATTCTCACTGATTAACGAAGGGGTGCTCACATCGGATTTGTGAACAGACCCATCGTGTGCAGACTTCTGGTCTACTGAGGAGCACGTGTCTCTGCATGTTTACAGTGGTGGAGTTTCCGTGCCCCTCTGCCAACAACCACAAAATGATCAGTAATGAGAAGTAATTAAGTATCTAGAGGAAGAAAACAAAGACATGAATTTCATGATACTCTCATGCTTTGTATTATCAGTGACTTCATTGTTTCTCTTGGCAGATTTTTAATGGATCTGTGCTTGGCCCAGGAGTGCATACTAGGGTAAAGAAAAATTTTGTAATTGCAACAGTGGTTTGGGACTTTCAGGTTACAAAAAAAAAAAAAAAAAAAAAAAAACAGGAAAGCTGCTTTTGTGTACACCAAATAATGATGCTTTACTCGTCATAAAGTGCTGACATAGTACGTGGTGAGTGTGCAAGGAAAATAACCTGCTTAGCTGTCAGTTTAACACAGCCTAATGTTTTGTTATCTGTGACTGTCATAACCATAGAATGATGACCTTCAGGAGTGTAGGCTGGGAATCAGGAAACCTGGCCTCTGATCCCAGCTTTGCCTTTAATTGGCCTGGGTCTGTGTTGTTGCTTATAAAATGAGACTACTGGGTAGGTTGGCCCCATGAGGTCATTCAGAATGGAACAAGGACCAGGGACTCTTTCCCTTGACCTCTACCCTGTTCCTCATCCCCTACTGGATTCCCCTGACCTGAGACTAGATGATCTCTGAAGTTCCAGGATTTCCCACTGTAGAATTCTGGGATTCTCTGTTGTCTTGTATCTATGGATACAAATACAGTGCAGTTGGCAGTGAGAAGTAGATTCTGCTTTGGTTTCCTCTGTAGTTCCTTTAGTCAGTATTTCTTGGGTTTAAGTTAGTTGAAATCATGGTGGATCTTGGTAAGGATGTGTCTACTGCAAGAGGACTATAAGATAGTTTGTAATTATTTACTTAATTTATTTACAGGAAATGGCCAAAGGTGAACAGTGGTCTATTCTACTCATCTCTTCCTCCAGCAGCCACCCCCCAGCCAATTCCTTATTATAAAAGTTAAATTTTACTGGGCGCGGTGGCTCAAGCCTGTAATCCCAGCACTTTGGGAGGCCGAGGCGGGTGGATCATGAGGTCAAGAGATCGAGACCATCCTGGTCAACATGGTGAAACCCCCTCTCTACTAAAAATATAAAAAAATTAGCTGGGCATGGTGGCGCGTGCCTGTAATCCCAGCTACTCAGGAGGCTGAGGCAGGAGAATTGCCTGAACCCGGGAGGCGGAGGTTGTGGTGAGCCGAGATCCCGCCATTGCACTCCAGCCTGGGTAACAAGAGCGAAACTCCATCTCAAAAAAAAAAAAAGTTAAATTTTAAAAATTGTTATTTATGAATGTTGTATATTAAAAATTACTCTACATAATTAGGTGCTATTTCGACATACTTTTTAGTCATCATTTGCCTGTTTGTTTTTGTTTTAGAATTGTGGATGTGACTAGAGGATATTTTTGCTTGTATCAAATAAGTGAAAAGGCTCAATAAAATAAATCATTTTGGGTCTTGGTCATTTAATATGATATTAAGGTAGCCAAGCAAAACTACTCCAATTTAGAGAAAGAAAATAATAGTAATAATGATAGCTATCATGGATTCATTACTTACCATATACAAGCCCATTCTAAATGCTTGCCTTTGATTAACTCTTTTAATCCTCTCAAAAAACACTTATTACCCCAGTTTGCAGAGGAAGTAACTGAAGCTTGAAGACTTTTTAAATAACTTGCCAAAGGTCATACTGCTAAAATGTGGCAGTCAGGCCCAAATTTAGGTGGTCTGGGTCCAGAGCCTACTAAATCACTATGCTGTATCTACTTAGCTCTTATAAGAAGATAAACACAGTAAAGGAAAAATCCTGGTTTAACATTAATTTATTCAACAAACATTTGTGAAATGAAGCCCTTCCTATGTCAGGTATTGTGCTAGGCAATTTTGTTCTGACTACCTTATTTTATTTCTCTTTTTTTTTTCCTTTTTTTTTTTTTTTTTTTTTTTTTGAGATGGAGTTTTGCTCTTGTTGCCCAGGCTGGAGTGCAGTGGTGCGATACCAGCTCACTGCGACCTCCGCCTGCAGGGTTCTAGCAATTTTCCTGCCTCAGCCTCCCAAGTAGCTGGGATTACAGGCACCTGCCAGCCATGCGGCTAATTATTTTGTATTTTTAGTAGAGATGGGGTTTCACCATTATGGCCAAGCTGATCTCGAACTCCTGACCACAGGTGATCCACCCACCTCGGCCTTCCAGAATTATACGAAAATGTGAGCAATATAAATTCACAAACCCCTAGCCTTTTAGTCTGTTCAATAAAGATGTTTTGTTTTCATATATTGTTTATGTGCAAAAGCTGTATGTTTGAATTCATAGTTATTTTTAAATTTTTATGTGTTCTCTCAACCACTGCTGTCATCTTGAAGTGGCAGGAGACATGTCTTAATACAAATAGTATGAGATTGTGGAATGAAATAGAACTGTTCTTAAATCACAGCTCCAACATGTTAGCTCTGTGGCCTTGGGCGTCTGTGAGCCTTTAAATGCAAAATGGAGATAATAGTACTTGCTAATGGGTTTATTATTCATACTCTGTGAGCACAGGGCCTCTGTTGTTCATGTCTGTATCCCTGTGTCCTACAGAGTTGGACCTCAGCAAGGATTTATTGAGTGATTGAATAATGCAGTCCTCAGCAGAGCTGGTTGGCTCTGGGCAGGAGCTGCCTCATGGTAAAGATGATTCATTTGTGAACCACTGGCTAGAAATTTAGAGAAAGGGTGCTGAGAATCAACTGAAGTAGCTATGTATAGACCTCTTACCACATGCCAGACACTGTTTTAAGTGCTTCAGTTCATTTATCTTATTTATCTTAAATGAAAAAGAAAAAGAACTGTACCAGGGCATTGGTAAAGGTGAATTAAAGGTGGAAACTCTCATAAGAGATAGCAAAGGCAAATAGTATCAATTTCTGGGCAGCACTGGGGCCTACAAAAAGTTCAGGAGGTGTATATGTGAGTGTGTGTGTGTTGTGTGTGTGTGCACGTGCACGTACATTCGTATGTGCTGGGTGGGGAAGAGATGTTAGATCTACATGACTTGCCGGAAATCTGCATTTAATTTCACTGAATTTTGTAGATTTCTGATCATATGTACTCCGATCTGCTATCCATCACCCCCAGCCCTCTCACACACACCCTCACATGCATAAAATGAACTAAGTATGCCCTACACTATTTTTTTTAATTTGACAGCACCATCAACCATCATTAGTTCTGTTCTTAAGCATATAACATTGTATTAAGGCCGTGTCATTTACACTTGGTGTAGTGGGAAATTTTCGACATAAATTGTTTGTTCTGATGGCAAGAAGAAAGCATAAGGCTGGGCGCGGTGGCTCAAGCCTGTAATCCCAGCACTTTGGGAGGCCGAGGCGGGTGGATCACGAGGTCAAGAGATGGTGACCATCCTGGTCAACATGGTGAAACCCCGTCTCTACTAAAAATACAAAAAATTAGCTGGGCATGGTGGTGCGTGCCTGTAATCCCAGCTACTCAGGAGGCTGAGGCAGGAGAATTGCCTGAACCCAGGAGGCGGAGGTTGCGGTGAGCCGAGATCCCGCCATTGCACTCCAGCCTGGGTAACAAGAGTGAAACTCCGTCTCAAAAAAAAAAAAAAGAAGACCGCATAACGCAGAGTGAGTCTGTGCTGACTGTAGGACACTCATGGCCAAGGATCAAAGCTGGGAGGGATTCAAGGCTTCAAGTTTGAATGTGTTTAACACCCCTGCTTAGCTGAGTTTAGAGGGCAGACTGCTGTCTTTCCATTTGCACTTGCATGTCCCCCTATCTTTACACAGAACCTTTAAGCTAAGATTTAGTTCCCTGAAAGGAAATGGAAAGAGATGTATTAAGATTGTGGGGTTCACAGCAGAGCTGGTTGGCCCCTTTAATATTAACCGACTTACGGTAAATGTGATTCATCTATAAAAATACTGACTATAAATAGATGTTAATAGTGCTCAGCTGCAGAACAGCCAGGTTGTGCTCACATGGCCAGATTAGGGGAAAAAATCCTGTTGGGTATTTTATGTGGTCTTTAAAAAAAACGTTTCCTTTTATTGCCCTAGTCACCCACATTTGAAGACACTAAACTCAGCCAGCTGCAGTAAAGCTATCTGATACCTAAGAAAAGACAAACTGAAAACAAGATAACCTAATTTAGCAATTGGCCTCCTTTATCTTATTTCTTCCATTTTCAGTAAAAATCATTGAAACATTTTCTTGGTGATATTTTTCCTTGTAGGGCATAGACCAGTATTCAGACAAGGGATTGGAAAGTGGAGATGTATGATTCAGGTTCATATTCCCCAGTCTTATGAGTCCTAAGAGAAAGTCAAAGCCACAGAAAGAAAATCAAGTAAGAGCTTCAGAAGGTGGTGCACGGGTTACCGCATCCATCGCCCATCGTCCAGGCACTCAGTGTTTTCCATCATCACCTGCTCGCTTGTTACATAGCCGTGAGTGTCTAAAAGTGCTTCCTTGTTGTGAGCGGAAACCCAGCTCCCAGGAACTTCGTGTGTCCTGGTTCTGCCTCCAGAGCTGAACCAAGCAAAGCTGTTCCTCTCGCCCTCGTCCTTTAACTGAAAAGGCTCTGTTCTTCTTTATCCCAAATGAAACACTCAGTTTCTTCATCCATTTCTTATATCACCTGGTTTCAGTCTCCTCTACCCACAACTCATAAACGCATTTCAATTGTGCCCATTCAGCCCAGAGTGGTTTTTTTTTGTTTGTTTCGTTTTGTTTTGTTTTGTTTTTTGAGACGGAGTTTCGCTCTTGTTTCCCAGGCTGGAGTGCAATGGCGCCATCTCGGCTCACCGCAACCTCCGCCTCCTGGGTTCAGGCAATTCTCCTGCCTCAGCCTCCTGAGTAGCTGGGATTACAGGCACGCGCCACCATGCCCAGCTAATTTTTTGTATTTTTAGTAGAGACGGGGTTTCACCATGTTGACCAGGTTGGTCTCGATCTCTTGACCTCGTGATCCACCCGCCTCAGCCTCCCAAAGTGCTGGGATTACAGGCTTGAGCCACCCCGCCGGGCCGGCCCAGGGTGTTTTTTAAAGATAGGCATGGATTTGGGTATAATTTCCCAGATATTAAATACAACTAAAACAGTGAATTGGTGAAAGCATATACTCAGGAAAGACCTTAGCAGTTCTTCTGATACTGGATCCAGTTGGAATTTTAAGTATGGACCCAGAAATTTGATAGTAGGTATTTAATGAAGACTTCTTCCAGTTTAACTTGTCAGGTAAATGCTTGTAATGATACCTTTCACCTGCATGTTTCTTGATACATCAGAAGACAGGGTATGATTTCCCCAGTTTGCAAGATTCAGGAATCTTCAATAACTTTAGCTTATAAACAGTGGACTAGAGATGAAAAGCTAGGCATCTGACTCTTTTTTCTCTATGCTCATGCTAGATTAATTGACATTTACGCTCTTTTTACTTTGGAAGTGTTCTTTGGTTTCTTGTTTTCCAAGTGCTGCAGTCAGAGAAGCTGCTAGGCTATAGATACAGAATTAACAGCCGCCGATGAGGTCTCATAGAGCACACTTACATCATGGCTTTTCTTAGCTGTATGTTGTGAAGAAAGGACAAAAGGAAATACAAAAATCGCCGGGCGCGGTGGCTCACGCCTGTAATCCCAGCACTTTGGGAGGCTGAGGCGGGTGGATCACGAGGTCAAGAGATCGAGACCATCCTGGTCAACATGGTGAAACCCCGTCTCTACTAAAGGTGCAAAAAACTAGCTGGGCATGGTGGCACGTGCCTGTAATCCCAGCTACTCCGGAGGCTGAGGCAGGAGAATTGCCTGAACCCAGGAGGCGGAGGTTGCGGTGAGCCGAGATGGCGCCATTGCACTCCAGCCTGGGTAACAAGAGTGAAACTCCGTCTCAAAAAAAAAAAAAAAAAAAAAAGAAATACAAAAATCTTTAAGTATAAATAGGTGATTGACCCAAGTTTTCCATTACAAATCAGTGACTCTTTAAAGATTCCTTTCTCATTTAAGGTTAAACAGGGCTGAGGATATTTTCCAGATCTTTTATGGAATACGGCAGAAAAAGGAAATGATTTTTATGGAGTCCAAGTTAGGTTTAAATGCATTTTTAAATGCCACACTTCCAAACCTAGATCAGAGCTCTTGAAAATCATATGATTCTTTTAACAGTTTTCAAACTACATCACTTTCCATATTTCTTCCAACTTCATGCTCTGGTTTTTCTTAGAAGTACGGTGATATTGAGCCAGTCACTTAACCTTTCTATTCTCTTTGAATTTTTGTCTGATTGGACCTTGGAGCCAGCTCGGTCCAATCCCATTTTACTGTAACCAAGTCCCAGCAAGGTTAGCTGGTGTGCCTATGCTCGTGCCGAGCCGGCACAGAAGGCAGGTCTCTTGTCCACATCTCTGCTGCTGTTTCCACTGCATCACTTCTTGTTCACAGGCCACCCCCCGTTTCTTCCAGCTCTAGAAAGATGTGAATCCTAAAAGATAACAACGCACCTTTCAGAGCACCAAAGTTTCTGACAAATTTTTATTTTTCTGAACCATCTTCCTCACCTCTTAGGTAACAATAGGTCACCCTCTTGCCTAGGCCAACCCAGCATGAGAAGGAGCTTGAGGTAAACAGGTGATTCAGAGGAGCTCAAGAGTTTCCATCTCTACACTCCAACAGGAGGTCTCCCCTTTCTTTCATCTAAGGAACTATGACTCGAATAGAGGTAGGTCGTTGTAGAGAAGATGTTGAAACCCTTAACGCCCATTGAGCAACCCTCAACCTCTAAGCCATCTGGCTCCCCCTTTCCAGCATCGTGGGGATCCTCCGTTTATCTTCCTGTAACCGGGAGAAAGTTTAATAACTTCTTGCCTCTGAAGCGTGTAAGTTTAGCCTGAGACATTTACACTTTCTCTTTTTAGCAGAAGAGAGAGACACTAACTTTTGTAAAGCTTCTGTTTTATGCCAAATAATATGATGAATGCTTCCTATCCCTTGTATCTTTTAAAAAAAATTTTTATTTATTTATTTATTTTATTTTATTATTATTATTTTTTTTTTGACATGGAGTTTCACTCTTGTTACCCAGGCTGGAGTGCAATGGCACGATCTCGGCTCACCGCAACCTCCGCCTCCTGGGTTCAGGCAATTCTCCTGCCTCAGCCTCCTGAGTAGCTGGGATTACAGGCACGTGCCACCATGCCCAGCTAATTTTTTTGTATTTTTAGTAGAGACGGGGTTTCACCATGTTGACCAGGATGGTCTCGATCTCTTGACCTCGTGATCCACCAGCCTCGGCCTCCCAAAGTGCTGGGATTATAGACGTGAACTACCGCGCCTGGCTACATCTTTTTTTTTTTTTTTTTAGACACAAGGAGTTGATAGTATTCTCTTCATTCTGCCAATGAGAAAACTGAAGCGTTGCAAAACTCACAGCTTATTATATTAATAATAGAAATACAGGTTCACGAATAAATACAAAATACTAGGAAATACTGTAAATAATGTTCGACGCACAAAGCGTTTTGGGAGCATTTGAGAAAGAATGACTCATCCTGCCGAAGGGCCTTAGTGAAGCCGTCCCAGAGATAAGCTTTTTCTTGGAGGATGAAAAAGGATGCCCAGGCCATATGTATAGACTGAAGGTAGATGAAAAAAAACAGTATGTGGGGAATGTCACATTGTCCCTATTCTGAAACACAGGAGATGTTCAATGGTGAAAGGTCAGCTATGGGTACGCATCACAGGGCTGTAATAAGAGAGATGAAACAACCATGTATCTAACAAATCATAGTGAATCATTAAATGGATCATAGAATATCTGTGCACATATTCTGTGGCCAAGGAAACAGCCAGTAAAAGTCCAGTTTGCTGGGAATATTTAATGATACAGGAAAATATTTGTAATTTGTAATGTTTTAAAATGTGGAAAAAATACATTCATTTATCTATTACATTGTTTTCACATTTGTGAGGTACTTTTCGGAAGAGAAACGGGGATCAATGAGATAAAACCTTGAAATTTATCAACAATGCAATAGCATATTGTCTTGGTAGCAGCTCAATTGATTATCTATGGGGTGAGAAAAGGAGAATGTGGACTCTAAATTCTATGACATTAAAAAAAATAATAATAAATAAAAAATAAATTCTATGACATTAAGAAGTTTAATAACAGTGAATTATGAATTTAAAAAAGGAAGTTACTGTTAATCTTATTAGATGTGTTAATGGCATTGTTTATGTGAAGAATGTGCTTTTTATTTTTCCAAATGTATAATGAAGTATTTACATGTGAAATGACACGTTCTCTTTGGATTGACTTTTAAATACTCCAGAAGAAAATAATGGCGGGGGGAATAGAGGTGAACTAAGGATGACAACTTTTTGTCTATTTGGAAATGTTCATCATAAAAGATGTAAAAGAAAGCACCCGGCACATAGTATTGGATACATAAACATTTTAAGAAGTGGTTTTCTTAGAAGAAAAAAAGAGAGTGCCGTGGAGAAAAGGAGAGGCACCAGTGTGTGGGTATCAGACATGGGACGGAGAGGCGGGAGAGGAAACTGTCCCAGGAGCCAAGAGAGAATGATTTTAAGGAGCACAGAGCTGCTGTGACCCCATTTTAACAACATGACCGCTGCTGAGAACAGCTCCACTTTTGGAGTTGTCTGCTTTGAAATATCCCTCGGCTGTGGCAAAACCTGGTTCTTTAAAGGCAAACTGAATTTCTGACAACAGGAAAAGGGTCCTTGGAACCAAATCTAGTGAATCTAGCAGTCAGCTCATGCCCATTCTGCGACCTTAAAATAACGGGACTGGCTTTTGTATGTGGCCTTCAAAGGAAGTTGGAAGACATTTCCAAATGTGTCAGCCCTGACAGTTTTTCAGAGTAAGCTTTATAAGATAAAACCTTTAATAACATTATACATTAAGATTAATAAATTCAGGGCCTTTTTTTTTTTTTTCATATTCCATCTAGTTTGGTTACATGTTAAATCTTGCCAGGGCTGATGGCTCACACTTTGGGAGACTGAGGCAGGTGGATCACTTGAGGTCAGGAGTTCAAGTTCACCTGTCTCAGTCCCAGCTACTGGGGAAGCCGAGGCAGGGTAATCACTTGAACCCAGGAGGCGGAGGTTGCAGTGAGCTGAGATAGCACCACTGCACTCCTGCGTGGGTGAAAGAGTGAGACTTTGTCTCAAAAAAAACAAAACAAAACAAAAAGTTAAATCTTTAGTGTCTTGGAGCTGCAGTCTATTTTCTAGAATCCAAATATGAGCAGAGCAGTAATAAACAGCATGGCAGACCGCAGGGGAAAGAGGATAGTTTCTGGAGCCAGCCTGGCCAGGTTACGATCCTGCTTCCCTCATGACTTCTGCGGTCCAAATCGAGTCAAACCACTTCATGTCTTCAGGGCTCCATGTTTTCAGGGCTGTTTTGAGGATTGGAGGTGATAGGGTGCTGTGCCTGGTACCCAGAACATGGCAGGAACTCACAGCTTACCCTGGTGGAGATGTCGTAACGATACAACTTTATCTCCTGTTTCAGCAGACATGCCTTCCCTTTTGGGACCCCAAATGAGATAAGAAAATAACTGGTGGATATTTATCATCACAAGGAGAGTACATTACTCAGCCCGACCTCACCAAAGGGAGGGGGTTCTCTTAGTCAGTGCTGAACAAGTATTTTAAGAGTGGGTGTTATTTTGTGCCTGAGATGGAGATTGGCAAGCTGAAGAAATTGGGATTTGGCCAAGAACCCGTGCTTGTTGTTCGGCAGAGAGGTGATAGGGAACTATGATCCTGCCAGTTTGGAGGGACTTAACATGAAATGTTACACAACTGTTCCAAACTAGATGATGAAGGCTGCTGGTTCAGAGGGGGATACTCACCCAGGCTGTCGCTGGCCTGTCTCTTCCACCAAGCAAGACTTTTTTTTTTTTCTTTCTTTCTTTCTTTTTTTTTCTTTTTCTGAGACGGAGTTTCGCTCTTGTTACCCAGGCTGGAGTGCAGTGGCGCGATCTCGGCTCACTGCAACCTCCGCCTCCTGGGTTCAGGCAATTCTCCTGCCTCAGCCTCCTGAGTAGCCGAGATTACAGGCACGCGCCACCATGCCCAGCTAATGTTTTGTATTTTTAGTAGAGACGGGGTTTCACCATGTTGACCAGGATGGTCTCGATCTCTCGACCTCGTGATCCACCCGCCTCGGCCTCCCAAAGTGCTGGGATTACAGGTTTGAGCCACCGCGCCAGGCCCAAGCAAGACTTTTTAAATCCTTCTCTAACACAACAGCAACACGAAATTTACTGTCTGCGGGCATTATGCTAAGGCACTTTGCATACACTAAATTCTTAGGCACTGGTAACAACCAGTAAGGTAGATACTCTGATTCATCTACACTTTATGGGTTAAAGTGACTTAAACCTAAAGAGGTTAAGTTAATCTGCCCAAGCCACAGAGCTGGTAACTGGCAGAGTAGGAATTTCAACTGGCTTCGGAGCCCACCCAGTCTTTGCAAGCCTACTTTCTTTTTTTTTTTTTTTTTTTTTTGAGAGGGAGTTTCGCTCTTGTTACCCAGGCTGGAGTGCAATGGCGCGATCTCGGCTCACCGCAACCTCCGCCTCCTGGGCTCAGGCAATTCTCCTGCCTCAGCCTCCTGAGTAGCCGGGATTACAGGCACGTGCCACCATGCCCAGCTAATTTTTTGTATTTTTAGTAGAGATGGGGTTTCACCACGTTGACCAGGATGGTCTCGATCTCTCGACCTCGTGATCCACCCGCCTCGGCCTCCCAAAGTGCTGGGATTATAGCCTTGAGCCACCGCGCCCGGCCTGCAAGCCTACTTTCTAATGCCTGAATTTCTTCTCATTAGGAAGAATGCTATGTGTAGAGTTGAGAGAGACATCTCAGCAATTATGGTACAGTATTGAATCTATCAGTGAAATTGAGGCAGCCAGTATCCTTTCACCAAAGACCTGCGTCACAAAGCGGTGAGAAGAGAAAAAAAACAGATCACCAGGGAGAAGGGAAAAAAACCCTAGGTTTGGTCAGAACTGTGATTAAGGCACAGTGAATTAAATTCAAGCTGCTTCACTACTGTTCATTATTCAGCTCATTCTAGGCAGTAGGGTGGGAGTTGTTCAAAAGCAGGAGCTTAAAACAGCTTTTAGATTCTGCTTCAGGCAAAAATCATCAATAATTATCAAAAAGCATCAGGGAAAATCCAAAGAACAGGGCGCTCACTTGCCTCTTGTAGGCGATCACGTTGGCAAGTGACCACCCTGCTGCGCTTTCCTTAATGCTTTTTGCTGGTAATGTGGCTGTGGCTAGATCCTATGAGTTTGGGTTAAATCCTTTCAAACTGATGAAAGGTTTCTTCTCATGTCTTCCTCTAAGAAGGACCATCTATACCTTTTCCAAAGTCCCACTCATCTTTACAAAGGAGTGCTCTCCCCAGGCTCTCTCATGAGGTGAGGTTGGCTTACCCAGAGACCACTTTCCAGCTTTGTGGTATAGATCTGAACCTCAGACTCTCGGAGATCTGTGGGACTGGTGGGTAGACTGAGCTTGGGGGTTCTACCCACTGTGTGTGGCTCCATGTAGCCCTTTGTTAGAAAGCACCCAGAGCAGCCAAGAGTGCGCGTTGACTAACGAGGTTCACTGCTGCTGGGAACTAGAAGTAAATAAATGGATGTCAGAAGCTTGCAATTAAGGGAGGGAACAAAGAATCATTACTCTCCCTTAAGCATGTTGCTTTGGATGTTTTAGCAATGATTATGAAGCGTTTACAGACAGACTAAACTAAGCTCTTTGTGTTCCTTGCAAGGTAGAGAGCTTGCCAAGTCAATTTCAGCATGCAAAACCCAGACAATTATTCTTTTGGCATTTAGGAGCCGCCACTGTTTTTGCTAGGGGTGGGGGGCTGGCAGCCCGTTGACACAGGAAGCCTTCATAAGGAAAGAGAAGTCAACTTTAACCCCAATTTAAAAAAAAAAAAAAGCCGGGCGCGGTGGCTCAAGCCTGTCATCCCAGCACTTTGGGAGGCCGAGGCGGGCGGATCACAAGGTCAAGAGATCGAGACCATCCTGGTCAACACGGTGAAACCCCGTCTCTAATAAAAATACAAAAAATCAGCTGGGCATGGTGGTGCGTGCCTGTAATCCCAGCTACTCAGGAGGCTGAGGCAGGAGAATTGCCTGAACCCAGGAGGCGGAGGTTGCGGTGAGCCGAGATCGCGCCATTGCACTCCAGCCTGGGTAACAAGAGCGAAACTCCGTCTCAAAAAAAAAAAAAAAAACACAGAAACCCTGTCAGGGCTCTCACCTTCCCACCTCTTATGCTAAACCTCTTGTCACAGAGCCAATGGGAGA
Source organism: Saimiri boliviensis (assembly GCF_048565385.1). NCBI lineage: Eukaryota > Metazoa > Chordata > Mammalia > Primates > Cebidae > Saimiri > Saimiri boliviensis. The sequence continues at coordinate 1,782,776 of NC_133456.1, forward strand.
AGGCTTTGGGCTCAGAAGTGCCACACACGCTTTGGTACCCACAGCGTGCAACTCATTCATAGCTGTTTTCATATCCTCTTCCTAACAGCTCTTTTGTGAGTGTGTCCATGCAGACGGTTGGCAGATGCATTTCTAGTAATAATCAACGACAATGTAAAGTTCTTGAGATTATGGTCTTGGTTCATCATATAATATATGCTTTTTGATAGTCGTTCTCAACCTGTAAGCCCAGAACTCCCGGGAGCTTTCAGAGTTGCCAAAGGGGCCCTGGAATCCACATGGCAAAATCGCAGTGAGAAAATGAGTATGTCTATTATGTCTTCAGAAGAGCCCTGGATGCTATTGTGATTGATAGCTTATAAGCTGATTAAAAGTTTTCTGAATTTGTTATCGGCTTTTATGGCTGTGTCTGCTCTCAGTCAATGAATGGAAAAAGCTACAATGATCAATGGAGAATTTGGAGACTTTTTGTTACAGAAAAGGAGTTTTCATCCTAGAAAGGGTGTGTAAGCAGTGTCCAAAGGTCTTTTCTGTGTGGCCACCCAACGCAAGACTGCTTTTTTATTAATGAACCTTTTGGTGGTGTTTTTGGACCCAAATGATTTCATGTCTGTATCAGAACTGCCCTGTTGATATAGCTGCTGCTAAAGAATGGGCTGAAGGCATTTGGTCTTACAGACTGTTGAACTGAAAAAATAGACACCACATATATTTATAAGTGTGTTTTTTTAAATTGCATTTTAGGTTTTGGGGTACATGTGAAGAACATGCAAGATTGTTGCATAGGTACACACGTGGCAGTGTGATTATAAGTGTTTTTAAAGACTTTATGCATCTAACCCACTCTCTTCAGTACAAGTTACCATGCACATCATAATTACTTGCAGGTATTTGAGAGATGATTGTAGTTTACTGTGGTGGTGACTACATCCTGAGGCCTAAACCCAGAGTATTCTTAATTTTAGCCTCTAACACAGGCTGCTTCTTCCAGTATATTGGCCACAGTATTTAAAGCAGAGATTTGCAGGCTCTATAATACAAAGTACCAAATTGCCAATAGGCACTTTCTCCATCAGGGATACAATCATTCGTTGCACAGGTACTAACAGGCGGGCAGATCATGTGAGGTCAGGAGTTCAAGACCAGCCTGGCCAACATGGCGAAACCCCCATCTCTACTAAAAAAAAAATACAAAAATTAGCTGGGCGTGGTGGCAGGCGCCTATAAGCCCAGATACTCGGGAGGCTGAGGCAGGGAGAATCACTTGAACCTGGGAAGCAGGGGGTGCAATGAGCTGAGATCGGGCCACTGCCACCCCAGCCTGGGTGACAGAGCAAGACTCCATCTCGAAAAAAAAAAAAAAAGTAATAATATATTCAGCATTGAAAATGGGGAAACAAGCACAAAGAAGTTTTTAAATTTACCTTTAATTCAACCATTACAGCCTTGACATTTTGTATAGTTTCCCCTAGACTTTGTGTCTAATATACTATGCATATTGTTTAGGGAACGTTAGATATTGTCATAAATCTTCCATACCATGATATTTGATAGATGATAGTATTTCATTGTATGGAGGTACCATTATTAATGTCCTCATTCTCCTGGTATCGGATATTTGGTTAACAGCTCTCCAGTTCTTCCTGCCCCACCCCTTCACCGTAGTGGCCTTTACCCTATGGTTCCAGAAGGGATCCAGGGCCAGCCCACAGGGAACCTTGAGCTTATCTGGACTTGCCAAAACTGGCAGGAGTCCATGACAACCGTCCTTGGCTCAGAAAAATAACTGTTTGTTGTTTTAAAGTCATGATTACAGTGTCTACAGGATGTAATCACAACTTGTAATTATTATTCTGCCTCCCCTCTAAATTCTTTTCTCTTACCAAATAAAAATATGAAATTGTTCTGAATAGTTTTAATAAGGTAGAAAGAAAAACAGAAGGCATGGATACTGCTGGGGTAGACCACTATACTACCTTTTTAGGCCCTGAAAGTTGAGAATTTGGAGATGAAATAAGAACTTAGAATGTTTATCCAAACAATTCATCTTTAACAGTAGAAGGACATTTATTTGCACATTTTTTCCTTCATGGAGGAAGCTGTTATTTTATATATATACATATATATTTTTTTGAGACGGAGTTTCGCTCTTGTTACCCAGGCTGGAGTGCAATGGCGCGATCTCGGCTCACCGCAACCTCCGCCTCCTGGGTTCAGGCAATTCTCCTGCCTCAGCCTCCTGAGGAGCTGGGATTACAGGCACACGCCACCATGCCCAGCTAATGTTTTGTATTTTTAGTAGAGACGGGGTTTCACCACGTTGACCAGGATGGTCTTGATCTCTTGACCTTGTGATCCACCCACCTCAGCCTCCCAAAGTGCTGGGATTACAGGCGTGAGCCACCATGCCTGGCCTAGCTGTTATTATATTTACAGCTTACCTCACCGTATAAATTTGAATCAAAAATATGAGAATCAAACCTGGAGAGTATATTCCAAACAAAATTAAAAGCAGAGCTGTGTAGACCATGGTGGTGGTAAGATAAGAAATATTTTTTATTCTAAAGCTATAACATTCTGTTTCTGATTTCTAGAATGAGTGTGTCATCATTTTAAAGCTGTCTTGTTGCCAAAAAATAAGTAGTTAACAGTAGTGCATTAGAAACATGGTTACAAAACAGTGTACCAAAAAGTAAGACATTGCATAGTATAGGACAGGGAGAGAAGACCCAGAGTTTGTTTAGAAAAGAGAGTCTTGGGCCAGGCGTGGTATCTCACACCTGATCACTTGACCCCAGGAGTTTGAGACCAGCCTTAGCAACTTAGTGAGACCATCTCTCCCCCAAAAAAGAAAACAAAAATTAGCTGGGCAGGGTGGTGCATGCCTATAGTCCTGTCTATTCAGGAGGCTGAGGCAGAAAGATCAGGATAACTTGAGGCCGAGAGCTGGAGGCTACGGCGAGCCAGGATTGCAACACTGCGCTTCAGCCTGGGCAACAGAAAGAGACGCTGTGAGAAATAAAGCAAACAGAGAAACAGACAGAGACTGGACACCTTCATTGTAGGCTGCACGCTCTAACCAGCACACCTCCATACTATGAGGGGTCTTTTTGCCTAACTGTATGGTCTTAAAAATGTGGCCAATTCTTTCAAGATATCTCCAGAATTCTTTAGCCATTTTATTTCCTAGCACACTGCTGTTAGCTGAATGCCAACTGACATAAATTTTGGTAAGTAAATTCAAAAAAAAGTTAGAAGGGAGATTTCTTTCTTTCTTTTTTTTTTTTTTTGAGACGGAGTTTCGCTCTTGTTACCCAGGCTGGAGTGCAATGGTGCGATCTCGGCTCACCGCAACCTCCGCCTCCTGGGTTCAGGCAATTCTCCTGCCTCAGCCTCCCGAGGAGCTGGGATTACAGGCACGTGCCACCATGCCCAGCTAATTTTTTGTATTTTTAGTAGAGACAGGGTTTCACCATGTTGACCAGGATGGTCTCGATCTCTTGACCTTGTGATCCACCCGCCTCGGCCTCACAAAATGCTGGGATTACAGGCTTGAGCCACCGCGCCCGGCCTCTTTTTTTTTTTTTTTTTTTTGAAGACAGAGTCCTGCTCTTGTTGCCCAGGCTGGAGGTGCAATGGGGCAATCCTGGCTCCCTGCAACCTCTGCCTCCCAGGTTGAAGTGATTCTCCTGCCTCAGTCTCCCAAGTAGCTGGTATTACAGGTGCCCGCCACCATGTTCAGCTAATTTTGGTATTCTTAGTAGAGATGGGTTTTCGCCATGTTGGCCAGGTTGGTCTTGAACTCCTGACCTTGCGATCTGCCTGCCTCGGCCTCCCAAAGTGCTGAGATTACAGGCGTGAGACACCACGCCCAGCCGGAAGATTTCATAAATGTGAAAGCCGGATAAAGTTCCCAAAAACCTGTGAGCAAGTGGCCAGAGTGATTTATTGTTAAGACTGTAACTAAAGAAAAACCTTCTGATCTCGGAAGCAAAGCAGGGTCAGGCCTGGTTAGTACTTGGATGGGAGACTGCCCGGGAATACCAGGCGCTGTAAGCTTTTAAAAAATATAAATAATTAAATAAAAATAAATTTAAAAAAATAAAATAAAAATAAAAATAAATTTAAAAAAAATTTAAAAAATAAAAAAAAGAAAGAAGAAAAACTTGCCTCGTTGTAACCCCCTGGTTTAAAAATGCTGAGGCTGCAAAAAAAACTTTAGGCTGGCTTCTGCAAATTTTATTTTGACCTATTTGTATGAGTCAGTCTGTTTTTAACGTTCCGTTTAAATAAAACCCTTCATAGTTGGCCACTGGCTTCCGGCTTAAATATTTAAATATACTTAGGATTTTTGTTCTTGAGCTCTATCTACAAAGTCCCTTGTATGGCATGGCTCAATCCTTTACTTGGGGAACTCAGGAATATGTAACTGTCTGTGCTTCCACATACAGTCCCACCTCCAACAGGCAACTTCACTTTCACTTCCTTTTATCAGCTGAAAGAAGGAAAAACGACTCTATAGCAACCTTGGACTCCTGAGCACACAAACATGGCTGTATTTCAGAGTCCTTAATATTTTCCTAAGAGAGAGAAGCGCATGCTGCTTATGTTATAATTTCCTAATCAAAAAGGTCCAGCCACACTTAAAAGTGATTAGACTTGCCCAGTAAAACATTTGTAGTGATTCTTTTAGCCATTATGCACCTAAAGTAGAATTTTTTGCTTTTTGGTCTTCTACATTCTGAGAATCAAAGTGAGACTTCTATGTAGAAATCATTCTTTCCTTTAATTTGTTCATCTTTTCCTTAAAGTCAGTCACGATTATTATCAAGGACCAGTCAGCTATATGTGTATCAGAGAGGTCTCAGGCTGAGTTGTTCTGTTGCTGCTTTATCAATATTCTTGGATATCATTAATTATTATTATTTATTATTATTTTTTGAGACGGAGTTTCGCTCTTGTTATCCAGGCTGGAGTGCAATGGCGCGATCTCGGCTCACCGCAACCTCCGCCTCCTGGGTTCAGGCAATTCTCCTGCCTCAGCCTCCCGAGTAGCTGGGATTACAGGCACGCGCCACCATGCCCAGCTAATTTTTTGTATTTTTAGTAGAGACGGGTTTTGCCATGTTAACCAGGGTGGTCTCGATCTCTCGACCTTGTGATCCACCCGCCTCGGCCTCCCAAAGTGCTGGGATTACAGGCTTGAGCCACCGCGCCCGGCAGATATCATTAATTATCCAGAATAACCTTTACTTTCATAATCAGACGTATGTCTCTACCTTTGATTTTATATATATTTTTTGCTACCTGCTAAGGAGGGTTGGGGATAAGGTCATTTTAAGGTGTCACGTAGGCACTTGGAACCATTAGGTTGGAGAACAATAGTAGGTAAAGTTTGCAAAGCACAAAGAGCCGCCTACTATAACTGTAGATAAGACGATTTTCTCATTTACTTCCTTATGTATGTCTGCTCTTGCTGCTTGTCCTGCTTTCTCTGAGTCCACGCTATGCATTAGAAACAGACTGTATTACTGGAAAAGGCAGACAGGTATCCCAGAGCTCCTACTGAATGTCAGAAACTTTTACATCCTTTGATCCTAACAATTCTGTGACAGACACCTCATGATTCTCCTTTTTGTAGGTAGGGAAATCCGAACTTGGAGAAGTTAAGTAAGTTGCCCGGGCCACAAAGTTAGTAAGTGTCGGGGCCACGATTCGCGTGTCCTGTTCTGAGATTTTTCCACTTCTCTGTGTTACCTTCCATTTTCGCTGCTCTCCCCGTGACTCTCCCTCCTTTTCAGCTACGAAATATCATTGATCAAACGGTATAATTGAAGTTTGAAAATGTGCTATTGCCAGCAGGAAGCGGCCGGTGGCTCGATGAATATTCGCTCCACTGGCCGTTTGCAGTATTCACCCCGCACACAGAAAGAGGAGTGGAGGCAGCCCGCGCGTCTTTACGTGTCTCGCGTGTTCGGGAAAACTTGCGTGTTACATTCTTTGTCACGTTTTCCTTTTTGCTTTGTGCTCATTGAATGTGGTGCTGTAGACTTAGGTACATCTTCAAAACAGAGCTCTGTATTTGGCCCAGGATTAAAAGGAGAAGAGAGGAGAGGGGAGAGGAGAGAGCAGGGGAGAGGGGAGAGGAGGGGGAGGGGAAGAGAGGGGAGAGGAGGGGGAGGGAAGGGGACAGCAGAGGACAGGAGGGGAGGGGAGGGGAGAGGAGGGGGAGGGAAGGGGACAGCAGAGGACAGGAGGGGAGGGGAGGGGAGAGGAGGGGAGGGGAGAGAAGGGGGAGGGAAGGGGACAGCAGAGGACAGGAGGGGAGGGGAGGGGAGAGGAGGGGAGGGGAAGGGAGAGGAAGGGAGGGGAGGGGAGGGGAGAGAGCAGGGGAGAGGGGAGAGGAGGGGGAGGGGAAGAGGGGAGAGAAGGGGGAGGGAAGGGGACAGCAGAGGACAGGAGGGGAGGGGAGGGGAGAGGAGGGGGAGGGAAGGGGACAGCAGAGGACAGGAGGGGAGGGGAGGGGAGAGGAGGGGGAGGGAAGGGGACAGCAGAGAACAGGAGGGGAGGGGAGGGGAGAGGAAGGGAGGGGAGGGGAGAGAAGGGGGAGGGAAGGGGACAGCAGAGGACAGGAGGGGAGGGGAGGGGAGGGGAGGGGAGGGGAGAGAAGGGGGAGGGAAGGGGACAGCAGAGGACAGGAGGGGAGGGGAGGGGAGAGGAGGGGAGGGGAGGGGAGGGGAGAGAAGGGGGAGGGAAGGGGACAGCAGAGGACAGGAGGGGAGACGAGGGGAGGGGAGGGGAGGGGAGGGGAGGGGAGAGAATGGGGAGGGAAGGGGACAGCAGAGGACAGGAGGGGAGACGAGGGGAGGGGAGAGGAGGGGAGGGGAGGGGAGGGGAGGGGAGTGGAGGGGAGAGAAGGGGGAGGGAAGGGGACAGCAGAGGACAGGAGGGGAGGGGAGGGGAGGGGAGAGGAGGGGAGGGGAGAGAAAGGATGACGGAGACAGCAGTAGCCGGAGAGAGGGGACGGCTGTCGCCCAGGGATTACTGGGCTTGACTCTGCCCTTGGAATAACTCAAAACGTGTTAAGGGGGATCCAAGCCCTGCTTGGCTTGGCCCACAGTCTCCCCTCATGTCCCTCCCTCTGTCACTCTTTCTGCTCCTCCTGTGCTGGCCTTGAGTCCGTCACTCCCACCTGCCTCCCAGGCCTTTGCCTGTGCTGTGCTCACTGCTTGAGCCTCTTCCCTCAGCTGTCAACCAGCTAACGCCCGCTTAGCCCTCAGCTTCAGTGATACTCCCCGGAGAAGTCCTCCCTGACGTCGCAACCGCGTCATACCCGCTAGTGGCACCGTGGCCTCCTTCTTCTACCAGTGGTTATTGTAGCTATTTTACTACATCTATATTATTATCTAAAGAATTTCAACCTCCCCCACTGAGCCCTTAGTCCTGTGGGCACAGGATGTGGTCTGTTTGCTCACTGGTACCTCGTGCATAGTACATACTCTGTCGAATGAATGAATGAGGCTGTCTTGAAAGTCATCAATGGCCAGATTTTGTTTTAGTGTAATCATCCTAGTAAAAATCACGTGGACTTGGCCAAATAGAGCTCACGTATTTACCACTCTGAGATAGTCGACTAAGAAGGATGAGAAATAGTGATGAAGGAAGTGTCTGTGTGCCGCCGTTGCCGCCTGACCACCCCCCTCCAGCGCATAGACACAGTCTCCACTACGTTGGGCTTGACCACCTTACACCTCTTCCCTAATGACATCGGTGACTAACTGGCCCAATAAGCACCCTTAGATCATGGGTCAGGAAACTTTTTCAATAAAGAGCCAAACAGTAAAGATTTTAGGTTTCGCAGTTTTTGCCACAACTACTCAAGCTTTGTCTTTCTAGAAAGCAGTTATGGCATGATACACATGTGAATGGCTGTGGCTGTGTTCCAATAAAGCTTTATTTACCAAACAACCGTATTTTGCTGGCCCTTGCCTTAGATGAGGTTTTGAAGTAATGGTGACAGAATCTAAGAGTAAGTCGATCTGAAAGAACACTTCCCCCCACGCCCGTAGTTGAAATTTACTGACAAAATTACTATTTATTCCAGTGGAATATATGTCACCGCACATATGACCTAGGGCCGACTCGGAAGCTGTTAAAGAGAATATAGAGATTTGGCACAGGCATCACCAGAGGTTGTAAGAGTCAGATAGACCACATCTCCTAGAGATGTGATTTTTTAAATTTTATTTTATTGATTTAATAAGGGGAATAAGGGTCCTTTTTTTTTTTTTTTTTTTTTTTTTTTTTGAGACGGAGTTTTGCTCTTGTTACCCAGGCTGGAGTGCAATGACGCGATCTCGGCTCACCGCAACCTCCACCTCCTGGGTTCAGGCAATTCTCCTGCCTCAGCCTCCCAAGTAGCTGGGATTACAGGCATGTGCCACCATGCCCAGCTAATTTTTTTGTATTTTTAGTAGAGACGGGGTTTCACCATGTTGACCAGGATGGTCTCGATCTCTTGACCTCGTGATCCACCCGCCTCGGCCTCCCAAAGTGCTGGGATTACAGGCTTGAGCCACCGCGCCCGGCCTTAAGGGTCCATTTCTATCTGAGATCTGATACAGTCTCTGATCACAAAATGTGTGTCCTGAATCAAATGAGGGCCGTTTCAATGGGGTTATTTTGGCTTAAGCTAGACATCTAAAGTATTTTCATAAAGAGCAAATGATACTATTTCACTGTACAGTTCAAACATTTTCCTTAGCTGTTCTTCTGCAGTCATTTTGTCTGTTCAAGATGAGGAAACAAAATAATTTTCTGGTTGATCCTACCCCAGCCCAGAAAATTCCAATTCTGAGAACCAGTGTAAAGAATTCAGGATCTGTGTGGAGTTCATTCATGGTTGGCTTAGTCATTGTGGAACAGAAGCCACAAGGATCATTGATATTTTCAGTTATTAAACTTCTGGTGCTAGAAAACACTGTGCTTTGTTTCTTGCAGGCGTGGATATATGGCTTTTAAAGACATGCACACAGAAAGAGAGCTGTTCAAAGAGCATGAATTTCCTCTTTCTACCTTATATTTTAAAATAATATCTATAGTTTAGCAGTTTTGAGTAAAGAAGGGAAAAAATAGAAACACTTAGTTAGTATTAAATTGCTCATGAATGTTCCTGAGAAGAAACACAAAAACATTCGTCTTACAGATTTTAATTGAATTAATTTAGGATAATTTCAATCTTTATGTGTTGGATTGTTTTTCTGCATAATGGAAAAGAGAATTCTATAGAAGTATACCCCAAAATGGGCAATGGATTGTGGATAGTTTTGGAAATAACCCAGAATCGCCTCTCATTGATTTGGTTTTTGTCACTGAACTGAGTGGTAGTCTGTGAAGGTAAATTTCCTTTTTTTAAAATTTTTTTTGAGACGGAGTTTCGCTCTTGTTACCCAGGCTGGAGTGCAATGGCGTGATCTCGGCTCACCACAATTTCCGCCTCCTGGGTTCAGGCAATTCTCCTGCCTCAGCCTCCCGAGTAGCTGGGATTACAGGCACACGCCACCACGCCCAGCTAATGTTTTGTATTTCTAGTAGAGACGGGGTTTCACCATGTGGACCAGGGTGGTCTCGATCTCTTGACCTCGTGATCCACCCACCTTGGCCTCCCAAAGTGCTGGGATTACAGGCGTGAGCCACCGCGCCCAGCCGAAGGTGAATTTTCTAATGATTCTTTCTTTTCTCTATCAAGCACCAGAACGTTTTCAAAAATAATCATCTTGATAAAAACATATTTTAAAGTAATTCATACTTAGCTGCATACTTAAAAGTCAATGTTATGTGTATGAACAGCATTTGAACTATTAAATAATATCTTTCTGTATTTCATTTTCTACCTCTTCTGTATTGTAACCAATCATTTATTCATGTTGGTTAAGTTATATAACCAATCATTTCTTTGTTGCTCTCATCTGTTTCTACCTTCTACCTAATTCTAATTTTTGCTTCTAATCTACCATGGATTGAGAGATCAGATAACCAGTCAGATTTTAAGGAAGTGAAGCAGTGCAGAGGTTCTGAAGGTACAATTTCAGGTACAGATGTCTTTTTTTTTTTTTTTTTTTTTTGAGATGGAGTCTTGCTCTGTCACCCAGGCTAGAGTACAGTGGCGCAATCTCAGCTTACTGCAACCTCCACCTCCCAGGTTGAAGTGATTCTCCTGCCTTAGCCTCCCAAATAGCAGGGATTACAGGCATACACCACCATGCCCAGCTAATTTTTGTGTTTTTGGTAGAGACAGAGTTTCACCATGTTGGTCAGGCTGGTCTCCAACTCCTGACCTCAAATGATCTACCTACCTCAGCCTCCCAAAGTGCCTGCATTACAGGCGTGAGCCACTGCGCCCGGCAGTACAGATGTTGTAATGTCTTTTTGTCTGGATTGGAGTTGTATAATGATTATGTCCTAGAAAAGTGGCAGTTGGTCTGTCTCTACTTCATGACACAGTGGACCATTTTACCTTTGAATGGGATCCTTGCATTTTTTAAAAACTCAATCAAATCCGACCAATCTTTTCTAAGATGACTTTATTAGTATCCTTTGTGAGGGCTATTCCTGTTGGCTTGCTCATAGGAAGATGCTATAAATATGTTTGAAACACTGATTATTTGTCATTTCTACTGGAATATGCTTTTCATAGATGTGAAACCACAGTGACAGCCTTTTGTAGAATCTCAGTCTCTACTGACAGAGCACTTCAGACAATCGACATAGCAGTTAGCTAGCTTATTCAGCTGTGCCCTTTCATGGGGAATCCTGTCTTCCTTGATGTACAGATAGTCTGCCCATGCTGGCGGCAGAAGGTACCAAGCCATACCTCCCACACTGACCTGCTGTGGTTGACCAGTGGCCCCCTTCCCACATTGCAAGTCTCTGAAAGCTCCCCTGCAGTCTTCTTACAAGTTACATTCCTTACTGTGTTGCACCCTTAAGAGAGTTACCTTGTACATGTGACCCTCAAGGAGGAGAAAGAGGTAGCATCTCAGTTTGTAGCAGCCTTAGGCTAAGGAAGCGCTTTATGAGGGCTCATCTCACTTAACCCTTCAGTAACTGTGAGGTGCACATATTGGTCTTTTTTTTTTTTTTTTTTTTTTTTTTTTGAGACGGAGTTTCGCTCTTGTTACCCAGGCTGGAGTGCAATGGCACGATCTCGGCTCACCGCAACCTCCGCCTCCTGGGTTCAGGCAATTCTCCTGCCTCAGCCTCCTGAGTAGCTGGGATTACAGGCACGCACCACCATGCCCAGTTAATTTTTTGTATTTTTAGTAGAGACGGGGTTTCACCATGTTGACCAGGTTGGTCTCAATCTCTTGACCTCGTGATCCACCGACCTCGGCCTCCCAAAGTGCTGGGATTACAGGCTTGAGCCACCGCGCCCGGCCCCGCACATATTGGTCTTATTTCATGGATGAGGAGCTTGAAGATCAGGAAGCTGAAGTACATGCCCAGCATCACATTGCTAAGTAGTAGTAGAGCCCAGGTCATCGAATTCCACAGCCCGGGCTCTCTCTGATACCCCACGCTGCCTCCAAGAGGAGACACCATATTCATGCTAGACACACCATGGGCCAGTACCTCACATAATAATCCACCACACTGTGCGATAGGTATCATAACGGTTCCTGGCTTACACACACACAGAGGGACATTGGGTAACTTGACGATGGTCACTCATCAGTTAATGGCAAAATCAGAAAAAGAACTCAAACTCTATTTGACTCTCAGTTTCTCTAAGCCTCAATCTCCTCATTATACAATAAGAATAATTGGGCCGGGTGCGGTGGGTCACGTCTGTAATCCCAGCACTTTGGAAGGCTGAAGTGGGTGGATCACCTGTGGTCAGGAGTTCAAGACCAGCCTGGCCAACACAGTGAAACCCTGTCTCTGCTAAAAATACAAAAATTAGCCAGGCGTGGCGGCACCACCTGTAATCCCAGCTCCTCGGGAGGCTGAGGCAGGACAATAGGTTGAACCCTGGGAGGAGAAGGTTGCAGTGAGCCGAGATCACACCACTGCATTCCAGCCTGGGCCACAGAGCAAGACACTGTCTCAAAAAAACAAAGGATAATTGTCGCAACAGTCTGTTGGGACAAAATGAAATAATTCTTGTGAAGTGCTAAGCACCATGTCTGGCATAAAATAAGCCTGAAATAAATGATAGCAAAGGCAAAATCACTTTGAACAGAAAAATCCCGCCATTCTCCTCTCATCTATTTTGACTCTTACAAAGATTCCGTTATATAATGGTAAATGAAAGCGTGTCTTCTCTCAGTTAAGACAGAAAATCAGATCAAGTGCTGGGTAGTTTGTCCTTCGTCACCTAAGTGATTACAGAAGTGGTTTCAAGGCCACTTGGATTCTATGGCTGTATCATTCTAGCAACGGGGTGCTGTTTTTCCTATTAAGAAATTGCAGGTCAGAACTGCAATATCAAAGTGGCTTGTTGACACATAGGATGAAATAGAGCCCATTGGCAAAACTTAGTAAAGACTTCGATATTCAGAGTTGTAAATGACGAGGCGTATAAACAAGGAGACCTATGGAAAATTTGTTTCTCATGGAAAGATAAGATACTTATAATATTTTTAAAAGATAGAAACAAAGCCTAGATAATTGATTTTTTTTTTTTTTTTTTTTTAGCAAAGGCATTTAAGAAAATATTTGCCTTATGCTTGGCTGTGGGAGATAATAGAATAGAAGTAATTATTAAACCAGAATTTAGTGGCCCACGTTGAATCAGGAAGTTCCTCAGAACAGTTCTCAGCAATGCCTGAGGACTCTAATAAAATATGCAGCCACAGGCAGACCCTTTGTTACTTGCAGAAAAAAATATTAATCATGTTTTCCTGAAGCTCTGTCAGTCTTGCCTATCAAACCCTTTGATGATAATGAAATTACATCCTGGAGCATGGATAATTAAGATCCTTCCGTGCCAATGTATTGAATTGCTTGCGTATACATAGAGTATGGTTATATTCCTTCCAAGTTTCTGTATCCTGGAAGGAAATAAGATGGAATTTCCAGTGGCACGTTCTCCGTTTTCAGTTTACAGATAGGCTTCAGAAACTCCCCGTCCAGGAAACTACATCCCACCCCACCCTCGAATTAAACGCATCTTCTCCATTCTCCCATTTGGCCTACGTAGACTTCTAACGTAGCACTTACCACACTGTTAGGACATATTTAGTTGCCTAACTCCCGGACTTGACAGTGGAGCCCTTCCCTAGGCTCTAAGGTGCCTAGTACCTCAGAATTGTTCAGTAAGTGTTCCTTGACTGACTGACATGTGGTTTTTTGTTGTTTTTTTTTTTTGAGACGGAGTTTCGCTCTTGTTACCCAGGCTGGAGTGCAATGGTGCGATCTCGGCTCACCGCAACCTCCGCCTCCTGGGTTCAGGCAATTCTCCTGCCTCAGCCTCCTGAGTAGCTGGGATTACAGGCACACGCCACCATGCCCAGCTAATGTTTTGTATTTTTAGTAGAGACGGGGTTTCACCATGTTGACCAGGGTGGTCTCGATCTCTTGACCTCGTGATCCACCCGCCTCGGCCTCCCAAAGTGCTGGGATTACAGGCATGAGCCACCGTGCCCGGCCAATTTTTTGTATTTTTAATAGAGATGGGGTTTCACTGTCTTGGCCAGGCTGCTTTTGAACTCCTGACCTCGTGATCCACCCGCCTAAACCTCCCAAAGTCCTGGGATTACAGGTGCGAGCCACCGCGCCTGCCTGTTTGTTTTTGAGATGGAGTCTTGCTCTGTCACCTCAGCTGGAGTGCAGTGGCATGATCTTTGCTTACTGCAACCTTCGCCTCCCAGATTCAAGTGATTCTTGTGTCTCAGCCTCCCTAGTAGCTAGGATTACAGGCGCCTGCTACCACACTTGGCTAATTTTTGTATTTTTAGTAGAGAAGGGGTTTCACTATGTTTGCCAGGCTAGTCTTGAACTCCTGACCTCAGGTTATCCACCTGCCTCGCCCTTCCAAAGTGCTGGGATTACAGGCGTGAGCCACCATTCCTGGCCACCTCTGTGTAAGCTTTGGATAGTAAGCATTGCCTCTAAAATCTTGCCCATCAAATACCTCCTTCCCTTTTGTAGCTGTAGTTTCTTTCTCACTGCTGGTTCTTTTTCCATAACTTTATAACATGCCCACTGGTCTCACTGTCTAAGAAAATCTCCACCTGCCTTGCTCCCTGCTCTGCCCATTTCTCTTCCATCTTCACATTGCCTGAATTCATTGCACTCATCTCCTGGCTCCCCACCCTCGACTTAGAGTCCAGCTTCTGCCTTCACCAATGGCTTCCTAAGTTCCAAATCCAGGAACCTCTTCTTAAAGACGTCTTCCTGTTTCTGTCCAGGTCGCTAGATTTAATAATGCTATCTTTTTCCCAGGCTAGAAATCTTGATGCTATTTTCTACCTCCTCTTAACCACACTGTAAGAATAAAAATACTTGTGTTTATGTTTGCACATTTATATCCAGTATACAACAGAAAATATTGCACAAAGCAGAGGAGTGATGAAACGTTCATCAGGGTGATCTGATTTGGCAGTGAAAGAGGCAAGCTGGTGCAAAGGCATGGGAAGTTGTAAAAGCAGTGACTGAACCACATGCATTGTATCCATAGAAGCTAACTGCATGCATTAGTGCATAGCAGCTGACCACATGCATTGTATCCATAAAAGCTAACCACATGCATCCCATGCATAGCAGCTCTTCTTTAGAGTTCTGATTTCCACATATTCTAAGCACTAACAGAAAGTATTTAGTTGAAGAAAGGCCAACCCAACCAAGACTTGAAGCCAGAATGTTATTTTTTCACAAATAGTTGTGATATTTTTGAAACGCTAACACAAAATGTATGTATCTACATATATATATGTATAGAGGGAGAGACAGGAAAGATCCTCATTAGGTTTCTGTGTGGTAAAATCATCAGACATCTTTTAAGAAACAAAACAATGCTCTTAATCTCCTTTTTAATACCGTAAATAATTGGAATTTTCACCCTCTGGGGCCTCCTAGGAACTTCTGCAGAGCAGTTCAGCCCTCCGACTGGAAATTAAGCTAATCCACATTCAGTTACTTAGCTCTCCCTTTTCTTCCTTTCTTTTCTTTTCTTTTTTTTTTTTTTCCCGGTGTGTGTGTGTGTTTGGAACCTGTTTAATGAAAACACAGGTTCCATTCAGTGATATAAAATAGCACATCACAAAGTTTTTTCCCACAGAGCTTGTTTTTAGTTCTTAGGCTTGGATATTCATATGTTCTTAATAGAGGCTTAGTAATAGCTGAAATGTCATTTTTTAGATTCATCAAAACGTGTGTTGTGAACCTGTTTAATGAAAACGCAGGTTCCGTTCAGTGATACAAAGCAACACACACATCACAAAGCATTTTCCAAGATGGCCTGTGTTTAGTTATTAGGGCTGGATATTTATATGTTTCTATAAAGACTCAACGGGCTTGGAAATGTCACTTGTTTTTTTTTTTTTTTCAAATTAATTTTATTTTATAAGATCCAGGGTACATATGTGGGATGTGCGGGTTTGTTACTTAGGTAAACCGGTACCGTGGTCGTTCGCTGCAACTATCAACCCATCACCTAGATATTAAGCCCTGCATGCATTATTATTATTATTATTATTTGAAAGTAAGATGGAGGTTGAGTTGGAATTTAAGAGAACAGTAACAGAAAGGGAAAATAACCAGCTACCCAGGGTCTATTTTTAACTGCTCGGCTTGGGCAGAGCCATGAAGAGAGAGATCTAGGTAGGGCCTGTTAACGTCAGCCATGGAGAAGCTGCTGTAGCGGGCAGTGTGTGGCTGAGGCCAGCAGCAAAGTGCTTCCATAGCACCCAGGCCCACCTTTCAAGGACCTTGCAGAGAAAGGAGACATCTGAGAGCCAACAAGAGCTATAACGTGCATGTGCCACAGAAGGGTAGGAAGAGTTCCGGGGGGTCTGGTCACATGGGTCTGTGGTTAGTAGAATCAGACAACATTTCGGAATATACTTCCAGTGAAGCTTGGTTGGAATGTTGGTACTCTTGCCAGAGAAGAAGAGAGCTGGGGGCAGAGCAGGCAGTGTGAGGCACAGAGGCATGAGCCAGCAGGGCTTGTTCAGGGAACTGCAGTGCAGAACATGTGGCCGGGGCCTGAGGTTGTGGAATGGCTCATGCTGTACTGGAGGAGGCAGAGAATGGACCGGAGGAGACATCAAAATGAACTGGAGATAGCTGTATGCATTTAGCATCTTAAAAGAATTTTGGCTTTGCCGGGCGCGGTGGCTCAAGCCTGTAATCCCGGCACTTTGGGAGGCCGAGGCGGGTGGATCACGAGGTCAAGAGATCGAGACCATCCTGGTCAACATGGTGAAACCCCGTCTCTACTAAAAATACAAAAAAGTAGCTGGGCATGGTGGTGCGTGCCTGTAATCCCAGCTACTCGGGAGGCTGAGGCAGGAGAATTGCCTGAACCCAGGAGGCGGAGGTTGTGGTGAGCCGAGATCGCGCCATTGCACTCCAGCCTGGGTAACAAGAGCGAAACTCCATCTCAAAAAAAAAAAAAAAAAGAATTTTGGCTTTATGCTTAGGCAGTGGGAAGGTATTAGTTGTTTCTGAGCAAGTTTTCTTATCTGTAAAATGGGAATAATGAGTATCACTGGATCCTTGTGTGTAAAATCATAGCAAATTGTCGTCCCTTGATAACTATGTTTTCCCTTCATTTTTTAATCCAATAAATTATTGAAATGTTATAAATGTAACAGAATTTGGAAACACATCAGAATATGACAGTAACGTTTTAAAACTTTCATTATATAAATGTTGAAGGAGTTTCCATTTTCCTTAAACTTTATTTACTTACTTATTTTATTTTTTTGAGACAGAGCCTCACTCAGTTGCCCAAATTAGAGTGTAGTGGCACGATCTCAGCTCACTGCAACCTCCACCTCCCAGGTTGCAAGCAATTCTCATGACTCAGCCTCCTGGGTAGCAGGGATTACAGAGGTGCACCACCACACCCAGCTAATTTTTGAACTTTTAACAAAGGTGGGGGGTTTCACCATATTGGCAACTCCTGGCCTCTTGTGATCTGCCTGGCTGAGCTTCCCAAAGTGCTGAGATTACAGGCATAAGCCACCGGGCCTGGCCATTTCCCCCAACTGTAAATATTTTATTTTCCGTGTAAATATTCAAAAAGAGGAATTCAGTTATTTAATTCATGTGTAGTTCTAATTCATTACATGGGTTGTATCCATTTTCTGGACTTTTCTAAACCTTATTTTTCCATGTGTATAATTTCTTTTGCAGTCTGATACATTGAATTTAGTAAGCTGTAGACCAAAATGCTACAGCCTTTTAGAGATGGAACAAAATTAGTTGTAATAAAGACATAAATAGAGCAATAGTGAGTCTCTGCTGAATTATCAAATTAGCTCCCAGAGGACATGGGCTGATTGTATAGAAAACAATTAAAGGAAAGGATTGTACTAATGTCATTTTGTTAGACTTACTCAACAGTAAGATTATGAAAAGGGTTCCTGGCTGAGCCCGCCAGCCCACTCAGCATAGTAGGACTAAAACTCAGACCACTCCCCGGAGATGCATTCAGAATAGCACTGACGGCTGACATCTGTCTCTTGCAGAAAAAAAGGTGTGGGTTAGGCCTAGCTATTCCTTTCACCTTTCTTCCTTTCCTGCTTCCCTCCTTCATTTATAAATTGTCTAAAGTGTGTATAGCATCACGCCTCTCAATCTTTTTTTTTTTTTTTTTTTTTTTTGAGATGGAGTTTCGCTCTTGTTACCCAGGCTGGAGTGCAATGGCACGATCTCGGCTCACCGCAACCTCCGCCTCCTGGGCTCAGGCAATTCTCCTGCCTCAGCCTCCTGAGTAGCTGGGATTACAGGCACGTGCCACCATGCCCAGCTAATTTTTTGTATTTTTGGTAGAGACGGGGTTTCACCATGTTGACCAGGATTGTCTCGATCTCTTGACCTTGTGATCCACCCGCCTCGGCCTCCCAAAGTGCCGGGATGACAGGCGTGAGCCACCGCGCCCGGCCCGCCTCTCAATCTTACAATGACTGGCTACATCACGACCTGGGTTAAAATCAGTCGTAGCTCACAACCTGCTAAGTACCAGAGAGAAGCAGGTGTTTTCTCCCCAAACGGATAAAGCCATGGCGGGCTCCTTGTGCTTTTCTAGTGAGAGTAGCCACCTTTACACACCTGGTTCCTCTCAGCAACACTATGAAGTAGGGTTTAGGATCCCCATTTTACAGATGAGGAAAACCAGGGCTCGGAAAAGTTAAGTGGCAGAACCTGGACGTGAGGCTGAAGGCTGTTAACTCCCAGCCCAGCCCCCTTTCCACAGCCGCTTCCCAATCAGGCAGCCCCCGTGTCTGCCCCTGTCCCCACGGGGGAACCAGCGGGGATTGTGACCACTAGGAGAAGCAGCATTTCAAAGAAGAATACGGAAGGTGACAGCCAGCGTGAAGCGAAAGGATCTCCGTCCTCACCTGCTGTAAGTCTTGCCCACATCATTGCCTAGCCCCGTCTGGTACCCCTCCCTGCCACCAGCATTTCGCCTGTTTCCTAATCCTTCCATTGACGTCTCGAGGTAGTGGAGGGGTCGGGGAGTCCGAGTCCGGGTCCTGGGATTGGGGGGAGGAATCACTTTCAGGGCTGTTGTTCTTACTTCCTTCCCTTTGGATGAAGTCGGATTTTCTGTTACTCATTCTGCGTTGTTGACTTACTGTCTGAACTGAACACTGCCGATTTATGTGCCCTTGACTCTAAACCCCTGCTTATGTATTTTTGTGTTGTTAATATTCTTAATTGGTGTTTCTAAAGTAGATGGACTCTGTGTGTTTGGCAGACCAACAAAGTGAAATGTGGAAAGAATCTATTTTTAAAAGTAACCATATAAGGTGAAAAGTCCCGTTTCGTGGGGGGGGGGGGGCGGTGGGGGGTGTGAGTGCGTGTGTGCAGATTGCAGGTTTTATCAGGAACATATTCGTTAATATTTATTGTCACAATTTAAAGTGTGCCCCTTGAGTCCCTCTGGATTATGCACAGCCCAAATGACGTAACCTTGGAAAATGCAATAAATCTAAAGTTGGAAACCACTTCTAATGGGAAGTTTCTTGAAAGCTGTAAAGTTAAATTGCCTCTTCCAGGATGAGGGAGGTGGTGTGGAGAATGCCTGAGGGGATCCAGACTTGCCTCTTGCGGGTGTTTTCCCCTGCGTTGGAACTGGGAACGCTGGGTTTGTGGGTTGGATTATTTTGTTTTGTTTTGTTTGAAATCCTCTGAGTATTTTTTTAACCCCAATACTCCATGGGGTCGCAAGCTTATATATATACATTTAAATGTAACCTTTGATCATCTCTTTTATGTAACTAGAATGACTCTTATGCTATGTATGCATACCCAGGAACCCAGAAGTAGAATTTAATTCATCAGAATCGTAACTTTGCAAAGAAACAGGCATTACCTAGTTCATTTTGCCAGCTCACATGCAAACCCATCCAGTCACACGCAGCCGAATACCGGTCAAAGTATCCCATGTTTTCCATTTTAGGACATTCTTTCTCGTATTATTTTGGGAAAGGGGAAAGGCTCCCAGAAACCTATACTGTTGGTCTGGTGCCTCCTTTTTTTTTTTTTTTTTTTTTTTTTTTTTTTTTTTAAAGACAGGGTTTCACCGTGTTGGTCAGGCTGGCCTTGAACTCCCAACCTCAGGTGATCCGCCCGCCTTGGCCTCCAAAGTGCTTGCATTACAGGCGTGAGCCACCACACCCGGCCCCCTGGTGCCTCCTTTTGAAGCTGCATAGAATATTCTTTTATAAGTGATTTAGTCTAAAACAGACTTTTGAAAGAATATTCTTCTCCTTTCAAGACACGTGTAGAGGTTGAAAGATAATGGCAGTGATCTTGCCTCGCCCCCTTTCCAGATGTCAAATATCTTTCGGTCTGCCCACCTGTTTTCTGGGTCCATGGTTCATTTGTTCATTTGTAGAGTACAAACCGTGCATATATTAGACACAGCTAGAAACGAGGGAAGCACTCAGGACAAAGTAGGCTGTGATTCCCCCCCTTTGGGAACTTCTGATCTATGAATAGCACAGTGGCAGAGGCTATTATAGGTGCCTCAAATGTAACCTTGGTGATTGGGGGTTAGGGATGTCAAGGAAATTCTTCTGGTGGACACACCATACAAGCGACGTCCTGAAGAGTACTATGAGTTACCTGAGGAGGTGAGATGAATGAGGAGAGAAGGGGATTCCAGGAAGGACTGACCTGCTGAAGGTGAGGGGATGCGTGGCAAGTTCAGAGAAGTGAGGGTGGTTCATTGTGGTTGAGGCACTAAGTGGAAGGTGAGGAGCGGGGAAAATACATGCAGAAATGCTAGAGGAGAAACCAGGGCTAACAGTGGGAGGTCGGGTCACATGTGATGGGAGAGTGGAAGATGATGGGCAGTCCTCTTCAGGAAGGATATTTATTGTTCTCTTGAGTACATAATAACTAAGGGCAACATAAAAGGTTCTGCATGAGGTCATTAGGTTTGGAAATATTTTGTGTATTATCTCTTTTGGTTAGAGAAAGAATGTATTCGGTCATTAGTGTTAGACACATACAGCTCATTCAGGAGCATGACCATTTCTCCAGCAACAATATGTTTAGAGAAAGAAGAGGAAGAGATAATATTGTTTCAACATTCTTATGACTGTGAGAAAGTTTGGTGACTTCTATGTACAGGATTATAATGAATAACAACAACAGCAACAAACACCTATAGCACTGTAAGCCTGGCCCTGTTATAGTAAGAAATATAACGTCCACATTAACTCTATGCGGTAGGCATTTTCCCCAGATACAGTGAGTTTAAATAACGTACCACAGGTTAGGTAGCTAAGTGGCAGGCTTAGGATTTGACTGCAGCCCCTAAAAGCAAACAGGGAAAGATTGAAGCCATAGATGAAGTACTCTGAGGATGCCTTAAGACATGGCTCTAGCCTGCTGCTTATGGTCACAACGACGTATTCACTGGACTGTTCATGACCGAGATGAATAAAGCAAGCCTTCCTCCATGTTTCACATGTTACCCGTAGGCGTTGCTACACGGAAGACATTGTTCCTTGATGGCTTTTAGGAGCCAGCCTGGGTTCTACTGGCAGTTGAGCTTCGTTGCAGCCTTACTTTCCCTCCCTGCCTCCTGCCGCTGTCAAACAGGGTTTATCCTGCCTACAGAGGGTAAAATAACGAGAACAGCAGTGCTCCAGAGAAAGTCTGAAATGCCCTTACTCCTAGAGAAACCTTTCCTGACCAAGCTACTTAATGCCGGCAACCGTGAAGGTGTGGTTGCCCCAGCACGATGCGTGGTTCTCCAAGAGCAGTGATTTTGCCCTAGCGTTGACTGATCCCATGTGTTGCATATAGGCAGATAAGTGCTTCTAAGGAAAATTAACATAAATAAGAGAAAGGTTGAAGTGATAATCCGTGGAGCCTGTGCTGTATAAGAAAAGAAGTAAGGCCCGGTGCGGTGGCTCACGCCTGTCATCCCAGCACTTTGGGAGGCCGAGGCGGGTGGATCACGAGGTCGAGAGATCGAGACCACCCTGGTCAACATGGTGAAACCCCGTCTCTACTAAAAATACAAAACATTAGCTGGGCATGGTGGCGCATGCCTGTAATCCCAGCTACTCGGGAGGCTGAGGCAGGAGAATTGCCTGAACCCAGGAGGCGGAGGTTGCGGTGAGCCGAGATCGCGCCATTGCACTCCAGCCTGGGTAACAAGAGCAAAACTCCGTCTCAAAAGAAAAGAAGTAAAAGTAATAGAGGGCTGATGTATAAGGATATGGCACAGAAGTAAAGGGATGAGGGTCTCTGTGAGTCGAAAAAGAAGTGAAGTAGGAGCAAGGGCTTGAAAGTATTAGGAGGACAGCAAAGAACGTTGAGTGAGCAGGATATTTACATTTCCTGTCAGAGAAGACTCTTAGCACTCCTCCTTGCCTTGGTGCTGGTGCCGGAATACGCATCCCTTTGTTAATGACTTAATTAAAATGTGTTGTGTTGGAAATGTTCAGTAGGTCAGGCTGGAGCTCCTAGGTCCAACCAAAGTGAAGCTGATTTCACATGACTTTATAATCTTCAAGCCCATGTTTGAGTATTTGAGCATAATGATTGTTGTGTGATGATTAAATAAAAAAAGAAGTCATAGACTTCTTCTGTGGTGCAGATTTACCCTTAGAGATTTATATGCTCGGTGGGAAGTACATTGAGTTATTATAAGCAGTGATAATTCTGTCTTCCAAATCCATATCAATTTGGTTAGATTTTATTTTTCCTTATCGATATTTATCTTGATTAATGATCTTACCTCTAGCTAGCTTACAGGTCCCATGAGAAGAGGGACAGTGTCTGTGTCTAGTGTCTCCCATGTCACCTCGCCCAATACAAGGCATATGGTACTTAGAGACTTGGGTTCCTTTTTTCTTTTTCTTTTCTTTTCTTTTTTTTTTTTGAGACAGAGTTTCCCCCTCATTGCCCAGGCTGGACTGCAGTGGCGCAGTCCGGGCTCACTGCAGCTTCTACCTCCCAGGTTCAAGCAATGCTCTTGCCTCAGCCTCCTGAGTAGCTGGGATTACAGGCAACCGCCTCCATGTCCGGCTAATATTTTGTATTTTTAGTAGAGACAGGGTTTTGCCATGTTGGTCAGGCTGGTCTCAAACTCCTGGCCTTAAGTGATCACCCATCTTGGCCTCCCAAAGTGCTGGGATTACAGGCATGAGCCACCACGCCCAGCCGATTTAGGGGTTTCTAAGTACCAGGTGCCTTGTGCCATAACATCACTAAGTACCATAACATCACTGACTAGGTAATGTTTAGGGTGGGACCTTAAACAGGATCAAGGCCAAACCACTTACAGTGAGGCAAAGTCCTGACAGGTGAGTGATCTGCTCAGGGCTCAGGGCTAGGTCGTGAGAAGGTGCCGGAAATTAAATCTCTCTCTGTTCTTTGCACCATATCACCCTGACGCTGAATCATGCTCTTGTAGTGATCGTCTCTGTGTGTGTCTAGGGCCAAAAGGAAATGTGTTTCCTAAGCTAGAGCTTCCCAACCTGTTTCTCAATATGGCTCACAGAGAAATTGGGGATATTTGTCTTGAACAGAATGGTAAAGCAGTGAGGCTTTGGAGAGCAGCTGAAGACAGAGGTCCCCAGACACTATCACCCAGAAACCACCAGGCGACCCAAGGGGGGTCCTACCTTCATACGCCTCCGTCTACCATGCTCCCTGTAACTGCTGGAAAACTCCTTGTTTCTTTTTTTTTTTTTTTTTTTTTGAGACGGAGTTTCGCTCTTGTTGCCCAGGCTGGAGTGCAATGGCGCGATCTCGGCTCACCGCAACCTCCGCCTCCTGGGTTCAGGCAATTCTCCTGCCTCAGCCTCCTGAGTAGCTGGGATTACAGGCACGCGCCACCATGCCCAGCTCATTTTCTGTATTTTTAGTAGAGACGGGGTTTCACCATGTTGACCAGGATGGTCTCGATCTCTTGACGTTGTGATCCACCCGCCTCGGCCTCCCAAAGTGCTGGGATTACAGGCTGGAGCCACCGCGACCATTTCTATGCATAAGGCTGTTCTCTGATCCAGCGTCCCACCAATTCTCCACTATCTCCCTGTATATAAGTCCCTAGTAAACTCCATGTCTCCTTTGCTGCCTCTGGGTCTCTTCTTTGGCCTCTTGAACCTAGTGCCTTCCCTACGGAGGTTAACAGGGGTTGAGCACAACAGTGTTTTGACAGAGAAAGTGATATTTACAGGGATATCTCTCGTAATATCTCTTAGGAAAGGTAAGTAAAATGGTCACTACTTGTAGGTGAATAATTCCTTTGATAAATTGTTTCTTAATTTGGGAGGAGTTTGGAAAGAGACCTAAGCAGGCTGCAGAAGCTGGGCTCTGGAGCTTGTAATGGCTGGAAGTTGAAATGGTCAATTCCAGGCCGATCTCCTGGGGTAAAGCAGCCTCTGCCACCGGTAGCCGTTCCTTTTTGTTTCTTTTGTAGCTCCACTGCTCAGCCTAAAGCCTGAACCCTTCCAGAAAACAGACAGACAGATTTCTGGGGGCTACATTACAGTTTTAGAGCTTAGAACTAGATATAATTCAGTCTAGCAGATTTCTGCTACTCCAGAAATGATTGTTTTTGCACAGAGCGCTGTCAGAATAGTCAGAGACTTAGGCTGAGTTCACTCATCACTAACAATTAACCTTAAAAACATTTAACAAGTAGAGCAGCTATTACTGTTACTCAGAACCCTTCACTCTGTAGCTACAGTCTGATTTAAGATGCCCCATTTACATGACATTTTCAACCTTCAAACTCTAGCAGGTTTTAAAACCAGGTGAATGCGAATAGAATCATTCTAATAAATGTAGTGTGTCAGACTTGAAAAATCATTCGGGGAGCAGGATCTCTGTGAAGTTCTGTGGGCCACGTGAAAAGACATAACTAAAGAGAATTAATTCAACAGAGCACGCTGTACTTGAATGACGTGGCGATTTACTTGAACTGAACTAACTCAAGCTGGCAGAACTCTGAGCAGCCTTGATTGTAAACCTTGGATGAAAATAGATGGAGTGTGCCTGACTGCACCTCTGTACTGTCCCACATGCTACACAGGTGGGGGTCTGGATGGCCTTTAGGTGATCGTTGCATTCTCTTTTGGATCGCGATTGAGAAGAATTGACAAGAGGGGAAAAGCAGGGTGGAGCAAAGACAGTCCGAAAAAGAAAGGATAAATTTCTCCGTCTCTTTCACACTCTAAGAAGAACTTTCTGAAAAGCTTGGGTTAGGTCTGGCAATGGATGTCAGCACAGGATTCTTGGAGTGTGTTCTTGGCTCTTAGCCCCACCTCTGACTTTAAGCAAATCAGCTGACTTCTCCGCCTGTAAAATAATAATCCCTCTAACATTAATACTTACCTCATAGGTTATCTAGAGGATAATGTTGGTAATGTCTTGTGTTTACATCATTCGTTTCACAGAGAACTCAAAGCGCTCTACATACATTGAGAGTGGAGCTTCTTGTGAGGAGTGAATAGAAGGGCTCCACTTTTTGGAAATGAACTTGGGTCGTAAGAACCTGAATTCCATGCATTACATAGTGATCCAGTGGATCAAATGAACTTTTTATTCCACTAAGAGTCCCACCCTGCCTCTTCGTTTTCTGAATTGAGGAAGTATGGTGAGTCCATACACCTAGATGGAGGATCCCACATATGCAATTAGAACGGTCTCTCATGACACACGCAGAGATTGAAGAACTATCTGGACATTTTTTCATAACATTCTTTGGGCCTTGGTGTAGCTGAAAGACACCTGGGAAATCTTAGCTCAGAACTACAAAACCACACTAAAGGATCCCAGGAATAGAAATGTAGATATGGAGTGTTTTAACTGTCTGTTTCAGCTCAGTTCAACCAATATTTCTTGAGTGCCTCTTACATACATGATTTTGAGGGATGTGGAAAATGAGAGACACAGCAAGCCCAGGAAGTTCTTCTGGGCCGGGCGCGGTGGCTCACGCCTGTCATCCCAGCACTTTGGGAGGCTGAGGTGGGTGGATCACCAGGTCAAGAGATCGAGACCATCCTGGTCCACATGGTGAAACCCCGTCTCTCCTAAAAATACAAAAAATGAGCTGGGCGTGGTGGCGCGTGCCTGTAATCCCAGCTACTCAGGAGGCTGAGGCAGGAGAATTGCCTGAACCCAGGAGGCGGAGGTTGCAGTGAGCCGAGATCGCGCCATTGTACTCCAGCCTGGGTAACAAGAGCGAAACTCCGTCTCAAAAAAAAAAAAAAAAAAGGAAGTAAAGGGGAGGCTAATTAATGGAGCTCGGTGCTGAAAGAAAAAGGGAGCCATGTGTGGAGGGCAGGATCTTGACCTGTAGCAAGAATACCGCATCCTCTAACTGAAAGAAAGTACACAGGACAGGTCCAGGCGTATCTTAGAAAGGGAGGGAAACAGTATCTGGATAATGTATGTATAATTGTCTCATTGAAGTAGAAAATGATGTCATCTGCAGAGAAGGATGTGGCCTTGTTCGGGGTCTTGACCAATATGACAGTTTGGAAATATTGCTTAGTAAAATAAGAGCAAGCTAAGCAAGAATGAGTAGGAGGCGGAGCCGAGTTGTGGCCTATTTGAGATTGAGGACTGCAGATTTATGTAGTTGCATCAGTCTGAAAGCTGACTATTCCCCTCCCGCTCCAGCTGAGTTCAGCAGCTTGATCACAGAAATATGGGAGTCTATGTTTCAATTGTTTCTAAAGATACTGGTGAAGGAGTGGTTTCAGTAATGAGCCATGCCAACCCAGCTGGGTGAAGCAGTGAAGCCAGGAAGGGGGTAAGGGGCTATGGTTTTCCAGAGATTGGAGAGCAGAGGTAGTGAGAACAAAGGCATGGGAGACCTGGAAGGATCATTGATTGGGGTCATCTTCAGATGATGGACAGGAGACAGCCCCACTAGAAGATCAGTTGCAGGGTATGACCTTGGAAATCCATGACCATGGAGTTGAAGTAGGTGAGGAATCGATAGGTTATTGCATGGGTTGTCTAGATGGATACTGAAGTCACTCAGGAGGGTGAGGACAAAGGACGTGTTAAAGATTGTTGCCAAGTGCCCTAGTCATGAATAAACGTTGTGGAGGGACCAGCATATTAGTAAGGGGACATCAATGAGAAAAGATAATTAGATAATATGAAATTCAACAAATGAGGCTGTTATATCAGAGGCATTCGGGAGTAATGGTTTAGAAGCATTACGAGAAGGAATAGTCACTCTTTTTGAGTCGCATGCTGTCGTTTAGACATCGTCTTAAAATTTGGTTGAGCCATATGAACTTGTTGATATTTGAGTATTTTAACGTATAAAAATTGTAATTTCATATGGTTCAACCTCATACAAATCATTCATTTGTGTGCACCAAATCATTCATTCTCACAACTACTTTCTGAAATGGGTTATCATTTTGTAGCCGAGAAAGTGGAGCCACAGAAATAATAACTAATTTGCCTGAAATCATCTGATAAGTTTTGGAGCTCAGCTTCAGATCCAGCAGCCTGGCTGGAGAGGCTGCAATCACTCCCTGAGTAGGGAAATGCCCACCCGACCCTCACTGTCCTTCAGGCCTGATGGTACGTGAAGTAGACCAAACTCATCTTAAGCATGTAATAAACTGAAATAAATGCTGTAAAGGAAGTGAATGTGGTTCACTTGTCAGTTCTGAAGTCTCATTCTCACATACTGTGTGCTTCCCCAGCATCTGTGTTCTCTTTCACTTTCAAACTTCTTCTACCTGATTGCAGAACACTTTCTCTACATTTTGCCTAACTGAAACTTAGCATATCTCTGCTTTCCTTTAGTTTACTAGTAAACAAGTAGGGAAATCATTCTAGACATTGCATGTACAGGGTCACAAGAGTTTACAAAGAGCAAGGAAAGCAATTCATTTGGTAACTGACGAGACATTTTGTGTATAGGATGTGAACTAGGCTGGTGAGAGAGAGTGCTGGGATAGACCTCAAAAGACTTTTTACCATTTTAAAGACCTTTAACATTATACTGTCTGCTACAGCCAGCCACTGAAAGATTTTAAGGAGCAAAACGCCATGAGGGTATCGTAGATAAATGTTGGTGCAGATGCAATTAAAGGGAAAAAGACCGGAGGTGAGATGATGGGTTAGGAAGCTGTTGCAGTCATTCGTGTGAAAGACTAGGGCTTGGCAGTGATCCTGCCTGTGTGATTGAAGAGGAGGGGCTGCATTCACAAGACAGTTGACAGCAAGGATTGGCATGTTTTGGTGTCTCTTAAGAGAATACATGATGCTGGAACCCATAAGTGAGATCACCGCACAAGGAAGGAAGTCTGTGTGAAAGAAGAGACGAGGAGTCCTTTTTTCTACATGTTGAATATGTGATGTCTGTAGAATCCAGGTAGAAATACGGGTATGGCGCTCAGGAAGGAGGTCTCCCCTGTCAGCTTCTGTCTTGTAGCCACTCCCTGATCTAAGTTGGTACCAGAGTGAAGGGACAGAGACCTGGATGAACTGCGGCTTTGAACGTGCTTTCTTCCGGGCCGCACGCTGCGGAATCCCAGGTGTGTGTATGGTATGGTCTAGGATACCCGCTGACCCTCAAACTGCTGAAAGGACTCCTCTCCCTGCAACTCCATTCCCCTGAGAGAGAACAGAATCAGTTCCTAGCAGGAATGAGTGAATGAATGATCACACTGGGACCTCTGGATATAGGTCATTCTAAAAAGCACCTATATACGCTTTGTACAGGTAGGATTATGTTAACCCAGGTGTCCCCAAACTTTTTACACAGGGGGCCAGTTCACTGTCCCTCAGCCCGTTGGAGGGCCGCCACATACTGTGCTCCTCCCACTGACCACCAGTGAAAGAGGTGCCCCTTCCTGAAGTGCGGCGGGGGCCGGATAAATGGCCTCAGGGGGCCGCAGTTTGGGGACGCCTGTGTTAACCTGCTTGCTGACCTAGATATATGTAGTCTTGATGGGAAGTGTGGGTGAGTCATAATTATCACACTGACACGGAGTGTAGTCAGCCAGTGGGTGAGATGGTCAAGTATCTGTAATATAGTTTGACTAAGCAGTAGGTGAATCAGTACCAATGATATTGAGAGGAACCTGGTTCTGACAGAAACAGGTGGTGATATTGCAGACATATAAAAAAAATATAGGCTAATATGCAAAGTGTGGGGAAAGGTATCATTCAAACCAGTGTTTTTATGGGCTTAATAAATTGGATAAGGGAATAAGAAGACAGCCAGTCATCCCTTTGGCTTAGGTTGGAATAAACTTGACCCAATAGAGTACCCCAGTTCTGTTCATTTGCCGATTTGACTTAGATGCCAGGGATTTGCATGGGGAAAACTGATGCCATGGCGGGATTGCTAGACTGTAAATTCATTCAGAAGTCTGATGATGTCATAAGCCGTGACAAGCCTCTGTCTTGCGGCAGCATCAGAAACCTTCCTGTTTGAGTGAGTGCCGCTAATCCATTTTCTTTCTCTCCGTTAGTTATTATAATAACAACAGATTGGCGACACAGCCTCATTTTCTGCCCCTAGTGCTGTCTACTGCTGGGCACAGCTGCTCCCAGTCATTCTTTCCAGAGTAAATAATGGTTCATGTTTCCATGGGCTGTTGCGAGAGCTTTCTGTGCTTATGAAATGAGCCCATGTCACCACCCTGTTGGGAAAGATTGAAGGTATGGGCAAGCCAAGGAACTGTATGAGAAAGCCAGGGCTTTACCCTCACCCTAAGATACATTTTTTGCTCTTGAAGACATTTAGATTAACTGGGTGTTAATGATGTGCACTTCCATGAGTGTGAGGCACGGAAATTCCATCAGTTGCATCTGTCTGAGGCAGGCCTTTTGCTTCAGAACTTTTTCTTTCATGTTGGATGTAAATAATGAACTCCTTTGTTGCGAGAGGGTTTGTTACAAGGAAGTAAACACTTTAGCAAAGAGCATCTTTTGATCTTCACGCCTTTGGCAATAAAAGCTGAGAGCAGAAATAGGCCAGAGAATTTGGGACGGAAACCACTAAAAGCTTCCCTTTTATCTATTCACAAAATTAGGTGTAGAACTATAAGAGTAATGGGTGGGGTGACAATTATTAAGAAAGATGAAGGGCAAAGTGAGGCCACCTGAATAATAAAAGCTGAGGTTTAGATTTTATGATCTGCTTTAAAACTCAGTGAATTCTCTGAAAAACTAGGAGTATTATATAGAAACATCATAAACAAAATAAATAAAAGTGTTTTTTTCTCTCTGTCTCTCTTACTGTGATCTCATTAGCGGGTGTTAAAAAAATTTAAAGACTCATTTGAGAATACATGTAATAAGAACACTGATTTTCTGTGTGTGTATGCAAAATTGCAAAAACTGCCATGTTTTAATGCCTTAATTCTGTGACTCCTGTCTCATTACGATGGCTAATTCAGTCTTATTCTAAATATTAAACCGCATATTCATATAAAATAGAAACCTAAAATATGCAATTATAAATACATATAAAAATTCTGTTTTCTCACTTATTTTGAAAGTTTAAGTTTTATTGCCAGGTTTTATCGGTAGAAATCTAATGTTGCTTTATTTCATGATACTTATTGACATCCTCCCTTCAGATCTTACAGAATTTATACTCACATCCTATAGCTAAGTAAATAGATTGAGGAGGAAAACCACCTGTAAGAGGAATAATAAACACACTTCAAACCTGATGACAAATAAATGGATCTGCACTCAAAAGCCTGTTTAAGCTCACTTTTTCCCCCCAGTTTGAGTAGCTTTATAATGAAGGCAGAGATTGAGATGCAAGTATCATGTTAGATGTTAAATACCTCTATTCCTAGGCCTGGTGTTTGTTGTTGGTGTGGTGGGGGAATGGTTGCTTTAAGGGTTAGGTTTTCTTGATAGACAATATGTAATTGACAAATAACTTTTGAAAGATCCTGTGTCGTTTTCTATTCTATTTTATCCCACCGTTTCCTGTAGCCCACAGTTCCGAATAGCTGGCTGAATTGCTGTGTGATAAAAGGAAAGCTGAGACTATGTACCAATTCCTTCCAAGTTTAAGAACCAGAAGGTTCTCTGAATATTTTTCAGAGGCAGACTGAGGAACTGTGTTTCCTTTTAATGGTCTTTTAATTTGAAAGTTAAACTAAATCCTTCTAATTGCTTGTAGGTATTGGACAATGTGAGTATTTCCATTGGGTAACATGAAGAGGACAATCTATCATTAAAGGACTTGTCATTTTTATCTTAGCCAAATAGGCTGCCAGTATATACAGTTCATGCTTTCAAGCACAGGTTGATTTATTACGGTTTGGACCTGCAGTTTTTAGAAGGGATCACAAACAGGATTTTTCTTTGTAAATTTAGTAAAGCTCATTTCTTACCTTACTGACTGTCACTATCAGGTCAAACAACTTAGCAGAAATAAAAGCTCCTACTTGGAAGGAAAAAAACCTGTTTTATGACATGTCGTTAAAATTCATTTACTTGTATCCAAATGCAGATAATAATTTAGTCCTCAGGAGACAAAATGAACTAATAATGAATGAAGTGAGCTTCAAGGAGATACTGAACATCTCCATATTCTCTTTCCCACCCCTTGGCACAGGCTCTTGTTTCTGCCATACCTAGGTGGATTCACTCTGAACTCTGTAAACCCGGACGGTGTTATTGGACCTTTTTAAATGTGCAAAAGTCAGAAAATAATACCATTTTCACAAGTTCACTAAGACACATTTATGACAAAAGAGCTACAGTCATTAATTACAATTAATAAATGGAGTGTCTGCTAATGTTCCTTCCAGGGACTGTACCGAGCACCTTAGATTAGCTAGATTAAGCCCTGCGAAGTTCCTTTCACCTAGCCAGCAGGCACTCACCTTTCACCCGCTTCTGTTCCTCCCCACGCCAATCTACCATATTCCTCAGGTGAAAGGAATTTCTCTTATTTGTTCACGTATTACTTCATCCTTCATGCATGCATCCATTCAACAAATACATGCTAAACTCCTTCTAGTTCCAGGAACCATTGTAAGTGCTGTGGACATAGCAGTGAACAGGAGAGACACAGTCCCAGAGGTCAAATGTTCTAGTGCAGGAGGCTGACAAGAGACAGGCAAATGAATATATAATATGATACTTCAGGCCGGGCGCGGTGGCTCACGCCTGTAATCCCAGCACTTTAGAAGGCCGAGGTGGGCAGATCACCTGAGGTCAGGTGTTCAAGACCAGCTTGACAAACATGGTGAAACCCCGTCTCTACTAAAAATACAAAAGTTAGCCAGGCGTGGTGGTGGGTGCCTGCTCAGGAAGCTGATGCAGGAGAATTGCGTGAATCTGGGAGGCAGAAGTTGCAGTGAGCCACGATCGTGCCATTGCACTCCAGCCTGGGTGACAGAGCATAACTCCATCTCAAAAAAAAAAAAAAAGAAAAAAAGATACTTCATGTGGAAATACATGCTATGACAGAAAGAAACCAGGGTAAACAACAGAAAGTAACCACAGAACTGACAGGCATAGAGGAAGAGAAGATGCTATTTTAGAGTGGTCTAGGAAAGGGACATCTCAGCAGAGTCCTGAGTATATACTCATATCAAGGTCATTCTAAAGGTGACATTCTTACTCAAATTGAGAAGTCAAATACACAGTGAGTTGTAGAAGGAAAGTTTAGAAAAATCAACATCATCCATTATTGCATATTTTCTTTGGGCTAGCAAGGAATCAGTAATGTAGGGTCTCTTTTTTTAATAGACACAGTCTCGCTCTATTGCCCAGGCTGCAGTACACTGGCACCATCTCAGCTCTCTACAACCTCTGCCTCCCAGTGCCCCAGCCTCCCGAGGAGCTGGGACTACAGGCAGGTGCCATCATGCCCAGCTAATTTTTGTATTCTTAGTGGAGATGAGGTTTCGCCATGTTTGCCAGGCTGGTCTCACACTTTTGACCTCAGGTGATCTGCCTGCCGTGGCTTCCGGAAGGGCTGGGATTATAGGCGTGAACCACCAGGCCTGGCCCCGTGTCTCTTTTAATACATATAAAGCGCTTAGAAGGCTGAACGTAGTAAGACCTTACAGTGTATGCTGCTATTAATCTGCTTGAGCAGAGTAAAAAGATACTGTGGCTGCATACTACACATTCCTGCTTATAACCAAATAATTACACAGAATTCATACGTAAAGAATGAAATTGAATAGGGATGTCTATTTTTATTGGATGTTATAGGTAAGTTATTAAACTATATCCAAAAGAAATTCATAGATATCATGAACTTAGAAACAGTAACGCCTCCGCAGGACAATTACAGCCAAACTACTAGGAGGACTCACGGTGGAAACTCACACTACTTCAGTAACTAGCAG
The DNA here is from genome assembly GCF_048565385.1 of Saimiri boliviensis. Classification (NCBI taxonomy): domain Eukaryota; kingdom Metazoa; phylum Chordata; class Mammalia; order Primates; family Cebidae; genus Saimiri; species Saimiri boliviensis. The sequence continues at coordinate 1,815,793 of NC_133456.1, forward strand.
TCTAGTGCAGTGGTTTTTCTTACACCACTTTAACAAGATCACTTTATTTTCTCGTGCTAAGCTTGCATGATTTGCAGCAACAGGTTTGTCATAATTTTTATCTTTGTTCCTCTGCATATGCATTTTTTTAACTGTCGACCTTCAAGATTTCTTCTCTAGTTTTAGTTTTCAGTAGTTTGAATAGGATATGATTTTATTATTTTATTGTGACTTACCCTACTCAGAATTCTCTGGGTTCTTGGACCTGGAGTTTGATGTCTTTGATTATTTTTTAGAAGATGTTTGACCATTATCCCTTCAAATATATTTCTTCTGTTCTTTCCTCCTGCTCAGTTATTTTCTCTGGCTTCCTGCATTGCCCCAGTCTTTCTAATGATCACCTGATACAGGTCTAAGGAGAAGCGTCTGTGAGTTTGAAGTCTCTGTGTGACTGCATCTTGCAGGAGTTCTATGATCTCATTCTAGCCTATGATCACCCTTTAGCAAATACTTAGATATATAGGGAGTACTTTTTTTTTTTTGAGATGGAGTCTTGCTCTGTCAGCAGGCTGGAGTGCAATGGTGCAATCTCGGCTCACTGCAACCTCCGCCTCCTGGATTCAAGTGATTCTCCTGCCTCAGCCTCCCCAGTAGCTGGGACCACAGGCGCGCGCCACCACGCCTGGCTAATTTTTTTGTATTTTTAGTAGAGACAGGGTTTCACCGTGTTGGGCCAGGATAGTCTCAGTCTCTTGACCGCGTGATCCGCCCGCCTCGGCCTCCCAAAGTGCTGGGATTACAGGTGTGAGCCCCCTTGCCCGGCCTAGGGAATACTTCTTAACCACTAGTTGTACCTAGGGTCTGTATGTTAGGATTTACTGCTTTTTTTTTGTCTTGGCTAGGACAGCACAAACATTGTCATGGAGGGATAAAGCACCCGTGCATGCACTGTACAGAGTTCCCTTGTAAGAGGCATAATGCTGGAGGAACAGGCAGGCAGCACAGCCTGGAAAGAAAGGTTGTAGCACAGTGGAGCTGATGCTTCATCCCGGGAGCAATGGGGAAGTCAGAAAAGACACTTAGACCAGGAAATAACATTAACAGCTTTCCACTCAGAACGATTGATCTAGTAGCTGATTGGAGGACAATTAGCAGGACAGAGAGATCTGAAGCCGAGAAACAAAGTGAGGGCATTTCTGTGGGTCAGAAAGGTATGCTGGCACCTATGGACACTAGAGATGGATACAGTAGCTGTGAGAGATGCCAAGGAAGATAGCCAATATACGTAAATTACTTGTTTTCATGGGAGTGTAAACAAGTCATTACCTCTAAAAAGAATAAAATTATTTAGTGTCTCTATGAAATAAATTTCAACAACAAAAAAATTAGTTGATTTTTTTCACCTACCCTAAAATGTTTAGTACAAACGGTACACTGTCTTAACCAAGGTTATTTAAATTCTAAATTTTATCAGAAAAATAAAAGAATGGAACCATTTGGATGGAGCAAGACATTGCTGAGATCAGGACTACTGGGTCGGTTCCTAGGCAGTCATTGACAGGTATGGATTCATAAGAGAAATCTCTTACCATTACTAGGATGCCAGTTTAAAGCACATAATATGCATATATACATCATTAACCTAAAAGAAAAAATTACAGGAAAAATAGAAACAGGCCAGAATTTCCATGTGCAAATTATTATGCCAGATGGTCCTCTTTAAGATTAATATTCTGTTTTGAAGTTCTTCATAATTCCACCTAAAGTCATTCTTTACATAAAACAAGAAATGAACATTTCAAAAGAAAACACTTTTAGAGCCCTACCTCTGGAAAGTATTATAAATAAAATTTTAGTAGTAAAGCATTTAGAATTTATAGACTAAGAATAGTATATAAAAATAAAATGGCATCTTCAGTAATTCCCTCATGGAAACAAAATAAAAAATTTCAAATCCAACCATCTCCAAAAAACCATTTAAGTTTAAAGAAAAATGAATCCAGCAATCCCACTACTGGCTACATATCCAAGGGAACAGAAATTAATATGCCAAAGAGACATCTACACTCCCAGGTTCATTGCAGCACTATTCACAATAGCCAAGATATGGAATCAACCTAAGTGTTCATCAATAGACAAATGGATAAAGAAAATGTGGTATATGTACACAGTGGACTACTATTTAGTCATTAAAAAATGAAATCTTGTCATTTGAGGCCACATGGATGAGTCTAGAGGGCATATTGTTAGGTGAAATAAGCCAGGCACAAAAGAATGAACACCACATACTCTCATTCATATGTGGAAGCGAAAAAAGTTGATCTCATAGAAGTAGGAAATAAAGGCTGGGCACCAGCCTTCCTGAACTGACTTAGGAAGAGTCTGGCCCTCCATCCCTCTGGTGTCCGTGGGGTCCATGTTTGTCACAGCATCCAAAACTTTACTATAGTTCCTTATCTGCATGTCCTGTTTCCCTGGCCACTCTTACTAGTATTCCTGGCACACAGAATGATACATAATTGGTACTTAATGCAGATTTAATGTATGTGTGAATCCCCATTTTACAAGTGGAAAATTGAGAGTTTCCCTGATTTGTTCAACATTGTGCCTTCAGCACTATTTGAAAAAAATTAGTTGTAATTGGTGTTTAAACCTGGTCTGCCCGATTCCAAATTGCATGTTGTTTTCTCATCTTTACTCAAAAGAGGAAGAAATGTGTAAAGGTGTTTATTTATACATGCACATACATAAATACTGGCGAAGTTTCGTGAGATGACAGTTGCAGAGCCAAGCATGGCCAGGCATGGTGGCTTCCACCTGTAATCCCAGCAAGGCAGGAGGATCACTTGAGGCCGGGAGTTCCCGACCAGCCTGGGTAACATAGTGAGATCCTTCCTCTATAAAAAGTTAAAACACAAAGAAAAGCCAAGCATAATCATTTTTGTATTTTATTTTTCTGATAAATATATATTCTGTTAGTTGTTTATAAATATACATAAGTAGAAGTTTACACTTTTGTGACAATTGTTAGTCTTGTTTCCGCATAAAGTTATCATTAACTTATAAAACTAAAGCAATATAAATGGTGTATATTCGATATGTGTACGTTAGTATAGGTTCTTTAATAGTATCATCTATATGCTTACATTTCTTCAGCTCTTGGTACCATATCTTTCTTTATGCCTGTCATACTTATACATTTGGCATCTACCAATTTAATCTGCGGCTATATATTTATGAGTGAAGAGCAAAAGTTCATTCAGCTAATTTTTTTTGTTTGTTTTTGAGACAGGCTCTCACTCTGTCTATGAGGCTATAGTGTGCAGTGGTGAATTCATGGCTCAAAGACACCATCAGCCTCCTGGGTCAGGCAGTCCTCCCACCTCAGCCTCCTGAGTGGCTGGGACTGCAGGCACATGCCACCACACCCAGCTAAGTTTTAAATTTTTTTTATAGGATAAGAGTTTCTCACTCTGTTGCCCAGGCTGGTCTTGCACCCCTGGGCTCAAGCATTCCACCTGCCACAGCCTCCCAAAGTGCTGGGATTACAGGTAGGAGCCATCAGCTAATTTTTTAAAGTCTTTTTGAATCACCAGAGTGCTTAATCATGGAAGTAACCAGACCACTGTTCATTTGCCCGATTCTGTTAATGCCATATGTAGCATGTCATAGAATGATCCTTCCTCATTTTTCAAAAACGTACTTATAAAATTTGTGATGACGACTGAACAGCCCAATTCTATGAAATGGTAATTTATGCAGCAATAAAAAAATAAATAATTCATATAATGTCGGCTTCCAGCTGAAGACAGCTGTGTTAAACATGTGTTTTCGTCTCTTACATCAAAGTAATACATATAGTGCTGTATGAAAACGTGTAGGGTGGACGTCTTTGAAGTGCCCACATGTTAGCTCTGCTTTTGTACCCGCTGTGTGGATATGAGGGAAGTCATTGCTCTGTGTCCATCAATAATAAATGCAATGATAGAAATATAAAAAATGCCTTTCTTTCAGATGGTGCAAAGTCTTTTTACAGTTATTATCTCACTTGCCTCCAACACCATTTGAAAAAAGTGTTCTCAGGGACATTGTTCTCTAATTTCTTTGAATTGTTGAAGTAGCCAAAAAAACCTCTCTAGCACTGATGTAAAGACATGGAAGTGCCAGCCGGGCGCGGTGGCTCACACCTGTCATCCCAGCACTTTGGGAGGCCGAGGTGGGCAGATCACCTGAGGTCAGGAGTTCAAGATCAGCCTGGCTAACATGGTGAAATCCTGTCTCTACTGAAAAAAAGAAAATACAGGCCGGGCGTGGTGGCTCAAGCCTGTAATCCCAGCACTTTGGGAGGCCGAGGCGGGTGGATCACGAGGTCAAGAGATCGAGACCATCCTGGTCAACATGGTGAAACCCCGTCTGTACTAAAAATACAAAAAATTAGCTGGGCATGGTGGCACGTGCCTGTAATCCCAGCTACTCAGGAGGCTGAGGCAGGAGAATTGCCTGAACCCAGGAGGCGGAGGTTGCGGTGAGCCGAGATCGCACCATTGCACTCCAGCCTGGGTAACAAGAGCGAAACTCCGTCTCAAAAAAAAAAAAAAAAAAAAGAAAATACAAAAATGAGCCAGATGTGGTGGCAGGTGCCTATAATCCCAGCCACATGGGAGGTCGAGGCAGGAGAATTGCTTGAATCTGGGAGGTGGAGGTTGAAGCACCACTGTACTCTAGCCTAGGCGACTGAGTGAGACTCAGTCTCAAAAAAAAAAAAAAAAAAAAGAAGAAAAAGAAATGGAAGTACCACATTATTCACCTAAAATCTCATTTCCAACTGTTCAGACCCCAATATTCCATGTAACTCTTCCTGTAGCTAGCAAGAAAAGTAAAATCAGAGGATGAACGCAAAGGAGAATGGACCATCTGATGAAATTATCTCATAATGTAGAATAACTTGCCGTAAGAAGTAATAGCACAGATTTGATCACAAAACAGGCTAGAGGAAGGCTGGGAGAGGAAAATGTCCTATACTGCCACATATAAATAAGTTACCTAATAGATTTTTTTTTTTTTTTTTTTTTTTGAGACAGAGTTTTCGCTCTTGTTACCCAGGCTGGAGTGCAATGGTGTGATCTCGGTTCACCGCAACCTCCGCCTCCTGGGTTCAAGCAATTCTCCTGCCTCAGCCTCCTGAGGAGCTGGGATTACAGGCACGCGCCACCATGCCCAGCAAATCTTTTGTATTTTTAGTAGAGACGGGGTTTCACCATGTTGACCAGGATGGTCTCGATCTCTTGACCTCGTGATCCTCCCACCTCGGCCTCCCAAAGTGCTGGGATTACAGGTGTGAGCCACCGCGCCCGGCACACCTAATAGATTTTTAATGTTTCGTTCTATTGGTTAATCTCCTAACTTCTGTGATCTGTCAATTAGCATCAAAAATGATGTATATGTATGTGTGTGTGTGTGTGTGTGTGTTCAGCTACAAAGGTGAATGAATATCAGGTGCTCAGCTATGAAGTAATTGATCCATAGTTCTGGAAGTACATCACAAATTGGCTTAATCAGAATTTTTAAAAAGTGAAATTGGAATGTGATTGTTTGGGAGCCAAAGCTGTATTCTTTGAGTATAATTTTACTCGCAGCCATTCATTTATTTATTATGTAGGATGTCCTATCAAACCAAATTAAAGGCTAGATATTGTCTTCTCCACATGGAATCTAGAGTCAAGAATGCAAAACCACATAATGTATTCTTAGGATTAAACCATTTATTACTGATAGATAATGACAGAGCAAAAACATGAGGCACCAGTTAGTCTGCATTAGCTCATGAGCCTGGATAACTCTTCGTGAACTCTAAAGATTTGTGATTTTTCTATCACTTGCATTAACTTTCTGATAAATTTCTGATGTGGTCAGTGGTCCTCTAGCCACTGGTCACTGAAACTCATTCTGCACACTGCCAAGAGGCATCTACCCTTAGAAGATTTTGCCCAAAATTTCCCCCTTCGAGAGCTTTTTAGAAAGAATGAGCACCTTTGCCAAATCTACTAAGCCTTCTCTCTGGCCAGTTACTCTGGCTACTGTCAGGGACGGAATCCTAGCATGTAGGAATATGTGTAGTAAGAATAGAAAGATCTATGTTTTACTCAGAATTCTGCCTGGTTGAGAAGGTGAGATAAGTCAATGATAAAATCAAGGATCATATCAGCTAATATTTACTGAGTACATTCTTCGTTGCCAAACATCAGCCCCAAAGCATGGTATATAGAACAAAAGTTGAAATAGTCCTATAATTCTCTGCACTTAAAGAATAATGCATTTAGATCTGAATGCCATATTTTAAAAGAAATATTAACAAACACATGATAACAAAAATATTAACAAACACATTAGTGGACAACTGGATTTCCCAGATTAAATAAACCGAGGATATTGCTCTTAGAAGAAAATATACAGTGGCAATGAGATAACTTCTATTAAAAATAAACACTTAAAGGGGTTACCATGAGGAAGTTATAAGGAGGGGGGTACAAGGTATATATGGTTAGAAGTTGCATATTCAACTTGTCCTTTTTTAATTTAAAACACAGGCTAGGCTGGGCCCAGTGGCTCACGCCTGTAATCCTAGCACTTTGGGAGGCTGAGGTGGGTGGATCACCTGAGGTCAGGAGTTCAAGACCAGCCTGGCCATCATGGTGAAACCCCATCTTTATAAAAAATAAAAATTAAAATTAATAAAACATAAAAAAAAATAAATAAGTGTTATATTCAAAGCAATTTTTTCAAAATACTCAATTTAATATCTTCCTCTCTCTATATCTATATATCTATATATAGATGTATAGATATATAGATATATATAGATATAGATAGATATATAGATATATAGATATATGCAGGAAAAATACCTAAGGAACAACCTAAGGTAATCCTATTTAATATGCTAATATGGGGCCAGGCGCAGTGGCACAAGCCTGTAATCCCCGCACTTTGGGAGGCCGAGGCGGGTGGATCACGAGGTCAAGAGATCGAGACCATCCTGCTCAACATGGTGAAACCCCGTCTCTACTAAAAATACAAAAAATTAGCTGGGCACAGTGGCGCGTGCCTGTAATCCCAGCTACTCAGGAGGCTGAGGCAGGAGAATTGCCTGAACCCAGGAGGCGGAGGTTGCGGTGAGCCGAGATCGCGCCATTGCACTCCAGCCTGGGTAACAAGAGCGAAACTCCGCCTCAAAAAAAAAAAAAAAAATATATATATATATATATATATGCTAATATGTTATTGACATGTTAATATTTAAAATTAGACATTGATTTGATAGGAAAATGGAAATAAATTTTTACTTACTCAGACCAGTTTCATAAAATCTCATTATTGTATGTAGTCAATGTTAAGATTTCAAGTGAATTTTAAGACTGGTTCCAAAGCACCTGGTACTTGCTTAATAGTGCAAGAGACAGTTATACCCACCAAAAGCAATAATGCCAGTGGTTTGTTTCTGACTGTAATATTAAGAAGTATGAGTTTGCGGCTGGGTGTGGTGGCTCACCCCTGTAATCCAAGCACTTTGGAGGCCAAGGCGGGTGGATCACCTGAGGTTGGGAGTTCAAGACCAGCCTGACCAACATGGTGAAACCCCGTCCTTAAAAAAATAAAATAAAGTATGAGTCTTGAAATCCCATAAAATGACTATTTTTGCAATTCTCTGTTTGCCTATGTGAGTTTGTTTGAGAAAGAGAAATATATTGAACTTAATTTACTCAGCAGCTATTGTATGCCAGATACTGCCTAAGCTCTAGAAATACAATAATGAACAGAACAGGAAGGCCAGTCCTAACAGAATTCTCACTGGGTGGTAGAGAGGGTAGTCAAGAGAGGAGAGAGAGGCAAAGATAAACAGAAAGAGATAGACATCCTGTTTCTATATCAGGACTTGAACCAGAAGCCGCAAATTAGCAACTGAACCATGGCACCCAGTCATCAGAGAACTTAATATTGATCCGTTCATCTATCCATTCACAGCTTGCATTGAGATCCTTATGCCTTTAGGCACTTGCTCAGTGCTGAGGACATAACAAAGTCAACATGAAATGTTCAGCCCCCTTTACCCAGATTATACCTTCTCTCAACTTAAACTAACAAATGTCTATTAAATGAATACCTATTATGTGTTCCAATGGTGGTTTTCAGTCATGGCCACAATTAGAATTACTGGAGAGCCTTTAAATAATACCCATTTTTGTGCTTCACTTAAAACCAATTAAATCAGAACCTTAAAGATGATATCCTGGCATCGGTATCATTCCAAAGCCCCCAGTACAACCCTGATACGCAGCCAGAGTTGAAAACCATTTCCTATCAGCTGCCCATAGGGAGAGAAAAAGTAAACGTAAGACGATTTTTTTACCTATACTTGTAAAAAAAAAAAAAAAACTTTCTTGAATTCCATAAAGAAGGTGGAAGAAACAAACATTTAATTTTCCTTCTTATTTTCTCCAACAGATAAATATTTGTTTACTCCAGCTATGCAGAAAGCAAACGAGAACAGCATAAAATCTGCTCCTTCCCTCTAGGAGCTTAAACTTTGGTTGGAAATAAAAGGTGGAGACTTTTGAGAATTAAATAAAAATACAAGTACTCCAGAAATATCCTCAAAGGACAAACACGCTCATAATCTGGTCCGTGAGTTCTCATAAGGACAAATATCACTGGCGGTCAGAAGCTTTTCCTGATTGATATAAGACCAAAAACATTTCTCCCATCTCCGTACATAAGGGACTATAACAGGAAATATGCTCATTCTCATTTATTATGCCATAGAAAATTCCCACTAATTTAAAAATAAGCAGCCTATTCTTCTTTAAAGAGAGAATGTTCTCATTAGAAATGTATGAGCATTTCAAATGGCCGATCTACCTATGTGTGAATTGTGAGGCCTCCTTGGAGGGGCACACAGCTTTCCAAAGGTTTTAAAACATTCAGTGAATGTCCCTCATGAAGTTTTAGGACTAATAATGGTAATTGTTCCAAGGTATATTCCGGTCGTTCAAAATATATAAAGTGATTTTATGATTTTTTTAATGGATTTTAAATTTCTCTTTTTTTATGTTTATATATTTAGGAGGTCCAAGTACAGATTTCTGACATGCATAATATATTGCATTACAGTGAAATCTGGGCTTTTAGTATACCCATCACCCGAATCACAGATATTGTACCCAATCGGAAATCTTTCGACCCTCCTGCCCCCGCCACCCTCCCTCTTTTTGCAGCCTCCAGTGTCAATTATTCTATATGTCCATGTGCATTCATTGTTTAGTTCCCACTTATAATTGAGAACATGCTGTATTTGACTTTCTGTTTCTGTGTTATTTCACTGAGGATAATGGCCTCCACTTTCAACTATGGTGCTGCAAAAAGACATGATTTCATTCTTTTTTTATAGCCAAGTAGTATTCTACGGTGTATACATAAGTATATATATGCATATATGTGTATATACCACTTTTTCTTTATCTAGGCCTCCATTAATGGACACTTAGGTTCATTCCGTATCTTTGCTATTGTGGATTATGCGGTGATAAAAATACGAGTGCAGGTATCTTTTTGATATAATGATTTCTTTCCCTTCGGATATACACCCCAGTAGTGAAATTGCTGGATCAAATGGTAGTTCTACTTGTAGTTTTTTGAGAAACCTCCACACTGTTTTTCATGAAGATTTTACTAATTTATGCTGGGTGCGGTGGCTCACACCTGTAATCCCAGCACTTTGGGAGGCCGAGGCGGGTGGATCACAAGGTCAAGAGATCGAGACCATCCTGGTCAACATGGTGAAACCCCGTCTCTACTAAAAATACAAACATTAGCTGGGCATGGTGGCACGTGCCTGTAATCCCAGCTACTCAGGAGGCTGAAGCAGGAGAATTGCCTGAACCCAGGAGGCGGAGGTTGCGGTGAGCCGAGATCGTGCCATTGCACTCCAGCCTGGGTAACAAGAGCAAAACTCCGTCTCAAAACAAACAAACAAAAAACATAACAAGAGTCCCCTTTGCTCCAGTTCCCAACAAGTTCCTCATCTCCATCTGAGACCACCTCAGCCTGGCCCTTATTGTCCCTATCACTATCAGACCTTTGGTCATAGCCATTCAACAAGTCTCTAGGAGGTTCCAAACTTTCCCACATTTTCCTGTCTTCTTCTGAGCCCTCCAAACTGTCCCAACCTCTGCCTGTGTTAACCAGTTCCAGAGCCACTTCTACATTTTCTGATATCTTTTCAGCAACACCCCACTCTACTGGTACCAATTTACTGTATTAGTCCATTTTCACACTGCAGATAAAGACATTCCTGAGACTGGAAAGAACAAGAGGTTTAATTGGACTTACAGTTCCACGTGGCTGGGGAGGCCTCCGAATCATACTGGGAGGCAAAAGGCGTTTCCTGTAGGCAGTGGCAAGAGAAAATGAGGAAGATACAAAAGTGGAAACCCGTGATAGGCCCATGAGATCTCGTGAGACTTACTGACTACCATGAGAACAGCATGGGGGGAAGAGCCCCCATAATTCAAATCTCTCCCACGTGGTCCCTCCTACAACACATGGGAATTATGAGCGTACAGTTCAAGGTGAGATTTGGGTGGGGACACAGCCAAACCATAGCACTGGGTCAACGAAGAAATTATAATGGAAATTTTTTTGAGACAAATGAAAATGAAAATACAGCCTGCCAAAACCTGTGGAATACAGCACAGGCAGTGCTAAGGGGAAATTTATAGCATTCAATGCGTACATCAATAAAATAAAAGATCTGAAATTAACAGCCTAACATGACATCTCAAGGTACTAGAAAAAGAACAAACCAAACCCAAAGTTAGCAGAAGAAAAGAGATAAAGATCAGAGCAGAACTAAATGGAACAGAGACAAGAAAAACAATACAAAAGACTGAAAAATGAAAAGTTGGTTCTTTGAAAGGATAAACAAAATTGAGAAACTACTCAATAGACCAGGCATCCCCAAAATATGGCCCGCGGGCCACATGTGGCCCCCTGAGGCCATTTATCCGGCCCCCCGCCGCACTTCAGGAAGGGGCACCTCTTTCATTGGTGGTCAGTGAGAGGAGCACAGTATGTGGCAGCCCTCCAACAGTCTGAGGGACAGTGAACTGGCCCCCTGTGTAAAAAGTTTGGGGGCACCTGCGCTAGACTAACCAAGAAGAAAGTCCAAATAAACACAATCAGAAATGAAAAAAGGTGGCTTTGCAATTGATACCAAGAAATATAAACGATCATCAGAGACTGTTATGAACAACTACATGCTCACAAACTGGAGAACCTAGGGGAAGTGGCTGCATGTTATCTTTTTAATCCTCACAAGTGTATTATGGAGAAAATGAGTCACATGTCACATTAAGTGACAAATCCAGATTTTGAGCTTAAGTCTTCAAAATCCATTGTTCTTTCCGATACCCTATTGGTTCTCAATCTTGGCTACACACTAGAATGTGTAGGAAGCTTTTTCGATTTTGCCACAGCATGACTTACTAGATACAATAGATGGTGGGGGTGGCGCTGGGAGGATAGCAGAGAGACCAACTTAAGTGCTTCCAGAAAAAAGTAAAAAGAGTATTTCAATGATCTTTAATGTCACTTCCTCTGAAGTCAATAATAGTGTATTAGTAGTTTAAAACTTTGTACAGAGAGCTATGAAAATAAAGAATATTTATGAAAAGGTAGTAAGAATAAGGAAATAAGAATAGCGTGAGGTAATAGAGTTTTGATTTCCCTCAAATACCAAATATCTAGCAATGTAACTCATAAGTCACTCTATTATTACACAAACCTTATTAAAATCTAAACTAAGGCTGAGCAGGGTGTCTTACACCTGTAATCCCAGCACCTTGGGAGGCTGAGTCGGGCAAATCATGAGGTCAGAAGTTCAAGACCAGCCTTGGCCAACACGGTGAAACCCCATCTCTACTAAAAATACAGAAATTAGCTAGGCATGGTGGCATGTACCTGTAATCCCACCTACTTGGGAGGCTGAGGCAGGAGAATTGCTTGAACCAGGACCCGGGAGGCAGAGTTTGCAGTGAGCCAAGATCGCACCACTGTACTCCAGCCTGTGTTACAGAGCGAGTCTCCATCTCAAAAAAAAATAAAAAAAAAAAAAGCACACTGAAATGTTTTGAAGATAATCTGCTTTGAAAATGTAGGCTCCAGATTTCTACATTAAGAATCAAGATCAAACTGAATAAAATTACTCGGAAGAGTCATTTCAGATTCTTGCTGGACCATAGAGCTAAAAACAATTAACTGGTGTGGAAAACTTACGGAAACACAAGTTCACTGGCGTTTAGCTTAACTTGTGAGTTAAAAGCAGTTAACTGGGCTGAGTATGGTGGCTCAAGCCTGTAATCCCAGCACTTTGGGAGGCCGAGGCGGGTGGATCATGAGATCAAGTGATCGAGACCATCTGATCAACATGGTGAAACCCCGTCTCTCCTAAAAATACAAAAAACTAGCTGGGCGTGGTGGCGCGTGCCTGTCATCCCAGCTACTCAGGAGGCTGAGGCAGGAGAATTGCCTGAACCCGGGAGGAGGAGGTTGCAGTGAGCCAAAATTGTGCCACTGCACTCCAGCCTGGCGCCTGGCGACAGAGTGAGACTGTGTATCAAAAAAAAAAAAAAAAAAAAGCAGTTAACTGGTGTGGAAATTCAGAATCACAGTGTACTACTGAAAGAGTGTTTAATCTCAGCAAGATCTGCTACCATCTGAAAAGTTATTAATGGCAAAAACTGCAATTACTTTTGCAGCAACCTAATACTTAGTTCTATAAATTAGTAGCTATTTGTAAAGGATAAATCTATCCTAGATATCCCTAATTTCAATCTGAAAGTGCTTTTTTTTTTTTTCTTTCTTTCTTTTTAAATTCATTTTCTTTTTTTAAAGACAGGGTTTCACCATGTTGGCCAGGCTGGTCTTGAACTCCTGACCTCAGGTGATCCGCCTGCCTTGGCCTCTCAAAGTGCTGAGATTACAGATGTGAGCCACCACACCCGGCCGATCTGAAAGTGTTTTTCTTACAATGCTTTCTAACTACAGGATAGCCCATTGGAAACATCTTTAAGTAGAGTGAGTTTAAATGTTTGCTGGAGCATCCCATTTTGCATGTGTTTAAATGGACTTCCTTATCCTACCCAGGGTGAATTTACTTCATCTATAATCGATCTTCTTAATTCCATGACTGCTCTTTTCCTCTAGGAAAGACATCTGTAAGTGGGCCTTCTACACTGTGTGTCTTCAGTCTTTTCTCTCCACCATCTCCCCCTCAGTCTAAAAACATGCTGAGACTTCCCACCTTGACAAGGATAGGTGAGAGGGGAGCTCCCTCAACACCCTCTGCCTCCACTCAATTTCCCCTCTAGCCATTTCCCTGTACCTTCCCTTTCATTCCTCCAGTGGGATCTGTTCCCTGTCCACCACCCATTAATTCCTCACCCACAATAAAATGTGGAGTGCTTGGCCTTCCAGCACTCCACATTTTATTGTGATTATTACTGCATTTCTCTCCCACTGGAATGGGAGGCATGTATATTCCCTGCCTCATAGTCATAAGTATAGAGTAGCTACGCATAAGTAGTTGTATGTTGGATGGATGGATGGATGGATGGGTGGATGGATGGATGGGTGGGTGGGTGGATGGGTGGATGGATGGATGGATGGATGGGTGGGTGGGTCGGTGGGTGGATGGAAGTCCATTGTCATCACAGAGCTCACCTTCAACATCTTCATAGTCACTTCATAGACACTTTTCCACTTTCATTTATCTCATTCCGCCTTTCGACAGCATTTAACACCGGAGCCTAGCTTATCCATCTTAAAAATTCTTCATAGGCTTCTGTGACCCCATTTGTTTCTGTTTTCCTTCTATTTTTATGACCATTGTTTTCTCAAACTCCCTTTGCTGGCTCATCTTCTGTCCATCTCTTCAATGCCCGTACTTTCCTGGGTTTTACTCCCAGTTCTCTTTACTTTTCATTTTGTTGCTGGATAATTTGTTCACCCTTGGCTTCAGGCAGCAGCAGTGTGTTGGAGCCAGCTCCTAAGAATAATTGTGCATATCTCTTCTCAACTACTTCTTCATTGGTCCTTATGTTAGTAGCTTGAAACTGGCCAAGGTGGGAGTATTTACACCATGGAAATTAACAAAAGCTGCATGTCAGGTCTCTATATGCAAGCCTGGAGCCTGAATGGCAGGTCTCATATGCAAGCCTGGAACCCAAAATTCTGAAGTCCTGCCTGCCCTAGCTGATGTCTCCCCCCACCCACCTCACCCCCCGACCCCCGCCTGCATTCACCATTGTCCCTAATGGCCCATCAGAGCTTCCCAGTCAAGCAACTCACCCAACCCTGCCATCTTAACTCTTCCTATGATAATGTAAATACCTCTCACCCAACCCTGCCACCTTAACAGTTATGATAATATAAATACCTCTCACCCAACCCTGCCATTGTAACTGAACTTGGGATCTTACTCTGTAACACCCCCCGCCCCCCAGAAAACTACCCCAACCTATAAAGCCAATTCCCACCTTACCCCCTTCGCCTTTCCCTGTCTCGGATTCGGCCCGCTTGCAACCAAGTGAGAAATAAAATGGCCTTGTTGTAAAGATCTCTTTATTAAATGCACGTCATCTTCGGTGCTTTGGACGTGAATGGCACTGCAGGTTGGAGCCTTCGTTTTCTCTTTATTCATTTTTTTCTTAGTGCTAGTTTAATGGCACACCACTGGCCTCGTCAGTGACATGTATGTCTCCAGTTCCTAAACTTGTGTTTCACACTTTCTGGGCTCTGTCCATTATTTCCAGCTAATTCCTAACAAGCTCCTCTTGAATGCCCAAATTGAACTCCCTATCTTCTGCCTGAGCAGCCCTCTCATGCTCTAGACTGTGGTTTGGCTCATGGCTCCTCCTGTCATCCTTGCAGAAAGCTAAAACTTCTCTGTCCCTCTCTCACTGTATCTAATTGACTAGTATGTATGTGTCTCCACCCTGTTTCACAAAAGATTTGGTAGCTTAACAATACACATAATGGAACAGGACAGAATAATTTCTCTCACAGTGACAGTAAAGGAGGGGATCTGAGTGCAGGAGAAATAAAAGACTTGGCTATGGCATTGCTACTCTGTGAAGCCTTCTGTGCCTCCCAGAGGCTCTTCTGCTGTGTACCTATATCCGTCATAGATATCTCAGTTACTGATTCAATTTACAGTTGTTGAATGCCAGCTTTTTTTTTTTTTTTTTTTTGAGACAGAGTTTCGCTCTTGTTACCCCGGCTGGAGTGCAATGGCGCGATCTCGGCTCACTGCAACCTCCGCCTCCTGGGTTCAGGCAATTCTCCTGCCTCAGCCTCCTGAGTAGCTGGGATTACTGGCACGCGCCGCCATGCCCAGCTAATTTTTTGTATTTTTAGTAGAGACGGGGTTTCACCATGTTGACCAGGATGGTCTCGATCTCTCCACCTCGTGATCCACCCGCCTCAGCCTCCCAAAGTGCTGGGATTACAAGCTTGAGCCACCACGCCCGGCCTGAATGCCAGCTTTATGCCACGAATTGTATTTAGTGTTAAGGATACTGAATAAAGCAGTTCTTATTTTTTAGGTATCTCTACGTGAGGAAACATATTTAAGCAAATTTTAGAAAGTATGAGAAGCTCCCACTGTAGCAGGGAGGAAGAAGAGGGCCATTGTCTCATAGCACATATCACATTTTTTTGTGATTATTACTGCGTTTCTTTCTCACTGGAATGGGAGGCGTGTATATTTTCTGTATCATAGTCATAAGTATAGAGTAGCTACGCAAAAGTAGTTGTATGTTGGATGGATGGATGGATGGATGGATGGATGGATGGACGGGTGAGTGGGTGAGTCGATGGAAGGGAGTTGCAACAACTGCCTAAAATTGTTTAGAAGGTTATCAACAAACTTAATTTAGAGTTGGTTAAGGGAGGTACATGAATATCGGAACATAAATGTCCTTATACTGTCTAGGATAAATCCTTGCCTTGGGAACATCTCCTTGTGGTTCAGTGAGTCTTGAATCTGTTAGTCCTGAATGTATTAGAGAGAATCTCAGGGCGTAGGCTTTTCAGTCAGCCCTTTGCTAAACACATCAAAGAAGTCTGTCACTTGATGGTTCATTGCTTTATGATTTGCCGGAGGCTCAGGCAAAAGTTCCCGATTAAAAGCTCTGGGTTGTGTCTCATGGTCTCTTGCTCAATGGCACGGGGAGAATCCTCAAGGCTTCATCACATCACAAGACAGTGCATCCAGTTAATCTGCTAGATTTTATCTATCTATCTATCTGTATATCTATATATACTAAAATTTAATAATTCAGTTTCACATATAGTCCTATTCCCTCCATACTGGACTGTGGGCCTCTGTTCGTGTTGATATAAGGAAATCTCTAGTGGTACTCAGTCCTGGCTTAACAACAAAAAGAAAAGAAATACCAGACTCCACCTCCATCCAGCGTGTTTATTGGCCTGCCATGGGGCCCAGGCATCTGTATGTTTTTAAAGTGCCCAAGCTGATTCTAATGTATAATCAGGACCAGAAACACTGGCCTAGAGTCAAAACCAGAAAATTTTACAATTAGCCTGGCATTGGTTTCACAAAACTTTCTTCCTGTCTCTTTCTGATCCTGCAGATCTCTATCTAATTATCACTTCCTCAGTAATATTGTCAGACCTGTTTGTAGGAAGAAAGTCATCCAGAGGGGCCTCCTCTATCACTTTGTCCCTCAAAGTATTTACTACAACCTAAAAATAACTCGTGTATTTATTTGTTTTCTTGTTTATTATCCGTCCCTCCTACTAAGTGAGGAATGTCATATATTTATTGACAGCTGCTGTTGAGCGAATGTTGTCAGCTTGTAGACCTAGGAATATTGTGATTGCCGCTGGGCCAAATCAAGGAAGGGGAGCAGGAGCTGGAAGAAAGAATAGAAATAAAACTTCGATGGGAAGTAAAAATGTAGGCAATACTCCTGAAAGTGAAAGTTCTGACTAGGTGCAGTGGCTTACGTCTGTAATTCCAGCACTTTGGGAGGCCAAGGTGGGAGGATTGGTTGGGCCCAGGAGTTCCAGACCATGGTGAGCTATGATTGCATTCCAACCTGGGTGGCAGAGCAAGATACTGTCTCTTAAAAAGAAGAAAAAAATTAATAAAAATTCTATCCCCCATTCCCCGAGAGTAACCACTATTTACAGTTTGGTGTGTATTCTTTAAAGCGTATTCAAATGTGTACACAAATAATATACACGTTGGTTCACAAATAATTGAACACTTTAGCAAATGTATTACCCAGTAACCACGCTGTATGTAAATATGTAGTCAAAGCCTTTAGTTTCCCTATGGCAAGACTCTTGTAAGAGTAACCCCTTGAGGCCGGGCGCGGTGGCTCAAGCTTGTAATCCCAGCACTTTGGGAGGCCGAGACGGGTGGATCACGAGGTCAAGAGATCAAGACCATCCTGGTCAACATGGTGAAACCCCATCTCTACTAAAAATACAAAAAAAATTAGCTGGGCGTGGTGGCGCGTGCCTGTAATCCCAGCTACTCAGGAGGCTGAGGCAGGAGAATTGCCTGAGCCCAGGAGGCGGAGGTTGCGGTGAGCCGAGATCGCACCATTGCACTCCAGCCTGGGTAACAAGAGTGAAACTCTGTCTCAAAAAAAAAAAAAAAAAGAGTAACCCCTTGATTTAATGCCAACTGTGTTTTCACAAGATAACCTAGTTACTGAGTGACAGATTTTTTTATGCTGTTCAATTCCCTTTGAATTATTCTATATTTCACAGACACACACACACACACACACACACACACACACACTTCTGTCTCTCTCTCTCTCTCTCACTCTCTTCTTCCCCAAACTGGTATCTTACTGTGCCTACTTATTAACGCAGGTTAGTTAGTTTAGAGGTTACCTGTCCTCCCCAAATTGGCTTAGATCTAAAAGAGGTTAAGTGGTGATAAATTTGGTAGTACTAGCCATATTCTGTCACTTTATCTCAGTTTACCTATTTGGTAGCTTACTATGACCAGCAGATCAAAGCAGACCCTTAATCTGTTTTTCTAAATAAAGTTTTATTGGAACATAGCTATACTCCTTCATTTACATAGTGTGTATCACTCCTTCGATGCCACAATGTCAGAGGTGAGTGTGCTACACCTGGCCTAGAGTTAGAGCCTGAACAACAGCATTTTATAAAAGACAAAGCTGTTTTTAAAATCAGTTGTAACGACTGCCCCATTCTCCTCACAGTGACTGCTGGCCTTGGCTTCTGTAAATAAAACTGCCAGTTTGCGCTGCAAAATGCCCACTGTGTAAAGCTGCTCACCTTTTCTTATCAGTAACTGCCAGAATTGCTAGCCTTTGCTTACCGGTAATGACCAGAATAAGCAGCCCAAGCTAATTCCATCCTGGCCCCTGCGACTTGTAGTAAGTAACTAAGATCGGTTATTTCCACCACTACCCAGATGACGTAAACTAACGCTTATCTTGACTTCTGTAAACAACTTAGGTAACAATCAAAGTGACAAGTCCCCTAGGCCTTGGAATGTCCGGAGACCTGCACCCTCCTCTCTGCCTGGGAGGCGATTTACAGAATCCACTAGCCCTCGGAATGTCTGAAGCCTTTTATCCCCATCCCCGCTCCTCACCCCCACTCCCAAGGTGGTTTTTCAGGTATAAAAAGTCTTGGCACCCTCCTTTTGACGCCACGAGTTGGAGAGACGCGAGTCCTCCATGGCCGCCAGCAATAAAGACCCTGCGATTTGACATCCTTTTGTCTTGGTGTTGACTTTCTATGCCCAGTCCAGTATAACAGTGAGTAGCTGCGACAGACATCACACAGCTCGCAAAACCTAAAAGCCAGATATTACTATATTACTATCTGGCTTTTTAGGGGAAAAGTTGGCTGGCCACTGCCGTAGTTGATCAAAAAGAGTATACCATCAATAATCAATCAGAACAAACCAACTGAGCCCAGTGTATGAGAGTGTGTTGGTGGTTCTGGAACTTTACATCTTTAAAACTCTGTATCTGATTGCTTTTCGTAGGAAGAAAGTCAGCCAGAACGTTGTTAAATGACAGGGTGAGGAGGGAGCATGGAGACGTGTTCCATCCAGTTGGGTCTTGTCTTTCGATCAGGCAGGTCACATCTTCTCCTTTTCTATTCTCTCCCCTCCCAAAAGAACCAGTACACACTGCAGGTGTGGCCAAGGTTTTCAAAATACCTGTAGGTTGGATCCTTTGAATTTAAACCAGTCTGCCCTGTCTTTGCTGCCAAGCTCCATAAATCATTTGGCTGAACAATTAAAGGACTGGGTGTCTTGTTGAATGCTGCACCAGGTGTGGTGAGAGGACTCACCCTCCCCCGAGCTGCTCAGCGTGGAAGGTCGGGGACCCTACGTGGTGGCAGCTCTGAGGGAAGCACCGTGAGACATTTGGTTTTCATCTCCAGTGGGCTCGTCTATTTCCGCCCCCCATTCTGAAGTTTTGTCTGAAATGCCCCTCTCTGGAGATTCCATCACAAATCTGCCAGTGATACGTATCTGAATGTCTGCAGCTCTGGAAGGTGTGGTGCCACTGCCAGTGGAAGACATGCCCAAAGCTCACAGGGACAGACCACCTTCTGCAAAGGCCTGTGTCTCTAATGAGTTGTTCTTTGTGTGGAGCTGATGGTGTTGTACTCAGAAGCTGCTGGATAAATCGTGCACGGACTGATCGTGATTTTGGTTTAGAGTTAGAGTTACAGAATCCCTTTTAAGTTATGAATTATTATGAATTTTTTCCACCTTCAAAATTCCTTGTTGTTCACAACATTGCCCATACAGAAGATAGGTCTTTTTTTTTTTTTTTTTTTTTTTTGATACAGAGTTTTGCTCGTTACCCAGGCTGGCGTGCAATGGCGCGATCTCGGCTCACCACAACCTCCGCCTCCTGGGTTCAGGCAATTCTCCTGCCTCAGCCTCCTGAGTAGCTGGGATTACAGGCACGTGCCACCACGCCCAGCTAATTTTTTTTTTTTTTTTAATTTTTTTTTTTTTGAGACGGAGTTTCGCTCTTGTTACCCAGGCTGGAGTGCAATGGCACGATCTCGGCTCACCGCAACCTCCGCCTCCTGGGTTCAGACAATTCTCCTGCCTCAGCCTCCTGAGTAGCTGGGATTACAGGCACACGCCACCATGCCCAGCTAATTTTTTGTATTTTTAGTAGAGACGGGGTTTCACCGTGTTGACCAGGATGGTCTCGATCTCCTGACCTCATGATCCACCCGCCTCAGCCTCCCAAAGTGCTGGGATTACAGGCTTGAGCCACCGCGCCCGGCTCCAGCTAATTTTTTGTATTTTTAGTAGAGACGGGGTTTCACCATGTTGACGAGGATGGTCTCGATCTCTTGACCTCGATCCACCCACCTCGGCCTCCCAGAGTACTGGGATTACAGGCATGAGCCACCACGCCCGGCCCTAGAAGATAGGTCTTAATACATTATATCCTCGATACACATTTGCTTTTAAGCTTCTGTGGTTTAGACTGGAGTATCTCTGTAATCTCACGTGTGAACATTCACATTTTCTATAACCACCAGTTTCTGCCTGCCACTGCTTACTTGCTTTTTCAAGATTTGTACACAGGTACACACTCCTTTAGTAATTCAGAGTGGGATGGAAGTAGCCTAAAATCTGAATGACCTAGATAGCTGAGAAGAAGTAAAGCTGATTTTGTGCCTAGCTTGTAAAACTGAATGCTTATCTGTCCATCATATGGGTGTGATTGACCTGAATTTTTAATGATGAAATTGCACAGCTGAAAAACACCTTGAAGCTCATCTACTTGTGTATGTGGAAACGGGGCCTGTGGACCTGGAATGACCTGTCCAAAATGATGAAGCCTAGACCAGGTGGCTTAATCTCTAGTTACACACCCCACCCCTGTGACTTCCCCTCTAAGGCGTGATTCAAGCAAAAGGAAATACGAGAAACTGCAGTTTGGGTTCATATTGCTTTCTTTGATGAGTATGTGTGTGTTCCGAAGCCCTCTCTGCTGTCTGCAAATCAGACATTCTTGCTGGGTTGCATCAGGGTCCAGGCAACAAGATTGACGAAGAAAGGGCAGAGGGGGGGTGACGTAATGGCTTGTGCAGCGTTTACCTGCGAATTATCTCTAGCTGTGTACTGCAGATGTCTGCGTGACTCACATACTGAGGTACTGCCGTCCCGGCTGTTCAGCACTGTAGCCTCACACTTACCTCACCTTACGTTTCTCTCCTTTTCCTGCCAAATCTGATTAGAAGTACTTTTGCCGTAAGCCCATGTTTATGAAGCCATAAGTGGACTTCGTACCAATGACCATGGGGAGAAAATAAAAGAGCGTTAGAACAGGCAAGTTACATATTGACTCAGTCAAAGCAGCTTGACGTCTGTCCGAACGTCGTTCAGTAAACATCACACAGCACCTGCCTTCTGCCCTGTGCTGTCCCTGCTTTCTTCCCTTACATGGGAGTTTTGTCTTCTCAGCTTCACGTTCACAAATTCACATCGAATAAACCTGTAGCGAGTGCCTACCATGTGCAAGTGACTGTGATAGATGCGTTCAAGATGCGTTTTTCCTTTTAAATCTCAAAATAACCCTGCGAAGCAGTTACTTTCTGTATCCATTTTGTAGGTGGCCCAGATGACTTAGCTAGCGTGTATCAGAATTGGAATTAGAATATCAGTCCCTTGACACTAAGTACAGTATTTTTTCCATTGCATCACAAGTGTCATTGATTTATGTTCTCAAAAAGCTTTTTTTTTTTTTTTGAGACGGAGTTTCGCTCTTGTTACCCAGGCTGGAGTGCAATGGCGCGATCTCGGCTCACCGCACCCTCCGCCTCCTGGGTTCAGGCAATTCTCCTGCCTCAGCCTCCTGAGTAGCTGGGATTACAGGCACGCGCCACCATGCCCAGCTAATTTTTTTGTATTTTTAGTAGAGACGGGGTTTCACCATGTTGACCAGATTGGTCTTGATCTCTTGACCTCGTGATCCACCCGCCTCGGCCTCCCAAAGTGCTGGGATTATAGGCTTGAGCCACCGCGCCCGGCCTCTCAAGAAGTTTTTGCAAGAAAACGACCCTGTTTTCTCAAGGTCATCTTCATACTTGATCTAGTGTCTGCCTCTGTAGTTCCTTTACCCTTGAGATGCTGAAAGTCAAGAGCATATACGTATGTATATTTAATGAACAATAACCATTAAGTTCTACTTTGAAGTTGTATCATGCAAACACTAACCTTTCATGAATTCAACTATACCTGCTTAGCAAATGAACATAAACAGTGAAGGCGCCAGGCGCGGTGGCTCAAGCCTGTAATCCCAGCACTTTGGGAGCCCGAGGCGGGCGGATCATGAGGTCAAGAGATCGAGACCACCCTGGCCAACATGGTGAAACCCCATGTCTACTAAAAATTAAAAAAAAAATAGCTGGGCATGGTGGCTCATGCCTGTAGTCCCAGCTAGTCGGGAGGCTGAGGCAGGAGAATTGCTTGAACCTGGGAGGCGGAGGTTGCCGTGAGCCGAGATCGCGCCACTGAACTCCAGCCTGGCGCCTGGCGACAGAACAAGACTCTGTCACAAAAAAAAAAAAAAAAAAAAAAAAAAGGCCAGGCGCGGTGGCTCAAGCCTGTAATCCCAGCACTTTGGGAGGCCCAGGCGGGTGGATCACAAGGTCAAGAGATCGAGACCATCCTGGTCAACAAGGTGAAACCCCGTCTCTACTAAAAATACAAAACATTAGCTGGGCATGGTGGCACGTGCCTGTAATCCCAGCTACTCAGGAGGCTGAGGCAGGAGAATTGCCTGAACCCAGGAGGCGGAGGTTGCGGTGAGCCGAGATCGCGCCATTGCACTCCAGCCTGGGTAACAAGAGTGAAACTCCGTCTCAAGAAAAAAAAAAAAAAAAAAAAGAGTGAAGGCATAAAAATTTACATTGTGCAAACAAGTCTTCCCAGGTTATATTCAGTGAGTCTATGCCTGGGAATGAACCTGAAGTGGAAGATGTAGATTGATTTTTTTGTCCCTGTCTGTTCACACATGTCTCTCTCATGGTAAGCATCTTGCCTTGCTCAGATGGTTACCAAAACCAGAGGAAAAATCCACCGTGGTTAGGCCTACTGAGAGACAGTATATTGGCTTCCTGCATGAGACCTTCCTAGGGAATTTGCAAGGTAATTTTGACATATATAGAGGGTTTTTTCTACCTGACACATTATCCGAGAAACCGGAACTCCAAGTAAAATGCAGCTCCCATAGGATGATATTGGATGGCACATAATCAAGGAGGGCATTTTTCTTTAGAGTGAACAGAAACTGTCTTGGGATCAGGAACATTATATATAATGATAGCTGAACATATGTTGTATTCTCCGTGTATTATGCCAGGTTGGAAGGATTCATACTGAGCAGATCGAATATTCCTCATGTTCACATACCACTGAAATCTAGGGAGGAGAAATGCAATGATGTCACCCATCAGAGTGGTGGAGAAAGAGGATTGAGAAAATTCCGTTAAATTTAGCTGCAGGTGATGTTTGAAAGAATACTAGTAGTCAATTATAAGGTCAAAAGCAAGATACAAAGAATTAAGAAACATCATCTAAGGCCGGGTGCGGTGGCTCAAGCCTGTAATCCCAGCACTTTGGGAGGCCAAGGTGGGTGGATCACGAGATGGTCAAGAGATGGAGACCATCCTGGTCAACATGGAGCACAGTAGGTGGGGTCTGAGGAGCAAGGACTGGGACTGGGTGGTGATAGTTCCTAAAATGTAAGATTGGTGGGTTTAAAAGTGGAAGCATATAATGTCATCAAAATGAATTCTGGCTTCTGAGATTCTTAATGTTTGAGTTTCTCCCTATGGAACAGGTGGGGAAAATCTAGCCACTGAGAGATTAGAGGCAGGAGAATTATTGGTGTCTGTTGGCAAACAGATTCTCATAGCCTCGTACCCACTAGCTATTGGATTTCACTTTTATTATTTTCTAAGTAGATAGGTTCTAATTTGCTTGCAGTTTGAGAAATCGAGGCTGGCTCTACAGAGCTGTCATCAGGCTGGGAAAGGGAGTGCCAGAATGCAGCAGGACATAACCAGAAAGCCAGTAAAGGTTCAACACTTATGAATAGGAGAGCCAGCTAATTCATTCATTATAGCAAACCTTTGTCTTATTCAAGGAAGTGGAGTTAGAACCAGGGACCCTCCCTTTCTTTCCTGTATTTGTGTAGCACCTTGCATTGTTAAAAATGAAAGGTTGCTGGTGATAATTTTCTGGTTCTCAGATTGCTCACTTTGTATTTTTGGCTCAATATTCAGTGTGACTGCTTGACTCCTGTAACTCCAACAGGCTATCTTGAAAAAGCTGAACCTGGGAGGTTAGGGCGATCAGATTAGGATGTGATCTCAGAGTGGGGTCCCTCTACCCCCACTGTATAGGAGTCTCCTTGGGTGCTTATTAAAAATGTGGATTCCAGGGTCCCACCCAAGACCTACTAAATGTGAATCCATATTTATCGCCTCCCTGAGGATTCCTATGAAGTCTAGATTTTTAGAACCACTGGTTTAGGAAATGTAAGTGTAGTGTAATAAACCAAATTTTAGAAGAATAGCCTTTTAACAAATTGAATTCTAGTCATTCCAGAGTTAATTGTGTTTATAAAATACAGCCAGAAATATTTCTTTTAATGAAAATTTATAAGGCTCTGTGAAACTCTTAGAAAAAGCTAAACACAAAGCACGTACAAAATGTTAGCAGTCATAATAAACACACTTGGGCATGAGGAAGAGTGTTGTGAATTCAGAAAGCCTGTGTGTTTTGTGGAATTTCTATCATTGCCCCAGAGAAGAAAGGACTGAAAGGAGAGAACTTGGAAGAAGCTTTCCTAAGCCTCCAAAATGCAGCTGCTTCCTACCTACCATCTCTTTGCCACAGGCCAGATGTGACCCCATTTATTCCCACCTCCCCTCTTGCTTTTTCAATCCACACAGGCCAGAACCAGAATGGAGAGTGGTAGAGAAGGGAAAGGCAGTTTGATTGGAAGTTTTATAGAAAGGAAGTTTCTGGAAAGCCCTAAAGCTTTAAACCAGAAAGCCCTTAGCCATAGACCTCTGGGTAAAATTTATTGTAATTATAAAGCTCTGTGGGATGAGGGTAGGTGTCCTGGGGGTTCCTGGGCATCGGGGCAGTGAGACAGGCTGACCCCATTAAGATCACCTCAGAAACTACCCGGAAGTGTTTTCCCCAGCCTTCATCTGACCTTTGGCTCTTATTTAAATTTTGTTTTTGTTGTCTGAATTGTTTCCTTTGCACAAGCCATTTCCCTCAATAATCTCCAGATTTCTTCATGACTGGAATAGTTAGGTACTTCTTTTGAGTACCTTTGCCAACACCCTTTTTTACTCCTTCCCCATAATGATCATAACTACTACCCACAAATGAATAAATTTGAGGCCTGTCTTTCACTGTTTTTCCTGATGTGATTATCTATAATTTTCTGCCCCAGAATCTGCTTTAAAAAAAAAAAAAAAAAAAAAGGATTTTTCTCTATATAGTCGCGAAGGCTATCATTCAAAATCCGAAGTTTTACTCTTTTTGTTTAATACTATTAAAACTCAGCTTTGGAATGATGAGAATTCAGCTCATTTATCTTCTATCTTTTCTTTCTAAAAAAAAAAAAAAAAATCCAGCTTGGGTTGGACTCATCCCTTAGCGTAGTGACTCCAGAGTTTGCTACTTAAGTTAAGAAATTAAAACTAAGAGCTTACTCTGTTTTGAATCAGATGATTAAATTAATAATTGCAGCAGGCAAGCCAACGTAAACAAGCATTCCTGATGGGTAGAATCACGCATTGTCTTAAGCTATTTGATTACCAAAGCACTGCAAGCTTTTAAAATTGAACTATATCTCATGTGCATTGAGAAGGAAAAGAAATAATTTTGTTTTAAAAAGTTTTTTTTTTTGGTCTTGTTCTGTATATTCTTTGTCCAAAACTTGAGCATATTCATCTTTATAAATCTTTCATTACTTACTGGCTTTCTTAGTGCCTTAGCTGGTATTTTCCACATGAGGTTTACACCATCTTGTGATCTGCAGTTTTCTGACTCCATTTTTCCTGCATTCTCGCCATTCATTCCCATATTGGTAAATGTTTGAAATGGGAAGAAAAGGAGAAATCACCTGTCATTTTCTGCTCTTAAGGCTTTTATTACTTTTTCTCCTTTCTCTTCATGACCATGAGAGTCAATGATTTGACTCTTTCAGATTTACCCTTTTTTCTTTTATTTTTTTGAGATGAAAATATCTTATTTTAAAGAAAGAGAAAAGTAGGCCGGGCGCGGTGGCTCAAGCCTGTAATCCCAGCACTTTGGGAGGCCGAGGCGGGTGGATCACGAGGTCAAGAGATCGAGACCAACCTGGTCAACATGGTGAAACCCCGTCTCTACTAAAAATACAAAAATGAGCTGGGCATGGTGGCGCGTGCCTGTAATCCCAGCTACTCAGGAGGCTGAGGCAGGAGAATTGCTTGAACCCAGGAGGCGGAGGTTGCGGTGAGCCGAGATCGCGCCATTGCACTCCAGCCTGGGTAACAAGAGCGAAACTCCGTCTCAAAAAAAAAAAAAAAAAAAAAAAAAAAGAGAGAGAGAGAGAGAAAAGTAAACCAAAAAAAAGAAAATATCTTATTTCCTGAAATTTTTATTTGAGTAGAAAGCTAGTCCACGCAGAGGAGAGCTTTGGTGATGTGTCTGCCCGCAAAACTTATACTAATGCATTTTGTGTGAAATATCAAATTTGGGAAATCCTTGCTTGTATATCTCCCACCACAAAAAAAAAAAAAAAAAAAAAAATGAGAGAAATCAAATCATGAAAGATGCAAAAATCTAGTCAGGAGAAACCAGTAGGAGAGCCATTATGTAATGAAGAAGAGAGTTAGGAACAAAACCAAGGCTCAGGTGGCAGAGGCCCGGGAAGTTTACAGATTTTGCTCTAATTGCATCTCAAGGTCAACCTCTAAAGTGCTTTAAACCAAGTGTCACTGATGGAAGCTAGAGGATGACACAGGCAAAATGGGCCTTGTTGCTTTGCCTGCCACTGTTATGAACTGTGATACAGTACTGCTAGGAGAAATATATTAGTGATCTAGTGACACCAGGGAGGTGGCCACTGCCAGCCACTGAGGGAGTACAGACAGGTGTCTATTGGTGTCTGTTGGTGAACAGATCCTTAGAGTCTCCCACTTTTTGGGTGTTGCATTGCATATAGTTATTAGTTTTCAAAATATTCTTGCAGCTTTGGAAACTGAAGGCTCCCTGGGAATGACAGGTTACGGTTGCTTTTTCCAGCATAGCCTTGCCTGGGACCTATACACAAGGTACTGCCCTCCTCTGCTATGTTGGCGTAACATTTTTCACCTTTTCGATGTTCGTACTATATAATTACAGTAAATTGCTGCTGCTCTCAGAGACAACGTCTTTTCTCACATCTGGGTTTAAAGCTTTCAGTAAGGCTGCTAAGCAGTGGGAAGGAAGGAGCCTTTCCCTAACTCTAAGGTCATTTCTGATAAAGGTAACTACTCCACCCCTCCTTCCCTGTTAGATTCCCTGCCAGCAATAGCATAGACTTGAACCAGTGCCAAATGTTTTAATACCATAAGGACTAGCTTGATAAAGGCTATGCATGGCAAAGAAAATAAAGGCTATGCATGGCAAAGAAAAAAAAAAAGCAGCCAAAGTTTCCCAAACTAAAATTTTCCAAGATTTCCATGTGAGTTGCAGCCAGGGTACCCTTCATCTAAGTGTTACCATGTGTTTGCCGTACTCATTGGTATCCTGCAATTCTCATTCTCCAGGACTTCTAGAGATTAGAAATTAGAGGAAGTGCTGGTCATGTTAAGATGGAAATCTACTGTAGCTGCAAAGAATATAGTCTGACAAAAAGAAGGACAATAGCAAAGATGGGAAACAATGGTGGGGTTAATACTGTGACCTTTCCAAAGAATTACTCATTGTAAGTCTATTACATGAGAATTACTCATTGTAAGTCTATTACACGGCGGCATTCAGTGTTGTAAGTCATTGTTCCAAATGTTCTGCCTATGTTTGCGAGGCTTGCTTCTCTTACTCTTACAACCTCTAGACTAGGAGGATTATCGTCTTGCTCTGGCCCTTGCGTTGTGCATGGAGAAATAGCATCTTGTCAACAATAAAGAGTTGTTGGTTGTCTGACTAGATCCAGCAAAGTACTTTTCTGAGCTTGGGAGGGATTAATTAGTAATTACAAAGTGCTCAGATAGTTCCGAAACTTGGAACACCTATAAATATAGGAAAGAGATTTTTTTCTGTTCGACATTGATTTTCAGACTTCATATGTAATAATAGTTTTAGCCTCGACATTCACCCAAACCTTTACCATAGTTGCTAATGAATAATAGAAATGACTGATTTCCAGTAGATTCAAGAGGAAAAATAAAGCCTCTTTAGCCTTTAAATATTAGAATGTTACCGAATGAGAATTCAAATTGAGTGCAGGTGACTGAACTTACTGAAGCCTGTTTCAGTTTGATCACTCAAAGCTCTGCCTCCTGTTGGAAGAGATTCTTGGATTTTAACCTACAGTATTACTAAGAATATAAGTTCTATCTTCAGTTCACTGTCTTTTCATGTTGTCCTGAAACAAAATGGCAGCTACTATAAATTTCCCCATAATTTCACTGAGGCAGAGAGTTCGCAGTGGTAGTAGTCATCATGATAGTATTAAAGGCAGAGACAAGGTTGTCTGCTCCTGTTAGCAACCTGAGCATTCAAAAACATTAATGGACCATGAAGACTGGAGGGCTGGGTGACTGCGGGTCACAGCTAATGTACATAGGCAAGCACAGTAAAGGGGAAGCTTTCGTCACCTCCACTACACTGAGCCTTTTCACTTGATAGAGCAAGCTCTTAATTTCCCCAGGTTGTTAATCTGGCACCTTTCATGAACATCAGTGTTCACTTTGGAAAATAAAAAAGCAAACAGCCAAAACATCTAAGTGTTAAGGGAAAAGAAAATCAACAGAGGAAATTACAGTAGCACTTGATACACGGGCACCTTTCCCTGAGTCCTAGGAGGCAAAGATATTTGAAAGTCTGCAGCTTTGGCAGGCTGTCTTTAAGACAGTAACCAGAGGTCTTGAGAAAGAGGTTGCAATGTACGGTTTAGCTGTAGCCTTTCTACGTACACGTGTTCCCATTTTCAAAACTGACCTCTTAAAATATGCATGAGAGCCAAGTGATTTGAAAGTGAATACCACTTCCTTTCACCATTGCTGTTGTTCCATGTTTACCATTTCCTTTGTAGCATTAGTTACCGTTTCTAAAGGAATTGGTGTTTCCTGATCTGGTATCGTTTCTGTTTGCTTTGGATTGTCCATCCCTTGTTAAGAGCTCTACCGTATGTGGGCCGGGCGCGGTGGCTCACGCCTGTAATCCCAGCACTTTGGGAGGCCGAGGCGGGTGGATCACGAGGTCAAGAGATCGAGACCATCCTGGTCAACATGGTGAAACCCCGTCTCTACTAAAAATACAAAACATTAGCTGGGCACGGTGGTGCGTGCCTGTAATCCCAGCTACTCAGGAGGCTGAGGCAGGAGAATTGCCTGAACCCAGGAGGCGGAGGTTGCGGTGAACTGAGATCTCACCATTGCAGTCCAGCCTGGGTGATAAGAGCAAAACTCTGTCTTATAAAAAAAAAAAAAAAAAGATATATATGTACCTTGTGAAATGATTAAATCCAGCTAATCACATATTGATCATCTCACATATTTATAATTTTTTGTGATGAGAATATCTTAAATCTGCTCTTTTAGCAATTTTCAACTGTAGAGCAGGTTGTTGTTATTAGGTATAGTCACATCACTTCACAATAGAGCTAGAGAATTCCTGTCTACCTGAAACTGTGCAGCCTTTGGACACCATCTCCCTATGTTCCTCTCTCCCGCCCTCCCCACTGCCCCTCGCTCCTGGCAACTGCCACTCTACTCTCTGCTGCTATGAGTTTGATTTTTTTTTTTTTTTTTTTTTTTTTTTGAGACGGAGTTTCGCTCTTGTTACCCAGGCTGGAGTGCAATGGCGCGATCTCGGCTCACCGCAACCTCCGCCTCCTGGGTTCAGGCAATTCTCCTGCCTCAGCCTCCTGAGTAGCTGGGATTACAGACACGCGCCACCATGCCCAGCTGATTTTTTTTGTATTTTTAGTAGAGACGGGGTTTCACCATGTTGACCAGGATGGTCTCGATCTCTTGACCTCGTGATCCACCCGCCTCGGCCTCCCAAAGTGCTGGGATTACAGGCTTGAGCCACCGCGCCCGGCCTTGAGTTTGATTTTTTTTAAGATTCCACATCTAAGTGGGATCATGCAGTATTTGTCTTTCTGTCCCTGGCTTATTTCATTTAACGTAATGTCCTCCAGGTTCATCCACACTGATTCCACATCTTGACGGTTATGAATAATGCTGCGATGAGTATGAGAATGTGGATATCTTTTCAAGATACTTATTTCATTTCTTTTGGCTGTACCCAAAAATGGGATTGTTGCATCATATGGTAGTTCTATTTTTTATTTTTTTTTTAGAAACCGACATAATTATTTTCCATAATAGCTATTCTAATTTACATTCCCACCACCTGTGTACAAGGGTTCCCTTTTCTCTACATCCTTACCAACACTTATCTTTTGTCTGTGTGATAATAACCATTCTAACAGGTATGAGGTGATATCTTATTGTGGTTTTAAATTGCATTTCCCTGATGTCTAGTGATGTTAAACATTTTTTCATACCCGTTGGCCATTTGGATGTCTTCTTCTGAGAAATGTCTTTTCAGGTCCTTTGCCCATTTTTAATTGGGTTGTTTATTTTCTTGCTATTGAGTTCTTTGGATGTTTTGGATACTGGATATTAACCCTGCATGTTTTGGATACTGGATATTAACCTTTTATCAGCCGATTGATTCACAAATGCTTCTCCCATTCCGTAGGTTGCTTCTTTATTCTGTTGATGGTCTCTTTGCTGTGTCAAAACTTTTTATCTGATGCAACCCCATTTGGTTTTTTTGTTTTTTGGTTTTAGTTTGTTTGTTTGTTTCTTGCTTATGTTGCTTGTATTTTGGGAATGATAGTGAAAAATTATTTCACAGACCAATATCAAGAAGCTTTTTCCCTATGCTTTTTCATCTAGTAGTTTTATGGTTTCAGGTTTTACATTCAAGGCTTTATCTTGAGTTGATTTTTGTGTATGATGTCAGAGAAGGGTCAAATTTCATTCTTCTGCATGTGAATATCCAGTTTTCCCTGCACATTTTTTCCATTTATTAAAAACACTGTCCTTTCCTTATTGTGCATTTTTGGCACTTTTGCTGAAGATCAGTTGACCCTAAAGATGTAGATTAATCTCTGGGCTCTCTGTTGTGTTCCCTTGGACTATATGTATGTTTTTATGACAGTACCATGCTGTTTTTGATTATTGTAGCTTAATAGTGTATTTTTAAATCCGGTAATATGATGCTTCAAGCTTTGTTCTTTTTGTTCAAGATTGTTTGGAGTTTTTGGGGTGGTTTCACATAAATTTTAGAATTTTTTTTTTCTATTTCTGTGAAAAATGTCATTGGAATTTTGATAGGTATTGCATTGAATCTATACATTGCTGTGGGTGGTATGGAAATTTTAACAGTATTAATTTTTCCAATTCATGAACACTGGATATCGTTCCATTTATTTGTGGAACAATATTCTTTACCCATGGTTTCAAGTTCATTGCTTCTAGAATTTGGATGATCCTTGAAACTGAATGCTAAGATTATTGAAGTAGAAGTTGTTACAGCTATGACTGAAATTACAGAAGAGTAACTTGCCCTTACATTTTCTGTTCTTCAGTGTCTATATCTTTTTTTTTTTTTTTTGAGATGGAGTTTTGCTCTTGTTACCCAGGCTGGAGTGCAATAGCACAATCTCGGCTCACCGCAACCTCCACCTCCTGGGTTCAGGGCAGTTCTCCTGCCTCAGCCTCCTGAGTAGCTGAGACTACAGGCACGCACCACCATGCCCAGCTAATGTTTTGTATTTTTGGTAGAGACGGGGTTTCACCATGTTGACCAGGATGGTCTCGATCTCTTGACCTCGTGATCCACCCGCCTCGGCCTCCCAAAGTGCTGGGATTACAGGCTTGAGCCACCGCGCCTGACCAGTGTCTGTATCTTTTCTGCTTTCCCTGAGCTGTAAGTTCCTTGAAGTTAGGTACTGTGTCTCTGCTTTTGCCCATTTTTATACCTGGAGCACTTGTCACGTGGCGTGGTACACAGAAGGCACTCATTGAATAGCTGGTAGTTTCAGGTTTTACATTTAAGGCTTTGTCTTAAGTTGAGTATGAACATGAGTTGAATTATCTTCAGTTTAAATGAGAGGAGGCACTACTGAGTATAAAATAGTCTCTATAACATGATCATTGTAGGGAATAATGAGGTGATGTATATGTGTGAAGAACCCAACAATAATTGCTCAAAAATTGTTTTTTAAAAATCTGATTTATGCTAATCAAATTCCCAAAAAGACTGACTGCCTTATTTTAATATATCTGTTTTCTAAAAATATTTTCATTGCTTTACCTTAAAATGTGCTGACTATAATTTAACTTTTTTTGGATGACCTAAGATTATCATTCGCATCTCTTCATTTCAGCAAGTGTGATGATCCTTGCAGGCCCTTCTGTGGAGTTAGAGGTCTCTTTACCACTCTACTAGACAGTTGCTCAATGCTGGGCACGGGGGCTATTGGGTCAGCTTTGTATAGCTTTTCTGATTTCTTGGCTGTGAAGACTGGCAGACTTCTCTGAGGGTGCCTTGCCTAACCTTCCTCCCTAATCTTCTGTGACCCTGAAACTAAAATACTTTTCCATTTGAATATGCATTAAAATAAGAGCACACTAGGAAGCTCTTTGACGTGTAAAGTCTGTGCAATTCATAAAGTTTGGCTGCTCTGGAATCCTTTTTATCCTTTGGCTTATTTCTTGAATCTGAGTTGTAATGTTTTAGATATGAGCAAAATTGCTCTAAACTTATAAAGCAGACTTTTCCTTTATCTCTTTTCTTAGTAGTGCTTCTAGGAACAGATGCAGATTTCATGACACCCTTAGTCTACATTATCTAATGACGGAGTGAGAATTAGTTGTGTCTAAAATATCAATCAAAATATTTTCATCTAATTATAGTTCACAACTTCCTTGTGAATCATTTTATATTTACATGATTTACTTTAATTTTGTTAAACAGTAATGGAGACCTTTAAATGGGTTTTTGTTCATCTTTCAAATTGACCAGTTTCTCATTTGTGTGTATAATTCTTCATAAAGATTTCTATAGCAGCCTCATTTTTATATTTTCCCTTGTCAAAATGATGTTTCCTGAAAATGTCTATCATTAAAAATCAGTGTTTATAAAATATCTAATAAGTTATATGTCTCTACCCGATTATCGATTAACCTGGAAATGAATTGAGTGCTGGAGAAAAGTCCCACCCTGTTGGTCCATTGTACAGAGTGGAGAGCAGTAACAGGTCACATCAGCAAAGGTTTTGGGGCTCCATTGGAGGTTGGAGCAGTGAAGTTAGATGAGATTTGTAGCACCTCTCGATGACCATGCTAATCACTCCTCTACCACAGTTACCTCTCCCATGATTAGTAACTTCATTAGCTCATCACATTTCTTCCGCACCACTTCATCCTCTTTAACCCTCTGTTCTGTTGATGGACTCAGATATACCTGGTACACACCTACCAGAGTAAGCACCATAGTAACCAGAGAATGAAATTCTTGTGTATGTACTTTGTACCGTCAGCAACATGTATCCTGAGATCTTCGTTGAAGAGTTAGTGAATGAAATTTGATAGTCCTTGGATTAGCTGGCATGGAAAATTAAATCGTGAGCCAGATGTGGTCGCACGCACCAGTAGTCCCAGCACTCTGGTAGGCCCATGGGGGAGGATCCCTTGAGCCCAGGAGTTCAAAACCAGCCAGGCCACCAAAGTTCAAAAAATACAAAATACAAAAAAATAGAAACATTGATCTTCTCCATCCTTCAGTGTTCCTGGTTTTCAGGTCTTCAGATCCAGACTGGAATCTCTACGGTCAGCTCATCATTTCTCGAGCCAATAACTACGTCACCAGTTTTCCTGGGTCTGTAGCTTGCAAATTGCAGACTGTAGAACTTCTCAGCCTCTATGATTGCCTTGAGCTTCCCAAGCAAAGACCTTGAAACTCTGAGAAATGTATTCAGGAGGATTTCCAAGTCGTGCACAGTGACGAGTATGTATGAAAGGTGAAGCAAGCAGGATTACAGTGTGAGAAATTAAACTGCAGTGTAGTGGCCACAAAGCTTCGGCATATTTTGTAGGTGCTCTGGAGTTGGGATGGCCCTTCAAAGTTACGACAGTTGAGGCTCGTTTGTGTCGTCAAAAATGGATCGCCACACGCAGAAGAATGAAATTTGACCTTTATCTCACACCATATACAAAAATCAACTCCAAATAAATTAAAGACTAAAACTTAAGACTGAAATAATAAAATTACTAATAGAAAACAAAACCAAAAAAAATGCTTCTTGTCATGAGTCTGTGTAGGCATTTTTTGGATATGATACCAAAGCACGGTCAACAAAATCAAAAATAGGCAAATGAAATTACATAAAACTAAAAAGCTTCTGCATAGCAAAAAAAAAAAAAATTCAACAGAGTGAAAAGGCAACCAACAGAGTGGAAGAAAATATTTGCAAACCATTTATCAGGTAAGGGGTTAATATATAAGACTCTCCTACAGCTCAATAACGAAAAACCAAATAAGCTCTTTAAAAAATGGTCAGGCCGGGCGCAGTGGCTCACGCCTGTCATCCCAGCACTTTGGGAGGCCGAGGCGGGTGGATCACGAGGTCGAAAGATCGAGACCATCCCGGTCAACATAGTGAAACCCCGTCTCTACTAAAAATACAAAAAATTAGCTGGGCGTGGTGGCGCGTGCCTGTAATCCCAGCTACTCAGGAGGCTGAGGCAGGAGAATTGCCTGAACCCAGGAGGCGGAGGTTGCGGTGAGCCGAGATCGCACCATTGCACTCCAGCCTGGGTAACAAGAGCGAAACTCTGTCCCAAAAAAAAAAAAAAAAAAAAAGGTCAAAGGCCCTGAATAGACATCTCTCAGAAGAAGTAAATAGCCAACAGGTATATAAAAAGGTGCCGAACTTCAATAATCATCAGGAAAATATAAATTAAAACCACAGTGAAACATCACTCACACCTGTTAAAATGATTATTATCAAAAAGATCAAAGGTGAGTATTGGCAAGGTGCCAGGGAAAGAGAACCCTTGTACATTGTTCAAGGGAATGTAAATTGATAGAACCATTATGGGAAACAGTATCAGGGTCCTCAAAAAATTAAAATAGAGCTACCTTATCATTCATCAGTTGCACTTCCAAGAATATATCGAAAAGAAATCAAATCAGTGTCAAAGCAAAAATTAGCCAGGTATGGTGGCACGTGATATGTCTGTAGTCTCAGCTACTCAGGAGGCTGAGGCAGGAGGATCTCTTGAGCCCAGGATGTTGAGGGTACAGTGAGCTATGATCATGCCACTGCACTCCAGCCTGGGTGACACAGCCAGAGGCTAGAAGACATAAAAAATATGAATTGGCAGGAGAGTAACCTCTCAAATGTTACTCTTACCAAAAGTAATAGCAGCAGATTGAAAATTAGTAATTATTGATGACATTTTTACAGTTTTTTAAAAGTTTATTTATTTATTTATTTATTTATTTTTTGAGACAGAGTTTCGCTCTTGTTACCCAGGCTGGAGTGCAATGGTGCGATCTCGGCTCACCGCGACCTCCGCCTCCCGGGTTCAGGCAATTCTCCTGCCTCAGCCTCCTGAGTAGCTGGGATTACAGGCACGCGCCACCATGCCCAGCTAATGTTTTGTATTTTTAGTAGAGATGGGGTTTCACCAAGTTGACCAGGATGGTCTCGATCTCTTGACCTCGTGATCCACCCGCCTCAGCCTCCCAAAGTGCTGGGATTACAGGCTTGAGCCACCGCGCCCGGCCCTTAAAAGTTTATTTTTGGTTATTTAATTTCTAAAAAGATTTTGAAAGTAATGTTTTAAAGAGAAAAAAGTTAATAAGTAAAATTGTTGTGTTTTGGTGTACTTAAAGACAGTAGTGGATTATTTTTTCTGTAAAATTATTTCTTGATTTCTTGAGTATCGCTGTTGACTATCTTTTCATCCCTTTTCTATTTAAAATTCTTCTTTTTTTAAACAGTATGAATGTAAGCTGATGTATGTTTGTGTAAGAGTATGATTCACATTCTACAAAACTGTCATCTTTCAAACTGTTATAGGAGTAAGATGATTTTTCATCATATTGTCATCCAACTTCATGTCTTATTTTTATTTTTTTTTAATGTACTTGGATGTATGGAAGAGAATTCCAGAAAGCTTTGTGACTTTTTTTCACTTAAAGGAAGTGGCTAGAATGAGATTGAGGGCAGGGGGAATGTGGCACAGGACACTAGCTGGAAAGCTCTATGTATTATGTGTAATTTTACTTTCTGAGTAATATCACTGATTCAGTAATTACCCTGGGTAGTAGCCATACAAGTTTTCTTGTTCCCTGGAAAGCCTTACCATAATCTAGAACTTTGCTACCATATCATGTACCTTGTAATTTTATTTCCTAAAATTAAGTGGCATTTAATGTCTTCATTTCCCCATGTAACCTTTTAAAAGCCTTGTATCTTCATTTATTTTATGGCTCCCACGCCCTCTTTCTATTTCACATAATTCTTTGCAATTCACTTCACTATTCTGCAAGTAAATCATTTGCAGATTTTCTAAAAGCTGGATTCTCTCATTAAGGACTTGGTGCTGTGGTTTCTTAGCAGAAGACAAGTTTACAGCTGGAAGTTGCAGGTTCCGCAAGTTCAAAATCTGTACATGCTTGCACTCAAAAGCCAAAATATTCCCTCTGTAGTCACTGGACTTTCAAAAGAAAATAGACGCCATCAGCCTAGACACAATTGATTCATTTAGGCTCTAATCATTCTGAAGGCCTCAGATTGGTAGGGCATGTGAAACTTAGCATTGGTTTGGCCATTCTCTTTTGAGGACTACAATTGGATGATATCTTTTGCCCCAAACTAAAAGACAAAAACATGAATTGTCAGGAGAGTAACCTCTCTCACCTTACTCTTACCAAAAGGTATAGCAGCAGAATAATAATTGATAATGTTTTTTAAATAGTCTTAAAGTTCTTAAAAAGTTGTTTTTAGTGATTTAATTTAAAAATTACAAAGCGAGTGTACATGTTATTATTTACCAACTAAGAACTATTTTATCAGAAAGTAAGGAGGCCAGGCGCGGTGGCTCACACCTGTAATCCCAATACTTTGGGAGGACCAGGAAGGCGGATCACAAGGTCAGGAGATCGAGACCATCCTGGTGAACACGGTGAAACCCCGTCTCTACTAAAAATACAATAGTTGGCCGGGTGTAGTGGTGCACGCCTCTAGTCCCAGCTACTCAGAAGGCTGAGGCAACAGAATCCCTTGAACCCGGGAGGCGGAAGTTGCAGCAGTAAGCCAAGATCACACCACTGCACTCCAACCTGGATGGCAGAGTGAGACTCCGTCTAAAAAAGAAAGGCAAAATTATTCATTACCTTCTTCCTTCTTTTTTTTTTTTTTTTTTGAGACAGAGTCTTGCTCTTTTGCCTAGGGTGGAGTGCAGTGGTGTGATCCTGGCTCAGTGCAACCTCCACCTCCTGAGTTCAAGCGATTCTCCTGCCTCAGCCTGTGGAGTAGCTGGGACTACAGGAGTGCGCCACCACACCCGGCTAATTTTTGTATTTTTAGTAGAGACAGGGTTTCACTGTGTTGGCCAGGATGGCCTCGATCTCCTGACCTTGCGATCCGCCCCGCCTCGGCCTCTCATAGTGCTGGGATTACAGGCGTGAGCCATCGCGCCCGGCCTAATTTTGAATTTGCTTAGGGCCAGTCTGCTCTACTTTTCAAGGCCCATCAATTGCCTAAGACCGCCAATCCTGATGCAGAATTCCCCAGCTTATTGCTCTCACATGGAACACACTTGAGTCAATGTCACTGCTTTTCCAGGCATCAAGCAAAACTGTTGGGAGTAGTTGAATTTCTGGTGATGCCTGTAGAGCTGCTCTCTTTATATATAATAAGTTCGTTCTTCTTTGGGGTTGTTAAAAAGTGAGGCTTAAGGTTTTGTGCCCTCAACGATATCCCCGCTTTGTTTATTTCTAGCTTCCAACTTAAGCTTCTTCAGCATTTTTATTCCAAGAAATAAGCTAATAATGCAGAGCATTAAGCAAGACACTTTGAGAGAGGAGGAACCCTTCCCGGAATTTCAGAACTGTCTCCTCGTAGAGCAAATTCCTGTAATGTTTGTTTTGCTTCGAAAATCTAAGTGCCAGAAAGAACAGAGTCAAGAAGGGAGCTACCGTGAACTCTTGATTTTGAAGCAAAATCTGCACCGGGACCCCATTTTAGAAGATCACTGGCCCTCTATAGAACACTACTTTGAACAAATCAGTGAATTTTAAATCAACTGTCTTGGTTGCTTATATTTTTAAAATCTCCAAAGATCTCAATTCAGATGCCAGGGAAAGCTTTGTAAAGGGAACCTCCCCTTCCTCAGCCCACCCTTTCCATGCATTCTAGGAACTTCTGGGGGGTTTAGGTGTTCCCTAAATGATTCAAGAATGTATTATAATTCAATAGATCCGTGACTTGTGGTTAAAGGAAGAATAGCTAATACTTTATGAAACTGTTCTTAGAATAGCTTGGATATTAGATCCCATTGCGTGTGTGTGTGTGTGTGTCAGAGAGAGAGAGAGAAAGAGAGAGAGCAGGGGTTACCAAGACAGGCATCGTTATACCCATCTCCTTTTTCCACAAAGCCTTTGCAGTAGCTTGTAACCAACACACATAGTAACATTTACATAGGGATTTTTAAAATTTTAGAGAGGGAAGCCCATGGAAAAGAAATGGGGTTAGAATAACTTGGAGTCTCTTGGGAATCCTACAAGTCTTTTGCTTCAGATACAGTTGCTGGAGCATTACGAGAGAAGTCAAACATGAAACACAGTTCTGTCCTGAAGAGGAGCACACCTCCCACTGGTCCTCCACTCCACTGCCATCCCAAATGGAGCCAGTACCAAGTCCAGGATCAGCCCTCGGGCTTCACCTGGCCTGTGCGTTCGTTCTAGTTCCACCGTCTCTGCCTTCATGCTTGTGTGACACAACTCTGCTAGAGTACTCATTCCATTGCTCTGGAAAGGCCTGCAGTTCCACAATTGCACATCCCATTACAGAAACGGCACTGAGCGTGATTTTGGAAAAATCACACATGCATCTTATATTGGGCCTGAGGATTCAAGAGAGTTTCAGACACCCTGGGTTTATTATTCTCTTGGCTACACAAGTGTATTCATGGAACGGACATAGACGAGGGACACTCAGACACTGGCCAGGCACAGAGGAACAGAAAGTGAGGGAGATTCCATTCTGCCTGACTCAGCCAGGATAGGTAGAAAAGCTGAGGATCTTTTTCTTCAGCAGTCATCGTATGTTTCCATCACTTGTTCCCATGGTTACTTTCTACTGCCCAGTTGTTATTTGCACTTTTTTTTTTTTTTGAGGTGGAGTTTCGCTCGTTACCCAGGCTGGAGTGCAATGGCGCGATCTCGGCTCACCGCAACCTCCGCCTCCTGGGTTCAGGCAATTCTCCTGCCTCAGCCTCCTGAGTAGCTGGGATTACAGGCACGCGCCACCATGCCCAGCTAATGTTTTGTATTTTTAGTAGAGACGGGGTTTCACCATGTTGACCAGGATGGTCTCAATCTCTTGACCTCGTGATCCACCCGCCTCGGCCTCCCAAAGTGCTGAGATTACAGGCGTGAGCCACCGCGCTCGGCCCTATTTGCACTTCTTTAAAAACATCAGTGCATGGGCCTCAAGAGGCAAAGAGAATTGAGGTCCTACACTAGAGTCTGAGAATATTCAAAGTTTTGGACTGTGGTTTCACCTCTGAGCTCATGCTTTCTTATTACACTACATTTGGCCGAAGATCTGACACTAGATGCACTATAACCATAGCAAAGGCCATACAAGCTCTTGCTTTGTAGATTTCCACTGACATTTTTGCCTGTATAGAGTAGCCACACCTCTCCATGAGTTTCAGGTGTTTTCACCATTTAGGAAAAAGAGGGGAGGGAGAAAGAAGTGGATCAATGGTAAAGAGATGGTGCCTAAGCATGGAAAGATCACAGATGAAAGTAGGGTACGAGCCACCTTCTGACCCAGGCCAGGTGGCTGGGTGTGGATGGACGTTGGATGTAGCCAACGCAGTCACTCTTGCAGAGGTAATTCTCCCAGTTTAGCCACCACGTAGTATTGTTCTTTGTTTTTCTATAGTGCTTGTGAAAATGCTATGACAACTGACTGGTTTTGTGCAAACAGAGCCTGGCTCTCAAGAGACAGTGTGTCTGAAAGTCAAACATGGATGGCAGCCATTGGCACACGGAGGAGTCAGAAACCACAGATTGTTTTCTCGTTGGATGAACAGCTTAAAGCAACGTAAAGTTAATTGAAGAATTCCTTGAAAGTGAAGTCAGAGTAAAAGAAATGCTCTGAGTCTGTAATTTACCAAATATGAAAGAACTGTAATGGTAGTGAGACTAAAAGCGTTTCGGGGCGGGGGCGGGGGCGGGTGGGGGGAGAACATTTCTGTAAACAGATCTGGCTTATATTTTTGGCTGGGCTGTTTTAATGATTTGCTCTAATAATGTAGATCTGCAGAAGAA
This sequence comes from Saimiri boliviensis, assembly GCF_048565385.1. Taxonomy (NCBI): domain Eukaryota; kingdom Metazoa; phylum Chordata; class Mammalia; order Primates; family Cebidae; genus Saimiri; species Saimiri boliviensis. The sequence continues at coordinate 1,856,759 of NC_133456.1, forward strand.
TCTCTAATTAGGTAAGGCTTGATTTATGGAGTTGGCCTCGTATAAACCATGATGTCACGGTTTGCTGTGGAAAATCACAGGCCTGGTCTCGCCATTGAAAACTATTATTTCTACCTAGAACTCTCCTGCTCCTCATGTCCTACTCTCAGGAAACCAAAGTATTCTATGTTCTCGTTCACAGTGCACGTTGCCCAGTTAAACTCAACATATAGTATTACTCATCAGATAATTTGATCAAACGTTTTAGAAACTGGGGAGGGAGGAGTGGAAGAAAAACTCTAGCAGTTAAAGGAATCTCTACTTCCTGGGAACTTGGTAGTTACCAGCCTGTGATTCTCAGGAGAAGTGGGTTCACTCCCCGTTCAGCTGACAGACTGGCAAGGATATGCCAAACTACTGAAAGAAGTATCTGCGTGTCCCTTCCTCCCAAAACTCTAACTGCGTCTTCCGCAGTCCCTCTCCAGCTACTTTCTGGAAAGGTCTTTCAGTGTCCCGGTTGCCTGTTTCATCTGGTTTTAGGGACGAGTGTGGGGCCTCTGTAACATTTCACCACCGTTCTTCCTTCTTGCCTGTTGCAGTAGAAGCCTTGCTGTAGGGCCAAGCCTTTTCTTTGATTATAGGTCTGTCGATTACAATTTCCTAACATTTCTCTTACATTAATTATAACTTAGTGATTTCATTTGCTATGGTTTCCCTTGTGTGTGTGTGTGTGTGTGTGTTTTTTTTTTTTTTTTTTTTTTTTTGAGACGGAATTTCGCTCTTGTTACCCAGCCTGGAGTGCAATGGCGCGATCTTGGCTCACCGCAACCTCCGCCTCCTGGGTTCAGGCAATTCTCCTGCCTCAGCCTCCCGAGTAGCTGGGACTACAGGTGTGCACTACCATACCCAGCTAATTTTTGTATTTTTAATAGAGACGGGGTTTCACCATGTGGACCAGGATGGTCTCGATCTCTTGACCTCGTGATCCACCCGCCTCGTCCTCCCAAAGTGCTGGGATTACAGGCGTGAGCCACCGCGCCCGGCCTTCCCATTTCAATTTTGTTAAATTTTTGTTCTTATAGAACAAGACTGTAGAAGGAATCCTAGATTTTTACAAGTTGTTTTTCTGTCTTTCACAGGTGTCTAACTTACATCTGCCCTGATATCCACTTTAAGTCATCTGCCATTATCAGGTCTTCTCAGGCTTTGTACTTTTCATAGAAAGCAACTCTTTTTTTTCGTGATTATATTTCACCAGTTTACATCATATTTAAGTAAATTATGTAATTACAGTAACAAGTCCAACTTTCACAAGCAGGTTTGGGAACAAATACAACCCTAAACAGTTGGAAGAAATGCATGGGATATACTAGTGAGTGACCGTCTAGCCTCTTATTCAGCATGTGTGGGCTCAGTCCTGGGTGAAACACAGGGATAGAATGAGTTAAGTAGAGCTCAGTTATGGAGGCTTCTGAATCTGCGTTCTCCAAACTGTCTTCATTTTATGGAGGGGGCCCAGGGTGATTACAAGGCTTGTCCAAGGTCAGAAATAAATTTGTAGCCAAGCAGACTATACTGACTTTCAAGCCTTTTAATGTGCTTGTCTGACTGCTGCCTAAGGTTAAAAAATGCAGGTCTATCAAGTTTGATTTATTACCACATAATATGTCTTGATGCTTACTTTACCCATAGTGTTTGTGTTACTAATTAACACGCGTTTTTCTTCAAATTCTTCCTGATAATAAAATAGACTCTTTGTTATTATAGGGAGTTAATCAAGGCATAAGATTTCCCAATTCTGTCCGTCAGTGACCATACTTAGCTAAAACAGACGAAGGCCGAGTGGAAGAATTTCCCGATGCCTGTAGTCGGGCTTGTCCTTCTGGCCACTACACAGCCCCACACTGTGGCTATTTTTGTTGCTTTAAAGGCCATTTTTAAAGGGCACAGGCCTCTGAAACAAAACTACTTTTGGGTTTGCATCAGGGTGGTTAGGTCTATATTTATTTGACCACGTTCACAGGTCATATTTGATAACTTTCCTAATACCAACTTGGGAAGTGTTTTTGTTTGTTTGTTTGTTTTTAGAGACAGGGTCTCGCTGTGTTGCCCAGGCTGGAGTGCAGTGGCTCTTCACAGGTGCTGATCAGCGCAGGAGTTTTGACCTGCTCCGTTTCCGACCTGGGCCGGTTCACCTCTCCTTAGACAACCTGGTGGTCCCCGGCTCCCGGGAGGTCACCATATTGATGCCTAACTTAGTGCAGACACCCGATCGGCATAGCGCACTGCAGCCCAGAACTCCTGGGCTCAAGAGACCTTCCAGCCTCAGCCTCCTGAGTAGCTGGGACTACAGGCACGTGCCACCGAGCCCGGCAGGAAGATTTTTTTTTTAATCACTTTCTTCTTTTCTTGCCAGTGTCTTCTTCCTTCCCCACCCACTTTCAGAAAGGATTTGATGTTGCCTAGGGTTAAAATAGATCAATAAAATCAAAACCATTAGGATGAATACGAAGGAAGGGGCAAAGATGTTATACCCGAATCCCTGAGGTGAGATGGCTTTGCTGTTACACTGGGCAGTGCATTTAGCTCTGAACTTCGTGGCTGAAACGAGAATTTGGGTTCTTGTTATTTCTATTTGCTGAGGAGATCCGAATCAGGTCATCCATGGACACATTGTTACCAGGCGGGCACTTTATTCTAAGCCAGTGGTTTTCACGTAAGTGAAGCTAAATAATCATCTGGAATAGGGGATTCATGTATACATTAGAGTTTGATCAGCTCTGCTGGAGTCCATCTCCATTTTTTGTTGATAAGCCCAGGGAAGAGAAATAATTCGCTGGTTACCGGGCTTGTTGGTGATGACACAGGCTCAGAGCCAGTGTGCCCTGGTCCCGGCCTGCGCCTCAGAGGCACCTTCTTTAGAGAGCATAGGTGAAGCGAGCTGAGGCACTGGCGCTGGGGTGCCCCGATACATTACCTCGCTCCCGGGCACCAGGGACACAGACTGTGACACGAGTCTTGGGATTTAGATTTAATGAAATCAGACTAGGTGAAAGAGGAGTTTTTTCAAGAAGCTTCTCTTTTCATCGCGAGGCTGGACCTCTGTATCAGGATGCTGTCAAATTGCCATGGAGGAGAAAACTAGAAATCTAGTGCATAGCACGTGTCCTGTCTATTGGCCCGTTTTAAAATACTTTGTCGCTGGGCGCGGTGGCTCACGCCTGTCATCCCAGCACTTTGGGAGGCCGAGGCGGGTGGATCACAAGGTCAAGAGATCGAGACCATCCTGGTCAACATGGTGAAACCCCGTCTCTACTAAAAATACAAAAATGAGCTGGGCATGGTGGCGCATGCCTGTAATCCCAGCTACTCAGGAGGCTGAGGCAGGAGAATTGCCTGAACCCAGGAGGCGGAGGTTGCGGTGAGCCGAGATCGCGCCATTGCACTCCAGCCTGGGTAACAAGAGCGAAACTCCGTCTCAAAATAAATAAATAAATAAACAAAAATAAAATGCTCTGTCAAAAATGCCTTTTGTGTAGTCAAAATTGTGAGCAGCTTTGTTCTGTTTTTGTTGCAGTGGGTATATGGGAGAGCGTTGAGCAGGGGTCTTAAACTCAAACTGTCTTCTGGAGACAGGAACGGACAGCTGTTTATTATTCAGAAGGCCAGACTGAAAACAACAAGGAGCAAGGTCTATAGTGAACCAAAGGGCCCATGTCCTGTCTTAATGGGGTAACTGCTTCTCAGCTTCTGTTCATTTTTTAATCATGTGAAAATTGCAGTAATATGGTTGACCAGATCTTCCAGTATTTTGAGAGGAGCTGGAAGTCTGGATTATTCAATTAACTCTCCTGATTTTAAATGTTGGCAATTCTTTTCCTCCTCTTGTTCAAGGCAGAAAACTTGGAGTTGTCCTTGACTCCTGTCTTCCTTTCAAAACCCACATCTAATTCATTAGGAAATCCTGTTGGCTCTACCCTCAAAATATATTCAGAATCTGATCGCTTCCTAACAGATCTCTGCTGCACTACTGTGGTCCAGACCACCACCGTTCTCTCCAAGATGGTTACAGTAGCCTCCAAACTGGTCTCACTGCTTCCATTCTTTCTCTCCTGCAGCCAGAAGTGTAAGTCGGAACACATTTCCCCTCTGCCCACAACCCTCCGAAATCGCTCATCTTACTCAGCATGAAAGCCAAGTGCCCCCAGCAACCCGTGAGGCTCTCTGACCTCATCTCTGCAGCTGCAGTGGCCTCCTGTCTGTTCCTCGCATATGCCAGCTCATTTCCTCCTCGCGACCTTTGCCCTTGCTGTTCCCTACTTTTCCAGGTATCTCTGTGGCCCATTCACCCCCTGCCTCCCTTTGCTTAAATGTCATCTCAGCGAGACCTGCCTCGAACACACCATCTAAACTTACACATGGGAACGCACACGTCCTTCCTCTCCCCTTCCCTGCTTTGTTTTTCTGCTTATCGCATATCATGGTCCCGTTTACTCTGTCAGTTTCTTCTTTATTACCTGTTTTCTGCGCTAGAATGTAGATTCCACATAGAGAGGGACTTTCTAGGATTTCGCGTATTTGTTCATTGCTGTTGACATCTGGAAATGAGCCTCACACATGGTAGGTGTTCAATAAATGTTTGATGAATGAATGAATCTCAAAAACAATTTTTTCAACTTTCGGCCACATAAAACTCTTCAATAGGCCAAACCTAGGCTATACTTAAGAAGACTGAGTGCTTTTCCAGCAGCTCCTTGTAGCTTGGGAACAGAGTTTATGAATGCATCATGTGGCCGTCCCTGCTCAGGAAACCACAGATGAGTTCTTCCACTCCATTCCCACGTGCATTACGCTCCTACCCACCCAACTTCAATACGTGTTTATTGTCTCGTGCCTCAACATTGTTTTTCCCAAGGCATCGCTGTTTAGAATACGGAAAATGTTGTGTGACTTATTTCAGCCTCCTGAGTGAACTTTCAAGTCTCCAAAGGCAGGATACATTTGAACAAGTTGACTTGCTTTCTGCAACACAGAGTTTAGAACTGGGCAAGAAGTAAGTGAGAGAAAGATTATTTCAGACGGAAAAGTATGTATAAAGACAGGTGTAAAAGTACCTCTCATGCTTAGGAAGAGAACAGGTTAAACTAGACTGGAGAGTGAAAGGGAAAGTGGTTAGAAAAGATGGTGAAGAGTACGCTGGGCTACATCCTGCAGACCGTGGGAGAGAGTTTGGATGCTATTGTTATGTCCAATGGGAAGCTGTTATGGAGTTTCTACGTACTGAAATGAAATATTGATTAAATTTGACTCTGGCTATCCTGGGAATTTAGGAGACCAATAATAAGCATAACAAAGCAAATGCAACTAACATTTATTAAACACTAATGCCAGACAGCATGCTAATTGCTTTATACAGGTTATTTTAGTTACTTTTTACATCATTCTATTGAGTTAACTGATATCATTATCCCAGTTTTGCAGATGAGGAACTGAGACACACTAAAGCTGAGTAATTTGCCTGAAGTCACACAGCTAACCTACTCATTTTTCAGCCTTTGCTCTTAGCAAAGTTTACTTATTTGACTCTTCTTCCAATCCTGGATTCAAGATGAGCATTTAAGAGGTTATTGCTGGCCGGGCGCGGTGGCTCAAGCTTGTAATCCCAGCACTTTGGGAGGCCGAGGCGGGTGGATCACGAGGTCGAGAGATCGAGACCATCCTGGTCAATATGGTGAAACCCCGTCTCTACTAAAAATACAAAAAATTAGCTGGGCATGGTGGCACGTGCCTGTAATCCCAGCTACTCAGGAGGCTGAGGCAGGAGAATTGCCTGAACCCGGGAGGCGGAGGTTGCGGTGAGCCGAGATCGCGCCATTGCACTCCAGCCTGGGTAACAAGAGTGAAACTCCGTCTCAAAAAAAAAAAAAAAAAAAAAAGAGGTTATTGCTGTATTCCGGGCAACAGCTAGTGGTTGCCTGGCCTTTCTGCTAAGGTGGTTTTTCTGTTGTTCCTTATACATTTAATACTTGTTCTTATAGATGGAGTATGATTTAATTAATGTTGGAGAATAGGCCTTAGCAAAGATTGAGGTAATATATTTTATTACTAATTATAAAATTTTTCATTGATTGTTTTTTTAAATACTGTGCATTTACCTAGTAGGTGTACTTAATAAATACTTCTAAATTATCAAATGTAAGGCTACAAGAGAGAATGATGGAATAGCATTTATTTCCATTGATGGAAGCATTTATGATATTTATCCAGTTAGAAAATAATCTCTAGTTCCTTGTCAATAATAATAGCACATTTCTAAGAGTCAGTTCTTATTTCTTTAAGAAGAGTTTACTCTGATAAGCTATCACAACTGTACTAGATTCCAAACTCATTACTGTGAACTATTCAGTGGTGATTTGTTTCAATACACCTTTTACTGAGGTGTATAACACACGCAAAGACACGCACACATACATATACATACACATATATACATATACATATACATATACATCCTGTTGATGTTTTACAGGCAAGTCAGTCCACTGTTAGCAGTTACTTGAGCACCTAAACTCAATTCAATTATTTTTCTTTTTTCTTTTTCTTTTTTTTTTTTTGAGATGGAGTTTCACTCTTGTCACCCAGGCTGGAGTGCAATGGCGCAATCTCGGCTCACCGCAACCTCTGCCTCCAGGGTTCAAGCAATTCTCCTGCCTCAGCCTCCCAAGTAGCTGGGGCTACAGGTGTGCGCCACCATGCCCAGCTAATTTTTTTTCTTGTATTTTTAGTAGAGACGGGGTTTCACCATGTTGACCAGGATGGTCTTGATCTCTTGACCTCATGATCCACCCATCTCAGCCTCCCAAAGTGCTGGGATTACAGGTGTGAGCCACCGCACCCAGCCTAATTATTTTCTTTAAAAAAAAAATTTTTGAGCCTGGCATCATGGTGCATGCCTATAGTCCCAAGCTACCCTGGGAGAGCTGAGGCAGGAGGATTGCTCGAGCTCACGAATTCCAGGCCAGCCTGGGCAACATAGCAAGACCTTGTCTTTAAAAAAAATAAGTAAATAAAAGCCTTAAACATTTTTTGGACTTACCTGTCTGAAAAGAAATATTTTTTATTTTCACGTGTATAAACAAAATCTTAAAATTAAATTTAAAATATATTGCGAAAATAAATTCACTTAATTGTACAAAAGAGTTTTGTTTTAGTCACATAACACTATTGATTTTGGTTATGATAATTATTCAATAAAGTCAAGTCCCCTGGGCACAGTCTTCTTAATTGTATCCACTTCAGTTACATAAATAAAAAGCTAGTCATTCATTTAACTGTTGCATTTGCAACCTTTGCCAAGTTACTATCACATTAAATGGTGCTTTTGTTTCTAAAAATGTAGTCTATATACACTTAGACCATACCAGTGTGCATTATTTGGAGTTAATGAAAGACATAGCTTTTCTTTGAGCTCAAGGTTTCTTCCAGCCTGAATAGTCTAATCATTAAAATAAAAAAGCAAATACTGAGTAGTTTACTGACATTCCATAGAAGATAGAATAAGACCTGGTGTGTGAGAACAGTACATTTCTGATGGTTTTTTTTTTTTTTTTTGAGACGGAGTTTCGCTCTTATTACCCAGGCTGGAGTGCAATGGCGCGATCTCGGCTCACCACAACCTCCGCCTCCTGGGCTCAGGCAATTCTCCTGCCTCAGCCTCCTGAGTAGCTGGGATTACAGGCACCCGCCACCACGCCCAGCTAGTTTTTTGTATTTTTAGTAGAGACGGAGTTTCACTATGTTGACCAGGATGGTCTCGATCTCTCGACCTCGTGATCCACCCGCCTCGGCCTCCCAAAGTGCTGGGATTACAGGCTTGAGCCACCGCGCCCGGCCCTGGTTTCTTTTTAAAAATAAAAAACAACTTCACAATTCTAGTAGACAAAGTAGTACTAAAAGGGCTTTTGTAGCTTAGCCTGTCACTAGGCTATATAGTTACCAAAAGGGCAGATTCTGAGTCATGGTAACATTCCAGGAGATGTCAACAGTCAAAACAAAATCAAAGTACATGTTATCTGGAAAGCTGAGATAAAGACCAAGCACCTTGGAACCTTTAGAGACCGCCCAGGTGTGACATAAGTGAGAACTCTAAGAAGAAAAACTTCACAGCTGTTTGTGACTTTCTCACAGCTGCTTCACATTTCTGTAGCATGGAATGGAAAGTTTAGAAAGAGAGAAATTCAGAACTGGAAAACACCTTAGAACCCTTGATTTACACACCGATCAGGAAACAGAGGCCCACAGAACACCGAACACTGGCTTAGAGTCGCACAACTAGAGTTAATGATAGGACTGACATTGGAATTCGGAACTCCTATTTTCAAGTTTAATATATTATTTTCTCTACTCTTTGGGACATTTTGACTGTATATTGGAGTTGTACCAAAATGAAAAGAGCTGGCTTGGGTGTCAAACGGATGCCTGCCACCAGAAATCAGTGATCAGGCCAAAGCTAGACAGCGGCTCCCTGGCATGCATGCTGGATTTCCATTACGGAAACTTGGACTTACTGCCTTCCAAGAGCTTTTCCAACTCTATCTGTAATGAGTATTGATCATTTTCATCCTATTTGTAGTAGGGTAATGATTCATCCTGGCTGCTTAAGACATTATTGCTAGGGCCGGGCGCGGTGGCTCAAGCCTGTCATCCCAGCACTTTGGGAGGCCGAGGCGGGTGGATCACAAGGTCAAGAGATCGAGACCATCCTGGTCAACATGGTGAAACCCCGTCTCTACTAAAAATACAAAAAAGTAAGCTGGGCATGGTGGCGCGTGCCTGTAATCCCAGCTACTCAGGAGGCTGAGGCAGGAGAATTGCCTGAACCCAGGAGGTGGAGGTTGCGGTGAGCCGAGATCGCACCATTGCACTCCAGCCTGGGTAACAAGAGTGAAACTCCGTCTCAAAAAAAAAAAAAAAAGACATTATTGCTCATTCTCATTCATGCATGCCTCATCTAGTCCAGTCTTTTCTCAGAACCTGTTTTCCCATTGAGGGTACCTGTGGCCAAGTTGCTTAGTAACGCAGTGTGGGTAAAAGGCCAAGCTCCGTTCACCATTTGGAATCATGGGTAATCACTGTCCCCACAACGAATGTAACCTTCTGCATTAAACCAGTATCCAATAACTGCTGCTTTTCCTCTACCATGTAAATATCAATCAGCAATATAGTTAGCAAAAGGGAGCTTGGTGCAGTGAAATCAATCAGCTTTCCCTCCCTGGGGCAAGGACATGGTCTGATAAAAGCTTTGGTCAATTCATAACCTAATGAGATATAAATGGGTTTTAAAGTACACTGTGGTAAAATTATCTTTACTGTGCAACCGTATAGCTATTCTTGGCTTAGGAATGAAAATGTGTAGATTTGCATTACAGTATAAAATCCATAAGATAGGAAGTCTGATTACAAATATATTTACCACCTGATAATATCGGTGTGAATATAAATAAGCATCTCTGTTGCTTTCTTCCTAACATAAAATGATCTTTGGGCCGGGTGCGGTGGCTCATGCCTGTAATCCTAGCATTTTGGGAGGCTGAGGTGGGTGGATCACCTAAGGTCAGGAGTTCAAGACTAGCCTGGCCATCATGGTGAAATCACATCTTTATTTAAAAAAAAAAAGATCTTTGCCCATTCTGCCTTTACCCTTTGTCCAACTCTCAGATTCTATTTTTTTCTGCTATTATTTAGAAGGTATTTTCCCAGATTTCAACATTTTTAGATTCTGTACTTAAATGCCATATTTTTAATAGGGAATTTCCAGAAAACAAGTGATTCAGTCTCATATGCCCAAAGTACATCATTCTCCACTGGAAAGCAGGGTGAGTATCAGCTATGTATGAGTTATGTGGTAACAACGGAGGCCTATCTCCATAGGTTTAAAACAGCAGGTTTTAAACATTCATCTAGCAGTCCAATAGAAATGTTTCCAAAATTTCTGTTACCCTCATTTCCACTGATCCTTGATTGATTTGGTAAGTGGGATGAGGAAGGAGATGGTGGTAGGGTTTCACGTTATTATCACGGTGATCTACTAAGTGAGTCAAGAATTCCTTTTTTCAACTATAGAGGAAATTAAGAGCCCAACAAGGAAGAAGCCACGTTACAGGGATAGAAAAGTAATTGTCCAGACTCCGCACAAAAACCCAATACCCAAACATGACCCGAGACCCACGTCCCTTAGCTCTTCCTATGTTAGGTTTTTGGGTTTTTTTGTTTTTAACTAACCCATTCTCTCTCCTCAAGGAAGAGTCAAACTAAGCAAATTTTCCTTCCAAGTCTGAGGATCTAGGAGCAGAAGGCAAAGTCTGGGAGGGAAGACATTGTATCTTACATGCTTTTGCCTCACTTTCTCCCAAGGGAAACACCCCACTAGGGCAGTGTCAACACACTTTTTCCGTAAAAGTAATAAATATTTAGGCCTTGCTGGCCATATGGTCTGTGTAGCAACTATTAAACTAGGGCAAAATTAGCCATAGACAATACGTAAATTAATGAGCATGGCTGTGTTCCAATAAAACAATATGTTGAGCAGTTAAATTTGAATTTTATGTATTTTTCATGCATCATGAAAAACTATTCTAGTTTTTAATTTTTTTCAGCCATTTAAACATGTAAAAATCATGCTTGCAGGTTATCCAGAAACAGGCTACGGACCAGATTTGACCCATTAGCCACAGTTTGCTAACCCCTGCCCTTGGGGAATACATAATGAAATATGAGGAAGATTGTAGGTGTTAAAACATGGAGAGACAAAATATGATACTTGAAGAACAATTATTTAACTGTGGTAGGGGAAATTATTGATACGTATGCCTCTTTCAGGGAGAGCAGATGGATGCCTTGGCCCTTGATTCTGTTTTAGGTAATTTTGATTCCGTTTTAGGTAATTTTAGTGGATACTGGCTCAGATTCCAGATTGATTATTTTGATTTACTGTCTTAAGATTGATGAAAGGCAGGTTATAGCTGGATTTAGAGAAGAAAAACGAAAATAAGAAGAGGACATGTGACTTAGAGCTTTCCATAAGGTATGCAGAGCCAATAGAACATTTTATTTGGAATGGCAGCCAGTGGTTTCTGTTATCTGTGAATCATTGTGAAGTCTGTCTGAGGCAGAGAGGCGGCAGCTAGCCGAATTCCCCTTTAGCAAAAACTGATTCGTAACATTGTAAAGCTCACAGAAAATGTATTTTGTATCACAAGAACACATAAAGATCTCTATTTTGTTGACAGAAAGGCTATATTCATGAACTTTAAAATTTAAAAAAACCCTGTAAACGCAAAACCATAAAGAAACATTTTTAAAAATAGTCTGAATCATTTATGGGCAGTTGAATACAGCTTTTGCTGCTTTGCAGGCAACTCACTTATAACAATTGCATAAATGGTCATGCAGTTGTCTGTAACAAAGGAGCGTTAATTACGACGCTGATGACGATAACATAATTAACTATTTTTCGAGCTGCTACTATTTGCTGCCACCTAACATACATTATTACATTTATTCCCTGCAACAAGCTTGCAAAGTAGGTATTATTCTCCTGTTGAAAAGATGCTGAAGGTCAGTCACACGAACACAAATTACCAGCGTCAAAATCTAATCCATGTCACCCTGACGTGCAAGTGAGTGTGGTTTCCACTGTATTATTACCATTGATGAGAAACGGTGACCCAAAAAAACGAATTTAGGAAAACTGTCTTCAATAATATTGCTGGATAGCATTACTTTATAAATATTAATTTTACTCTGTGGTTGCTGTATGGTAATGGAATGATTTCGGCCCCTTAAAACCTTGAAAAAAAATCAAACTAATTGTGCCTTGTAACATTTGTGGTTTGTGTGTCCATTCACTGCTTGCCATTTCCAGGCAGGCCGCATCCTTGAACTATTCACTGTCTGAACTTGCCCTCAAAGAATTCTTCCTCCTGCCTCACCTCTATCAAGTGGTAGCCAATGAAAAACCCACAAGCTCAGCAGCTGCAGCTCTGGAAGGCTTCCATCAAAACCCTCATTCCCAAATCCCCCTTGCAAATCACGGTTCCTAGAGCTTTTTTCCATTATCTTCTTGAAGGTCATGACTAATGTTTGTAACATTGTAAAACTTCCACAGCATACACTGTGTTCAAGACCAGGACTCCAAAACTTGGACTCTGTTAACTTGCCTGAACCAAATCATTTACTGCACTTCAGCTGCGCTATCTTAAATTCTCACCCGCGAAAGTAGCCTGAAAAGCAGATACGAGGATGGGAGCTTTTTAAATGTCCGTAGGAATTTAGAAAGCTTCATAAGTTTCAGAAAATGCCTTTTTGACAATTCAGAATTGAATTAAAAAAAAAAAAAAATCCCTGATCTATTAAGAATATGTGGTGACTCAGCCCTGTTCTTATTCCTCTAAATTTTATTCTTTCCATGAATTGTTTTTGGGATTTAGAGGTCAAGTAGCCAGTAGGCCTGTCTCAGAGGAAACAATATTTTCCCTAAGTAAAAATCTAGTACACCAGTGGCTGTTTTATGTATAACTGAGCAGTACCAAAATCCAGTTTTGAGCCAGCCTTTTTATATATGAATCGTATTATTTAATCCACATTTCTTCGAAACCACAACCAGACACACAGTATGATTGTTTGATTGAAGAAGCATGGTTGCTATTATTCACCCCGCCATGCGTTAGTTTGCTTACATTAGTGACCCATTCATACACTTAAGAAAAAAAGGAAATCTGCATCATCATCATCCATTAAAATTGACAAGACTGGATGCTGTTGATTACGGACACGAAATTCCATTGGGAAGAAAGTTCCTGATCTCTGTGTAGCCCAAGATTGGTTTTTCTAGACTGTGTCAAAAGTATATCCAGGAACTCAGAAGTGGGGGAAAGCTGCAGCCAGCAGACAACTATGTGCTAACGTACCACTTTGTCTGAAGAAAACGTACACTCATGGCAGCCGTAAGAAGTTATTTGGTCTGTATTTATTTACAATGTGCAAGCTGCAGAATGTTAGCATTCTGATTATGGCCAGATGTAATGGAAGCAATTCCCTAGCATTTTCGCACTGACTTTACTAAGGAATGCATTTTTTTGAATCTACATTGGTTAAAAGGTAGCCATTTGGTTCCAGGAATCCAAATGGTTCTTTGTGTTGCCTAAATAATAGAGGAAATTATTTGGGCGCTCAAATTCCATCTGAATTGACTACTTTTGGTCACTTAAACATGCTGCTTTAACAGTAAAACTGAGCAGACACAGGCCGGGCGTGGTGGCTCAAGCCTGTAATCCCAGCACTTTGGGAGGCCGAGGCGGGTGGATCACAAGGTCGAGAGATCGAGACCAACCTGGTCAACATGGTGAAACCCCGTCTCTACTAATAATACAAAAAATTAGCTGGGTATGGTGGCACATGCCTGTAATCCCAGCTACTCAGGAGGCTGAGGCAGGAGAATTGCCTGAACCCAGGAGGCGGAGGTTGCGGTGAGCCGAGATCGTGCCATTGCACTCCAGCCTGGGTAACAAGAGCGAAACTCCATCTCAAAAAAAAAAAAAAAAAAAAAAACTGAGCAGACACATTTTTTTTTTTAAATTTGTTAGAAAATGTCTAGTATTTAGGTAAGTTACTGAGTTTAGATTTATGGTTGGGAACCCTCAGAGTTCAAAATGCACTTTCTTGAAATAATGTTGATAAAGAATATTAGTGTCAGTGTTCCTAATGGGAAGGAGGGGCATGCTTTCAGCCCAGACTTTCTGTGAAATATATAGCCTCAAGAGAATATCCACTCTGATCAGTAAACGGTATATGCCTATGAATGTATTTGTTTGTGGTGTTTTCTCTCAGTATAATATCTCAATCACTGCAATATTCTACTTTCCTATTTTAATATTTTAACTATCAGTTGTTTAAGTGTCAAAGAACAACTTGGGATGTCAAGAAAAAGCCATTTTGCAAGGCCGGGCACGGTGGCTCAAGCCTGTAATCCCAGCACTTTGGGAGGCCGAGGCGGGTGGATCATGAGGTCAAGAGTTCGAGACCATCCTGGTCAACATGGTGAAACCCCATCTCTACTAAAAATACAAAACATTAGCTGGGCGTGGTGGTGCGTGCCTGTAATCCCAGCTACTCAGGAGGCTGAGGCAGGAGAATTGCCTGAACCCAGGAGGCAGAGGTTGCGGTGAGCCGAGATCGCGCCATTGCACTCCAGCCTGGGTAATAAGAGCGAGACTCCGTCTCAAAAAAAAAAAAAAAAAAAAAAAAAGAATCTAGAAGAGCATCATCTCTGAAGTTGATATTTTAATATATCACCAAATCATTCTTCATCTAAGATCTCAGTGCTTCCCTTAAATTGGATATTAAATGGCATCTGGTAATTTCCCAACAAAGGTTTTCTTCATAGTTAACAACTTTCTTGATCAATCTACCTGCATTTTATAATTGGACCCATGAATCAATCTTGTGGCTTATATACATATTTCATTTGCATAATTCTCATTTAACTCCTTCTTTTTTTTTGAAAAAAGTATTATTCCAATAAATACTATTTTTCCAGGCCATAAATGGTATATTAAAGCTATCCCTGAGAATCGTTTGTACAGGACCAGATAATAGCTTTTCATTTTAATATGGATGAATACACAGATGTGACAGTGGTTTTAGAAACAGTTTAGGTAGCATTAAGAAACATCTGCACATTTTCCCAGAAGCCTGAGTAGTAGTGATTTGTACAGACTTCTCTGCATCCGCTCTTCCACCCCCTTCCTCTTTTCAGCACATCTAGATGATTAATGGACTGAACAGTCCGTTATATATGCCTTCTGACAGCCATTAGGACAGTCTCGGTTGACAATACACTCATAAGCCAATGTTGTTATCGTGAAACACTTCATTTGAATGAGTATTACAGGCTGAACAGGATGTACAATGCCAGGGGGCTGTGACATTTTGAGAGGGTGGTGCTGGGAGCCATGTGGGGCTCTTTTCCCATCACGGCCAAGTTAATGTTTTCTCAGGTCATAGGACCTCTGGGTTTGCAGAGGAAGAAACTTTGAGTCAGTGGCTGGGTAGATGTCCCTTGAGTCTGGATTATGTATTTGAAAAAATTATTACTTTGCCTTAGGGAAGAGAGATAGTCTCATTTTAAAAAGAAAAAACTTTTTATAACGAGTTCATTTATTCTACCATGAATTTTGCTGAAAAATCTGTCCTGAAGTATGTCTTTGCTGCCAAATCCCACGCTTCACAGTTAACCGAAGTTGACTCTATGACTTGTTACATTTTCCTTAGACAGTTGGATGTGATTACAGAAGGGTGATTGCCAAACTTTTATTTCAGCTCAGATATAGCTAAATGCAAGAAATCACTTCCTGACACCTTTCTTCTGCCTGCCCCACCCTAAATCACCATTTTCCAGACAAGCTATGGGATCTATGAAATGGTCTACCTGTGTTCCAGGTGGATTTTGAGAATGGCTTTTTATGACTGGTTTATAATCTCTTGAGAAAAGCAAAATGATGATGGAAACACTGTGACATCCTAAGCTGTAAGGGCTTGAAGATAAATGTAACTTCAAGTCTGTGAAGCTAAATATTTACCTTCCACATGATTTACTGTATCTCTGTTCCTTTCCACACTGAGCTTTTTCTTCACATGCATCCCCTTCATCTCCAAGCTACTTTTTAGTAGCCCTGTTATATCAGTGTTTTGTGATGTTACAAAAAAGCAAAGAATGTGAGGTCAAATTTTCCATTACATACTTCACCAGGAATGCCAGGGAACTTAGCCAAACTCAGGCTAGAAAAAAAATAAATAAAAATTACAGGAAAGATGATTCATTAATCAACAATTGCCTTACCAAGAAAGTAGAGTTACTTGTATGTATTTGGTTTGGGGAAGGGGGGTGGGTGCAGACAGCCAGGCTGTGGGTGAAATGAGGGTCTTTTCTGTCTACATAGCATGGTTTCAGACCTACCAGACATCTTTTAAACTGCATCTTTTCAGGAGAAAGAATAACTCACTTTGTGCCTTGATTTATCTCACCTTTTTCTTCTTTCAGCGTGAAAGTATATGACGTGTTGACCCCAACTACAATTTGATCTTAAAAAAATGACAGCTGAGGCCGGGCGCGGTGGCTCAAGCCTGTAATCCCAGCACTTTGGGAGGCCGAGGCGGGTGGATCACGAGGTCGAGAGATCGAGACCCTCCTGGTCAACGTGGTGAAACCCCGTCTCTACTAAAAAAATACAAAAAAATTAGCTGGGCATGGTGGCGCGTGCCTGTAATCCCAGCTACTCAGGAGGCTGAGGCAGGAGAATCGCCTGAACCCAGGAGGCGGAGGTTGCGGTGAGCCGAGATCGCGCCATTGCACTCCAGCCTGGGTAACAAGAGCGAAACTCAGTCTCAAAAAAAAAAAAAAAATTGACAGCTGAAAAGTGGGGTAGAAAGGCACAGGCGGCAGCTAGGAACAGTGAGAACAGGGACCACTGGCGCCCCTCCTCTGTCCTCAGCTTTCTGAGCCGAGTCCCCTTTTCATTTCATGTAGGGTCCCTTCTGATCCCCTTTGTCTTTATTTTGTCATACGCTCTGGATCATGGTCCTTAAAACATTGTCATGTTAATAGAAATGCTGGAATTTGGCCTTTAAATATAGTCATCGTTACATATTAAAGGATCGACCATGGGCAAAAATTGTGGCGTAGATGAAAACAATAGCCACTGAAATTTTTTTTTTTTTTTGAGACGGAGTTTCGCGCTTGTCACCCAGGCTGGAGTGCAATGGCGCAATCTCGGCTCACCGCAACCTCCGCCTCCTGGGCTCAGGCAATTCTCCTGCCTCAGCCTCCTGAGTAGCTGGGATTACAGGCACGCGCCACCATGCCCAGCTAATTTTTTGTATTTTTAGTAGAGACGGGGTTTCACCATGTTGACCAGGATGGTCTCGATCTCTCGACCTCGTGATCCACCCGCCTCGGCCTCCCAAAGTGCTGGGATTACAGGCCTGAGCCACCGCGCCCAGCTAGCTACTGAAATTTTTTAAAGCCCACAAGTTCCTAAGATTCCTCTTAAACAGAATGATCCGATCACCGAGCTTAGTGCTGTAAGTGTCGAACACAATATAAAGCTTGATTTTTTTTTTTTTTTTGTATTCTAATAAGAAGACCATCCAGTAACAAAAAACGTTGACTCTGTGACCAGCCAATACCAGATACACTGAAATCTGTTCTCTGAAGGTTCGTCAGCTAGCCTGTGAGCACCACCATGTAATAAAATGCTCTAAACTGTGATTAACATTGTTATAAAATCGTCGTGCACCTTTTGACTGATCAAAGATAAATCACATCAGGCTCAGGTATCATTTTATGACAAAGTGTATTTTATTTTAGTTCTCTGGAAATTGGTAATCCGTGTATGGTTCAGACACTGTTAACTGGAATACATAATTAATCACAACAATTCCAATCATGCCAGATGATACTATATTTACTGAAGAATTTTATTGCCTTTTATGGAGAACATGAGGGAGAATAGAGAGCAGGTTTTGTTTTGTGTTTTTCTTTTACCACATAGCTGGTAACCCAGTTGCTATAACCATTTTTTCCACACAAAGGGATAACAACATGAGAAATAAACTTTTTAAAGTTCCTAACCATTGAATACTTCTTATGGGAATCTGGGGCAGTTCAAGAAAAGAAATGGATTGAAGGAGAGGGATAGAGCCAGAGTTCCCAGACCTTGACAATTAGGGCGAATGTAACAAATCCACTTCATCATGGAAAAATGTGAAGTCCTGCATTATTGTGGAGGAAAATGACCGCATTCGCAGAGCAAGACCGATGAGGGGCTAACATAACCCTTGCTGGTCAGAGCCTTCTTGGCTCATTACCTCCAGACTTGTCTCTTTACCTCGATGTGAAGGTCAGTGACAGACCCCCCAGCAGAGAACGTTTTTTGAATTATAGTGATGGAGACAAGTATCTTGCATCTCGAATTGGCAAGAATTACTCCCCAATCCTCAGAGCTCAGGGAGGCTTTCTTCGGACATATCCGGTATTTCATTTTTTACTGTGTTGTGCCTTATCTGATCTCTGTCCATACAAGTAAGGAAAAGAGAAAATACATGCAGAAAGTCAACGTCCAGTAAGTGTTAGTCCCTCTTTGTCATTCCAAAGTCTCTCTGCCTCTGTTCGTTTCAGCTTTATTAAATATTTGTTTCCTTGGTTCTTGAATCACATTTTCTTGAGGCTAATAGCAGCTCAGCAGTCTCTAGGGTCTCTTTTCCCTCATCCATCCGCTCACTTCTCTATTTTAACTACTTTTTCAGGCCAGTACGTATTGATTACATCTCATTTGCTGAAGGAGACGGGCTCCACCCCATCCTGCCATACTTCCAGACTTGATTCCTTTTAACCTTCTAACTAACCATCCATTTGAGTCAGTAAGGACTTTGAGACTTGACAAATTTACATCCCTGGAAGGTGGTTATGATATGTTGAATTTATTATTTAAAACCTTTTTTTTTTTTAATGACAAAAAAATTGTATATATTTAGGGGGTACAATGTGATGCTTTAATCTCTATATACATTATAGAAAGAGTCAACCAAGCTAATTAGTATATCCATCACCTCACCAATTTATGTAATTGTGATAAGAACATTAAAAATTTATTCTTATGGCCGGGCGCGGTGGCTCAAGCCTGTAATCCCAGCACTTTGGGAGGCTGAGGCGGGTGGATCACGAGGTCAAGAGATCGAGACCATCCTGGTCAACATGGTGAAACCCCGTCTCTACTAAAAATACAAAAAATTATCTGGGCATGGTGGCAGGTGCCTGTAATCCCAGCTACTCAGGAGGCTGAGGCAGGAGAATTGCCTGAACCCAGGAGGCGGAGGTTGCGGTGAGCCAAGATCGCGCCATTGCACTCCAGCCTGGGTAACAAGAGTGAAACTCTGTCTCCAAAAAAAAAAAAAAAAAAAAAAAAAAAAAAATTTATTCTTTTAGCAGTTTTGAAATATGCAATGTATTAATTTGAATAACTGTGGTCACCATGCAGTGCAATAGAGATCGACTTTTTTAGATTCCACATGTAAATGAGATCATGTATACTTGTCTATCTGTGCCTGGCTTATTTCACTTAGCATGATGTCTCCAGTTCCATCCATGTTGTTGGAAGGACAGAATTTCCTTCTGTCTGAAGGCTAGCTAGCAGTTCGTTGTGTATATATACCATATTTTTATGAAGCACTCTGTCCTGCTTTGCAAGATTTTTAAAGGGAGCGTGCTTTAGAACAAGACTCATTGAGGTTTCGGTTCAAATCCCGTGACCTTGAGCCAGTCACTCCCCTCATTTATTCATGTAACAAATTTTGACTGAGGATCTTCTGTGTGGCAGGCATTGTGATGAGCACAAGGGATGCAACTGTTTACAAGTTTGACATGGCCTTTGCCCTCATCAAGTGTCTATTCTAGTTAGGGAAACCAAGGAAAAAACGAATATTTAAATAAGTATTTCCATCATCGTAAGTATAAAGAAGAAGTAACACAGGGGAATCTGAGTCAAGGGGAACAGTGAAAACTAGTATTGAAACAGAAAAAAGCTGAGGCTCAAAGCGTGAGGAGGAGCTCGCCAAGCAGAGAGTATATAAGAGCATCACAGGCTGAAGAACAGCCTGCTCCAAAAATCCAAGTCAGGAAGGAACTTGGGACAAAAGAGGCACTGAACAAAGACAAGCCTAGACTACAGCCCCGTGAAAGAGAGGGAAGTAGAAAGATACAGAGGTAGTGAAGCCAGATCACGGAAGGCCTTGGCACTGGCCAGAATCTTGGTCTTTCTAATAGCAATGAGTAGCCCTTGAAAGATTAGGTAAAGACTTGATTATATTTGTGTTTAAATCATTCTGATTATTGTATCTCATCACACAGTAGATGAGAGAACAAGAAGGAAACCAGTGTGAAAAGGGCTGGTGCCAGTGGGTGTTGAACTGGGAGAGCATGCGGACTCAGGGAGAGGAGCATCACACACTGGGGGCAGTTGGAGAGGGGGTAGGGGAGAGACGGCGGGGGCGTGGGGAGGGAGGGATAACATGGGAGAAATGCCAGATACAGTATGCACCTGAAGTAAAAAAAAAAAAAAAAAAAAAAAAAAAGGCTGGTGCCATTTTTCAGGTGAGAGATGACGGTGGCAGTCAGTGGAGCAGTCGATGGCTCCAAAACAGATTTAGGAGGTCGAGCTGACAGGATTTAGTGGCTCTGTGCTTTGGTGACATTGCAGAACAGAAGTGTCTCTGATAACTTCCGTTTTTCTGATGTGAGGCGCTGTTTCCTGCAGTTAAGAACTTTTAGAGGAGAGTCTAGCCTGGGGGTAAATAGGACTAGATGCTAAGCTCAGTTCGGAACATGTCTGATCTGAGATGCTTGTGATATAGCCAAGTGGAGACGGTATGCAAGTAATTGTAAAAACAGATCTGGAGCTCTCAAGAGATGTCTAGGCTAGAAATATATATTGGGGAACAGTTTATAGATTGTGTTTAAAGCTGTGAATATGGCCTTTGTAAGCCTCAATTGTTGCATCTGTTTACTTGGAAATCATAATCGAGCAGTGCAGAGAGGTTGAAAGGGATGCGTACAGCACAGAGCTCATGGTAAGCTCTCGGTGTGTGGTAATTGCCATGATCAGTTTATCTAGGAAAATTGCACAGCCTTATTCTCTGAGTTGGCAGTAATTGACAAAGAGGAGAGTGGAAAGGAGTGAATGAAAGAATGAACCTAACTCTGTAAGAATATGTATATAAAAATCAAGATAAAGTATTAGCTTTCATTGTACTGCTATGTTAGAATTTTTTTTATTCTAAGTTTTAATTCCCAGGCATACCTCCTCTCGCAAACACCTCCTATAATTCTCCCCCTGAAAAATCAGGGGACTTCATTTATCTTAAATGAGACATTTGGATCCAAACGATTTCTGAGGCTGCCACTGGGTGCTTCATTTTGGTGGTTTCTCATCATTGCTGCTGCAGTGACTGATTGATTTCTTGAGCAGTATTTATCTAAATGTTCTTCTGGTAACATTTTTAGGAAGGTAAAGTCTTTACATTTCCAGACAGCAGCTTTGCTGTGAATGTGGGGAAACCACAGAAAGCTGTAATCCATTGCACATGTCCACAAGGCCTTCTGGGCTTCTTGGCATTCCTAATGATGATCATGATCCCACTTGGTGGAGGCTGACCCTCCCTGCAGCTGGTGTCCTTTCTGTGCAGGGATGAGGTCATTGGGGAAGGGGGAGGAGGCGGAGCGGGGGTGGATGAGAAAAGGGAAGGAGAAGAAGCTGTCACATCTGCATTCTTGGTGGAAAAATGGAAACGTGTTTGCCACATGCTTGCTTTGTTTATTTATTTTTTAAGGAAAGGGCATCAGAGACAAGAGGATAGTGAGGAACTGTAACATGAAGACAGCTTGGTTTTCCCCAAGGCTGCACAGCTATCAGTATTCTCAGTAACAGCCTCATCAAATTTCCCAGGGCACTGATAACCCTATGAATCTAATCTCAAATACTTGAAACTGCTCAGAGCAGGATGTTCCAGCTCTTTAGATCCTAGTAACTTCTTTAGAGTTATGAAAATTCCTAATTCTAGATAGCCCACTTCTCCTGAGGCTTCAGACATGTCTTAAAAAGGGAAATTCAGAATTATTTTTATGTTTCACAATGTAGTTAAAGCTATCAGGTTGTTCTTCATCTAATTCTCAAAGTTGTCACGGAAAATAAAAAATAAACAACTTTTTTTTTTTCAGTTTACTAGTAGTAGCCTAACTGTTAGACGGTAGTTTTATCTCTAGAGCTTGAATACACAGAGATTATAAAGCTAGAATTCCCCAACTGTTCACAGGGTTTGGGGTTGTTGTTACAATTGGTTGTTGTTGATATTTTTGTGGGGAGAGAAGTTAGCAAAATAGGGGTCCTGCTGGCATTACAGGGAATGACCCGGCCTGGGCACATTCACTATCAACCACTTGGCCATCTCAGCTCCAGGTCTTAGCAATGAGTCAACACTGACAGAATTGGGGAAAATACTCAAAATCCTCTCAAGACGGTTTTGAACCCTTCTTGGGTAAGGTAAGGCCAGGTCCGATTAGCCTTTGTATCCAGTGCCTCAGCCAGGGTCTGACACATAGTAAGTGCTCAGTGAGTGGTCAAGTAGTCCAGTTTTCCTATTTTCCATGGTTCAGGACTGCTGTTGGTAGTCAGAACAAATGACTCTGAGTAATTCGGTGGAGGGGAAAAAATATTTCCTCCTAAGCCATGGAGAAAGAGGCTGTTATTTGAGTAAGTATAATAGTTGACCATCAGCAGTGCTCCTGACTTCAATTTTCAAGATCGAACATAAAGGGTACAGTCCTCAGGTTTTGAAAGTCCAAAGCTGCTAAATGTTTTAGCCGTTACAGTTTTTTTTAACCTTAATTTCCTTGTTGGTCAAATAGGTATAATACTTTCTCTGCCTAGCTTTCCAGGGTTATTTTCAGGATTGAATGCTTTTAAGGAAGTGAAACTAGTGAGAATTATCGGAGGTAAGGGTTGTTATTGGTTTCTTTTGAGAACAATATATCTTGAAACAATTTTAGAAGATAAAAATGGTTTTGAATTCCTTGAAAAAAAAAAAAAAAAGGTGCTTCCAAAGCATTTTTTTTTTTTTTTTTTTTGAGACGGAGTTTCGCTCTTGTTACCCAGGCTGGAGTGCAATGGCGCGATCTCAGCTCACCGCAACCTCCACCTCCTGGGTTCAGGCAATTCTCCTGCCTCAGCCTCCTGAGTAGCTGGGATTACACGCGCCACCATGCCCAGCTAATTTTTTGTATTTTTAGTAGAGACGGGGTTTCACCATGTTGACCAGGATGGTCTCGATCTCTTGACCTTGTGATTCACCTGCCTCGGCCTCCCAAAGTGCTGGGATTACAGGCTTGAGCCACCGAGCCTGGCCCAAAGCATATTTGTTGATGCAATTGTTGTTAATCCCTCTTTAAGCTTCATGTATTTAAAAATTAATGACAGCTCTCGGCTGCGCGTGGTGGCTCACTCCTGTAATCCAAGCACTTTGGAGGCCAAGGCGGGTGGGTCACCTGAGGTCGGGAGTTCAAGACCAGCCTGACCAACACGGTGAAACCTGTCTTAAAAAAAAAAAAAAAAAATTAATGACAGCTCTCCTCTTCCTTTCTGGAAAGCTTTTATGACTTAACTCCGAATTCTATGTGTTTAAAAAAAACTAAAGTATCTTGTCCTCCTTAAAGAACACCATTATTATTCATAACCTCTGAAACCAGCGAGGGTCATAAAGCTACTGACTGCAGATGATTAAGTGACCACAAATACAGCACTGGTGTTACCACATGTGAATTCTGTCCCTGCGGCTTGTGCCTCCACAAACAGTGATTCAACTGCAGGTGTCTGTCAAGAGACAGTGGAGTTTTGTCTTTCTGGAAGCCTCACCGTGTGTGATGCCAAGAAACGATGCCTCTGCCACTGTCTGGCTGTGGCCTGGATCAAATCGTTGCACCTCCCTCAACCTCCGCTCCCTCTTTTCTTAACTGAGAGAGCGTTCAGTGGCTGTGGGTCTGGGCCTCACTGCTCTCCCCAGAAGGCATTTGAAAAAGAGAGGAAGGCATTTTTGGTTGTCAAAATGACTGATAGGGTGGAGGTAGCTGGTGGCACTTAGTAGGCCCATTTTCTTTGGTGAGCTGAGCAGACTCAGGAAAGAACGAATTGTGCCCCCCCATAGTGTAAATATACCCTCCTAAGAAACACTGGGCCACAGGCTGTGAGAGTGAAAGGGTTCACAATGACCAGTAAGGGACTGTCCCAAGCAAGCTGGCATATAGGGGCCAACCAGCCACAATCCAAGGCCACTTGGTCTTGCATTGTCTTCCTGCATTCTGGCCCCGTTTGCCCCACAGATGACCAGATCCCAAGCTCTGCTGAACAGCCCTCAGGGAAGGGGACAGACAGGACAGACCACATACCTTTCATGGTCTTTATTTTACTAGGAAAATTACTAATGGAGTTAAAGTTAGCTCACTTGTTTATCCCTTAATTTGGTTATGCTTTAATCCCAGAGCCCTTCATTGCTCCCCTTTCCTGACCCTCAGAGCCTTTGGCACTGCCAGCCCTCAAGTATGGCAGCTGCTTGAAGCATTTGTTTGGGGTGGGGGAGGGAAGAGGAGGAAGAGTAGAGCCAGCCCCTCCCTGCAGCTGTGGCTAACCCAGGCAAGCTGCGACACAGAGCTCACTCCGTCTCAGTCGGGCCCACCCTGAAGCCATATCTGTGGGTGCAAAGTGATTGGGACACATCCCACCATGCAGTATCAGGGGAGAAACTGCACGTGGTGATCGAAGTGCCAGGTGATTCTTACATCACTTTTTTGGACTGCCATTGAGAGAGGGAAAATAAAAACCAAATCAGGAATTTATTTCCACCCTGTTGACATCTCACTGAAGGAAGTAGTCAAGTCCAGGTGGGTTTTATGTTTCTCAGCCCCTGTCCATGGACAAAGACGGAGATTCCAGATTTTCCTGATTAGCCCCAGGCTTCTCTTCTAGTACAATTTCTTTGTTTCTAAATTTGTATTTCACTCTTTAAAAAAAAAAAAAAAAAACTGGCATGCAAAATTATATAAGGTTGATATGATGACCTAGACTAATTGCTTAAATATGGACTTGGACAGTTGTGGAAAAGCACTTTTGTTTAGTGTCATGGAATTAAAGTTACCACATACACAATAGATTATTTTCAAACGTAATGGATTACATCTTATACGAATAAAAGAGTATAGCCAAAAAAAGAGCAGAAATTTTGTATGCCGAAAACAAAGTCGAGGTCTGAATTTAACTGGAAAAAACTGTAGAAATTTGTTTCTGACAATTGCAAACAGTTCTCTTTCCTTGTTTTTTCTTTCTTTGTTTTTCATTTTTTTTTTTTTTTGAGACGGAGTTTCGCTCTTGTTACCCAGGCTGGATCTCGGCTCACCGCAACCTCCGCCTCCTGGATTCAGGCAATTCTCCTGCCTCAGCCTCCTGAGTAGCTGGGATTACAGGCACGCGCCACCATGCCCAGCTAATGTTTTGTATTTTTAGTAGAGACGGGGTTTCACCATGTTGACCAGGATGGTCTCGATCTCTTGACCTCGTGATCCACCCGCCTCGGCCTCCCAAAGTGCTGGGATTACAGGCTTGAGCCACTGTAGCCAGCCTCCCCCAGGTTTCATTAAATTAGCTCCTTTAACTTTTGAAGTTGCCTCTGTAAGACACATTCCTTGGGAGCATGGAAGTGGCCCCTTGTGGAAGAACATTCAAGAATTTGATCCTAAAGGCAACTCTATGATGCCCTCTACCAAACTTATTTTCACATGTTTTAGGTAGCAGTGTTTCTTCTTGCAAGCAATCTTAAACCAACCTTCAATAGAGAAATCACATAAAAGTGATATTTTATTAGTGTAGATATATTTTAAACTATCATTTGAATAATATATACTTATTATAAAGACAGTTGTTGAGATCAGTGAAACCCTTCCGATGAGTCAGAAATTTAAATGAATCACAATTCTCTGTCAGTTCAGCTTCTTTTTTCCCTACATTCTTTCTTGTTATAGGTTTTTTTTTTTTTTTTTTTTTTTTGAGACGGAGTTTCACTCTGGTTACCCAGGCTGGAGTGCAATGGCGCGATCTCGGCTCACCGCAACCTCCGCCTCCTGGGTTCAGGCAATTCTCCTGCCTCAGCCTCCTGAGTAGCTGGGATTACAGGCACGTGCCACCACGCCCAGCTAATTTTTTGTATCTTTAGTAGAGACGGGGTTTCACCATGTTGACCAGGATGGTCTCGATCTCTCGACCTCGTGATCCACCTGCCTCAGCCTCCCAAAGTGCTGGGATTACAGGCTTGAGCCACCGCGCCCGGCTGTTATAGGTTTTTAAAACTAACTTTTACACCTCGACATATGCTATGCAATTAGTCTAATCCAGAGGCTTGAAAGAGGAGTAGTAAATAGTTTTATTTCAAAATTGAATAATATAAACCAGTGGCTTATATTTCTAAAAACATATTTTATTATATATTTTATATAAGTATATAATTTAATGTAATATATTTTATGTGTCATATATTAACATGTTATTAAAATATATATTTGTAATATGAAGTATAATATAAAATATTTTATGTATTTATACGTAAATATAAATGTGATAAATATAAAATAAGCAGGAAGCACATGCAATTTACCAACTCACCCTTAAATGATCTATAATATTATCATGTCATATGTATTATTTGTCATGTTATTTAGGCTACCAATGGGCATAATCAGTGGTCTGCGAATTAGCTCCTTCAGAACGGACTAGGACCCCACGATGCGCACTTACGATGGGCAAATGTGTTCAAGCTTTTCTTGACATGTAATGGATTACGGTCTATGTGGACTATACTAATTTATTCCACTGGAGTTTTACATGAGAGCCGACGTGGCGCAGTCCTGAAATGAATCAAAAACTCATGCAGAGCAATACCCTTCTTACGGAATGGTGCACTGATGAGAGACTCACTCCTGTGCACCGGAATTGCAGGGGGAGCTTTTGTTCCAAGGTCTGAGGGGTGATCGTGGTGGTGATGGTTGTGGTGTGTGCATGTGTGTATCCTCCTAGCACTGAGTGCTCCCAGTCGGAGGATGGGTCTTTTGGCACCGTTTGTGTTGTTACTGTGGCTTTATTAACTGAACCTCTAAGTGAAACGGATGAAGCCTCGCCCCCGTTTTCTTGAGCATAGATGAGCAATTCAAGGCTAGTCTAGGGAAGCAGGCCTGAGACATGAAGATAGCCGAAGAGCAAGAATTAACACTGAGAATCCATGCAGAGTTTCTTTCTATAACCAAATTTTGAAATAATTCTATTCTAAAATTTTACAAGGGCAAAATGGAAGGTGTCTTCCCCAACCTCATGTAAAGCAGTTGTTTGAGGATATACTGTATGAGGTGAACTTTCTGGATATGATATGAGATAAAGTCATAAATTCATATTTGATCTTGTTTTAGATATGTAAATATCCTTAAATGCCTTGTTATTTTCAAGGGTTCGTTTTTTCACAGGAATTTTTAAAACCTGTGATATATAATTTCCCCTAAATAAGATGAAATTTAGTTCATCCCTGGGATAAATGCCATGTACATCACCTGTGGGGTTGTTCACCTGCTCTCCCTTTGGCTGCCAGTCATTATTTCTTTTCTTTTCTTTTCATTTTTTTTTTTTTTTTTTGAGACGGAGTTTCGCTCTTGTTACCCAGGCTGGAGTGCAATGGTGCGATCTCGGCTCACCGCAACCTCCGCCTCCTGGGTTCAGGCAATTCTCCTGCCTCAGCCTCCTGAGTAGCTGGGATTACAGGCACGTGCCACCATGCCCAGCTAATTTTTTGTATTTTTAGTAGAGATGGGGTTTCACCATGTTGACCAGGATGGTCTTGATCTCTTGACCTCGTGATCCATCCGCCTCGGCCTCCCAAAGTGCTGGGATTACAGGCGTGAGCCACTGCGCCTGGCCCGTCAGTCATTATTTCTTATTTCCATTCTCTCCTGAAACAAGGGCGTTCCTACTCTGTTGACAGAATGCTTCCTACACCTCTATCCTCAAACCCCATATATGGCTCCAATTTGGGGCATAATCGGAAGTCATTGTATAATTCACCACGGCAAGCCTTCTGCCCCAGAAGTGTCCTGAAAAGACACAGTTTCCTAGGACTGCCATAACAGATTACTACAAATTGGGTGATGTATAACAATAAGTATGTATGCCCTCACCATTCTCAAAGCTGGAAGTTCAAAATCAAAGTGTCAGCAGGGCTATGCTTCCTCCAGAGGCTCCAGGGAAGAAAATCCATCCTTGGCTTGTGGCAGCATCAACTCCCAAATCTGCCGCTGTCTTTACGTAGTTGTCTTCCCTCATTTTGTCTGTATGCAGATTTCTTTCTTCTCGTAAGGACATCAGTCATTGGATTTAGACCAGCTCGAATCCAGTATGACCTTTTCTAACTTGATTACGTCTGCAAAGACCCTATTTCCAAATACAGTCACATTCACAGGTTTCGTCAGGTGCATCAGTTTGGGAGAGTTTGGACAATGGGTATTTAGCCTAGGACAGGCAGTAAGAATCCTGCTACCTTCTCTCATTTCCCTGAGCATTTGAGGGTCTACACGTCAGCATTCTATTTGTTTTCACTGCAATAACTTTTTGTACCTGGAAAACTATCTAAAGCCACAGAAACCCTAACTAATCAATTCTTTAGTGGCTGCCTCAGCACATGCTGAGTCTATATTATCTTATAAAACTGCCCCTTGGGGCCAGATTTTGTTCTCCATTAATCATATGCAACTTCCTACCAGAATCAAAGTGAATTGTGTCCCAGTGTTTGCAAGCATTGACTCCGGCCCACACTTGACTTCTTCCCAAATTCTATACTTTGTTCTTTGTACATCCGGACATTCGGCTTACTTAAAAGTAGGTAATGTTCTCCCCAGAGCTTCAAAGAGCTACATTATTCTCAAATCTTTACCACTTGAGCTTCCCTAGTATTGTAAACGCTGGCCAAGGGTCAAACATTTGTGTGCTTTCAAGATAGCATGTCCTGTTTAAATCCCTTCCTTAACCAAAGTTGCCATTGTACTGTGAAGGAGGTTTAGAGCAAAGGTCACAAACGAACCCACCCATCACATTCCCCTTTCCCCCTTGATATGTTCTCTCTGACTTGCATGATGTTTTTTTGAAAGAACATGAGTTAGTTGCTAACAATAGCAAATTTCACAAAGAGATAGAGATATCTGGCTTTTCTTGAAAGCTCAGAAGATCTGGAAACCCTGGGCCCACATTCTTGCAGCTGGCCAGAGCTGGGGAGTGGCTGTCCCTTCGGGCAGAGGATGTGATGTACTCTTGCCTGCACCATGAACCAGTTTGACCTGCCTCATTCATTATGTTATGTTATGTTATGTTTTGTTATTACCTGTCTGCCCCTGTTGGCATTTGAGCTATCCACTCCTAGCCCAGGAATTGGGAAGACAACATGAATAATCTTGCAGATGTGGCTCAGAAAAACCGTGCTGGACAACTGGATCAAAGGAGGGCAGATCACTGATTTATTTCCCTTCCCTCCGGGCTGCACTGTCTTTTGGCAGTTCCCACCAATACCCTCAAGCCTTGAGATGAGATACACGCCTCTATCACAGTGCCTCTGGATCCCATAGCCTTGCCAGGTTCTCTCACCATCACTGGTGTCACCATTGAGTTCAGATGCAGAAACTGAAATGTTCAGAAGTATGAGGTAATTTCAGATTCATTGTCATGTTAATCTGTTAAGCTTGGGTTTTATTAATCACAGCACAGTCTCTTCTAGAAACTTTTTTTTTTTTTTTTTTTTTTTTTTTTTAAGATGGGGTTTCACCCTGATGGCCAGGCTGGTCTTGAACTCCTGATCTCAGGTGATCCGCTCACCTCGGCCTCCCAAAGTGCTAGGATTACAGGTGTGAGCCACTGCGCCCAGCCTTCTAGAAACTTCTGATTGCCTTTTCCCACCTTGCAGAGCCTCTTTTGCTGATCATCTCATCTTGCGTGCTTTACTCTTTACCTCCTGGCCCATAGTATTTTGACATCAGGTCACAGTTATCTTTGTAGAAGTCTCCTGCCTCAGACTCTTACCAAAGTCCTCACGGTCTGCCCTTTAGAACATTCTCAGCAGCTCCTATCCCAATTCAAG
Source organism: Saimiri boliviensis (assembly GCF_048565385.1). Classification (NCBI taxonomy): domain Eukaryota; kingdom Metazoa; phylum Chordata; class Mammalia; order Primates; family Cebidae; genus Saimiri; species Saimiri boliviensis. The sequence continues at coordinate 1,886,552 of NC_133456.1, forward strand.
TCTCCCAGTCCTCCCTGTCCAGGCATTATCAATTTCTTCTTGTATGCATGGGGCTTCTAGTACGGGACGATCATCTAAAGCACTGAGGATCCTGAACAGCGTCTCTCTTGCTTTCCTCAGTATCTTTAGCAATATTGAACACCTCTTAGTTCCGTTATCTGCAACATCACCGGCTCACTCAGTCCATCCAGCCAATGGAAAATCATGTTCACTGTATGATCCAAGTGGCCATATGCTCCTCTCAGGAACTCCCCAGACATCATGTTATGACCATCACCATCTAGTGCTAGAAAAAAGCTGATTTCTCTCTCCATACAGATTTGTAAATACTAAAGACTGTCTTTACCTTTTATTTTAGAGTTTATAAGAGTAACCCATGTTCATTGAATGTGGAAAACATATAAAGATGCAAAGATAAAAATACAAATTACCCATTGCTATGCCATCTAGATTAAAAACCAGAACCAAGGCCGGGCGCGGTGGCTCAAGCCTGTAATCCCAGCACTTTGGGAGGCCGAGGCGGGTGGATCACGAGGTCAAGAGTTCAAGACCATCCTGGTCAACATGGTGAAACCCCGTCTCTACTAAAAATACAAAAAAATTAGCTGGGCATGGTGGCTCGTGCCTGTAATCCCAGCTACTCAGGAGGCTGAGACAGGAGAATTGCCTGAACCCAGGGGGCGGAGGTTGCGGTGAGCCGAGATCGCGCCATTGCACTCCAGCCTGGGTAACGAGCAAAACTCCGTCTCAAAAAAAAAAAAAAAAAAAAAAAAAAAAAAAAAACCAGAACCAGCATTTTGATATGTGTATTTTCACATTTATATTTTAATCTCTTCCCTTTCCTGTTCTTTAATACTCACACATTTTTGAGAAAAGAGTGATTTTTGTGATTATCCCAGTATTTTAGAAAAGAGAGAGAGGCCACAGGAAATCTAGCCTTAAATTTCAGAATGCTTTTAATAATGTACACATTTTTTCTTATTTATAATAAATCACCCTTCCACAATATGAAGGATAGATATGAAGTTTTTTGTAACTACCTTCAAGGAGTCCAAAGATCATCTGTATAGTACCGTCATTTTTCTGATAGGAGAGACTGTATTATGGACAACACTTGTGTATGGAGTGCGAGCTTAGGTCTTAGTCATTCAGAGAACGATAGCCTAATGGATCTGGTTGAGGAAGTAAGACACAGATAAAAGAAGATTTGTATTTGCTCAATGTAGCGTGAAAGTCCGGGCTATGGTATACCAAGGTCTTAAGATTGGATTTGAAAAGAGGGAAAGGCAGGAAGTAGAGTAGGTGCATTTTACATCACAAAAATCATAGGGTATTATTACCAGCTGGGAGTGTGGCAAGACCCTGGCTAGGAACCAAGTCTCACTCTCAGCTCTGGGATTTCCCCACAGCATTTCCAGCTGATAAACTGTCAGGTCTCCAATGCATCCTTCCGTAAATATTGTTACATCTTCCAGACCTCACATCTACTTTTTGAATTTTTATGGGAGGCTTTTCAGAAACTTTATAACCTAGAATGTTTATTTTAAACAAGTGATTTCATATTAAAATAAATAAATTTCAGTGGCTGAGTGCTTACTACCTGGTGATACAGAGATAACAAAAGTTTATAATCTGCTCTTGTTGAGCTCAACAGAGATATCATTCACATTTTAGCCTCTAGGTCAGAAATGCTTCTAGCACTTACTGGCTTCATCTGCTTGTGATTAACCAGTTTGTAAAAATGTAATTATCACAGCTAATGTTGAGTTTCGAGGCAGCTGGAAACAACAAATATCATATTCCTTTAGACTGCTACACAACCAGGTAGCAGCTCCAGACTATTAAAAAAAGGGGGGACAAGTGGTTTTCCCCACAACTTTGGGGTAGCTCTGTACGAGAACTCATGATTGGCTGTCTCAGGGCAGCAGATTGTAATGGAAAGCCCTGGACCTGGAGTCGGGAGCTCCGGTGCCTGCAGAGCCCGCATTTATCTGTATGATCTTTGCCTACCAGGTGGCTTCTCTGCCCTTCCAGTGAACTAGGTGACTAAAGACCCTTCCCATTCTAATATGCTGTGACTATGTTCTCCAAGCGTCTAATCTTTCTAGAGGAAGCCAAGAATCTAGTGAGATGTTACTTTAAGGAAAGATGACGTGATCTCTAGTCCGAGCTTCTTGCCCAGCCTTAAGCATGTCAGTTTCAAATACTCATTACATCATCAAGGAAAAAGGCCAATAAAAGCCCAGACCTCTCAAGCTGTAGAATCTGCTTATAAATTGGAATGGACAGAGTAGCTGCGGTTTCTCCAAACTCTGAAACATTACATGTTCTTGGGTAACACTAAAATGCATTTTGTGTCCTGCGTCTCATTAAAGTTCTCGTGATATGTCTCTGTAAAAGTCTGCTCTCCTCCTGCGAGCAGGGAACCTGCCCTTGGTTATCTGTTACCAGTTAGCTCAGTTGGCTGAAATCCAAGGCTGTGGGAACAAGCCCCATAGGGACAGCTGGTTTCATGCAGAGAAGCCCCCTGCTTGCCCAAATGCATTCATTTGGTCACAGAAGACATAGATATGAGCACGGCTGGCTCAGCATAACCTATCCCTGCTACTGAAAAAAATCACTCAAACCCTACGTTCTCTTACGGGGTCTCTGACCTCATCCTTGTTTAGAATTAGCAACTGTGAGCACAGTGCCGGGCCAATTTCTGTGTATTCCTCAAAGATCCTGATGGCCTTTTACCTAGCTGACCATCTAAATCCTTCAACATTGTGAAAGTTTGATGAAAATAGCTAGTTATTAGAGGCTGGCTCTCTGCAAGGTGCTATGTATGCTAAGGGTTTCGTGTTCATTCTCTCACTCATGCCTCAAAGTAATCCCAGGCAATATGCACAATTTTTTATTTTCTTTTTGCCGGCGAGGAAACTGGCTGAGGAAGTCACCTAACTTTCCCAGGGCTTCACATTTACTGACTGGCAGAACCAGGACTGAGACCCCTATCTCTCTGACGCCAGACCCCATGCTGTTAACTCACTCTACCCTACTGCCTCTCTCAGCAGAAAATTAAGAGGCATCTGAACCATGTTCTATGATCAGGGCACTGAACAGTGCTGGGGATTTTAGAAACTGTGATAAGCTCCTACTTACGGAATGAAACTGCAATCAGATGCTTACAAATGAATATGATTTTCCATTGTCATTCTTTGGAATGAAAAATGAGGTCACCTCTGAAGGCAGGCAAAGAAAGCTTGACACATACTCAAGTGAGGCACATGTCTATTCTTGGATGCTTCCACAAGCTTCCCACTGATGACCCCCTCTCTGTCTTCCAAATATACCTAAAATACCAAAACAAGTGATCCCTCTGTACACAGTGTGTTTGTGCCATGAGAGGCTTGTCTCTAGACAGCCAGATGCAGTGAGTCCAAGTTCGCGCCAAGCCCGTGACTTTTGAAAATCTTCACAGGTGCTTAGGGACCCTACACAGGTTTGCTTAGAGATTAAAAGTTAAATGTTTGGCTGATGTAGGCAATTAAATTCTTGGTTATTCCAGGGTGTTTATTTTCCCAGACTATTTTATTATTACTTTTTTTTTTTTTTTTTTTTTTTTTTTGAGACAGTTTCGCTCTCGTTACCCAGGCTGGAGTGCAATGGCGCGATCTCGGCTCACTGCAACCTCCGCCTCCTGGGTTCAGGCAATTCTCCTGCCTCAGCCTCCTGAGTAGCTGGGATTACAGGCACGCGCCACCATGCCCAGCTAATTTTTTGTATTTTTAGTAGAGACGGGGTTTCACCATGTGGACCAGGATGGTCTCGATCTCTTGACCTCATGATCCTCCCGCCTCGGTCTCCCAAAGTGCTGGGATTACAGGCTTGAGCCACCGCGCCCGGCCTCTATTTTATTACTAATGCCTCCAGCAGAGAATGAAAAGAAGAAGAGAAAGAAACGGAAACGTTTTTTTTTAATCGCTCTACCTTATAATAAGAGCAATAGTGATCATTACACCAGTAACAATCACTAGCATTTCTTGGGCCTTTAGTGCATTCGAGGTACTGTTCTAGGTGCTTTATACATATTAATTCATTTAATCCTCACTACCTCTGAGGTCCGTGCCGTTATCCTCTCATTGTGAGGTGAGAAAACCGAAGTAAGAAGAAGTTAATGCAATACCCAAAGACTCACAGCTAGAAAATATCAGAGGCAAGATTTGAAGCCAAGAAGACTGATTCCAGAGCCTTCCTTTTTTTCCCCCATGTATTCATTTATTGTGGTAAATGTACATAATACAAAATCTGTCATTTTAACCGTAGCTAACTGTGCGGTTCAGTCGAATTAAGAACATTTATATTGTTATGCAACCAAGACTATACCGATCTCCACAAACTCTTCCATCTTCCCAAATTGAGATCCATTCTTCTTTTTTTTTTTTTTTTTTTTTTTTTTAAAGACAGGGTTTCACCATGTTGGTCAGGCTGGTCTTGAACTCCCGACCTCAGGTGATCCGTCCGCCTTGGCCTCCAAAGTGCTTGGATTACAGGCGTGAGCCACCGCGCCCGGCCGAGGTCCGTTATTCTTAACCACCACTCTAATATGACTTCCCCGGTAATACTTAGAGATCTGGAAATAGCCACTTGTGGTTATCCTGTCTTCTTTTAACAGATTTTGAGCTCTTTAAGCCTCAGCTTCCTTACTTCTCCTTTAGCCCTGTGCTATGCAGGCCTTGCAGCCCGTCCCTCATACCGGGGTCCGTCACCCCAACCTCTCCAGGCTCTGAAGTGCTTCTGTCTTTTCCCAGAGATTTGTGTGTGGGTACACGCATGGGCAGTGAGAGCTACGTCACCTCTGCTGCCTCTCTCTTCACATTGATTCTAAGCTTGTCCAAAATCTTAGACAGAAATCTCAAAACCGTGAAAGAAATGTAAAAGCCATAGATCGTAGGCTTCAAGACATCAGCTCTTCTTCCAAGTGGAAATATCGTCGTGAAAAAGCCGTGTCCTGGCTCCCTAGCATTCGCCCCGGACCAGTGTGGCCCAAGCCGCCTGCCCTCCAGCCTGGGTGACTGTCATAACTGGTCCCCCAACTCTCGCTGTACAAAGTGGACAGATGAGACCTGGTTCTAGTTCTGTAACCTTGAACCGGCTTCCGTCATCTCGCTGAGCCAGCAGACCGTTCGTTCAACACAAAAGAAGGCTAGAAATAGATGTTTCCGCCGGGCGCGGTGGCTCACGCCTGTCATCCCAGCACTTTGGGAGGCCGAGGCGGGCGGATCACGAGGTCGAGAGATCGAGACCAACCTGGTCAACATGGTGAACGTCTCTACTAAAAATACAAAACATTAGCTGGGCATGGTGGCGCGTGCCTGTAATCCCAGCTACTCAGGAGGCTGAGGCAGGAGAATTGCCTGAACCCAGGAGGCGGAGGTTGCGGTGGGCCGAGATCGCGCCATTGCGCTCCAGCCTGGGTAACGAGAGCGAAACTCCGTCTCAAAAAACAAAAAATAAAAAAAATAAAAAAAATAAAAAAAAAGAAAAAGAAATAGATGTTTCCTTTTGACACATGAAGGCAAAATTCCTAGGAGTTCTCAGACATCCTCAAGATGGCATTTGGAAACGCCGAAGTCGGAAGAACTTGGAGCTATACCAAATGCCTCTTAGTCATTATTTTACCGCGTGGCACCCTGTGTTGGTTTGTCGTTTCGTTTTTCTGCTGAGGTATCAGCACCCTCACCCACTATTTGTGGTCCATTGAAAATCTGCTTACCCTAGAACTTCACCTCTGGCTACTTGTTCCCAAATAACCCATGGTATTGCTTCCCATTTTTCCATTTCTCCTCGGTTTAAAAATAAAATTTTAACAGAAAACGTAAAAATTGGTTCCACGTTCAGTATAATAATGACCTCAACCAACCATTAAAGGGTCTGAATGACTTATTACTATATATCTGAATTGCTGTATTCTTATTCTTAGTGTAATTATTATTATAGTAGTATTACCTGAATAGCTTTTTACTGTAACTCAAAGAATGATGGCCTTAATTTTCTGCAGGTGAATTTACTTTAAAAAAAAAAAAAAACTTTATAACTCAGACTTAAAGACTCCTAAGCTTCTATCCCACGCTGCATAATTAGCAACTAATGTGCAGATCTGAATACTTTCTTGTCCAGAGTTTGACAGTCTCTTAAAAGTTATTTTAAGGATTATTTTAATCTGGTGAATTGACTTTTCATTAAATGCAACTTTTTAACTGGTTAGAATTGTGTGTGTTGGGTTTTTTTCTAGTTTGCAAGGTTGCAAGAAAAAAAGTCAACCTGAATAAAATGTCATCAAAACTCTCGACTTCAGGGCACAGAGGAAAACTAATTTTTAAAGCATCTAATTTCTTCTCTCTGTCAAGAAGATTCCATTAAAGAAATAATCTGATTTGTTCTGTTATTTGAGGTATAGAGAAAAACTTAATCAATGTTAAAATCTCTCCACATTTTACCTCCAAGACTGTCAGGAATACATACAGTCAGCCAAAACCGTTGCTGCCTGTACTGAATGTTCACACCTAAGGTTGGAAAAGTTGTTTCCAGTTCTCGTCTCAAACCTCAACTTTCTGGGCCTCTAGAAGCAGGTGGAAGAGTTCTTGTTTTGTTTGGTTTCTGTCTTGGTGCTTCTGATTTCAGAGAACTCAGAAGAATGGAGATTTTGAAAGTGAATTTGCGGTCTGCTGTAAACCTTCAAGAGCTCTTTCCTGTTAGGATTATGGAGTTGTCTTCTGGGAATGTATTTAGGATGTGTGGTGGATTGGGAAAGAGGATGTATCAAAGTAAACATTTCATGAGCTTCTGCTTTGCAGTTTAACTGACTAATAGACAAAACTTCTGACCATTTCCTGTGTATCAGAAAGGACCAATTTGCCACCTGCTCCCCAGTCCCACGGCCTCTCTATTTCCAATTAATCCTGACCCCCAAACACCCTTTTTTTTTGAGACGGAGTTTCGCTCCTGTTACCCAGGCTGGAGTGCAATGGCGCCATCTCGGCTCACCGCAACCTCCGCCTCCTGGGTTCAGGCAATTCTCCCGCCTCAGCCTCCTGAGTAGCTGGGATGACAGGCACGCGCCACCATGCCCAGCTAATTTTTTGTATTTTTAGTAGAGACGGGGTTTCACCATGTTGACCAGGATGGTCTCGATCTCTCGACCTCGTGATCCACCCGCCTCGGCCTCCCAAAGTGCTGGGATTACAGGCTTGAGCCACCGGGCCCGGCCAGCTGTATTCTTATATCTAATGAGTCCACCAGCCTGTCAGTTCATATTCAGATTCAAGGTGGAGACGAAAATGTTACATTTCAATACAAATTCAATTTCATCAGGCCATTCACCTAATACTGTGTACTGTGCTGTAAGATAGTGGTGCTCAAAATGTGGCTCCTGAATCAACAGTATCACCCGGGGACTTTTTAGCTGTGTAAAGTGTTGGGCCCCACACTGGACCTTCTGAATCAGAAACACTGGGAGTGGAGCCCAGCAAGACGTACTTTTAAAACCCTTCCAGATTATCCTAATGCACATTAAAGTTCAAGAACCACTGCTATAAGGGATACAGAAGTTAGAGATGCGGTCTTTACTCTTTAAGAGATTATCATCTATGTTCTCTTGCCCACCTGTCAGTATCTGAATTCAAACTGGAATTTCTGATAGCTAAGTACGGACAGCAGTTTCATGGTTTTTTTTTTACTATGTCTGCTAGATTCAGAAATGCCTCCTACAGCTCTTTGTGGGATTCTTTTCATTATTTTAATGAGAGTCAATCACGCATTTATAAAACCTCTTTCTCTCTGTCTCTGTCTCTGTCTCTCTCTCTCTCTCTCTAAGTCCCCATCCTAAATAAGATCATGTCGTTTACAAAACCTCTTACAGAAATTAAATTATGTTTCCCGTAACAATTACACTTTTTTATTTCTCCAGGGGTCTCGTTTGCAAAGAATTCTTAGGGCACTGAATTGTTTTGTTTATGTAGGCAGTCATTTGCCATGTGGTGATTTTGAAAACAGACTAAATAAGTGGTTTGGATGGTGATGTCATGGATAGTGGTGATTAAAGCAAGGATCATGCGGAAGGCTGTGCTTGTTAAATCACCCGGGGACAGGCCAGCTCCTAAAATCCTGGATCTCAGTTTAAAGATCTTTACATGACCATCTTTATAGCCAGTCATTACTTGTTTTCTCACAGGATATTCTGTTTCAAAAGAATATATGTCTTCAGAAGACACATAAAAAATGTGTGTCCCATACATACATAGAGTGAGATTCCTCAGTCAAGTGTGCTTTGTATGTAGAAGGGGCAAGCTTGGACTGTGATTAAGTTAATCACAGGGCCACTGAGATGCGCATTTCCTGGACACCAGTCCCTAGTAGATAGGAGCTTTGCAACTCTGAAGCCCTCCCTACATTTTTGATCTCAGTTGTTTTTGTTTGATTGTTTTAAATAGGGAAATTTTAGCACTCACTGTTGAACTCAATTAGGGTGTCCCTATCCACACTGAATTATCATGACCCTTTCTCTCTTCCTGCCCTTTCTTGGCATGTATACAAGTTATTCTGGCCTCTCTGTGGCGAAGGTCAAACGTTGGAGAGCAGGTAACTAAGCACCTTGATGAAGGTTTTTTTCTTTCTTTCTTTTTTTTTTTTTTTTTGAGACGGAGTTTCGCTCTTGTTACCCAGGCTGGAGTGCAATGGCGCGATCTCGGCTCACCGCAACCTCCGCCTCCTGGGTTCAGGCAGTTCTCCTGCCTCGGCCTCCTGAGTAGCTGGGATTACAGGCACGCACTACCACGCCCAGCTAGTTTTTGTATTTTTAGTAGAGACGAGGTTTCACCATGTGGACCAGGGTGGTCTCGATCTCTTGACCTTGTGATCCACCCGCTTTGGCCTCCCAAAGTGCTGGGATTACAGGCTTGAGCCACTGCGCCCGACCTTTTTTTTTTTTTTTTTTTTTAAAGACGGAGTTTCACCATGTTGGTCAGGCTGGTCTTGAACTCCCGACCTCAGGTGATCTGCCCGCCTTGGCCTCCAAAGTGCTTGGATTACAGGCGTGAGCCACCACACCCGGCCGATGAAGGTTTTATATGTAAAAAAGGTGGAGGCTTTTGGAATGTCTGTTGAATCCCTGGGTCGGATTGGTCCCATTCTGTTATTAGTATACATGACTGAGGATAGTGAGTGATTTTCAGGTGAAATCTGACCAAAATGCACTTCATCTAAAATGTCAAATTGTCTGAATTTTGCAGATTTGATATTTAGATACAGGTTTATTTAATGTAAATATGAGCCCACAGTGGGAAAGATGAACAACTAGAATTCACAAGATTATCTAGATGATTCCATTTTCAGTAGTAAACTGGCTTCGTAATAAACTTATTAATGATTAACTAGTTTAAAAACTGTACTGCACACCGAGTAGGTGCTAAACATATACCACACTAGTTTAAAACAGTCTCTGTGGTCTCTACCCAAGCCTTGAGTAATGTGGGCTGACATTTCAAAGAGGCTTTAATGGCCACCCAGGAGGACTCTGGGTGTAGCACAATAGAGAAGCAGTCAGAAACACAATATGAGTGACCAAATGTGATCAAAGCTGTCTCCACCCTACCGCCCAGGCAAGTCATTCATGCCCTTGTGTCAGTCTGTGTCCCAAAGACCCAAGGCACCTCCAAGAACACTTTTAAATGCCTCCACAGCATAAGCTTTAAAGTCAAGCCAGTCTGGATCCAACACTAATAATGGGAATTTAGGTATAACTACCTGATAAAATTGTGAAAGATTACATGGAGGCCGGGCGCGGTGGCTCACGCCTGTAATCCCAGCATTTTGGGAGGCCGAGGTGGGTGCATCACGAGGTCAATTGATCGAGACTGCCCTGGTCAACATGGTGAAACTCCGTCTCTACTAAAAATACAAAACATTAGCTGGGCGTGGTGGCGCGTGCCTGTAATCCCAGCCACTCAGGAGGCTGAGGCAGGAGAATTGCCTGAACCCAGGAGGCGGAGGTTGCGGTGAGTCAAGATCGCGCCATTGCACTCCAGCCTGGGTAACAAGAGCGAAACTCCGTCTCCAAAAAAAAAAAAAAAAAATTACATGGAACATACTTAAAAATCCAAGGCAGTCAGAGAAATACACATTTAATCTAAGAAATATCATTTTTTACATATCAAATTAGCAATTTTTTTTTGAGATGGAGTCTCACTCTGTTGCCAGGCTGGAGGGCAGTGGTGTGATCTCAGCTCACTGCAACCTCTGCCTCCTGGGTTCAAGCAATTCTCCTGCCTCAGCCTCTGGAATCGCTGGGATTATAGGTGTGTGCCACCATGCCCAGCTATTTTTTGTATTTTTCAGAAGAGATGGGGATTCACCACATTGGCCAGGACGGTCTCGATCTCTTGACCTTGTGATCCACCCGCCTCAGCCTCCCAAAGTGCTGTGATTACAGGATTGAGCCACCATGCCTGGCCGGCAAATTTTTTCATGGTGATAACTGGTATTGACAAAGATACAATAAATTAGGTGCATGGACTTAAGGCAATGTTCCCATGTTATTAGAAACCTGGATGGTTGGATAGCTGCATGGTGAGATAAACATGAATGATGAGAGAAGGAGGCTGTGTGTGTGTGTGTGTGTGTGTGTGTGTGTGTGTGTGTGTATGTTTGTCAGAGAGAGATTTTATATATATGTGTATATATATACACAGAGATAGAAAGAGAGAGAGAGAGAGAGAGGAGAAAGTGTGTATCTTTTTACTCAGTAATTACATTTTAAAGTATTTATCCCAAATTATAAAGGACATGTACAAAGATATAACTGCTATGCTGTTTATCACACTATTGTTTAGAATACTGAAGAACTGGAAGCCTTTTGAATGAATAACTGATTTCCTCCCACTCACCTGGAATCCCCATCTATCATCACTTTCACCACCGACTCCACCCTGATGTAAACAGTAACAAAGCCAAAGCTAAAAATGCTAAGTAATTTGCAAACACTCAAACGACCAAGAGAGACTTAGTGTTTCAGCCTTTTAAAGAAGTTTATGCAAGTCGCTACTTTACCCCTTTTTTGTTAAAGTCAAGAGCAACCCGTTCAGGCCACATAATTCCTTATCCTTAATTCTGAAATCCAAAAAGTCACCAACAGCACAGCTTTGTTAAGAACTTTTATACAAACACAGTTACCTACAAAACATCATCTGAACTAACACACAAATTATCTAGATTCTTTAACAATTTAATGTGAACTTTCATATATTTTACTAAAGGAATATTAATGTTGGATTCGTGGGTGTTGCCCAAGAACCCACTGAGAGTTTCATATAATACATAATATATGTACCAGTTTACTTTTCTAAAACATGAAAAATTCTGAAGGAATTTTTTTTTGTTTTGTTTTTTTGTTTTTTTGTTTTTTATTTGAGACTGTGTCTTGCTCTGTTACCCAGGCTAGAACACAGTTGCAAGATCTCAGCTCACTGCAACCTCCATCTCCCAGGTTCAAGCGATTCTCCTGACTCAGCTTCCCAAGTAGCTAGGATTACAGGCACCCACCCCCACGCCCGGCTAATTTTTGCATTTTTAGTAGAGACGAGGTTTCACCATGTTGGCCAGGCTGGTCTCAAACTCCTGACCTCAAGTGATCCATCCACCTTGGCCTCCCAAAGTACTGAGATTACAGGCGTAAGCCCCTCACTGCACCCAGCCTACTGAAACAATAGTTTCTGATGAGGCATTTTGGACCTATAGCTTCTTCTCTAGCAAGGAGAAATCAGCATATCTGTTAAAGGTAAATGACCAGTGGTTAGGATATGAATTAATTTACTTTTAACATTCCAGGGATAGAACATAGTACTTTATGTAACAGTGAATTTTTCCTTGACCACAATTTTTTCTTAACTACTTCAGAGTTTGGGTGTTTAGTATGTTTGGGTTGAATATTAAATGTTCTCTTGAAGCGAGTTAATTATAATAATAGAACTAACTTCATGTCGAAGGGATGCTTCTACAACTTTCTTAAAGACAGCACAGAAACCATCCCGCTTTTAATGGTTGTGAGTCAGATAACCAAGCCATGAAGAAGGGCGTGCGGCTAGTTAGCATGCAAGGACCATGTATTATGTTCTTGGCCTTACTGCTCCTCTTTTGTGTTTGCATATTTGATCGGAGACACTCACCACCGGACTGTAGCAGAAATGAGCAAGACTGTCCCCTTCTGTTTGGACATGCCACCACAGAGAACGCTGCTTCTCAGTGTTGCGTGTACGGGGGAAAGAGTAAAGACGTTTCTTCTGTTTGTGATTTCAGAGGTTACGTTGTGCATTCACAGGTACCACTCCAAGAAAGATCAGCTTGCTCTCACCCTCACCCAGCAGATGGCACTGTGAAATAGAGGGACGTGACAGTGCAGGGAGCTGCCATTCTGCTCCACAAACCCAGTTAGAACGTTAGCAGGTACCCACATGATTCAGGCACTTCGTAATAGATCAGTTGACATACTTGAAAGTCTAATGCAAGTGAAGTGCCTCAAACAAGTTTTGTTCCCTTTCAGTTGCGTGTGCTCACATAGTCAGCATTAGCCCGGTGCTCTTCCAGCATTGCAGGATCACGGAGACCCTTTGAAAAGGTGCAATTCTGGGCCGGGCACGGTGGCTCACACCTGTAATCCTAGCACTTTGGGAGGCCGAGGTGGGTGGATCACCTGAGGTCAGGAGTTCAAGACCAGCCTGGCCATCATGGTGAAACCCCATCTTTATTAAAAAAAAAAAAAAAAAAAAAAAATTCTGCTTGTGCACATGGAATGTTCATTGTATTCTTTCTATCATTGGTGGGGAAAGTCACACTCTCCAAATCCTGGTGTAGGCATTATGACCCCTCCTGCTTGGGGAAAGATCTATTAATTCATTGAGTAAATTACCTAATTTGTGCAACAGCCTTAACCAAGCTAGCCATTAGCTGCCCACGTAATGCTCAGCTGCTCTCTCCTAAGCGGGTCAGTGGTTAAGAGAAAGGAAATCGCTGCTTCTGTGTTCCAGACCTTTCTTTTTGTATAGACGATTTTTCTTCTTCTCCGATAGGGGTGTTTTAGAGTTCTGATACAGCAGCCAGACCACAGCGTCACAGTGGTTCCTTCAGGCTTGAGTCTCCTGGGGCACCAGACAGTTTATACTCATAAGAACTTTCTCTGCTTTTCACAGATATTAATAGTTTCCTGGCACTGCCTATCAGGAAATGTCGTCATGGTGTGGAGGAACCAATAAAAATACAAGTAACCTGTTTTGACAGATCTCTTTTCTGCCAGAAATTTCAGAATTTGTGGTACGGGAAGGTGGCAGAGGAGAGAGCCAGTCTATTTGTGAGGACATAAGCAGAAATAGTGGATTTGCTGTAAGAGAGAGAGCTGATATCTACCCTGGATGTGAGAAACAGAGGGCTTGAGCTATCTAGTTCATTTTGGAAACTTAAAAAAAAAAAAAAATCTAGTTTGATAGGGCAATTCGAGTCTATGGTACATTGAGATTTTTCTTTTCCTTTTCCTTCTTATTTCAAACATAATTCTTAACTCATTTGATCCTCAAATAAAAACCTCATGCATTAAAAATTAACAGCATTTGATGAAGGATGCACACATGGCACTGTCGTAAGGTCTGCAGGAAGAAGCCGTGGATTTGGATAATAACAGCAAATGGCTAACACAGTGAATGCCCTGTGCTCACTCCTGTTATGGCCAGAGCATGATTCTGAATTCCATTAATGTGAGAAGCACCGAATACCATCCTTAGGTTGATAACTGAAGTTCGATTTTGTGGGGAGGCCAGTTGTTTCTCCTTTGCAAGTTTGTATGGAAAATCGATCATCGTAATACTTGAAAAAGAGTGTGATCAGAGTAAAACTAATAGAGATATTTGAAATGATTCTTTGATCTCTTCTTACCAATGATTTTTTTCTTTTTCTTTCTTTCTTTCTTTCTTTTATTAATGAATGAGAGGTTCTTATGTTGCCCAGGCTGGCCTTGAACACATAGCCTCGCCTCCTCAAGCACCAGGACCACTGGCCTGAGCCACTGCTGAATTTTTAAAGAAAATTTTATGCTACTGCTAATTTTGAGTATTCTGCTTTTACTTAGGACTTGAGTATTAAATAATGTTCATGTGTTCTTCCCATCAGTTTAGTTTTCAACTTAAGTATGTTGTAAGGTATAAAACCTACAGATTAACCTTGTGCCAATTTCAGTGAATGTGGGATGTGGGGGGGGGGGGTTGCAATAAGATACTGTCCAACCCATCAAAAGTTTCTAGAGACTTCATATCATTGTGGGTTGTTTTTTTTTTTTTTTTTTTTTGGAGTTTCAGTTTTGCCCAGGCTGGAGTGCAATGGTGCGGTCTCGGCTCACTGCAACCTCCGCCTCCTGAGTTCAAGCAATTCTCCTGCCTCAGCCTCCCAAGTAGCTGGGAGATTACAGGCATGTGCCACCATGCCCAGCTAATTTTGTATTTTTAGTAGAGACCAAGTGTCACCATGGGACGAGCCAGGCTAGTCTTGAACTCCTGACCTCAGGTGATCCACCCGCCTCGGCCTCCCAAAGTGCTGGGATTACAGGGATGAGCCATTGCGCTCAGCCTATGGTTTTCTTTGTGTATAACTTTCCTTATTAAATTCTCACTATGTTATGTCCTTTTTTTTTGTTTGTTTTACTTTTAAGCTGTTCAGTTATACAGAAAAAAATTAAGCCAAGTTCTTTTTCTAAAAGAAAGGGGTTTGTTTGGTATTTTTTGTTTGTTCAACTGTTTTTTTTTTTTTTTTTTGAGACGGAGTTTCGCTCTTGTCACCCAGGCTGGAGTGCGATGGCGCGATCTCGGCTCACCGCAACTTCCGCCTCCTGGGTTCAGGCAATTCTCCTGCCTCAGCCTCCTGAGGAGCTGGGATTACAGGCACGCACCACCATGCCCAGCTCATTTTTTGTATTTTTAGTAGAGACGGGGTTTCACCATGTGGACCAGGATGGTCTCGATCTCTTGACCTCGTGATCCACCCGCCTCGGCCTCCCAAAGTGCTGGGATTACAGGCGTGAGCCACCGCACCCGGCCAGGCCTTTCTTTTATTCTGCTCCAAAATTGCTCTTTCTTGGCTAAGACCGCTTCTCCCCAGATGATCCTTGTCTGATTCTCCTCCTGACTTTTCACCTGTTACTGTTTTCTTCCTGCCCTGATACCTTTTCCTGTTAGCTCTCGGGGCTCAAACTTATTGGGCACCCAGCTTCATTATTTCCCAGGTGTGACTCAGTGACCCATCAACCAGGTGTCTTCAGGGGGACTTTGCCATATCAGCTAATCACATTTTTGCAGTTTGCTGTCTTGATCGGCAGACTGAAACTGAAATATAGGGAACTGTCTTCTGCAGCAGTTCAGAAGACCATTTGTCTCTATGGCAAGCTAATTAGCACATGTTAAGATAAAACTGTCATCTTTGATGGACTTAGGGCCGTCATTCTTCCAGACAAGCAAGATGGACTCATCACCCTCTTGAGTGTTACATGGACCATGTTTTAAGACAGGACACTAGGCAATAAGCTGGGAACTTTTTTGGTGAAGGACTTGGTAGTAAGTATTTCAGACTCTGTAAGCCACGCGGTCTCTGTCACAGGAACTCAACTTTGCTGTTGTAGGATGAAAATTGAATGAATGAATCAGTGACCCATCAACCAGGTGTCTTCAGGGGGACTTTGATCGTGGCCGCTGCAAATCTCACGTGCCACAATCTTTCAGCTCTACCTCCCGAAGCGCAAGGATGATTCAGCCAGAAATGGAATGTGTGTAAAATGGACTGGAGATTATTTTTTCAATGACCTCCTGCCCCAGTTCATTCTGCGCATTTCCAAATCTGGGCTCAGACTTGAACATGACTCTGAGAGCTCTCCTGCTTTCAGGCTTGGAGCTCAAGTAACAGAGTTCTCTCTGGCTGCCTTCCTGGGTTCCCCCATAGATTCCTCCCTTTCTAGATGGCCCTTACTGGTTTCTAATTTTCTCTTATGACCGATTTCATCAACGGAAGCACTTGCAATGATGCAGCATCTTGCAGTGCTCTGGAAAGCTGTGACTTTTTTTCTGGCATCCAATTCCAGCATTTTAACTGTCAACCAACCATCCCACCTCACCTCCAACCCCCAGCTGCTTCAGTCTTCTTTGTAACAATTAGGAAATCTCTGTGGCCTTCCAGATTAGGAAATCTCTGTGGCTTTCCGGAAATATGGGATTGCTTGAACACAGCTGAAATACAGACTATATACTGGACAGAGGTGATGACTTATCACCTGACCTCACTTGATAATATGTGGTTATTTATTTTTGACAGCTTGCCAAAGAACAGAGGCTCTCAAATTCTAGGAACTCATGAGTCACTTCAATCCAAGAAAAAATCCTCGCCTTCCCCCATAAATACCTATCCCGCTTCCTCTAACTTGTCACTGAAAACCTCACCAGGAGCGTGAACATTGACGCTCTCTTGTCACAGGGTAGGGAGAATAATGATGATAGCATATGTTTCAAGAGCACTCTTAAAAGTTTTTTTATGTCCACTTCGCATATATCTTGATTAATAGCAGAGGCAAAGTATAATTAGTTTGTGTGTTCGTAACAAAATGGAAACCATCGCTTCTTTCATCTGCCCCCCACTTTTTAAGAACGCTGTTATATCACAGAACAGGAGAGAACTAATACCAGAAGTCACAAATCATAGCCCGAGGGCCAAATCTGGTCTGCCACCTATTTTTATCAATAAAGTTTTATTGGGGAACTCCACCATACCATTTTTTTATATATTGTCTGACTGTTTTCATCCTACAACAGCAAAAGTTGAGTTCAGGTGATAGAGACTGCATGGCCTACAGAGGCTGAAATATTCACTATCAAAAAAACTTCGCTGGCCCAAGACAGCAAAACGGGCTATGTTATCATGAAAGTATACATTTAAATGCAAATGGAGTAAATATGGTCTGCAGCTTCCTGGAAAAGGCTGGGATAGAGAAGACTTGCGGGTACGTGCAGGCTTAGGTCAAGACAACTGAGATCTTGAGGTTTTTTCTCTTCAGATCTTTAGTCCAAAACGAAATAAGGAACTTGGGTCCGGGATGGAAGAGAGGGGATCCTATGAGTCAATATCTTCATTGAGCACACTTTGTTAGAGCTCCTCGAAGACAGCCAGGAAGTGTTCCGTGCCAATAGTAACCCTCAAGGGAGCCTAGGAAATACCCGACGGCTCTGTCTTCTCACATGACAGCCAATGTTCACTCTGCATTCAGAGAAAGAGCGGGGTGCGCACTGGGCAAGACCTCCTGTTTGATTTCTCTGTGGGTCCTTTATGAAGGACCTTTCCGCTCAGTCTTTTTCAGCTTACCTCCCTTTCCCTTTAAAACACCGGCGATCACCAGTCCTTACCTCTCCTCCCTTTGATGGCCCACTGAAGTTCTCACAGAGGAAGTCATGCTTTTCCTGTTTCCTTTCGGTGGGGACATTTTGCACGCCAAGGATCTCCTTCCTTTTTTTTCAGTCTTGCATGCAAGTAAAACCAAGTCGTCTTCTACAGTCAACTGGGGGGAAAGGTTTGTGGGGGCTTTTTCTCCCCCTCCCTCCTCCACCACTGGAACATAGGAGGCAGATCCTGTTTATGTATGCTGTAACCTCAGAAAGAGCCGATCCGCTGTGGTCATTCAAGAAGAATCCCGAGCTGTTTATCCTGCAGTGGAATACCAGAGCTCAAGCTGACAGCCCCCTGGGCCCTGCAGGCACAGACTGTCCGGAGCTCTTCCCCGCTTTCCCAGGCCGGCTCCAAAACGCCAGGCAAAGGTTTCTGTTGCTGAATCCCTACCCTCTGGGAACCGACAAGATGTCGATGTTGTGGCTTTAATAAAAATCAGGGGCTTTCTTCCCTTGTATTAACTTCTCCTTTGAAATCTGTTTCCCAGAGGCCTTTTCCACTCTAAAATGTAACTTGAAGACCTAACTTTCTGCTGCTTTTTTCTCTGTGGATCTCTTATGATGTTCCAGAAATCCTTTTGCAAATTTATTCTGTAGCCAGTATGTTCGGCAAAATTATAATAAATATAAGTTTTGTTGTTTATCTAAAAACTAGTTAAAAAAAAAACAAACAAACTATGCTTTAGAAATGCATCTTTCTGTTGAGGCTTGCTTCCCAGTCTTTTTAAATCTTATTTTCTATGCATGTTAAACATTTGTTTTTTTGTTTTTGTATTTATTTTGAGACAAATTCTCGCTCTGTTGTCCAGGCTAGAGCACAATGGCACTACCTCTGCTCACTGCAACCACTGCCTCCCGGGTTCAAGTAATTCTCTGCCTCAGCCTCCTGAGTAGCTGGGATTACAGGCACACGCCACCACACCCAGCTGACGGCTTTTTAGTAGAAACAGAATTTCACTGTGTTGGCCAAGCTGGTCTTGAACTCCTGACCTCAAGTGATCCACCAGCCTTGGCCTCCCAAAGTGCTGGGATTACAGGCATAAGCCAACATGCCTGGCCTGATTTTATTTTATAATAATGATTTTTTTTTTTATAAAGCTGTGTTTGTATAAAGCTATTTTAATTGCTTCTACTTTTTAGGATTTATTTTTTTGGTCTATGTTATTTCCCTTTGTTTTGGTTTATCCTGCGGTCAAACCCAGATTCTCCATACAGGGATTACGTTAGATAGAGACTGTCAAAACCAGGAATGACCAACCTGAAACACTCCCTGGCCAGCTTTTGCTAGAAGAAGCCATGTCGATGCAATATGATTATCTTTCAAGTAACTGACTTCTAATGACACAAGAGAACAAGCTAGAACGTGCTAGTTGCCGCCACTGAAATGGTTACAGAGACAACCCATGGTCTGGTTCTCACCCTTGTGTTCTTTCTCCTACGGGAGAGAAAGACATGATAATGAGCAGAGATTTCACTTCTTTTTTTTTTTTTGAGACGGAGTCTCGCTCTTGTGACCCAGGCTGGAGTGCGATGGCGCGATCTCGGCTCACCGCAACCTCCGCCTCCTGGGTTCAGGCAATTCTCCTGCCTCAGCCTCCTGAGTAGCTGGGATTACAGGCATGTGCCACCACGCCCAGCTAATTTTTTGTATTTTTAGTAGAGACGGGGTTTCACCATGTTGACCAGGATGGTCTCGATCTCTTGACCTCGTGATCTGCCCGCCTCGGCCTCCCAAAGTGCTGGGATTACAGGCTTGAGCCACCGCGCCCGGCCGAGATTTCACTTCTTCTTAGGAAGCTTAGAGGTTAGGAAGCCCATGATTTGTTCTTTAAACATCTCTTGCATTTTTATAAGTTATCTTACCTTCAAAGCTTTCTTATACTCTTTTTAATTATTTCTTGGCCAGGCACAGTGGCTCATGCCTGTAATCCCAGCACTCTGGGAGGCCGACACGGGAGGATCACTTGAGCCCAGGAGTTCAAGACCAGCCTGGGCAACATAGTGAGACCCTGTCTCTACAAAAAATTAAAAATTAGCCAGGTGTGATGGTACATGCCTGTACTCCCAGCTACTTGGGAGGCAGAGCTGAGAGGATCGCTTGAGCTTGGGAGGTTGAGGCTACAGTGAGCCCGGATTGTGCCACCACACTCCAGCCTGGGTGGCAGAGTCCCTGTCTCACAAAAATAAATGAAATTATTTGTTTCCTTGATAGTCAAAAGTTAAAGAAGATAGAAGTTAGAAACCATTATAAATCAGGTAATCTAAAAGGTGATGAAATTACAAAGTGGTCACACAATTATGAGAAGAGGAAGATGAGAGGTTTGGTTTAATGTCTTTAATACTCTGACCAATAATTATTGGGTTATTGAAACAATAATTCTGTGAGAGTCAAGAAAACTATACGAAGGACCTTTGGATACAGAACATCACATGTTCTTGCTCCACATGGCACTTTGTGTTTAGAAATAATTTAGGACTGGGGGAGTAGATCCTCACACTGCCATCATTTTGTGAATCCCAGAGAAGACATTTCCATTTACCCATCTCGTGTCAATCTCTGCCAAGATGGCAGATTTAGAATTATTCCCAGGGTAGTCCGAACACCATCCAGCTCTTTCAAGAAGAATCTGAGCAAGGCCCAAAGATGATTAACCTCAGGTCACTTTCAGAGTCAGTTTCTCTGAAGCTTTTTTCTTTTCAGTGTGTGTTTTTGGTGGAGGGGGCATGAAACGGACTGAGGGGCCTTTTATTTCAGACTGCGTTTTAACTCCAACCATGTAGATATTATGCCATCCTAACCAAAGGCTAGATACACATTTCGATTCCTGCTCCTGGCCTATCAGAGTTTTTGCTTTTTACATCCTATCCCAATCTTTGTCTTCTGTTTTCTTTCTTTTTTAAAAAAAACTGTCTCCTGTACCCGCTGATGCAGATTCTGTTTTCTTTTATCTTATTTTCCTTATTACACAGGAATTAAATGAAGCAACGTCTATACTGTAAATTCTTGGAAAAATCGCACAACATGGTAATAACTAAATATAAAGGCAGTTTATAGATGTGGGGAGTATTTTGTCCCACAATGATAGTAACATCATTGGACCCAAAACCAGGACCTATTGATAACTGACCAGGGGTAATTTATCTCTCTGGTCTTCTGACTTTCCTTATCTATAAACTTACCTTAAACTCTGCAAGCTTCTTGAGCTAATCCTTTTTGGGTATTAGGATTTGGGAGAGCTGAGTTGGAGCCTAGAAATCTTCATTTCTGATAAGCTCTCTGGGCAATAGGCCCTCAGACCTCACTTTGAAGTCACAAAACTGTATCATCTCTAAGATCCTTTCCTGCCTAAAATTCGGTGATTCTTCTTTGAACCACATGGCTTTGGGCAGGGCTGATGCTTCCTGGAAATTCACTGTTTCATCTGCCATATGTATAATTAAGAAATAGATTTGTTAATTATCTTGCCCGGAAAACCCTGAAAAATGTAAACAGTAATTTTGATCAGAGTTAAGTACCTCTTTTTGTCACTGCTCAGTGGAGGCTTGTCTGTTTCATTCCTTTAATCTCTCATCATATGCTTATCTCTGTAAATACGTTTTTCCTCTCTAAAGGCCTCTCAGATGCTTTTCATCTATCGGAAAGAATGTTTAAAGCCAAAGCCCAGGTGCTCACACTCTTGGACTTAATAACTGAGCTGTTTTTATTCAGTCGCCCCCCCACAACCCCCTTCTTTTTCCTTTGTAATTGTCAGCATGTGCTGAGCCTCTCTGATGGACAGCTTCACATCTACTTTGTGCTTTGCTATTTCTGTTATATTACAAAATCCTATCTAATCCGTGGCTTTCAATATCTATCCGGTTGCTTTTGACACACTTTTGAGGTTTCATCCACCAACTGAACGTCAGTCTTCTGAGTTATTTTCCTGGATACTTGTATTTCATTGTATTTTGCCAGACTGAACTCACGGTGTACTTTACTGTTCATTTTCCTCATCTCCAGGGATCCGTGAATATCGTCTGACCTCACCTCTATCTCTTCTGCCATCTCCACCTTTAGTGCCATCTGAGGAACTTACTAACGTCAGTTCTTCTCAGATTTCCAGATCGTTAATAAAGTTGTTTAATGAGACCTTTTATGCAGCCTGGGAATTATTCAGACTTACTCAGTTTTTACAGCTCTGCTGTCGTGTCTTGCCCGCTCTTATGTCCTATATAGTTAAGGATGCAATAGAGACAAAGATTACTTTTCAAATTACAGTTCACTCAAGAGATGCCTCTTCCCAGAAGACCCTTTGCTGTTCCACATAAGAAATCAAAACTCTCATGGAATTAGAGGGGCCTTTCGGAACAAGGCTGGCCAGGGTACGCTTATATAAGCTTGTTTGCAGATTCCGGTTAGGTCTCCCAAGGTCACAGACAGCTGTGTTTTGCATTTAGTGTCCTTTGAAAGAACAGCGGATGCTTGGATAGCTTGTATTTGACATGCTTGCAAAGACCTTAGGAACTGCATGCTTTCACATGCTGCTCGTAGGTTCCAGGCAAATGGCAACACACCATCGTGCAGAAACTCTGTCTGCCATTACCCTTGGGAGCCCCCAATCAGTGATGCATGGTGTTCTTAAGAAGCAGACTCAGGGCCGGGCGTGGTGGCTCACGCCTGTAATCCAAGCACTTTGGAGGCCAAGGCGGGCGGATCACCTGAGGTCGGGAGTTCAAAACCAGCCTGACCAACATGGTGAAACCTCGTCTTAAAAAAAAAAAAAGAAGAAAGAAAGAAAGCAGACTCAGGAAACAACCAAAGGCATTTATTTCTCTTACAATCTGAGAAACAAGCATGTTTGTGCTTCACTGAGAGTGTTTCAAGACAGCAACCAGATTTGAAAATAAGAGTAGTTAAACATGATAAAGGTGTTTATCTGTTAAGCCACGGCATTTAGCCTTCAAGGAGTTTATAGCACAAAAAGTTAATGCAAGGCAGTGTGTATTTAAGATAAAGAGGATTTAAGGAAATAGAGAGGGGAGAAGAATACCACTTCCCATAAGAATTAACATAGAAAGTAAACAGTACAGAATGAGATAAATTCAGTAAAAATAATAAGGAATTGGCTATGCCCAGTGGTTCACACCTATAATCCCAGCACTTTGGGAGGCCGAGGCGGGAGAATCACTTGAGCCCAGTAGTTCAAGAATAGCCTGGGCGGCATGGCAAGACCCTGTCTCTACAAGAAATAAAAAGTTAGCCAAGCACGGCCGGGCATGTGTGTGGTCCCGATACTGGGAGGCTGAGACGGGAGGAACACTTGAATCCAGGAGGTAGAGGCTACAGTGAGCTGTGTTCACATCACCACACTCTAGTCTGGGCGACAGAGTAAGACCCAGTCTCAAAAAAAAAAAAAAAAAAAAAAAGAAGAGAAGAAGAAGGAATTATTAAAATGGAAATTGAGGACACCCAGGTTTTTTTTTGTTTTTTTTTTTTTTTTTTTTTTTTTTTGAGACGGAGTTTCGCTCTTCTTACCTAGGCTGGAGTGCAATGGCGCGATCTCGGCTCACCGCAACCTCCGCCTCCTGGGGTCAGGCAATTCTCCTGCCTCAGCCTCCTGAGTAGCTGGGATTACAGGCACGCGCCACCATGCCCAGCTCATTTTTTGTATTTTTAGTAGAGACGGGGTTTCACCATGTTGACCAGGATGGTCTCCATCTCTTGACCTCGTGATCCACCCGCCTCGGCCTCCCAAAGTGCTGGGATTACAGGCTTGAGCCACCGCGCCCAACTTGGGTTATTTTCAGTGCTTTCTATTGGTCAAAGTATTCACAAAGCCAGCCTAGATTCGAGGCAGAGGAAATAGTCTTCGCCTCTTGACATGATGAATGGCAAGGAATTTGTCACTGTCTTTAATTTCCGTATAGTGGCTTAGTAAATGTTGGTTGACTGATGGTATGAATATTGCATTTGAACGTCTTTGTGTCCTTGGTTGCTTTGAAATGATGTTTATGTTATTATTTTGTAGAAGAGTTTACTTTGTAGTTCATGAAAAATCAAAATAGTGTATCATGTCAGCAAAAAAGCAGATTTTGTATTTTTGGATAGATAAAGCCACTATCTCTGTGGTACATTAAAAATTTTTATAAGGGTGTAGAATAAGAACCATCTTTCAAATCCTTCTGGTTTTCAGTTTACTGTGAGGTTCCATTATTTTATATGAGATTATATGAATGCCCAAAACATTAGATACCTGTATTCACTCTTTAAAACAAAAATTAATCCCACAGAGAATCCCAGATTTGAGGAGTTACTGCCATTTTACAATTTCTGGACCTCATTATTCTTTTTTTTTTTTTTTAAGATGGGATTTCACCATGTTGGTCAGGCTGGTCTTGAACTTCCGACCTCAGGTAATCTGCCCACCTTGGCCTCCAAAGTGCAATAGGCGTGAGCCACCACGCCCTGCCTTAGACCTCATTATTCTTATGATAACCTAAAAGAAAATCAAGGTTTGATGTCTCTATTATTTAAAAAAGAACTTACATAAAATAAACATAGATGTTGAGTTTTTCTTTTTATTAAAGTTTAAATGATTCACATATGGGTGAATCTGTAACGAAGATTTTCATGGGCATGTTGAGGAACACAGAGTGGCTTGGAGTGGCTAGATCGAGCAACTCAGAATTCCGCAAATGAGAAATTAAATGCTTCACAACATTCAGTTTCAACATTGGGTCTTCTGCAGCTTCTTTTAACTCACTCTATCCCTCTGCTGAAATAAGCTAGCTGTTTTTCTTTTCTTTCTTTAATTAATAAAAAATTTAAATTTTCTATTTTTCTAACAGAGACGGGAATATCGCTATATTTGCTCAGGCTGGTCTTAAACTCCTGAGCTCAAGCATCCACCCGCCTCAGCCTCCCAAAGTGTTAGGATTACAAGCATGAGCCACCACGCCCGGCTGTTATTTTTTTTTAAAAGCTGTCATAACCAAGCTAAGAGGAGGAAAAAAAATATTATTAAGTCTAGGGTTCTGATTCTCCCCGAACAAACTATCCCTTTACAGAGGGTTTCTCAAACTTCAGTGAGCATAAAAATCACCCACAATGTAGATTTTGGGGACTACCCTGGACAATTTCAATTTTATAGTAAGAGATGGGGCCCATGATCTGAATTTAGTAGCTAGGGCGATGCAGATAAAGATGATCTGTGGACCACATTTTGAGAAATCCAGCTCAAATTTCCTCCTCCCAGACTCAGAAAGGCTGAAACTGATCATGTACAAAGAGGTGATGCCTCGTTCTGTTCTCCTGATCGCAGGAAGACTTATGTGCGTTCGTCAGATGATTAGAATCAATGTCGTTTCTCGGTCACATCAGCTAATTCTGTATTTGCATTGGAACTGGAAGGCTTGTGAGAACAGATATGGAATGTTTCACCAGTCAGTTATTACCCGAATAAGGCCAGGACTGCCTTTTCTTGCTCAGTCCTATTTTAGGATGGATGTGTACACTTTCCCGTCATGGTTACCAAAGCAATCCTGTTGAAACCATCCCATGCTGCTTTCCTACAGGATGAACTGAGAATGTTAATTGGTTTTAGGTCTGTGTTTGCAGAAGATAAAAAGGAGTCACATATTTACGTCATTATTTATTCAAGAAATACCTATTGAGCATCTTGTATGACGAAGATGTGATTTTAGGCATTCTCAATAGCCAGTGTTATATCCATTAGTCTTGCTGATATTTCTAGCCCCTCAGTTGATGAGCCTTAATTTTTGAAAAGAATTGCAGGACTTCAGTCCATCTCCACTGTTCCCTATCCTCTCTCAAGACGGAACTTCACCCAAGCCACCCCACAGTCTTTCTAGTCTTAACATTTTCAAGAGATAAATCATCTTTGATCTTTTGTTGTTGTTGTTGTTAGCAGTAAAGATAGAGAACTAATCACCTTTCATATAAAACAGATTGTATCCCATGGTTTATTGTTATCCAGCGGCTATACTGATGGTCAGTTTATGCTTTTGGAAATCTAGCAGTATACTTTGAAAGCCCACTGTCATCCTGTTAATCAAACTTTAACCTGGTCTCTCATTGCTAGTCTCTTAGAGGAATCTGATTAGACTTGGCAATCCTTTTCTTCCATGTGTATTGGTGTAGCAAGATCTCTCTGTGGGTAGCTTAGGGATTAAGAGAGATGCTTTGGTTTGAAATAACATCTTGTAGTTTGGACTGTGCACCCTAATTGCTGCCTCCTTGAAGTCTGCATTCCAGTACAGTGTGATATTATGAGAGTAACAGTCACAGAAAGTTGTCTAGGAAGGGATTTTAAAAAATATATCCATTGGGCTGGGCGCGGTGGCTCATGCCTATAATCCCAGCACTTTGGGAGGCCAAGATGGGTGGATCACGAGGTCAAGAGATCGAGACCATCCTGGTCAACACGGTGAAACCCCATCTCTATTAAAAATACAAAAATTAGCTGGGTGTGGTGGCGCGTGCCTGTAATCGCAGCTACTCGGGAGGCTGAGGCAGGAGAATTGTTTGAACCCAGGAGGCGGAGGTTGCGGTGAGCCGAGTTCGTGCCATTGCACTCCAGCCTGGGTAACAAGAGCGAAACTCCGTCTCAAAAAAAAAAAAAAAAAAAAAGGAGAAAGAAAGAAATAAAAATATGTCCGTCAATACAGGTAAATAATATATGTTACAATGAGACGTCACATCTTTTTTATCATTTTTATTCTTTATGTCTTTTCTTGGTTGTTTGACAGCAGGGTTTCTCATTTTGTGCTGGGTAAGTCTTAGTGGCAGAGAGCTGTCCTGTGTGTGGTAGGATATTTAGCAGGATCCCTGGCCTCGCCCATGCCAGTAGCACCCTCCAAATTGTGACAATCAAAATGTCTCCAGAGACTGTCAGATGTCTTCACAAGACAACATTGCCTTCAATCAATAACTGTTTTAGAGGAGAGGCCTGCCATATTTAGACTTTCAGATATCTGAAGAAAAACTGTTCAGTATCTTTTGATAGTCCCTGCCCATCTTCCAAAAAGTGTTACATGAGGCTCTGAAAATGCTGGCATGTCTTTAGAATGGAATTGCAAAAGGCAAACAACTCTTGATTTTCCCATTATTTTGTTTATAACAAACCAAGAACATTATTATGATATAAGGAGTCATATACCATAGAATAAAGTATGCTGCGTAGGATTCATAGAATGGAATCTATTCTATTTAACATGCTGAGCTAAACTCCGCATGTAACAAGTAAATACTAACTTATTACTCGTATAACTCTCAGGCAAGAATTTACAAATATGGTATAGCAAAAACTTAAAGGAACGCCTCTGTACTGCTGGGGAGGAAGCTCAAATTTTTTTTGTCATTACAGATAAGAAAACTCACTATTTGTTTTTTTTTTTTTTTTTTTGAGACGGAGTTTCACTCTTGTTACCCAGACTGGAGTGCAATGGCGCGGTCTCAGCTCACCGCAACCTCCGCCTCCTGGGTTCAGGCAATTCTCCTGCCTCAGCCTCCTGAGTAGCTGGGATTACAGGCACGCACCACCATGCCCAGCTAATTTTTTGTATTTTTAGTAGAGACGGGGTTTCACCATGTTGACCAGGATGGTCTTGATCTCTTGACCTCGTGATCCACCCGCCTTGGCCTCCCAAAGTGCTGGGATTACAGGCTTGAGCCACCGTGCCCGGCAAGAAAACTCACTATTACCATAACTTACAGCTTTAAGACTAGTAGTTAATGGTTTCTGTTTTCTTCTATCAGTGAGGAATTATTCATTTCCAGGAATCTCCTGGAGAAGACAGCCCATAATATCTCAGTGAGGAATGAGCCAACTTTGAAGACCCCAAACAGTAGCATGACATTCGTATTTCTGGTTAGAAGAATGCAGCTCTGGGAAACAGGGTCCCACGGGGTAACTATTTTTTGATTATACGCAAGCTCCAAGAAGTTTTCTTTAGGAAGCCTTAACAGAAGCCACACAAACACACTCATTTTTTATTCCCTTACTTTACTGTTACATGTTTCTGTTTCTGTGAGGTCCATACATGTCGCAAAATTGGCCTGTCAGCATGGTAGACAAAGACTTACCTTTGCTGACTTGAGACACCACCTAGTTTGAAGAGACATAATTCACCCCTTGGGTTTATTTTGTGAGAATGGCCTATCGTACATTCCACAATCCATAGAATTAGCTCGTCTGTGGTTTTGAAAAGAGAACAAATTGAGAACTCTTGCCCTTGTGGTTTTATTTCATGTTTAGAAAAGTTCAGGTTTAATCTAGGACTTTGGGATGTAGACATTCTACTGCCTATATTTATGAAATTACAATTATTTCGCAGCAATTTCAAGCTCTAAGAAAATTATGTATGGATTTTATTGTTTAGGGTCAAACATGTTGGCAGTCAGTACCTGACAGGGACGAAGTGAGAGTTTTTGACTTAATGCCTCAGGATATTCAACACAAGACTCTCCAGAATATTCAACGTAAGAATTAACTAGATGGTTTTATTTTATCTCGGGCTTGCTAGCACCTGTAAACTTATTTGTTTTTATCTCAACCAACTAGTTAATTGCCAAAGGATTCTTCTAGTTAAATAACCCTTAAGGTATGTTGTCTGGAACAGCAGAATCAGCATTACCTAGGAACTTGAAAGAAATGAAAGAAATGAAACTTCCTAGATCCAACCCAGGCCTACTGAATCAGAAACTCTAGGGGTGAGGCCCAGTCATCCGGATTTTGACAAGCTTTCCAGCTGATTCTAATGCACAATAACACTTGAGAACCATTGTTTTAGACCATAATCATGGTGACATGTTTTGTCTCTTGTCTCTGATATACCATAAAAAGCAAAATCATTTTTACTAGGAAGCAAATATTAGTTAATTAGTATATGCTCTTTATCTTCTTTGAAATATGAGACCTACATTTAGTGTCGCATTTTTTTTAAGTCTTAGAATAGTCAGTCTTAATTGAATTGTGTTTTCAACTTCGTAAAAAAAAGTTTTTAACATCACCATTTGTTTGTTTGTTTGTTGTTTGTTTGTTTGTTTGTTTGTTTAGAGATGGGGTCTCCCTATGTTGCCCAGGGCTGGTTTCAAACTTCTGAGCTCTAGCAGTCCTTCTACCTCGGCCTCCCAAAGTGATAGTATTCGAGGCATGAGTCGCTGTGCCTGGCCTGACTCTTGCCATTAGAAGTTCTATAATAGGGCCGGGCGTGGTGGCTCAAGCCTGTCATCCCAGCACTTTGGGAGGCCGAGGCGGGTGGATCACGAGGTCAAGGGATCGAGACCATCCTGGTCAACATGGTGAAACCCCGTCTCTACTAAAAATACAAAAAATTAGCTGGGCATGGTGGCGCGTGCCTGTAATCCCAGCTACTCGGGAGGCTGAGGCAGGAGAATTGCCTGAACCCAGGAGGCGGAGGTTGCGGTGAGCCGAGATCGCGCCATTGGACTCCAGCCTGGGCAACAAGAGCGAAACTCCGCCTCAAAAAAAAAAAAGTTCAATAATAGCTTTTAGTCAAAAGTACTAAGGTTGTGAGCATCATTATGAAAATAAAAATTATGTATGTTGATGTTGGCTTTCCTTAGTTGTTTTAGAGCAGTTTTAGAATTACAAAGAACATTTCTCCATTGTAGTTAATTTGTGTTATTTCTTTCTTTCATAAAATAATAATGCTTGTATTAAAATCTAGTTATTCTGCTACCCCCATGCCAGCTGAAAGGATCTCATTTTTTTTTTTATTCTACTCTTAGCAAAGATCTCATTTATAAGTAGCTCAATTTTTAAAATAAAGCCTCAGGCTACAAGACCCATGTCGTTTGCTGCATGTCTAGGCTTCTGGATTCTGCATTTGTATCCCAGTTAAACAAAAGCTCCATATTGTTATTTCAGGTACATGTTTAAAGAACTTTAATGGCAACCTTTGGAGTGGCTCATTTTAAAAGTCCCTTTTAGTCTCCTACCTGCTATTTTTCACCAGCTCATTGGGTAGAGGGTTCTTCATGCTACCCACGTGGAAGTATGCAAACACTTATAAGCTCAGGTCCAGCAAACTAGTAAATTTGGACCTAAATATGAATTTTGATCAAGGCTGCTTATAAATTCACATTTTGGACTCACTTTCAGGTTTCAGATATATAGAAAAACTCAAAGAAAATGAATAGGGCCTTGCAAAGCTTCGAAGATTTGTTTAAAAGAAACAGCCACTAAGAACGGGGAAACAATACATTAATTACTACGGGAAGTAAGAACCTTATGATAGCTGTGTCTCTTAAACGGAGCTTTATAAACAGGAACTGATGTGGTTTTACTGTGTATATGCAAGGGATTTGACCGTAAAGCCGTAGGTCAGAGAAATCATCACGTATGTATAAACATGAGCATATGGATATTACAGAGCAACCTAACTTTTTCCACTTATCTGCGTTCCTAAAACTGAATATTTATAAATCAAATCATAGTTTTCACTTGGTTCATATTATCATCTTAGAACTGTAGCTTCATTTTCGCTTGCCTTGGTGGAACTTGCCTGCTAAAATACCTACCCTCAATCAATCCCAGCCTAGCATCAAGTTAGGGCATTATAAAGGAATTAGCCACTATGTAAACGCACTGTTAAAGGATAAATCCAAGAATTATCTCATAATGCAGAAACTCGTCCCCTGTCCATCTCTTTAGCTTCAGATTGTTCTGTCATTTGTTGGATTGTGGCCCACTTTTTTTTTTTTTTTTTTTTTGAGACGGAGTTTCGCTCTTGTTACCCAGGCTGGAGTGCAATGGCGCGATCTTGGCTCACCGCAACCTCTGCCTCCTGGGTTCAATTCTCCTGCCTCAGCCTCCCGAGTAGCTGGGATTACAGGCACACGCCACCATGCCCAGCTAATTTTTTGTATTTTTAGTAGAGACGGGGTTTCACCATGTTGACCAGGATGGTCTCGATCTCTTGACCTCGTGATCCACCCACCTCAGCCTCCCAAAGTGCTGGGATTACAGGCATGAGCCACCGCGCCCAGCCCGGCCCGCTTTTAAATATGTATGTATGATGCAGGTCTCAGCAGAATCTCCTAAACTAATCTGTATACCCTAAAGTGATGGTTTGCAGCCCAGGCTGCTCAAGAGAATCACAAGAGAAACAGCCCTGATCGTTTGAATTAGAATCCGTGGAGATGGAATTGTTTTAAAAGTATCTAAGGTGATATTACTGTACAACCAGAGTTGATAACCTGAAGTTTGCCAGAAAAGAACATTAATATTTTAGAATAGCTTACTGTGGTAGATAGTGTGATTTAAACTAGTAAAAATGTTTCACACCAAGAGGACTGATGTTTTATATCTTTCCTCCTCCTTAAAGAATTCATTTATTTCTGCTTCCTCACTTAGGGAAAAATGACTGACTTTTACTATAGTAGCAGGGTCTTTTTATACACAGGTTGCCCATTTGGGACTATGCGTTCTGTAAGTAGTTGTAATTTCTCAAAACCATACGTCAATCTAAAGTGTCCTTCTTCTTTCCTCAAAGCTTCTTTGTCTCAGAGGCAAAAATGTTCCCATTTCTTCCTCCCTTATCAAGCAAGGCCCTTCTGTGCTCTTCTTTCATTTCCTCTCCACACAGCTCTACGATGCAGGCAAATAACATCCGCAGGCTTGCAGGCTTTCCGTTCCTCATGAGGGAATGAAGTGCCTCTCCTCCAGCTGAAGTATTTCTGAAGTCCTCTTCAACCACCGCAGTGTTTCGTCATTTTCGCCTGCCACCTGGGAATCAGAGCTACGCATGTGGATGATGACCCCCTCCTCAGTGGTCAAATAAAAGAAGTTACATATGTCTTTTATTCCGTCTGTGTTTCTCTGGAGACCTCCACTAGCAGGAAAAGAGGTGGTTACATTTTCATAAAGAGTAATATACTCCCAAGTTGGATTTTAATGGATAACGTGGCTCTGGGTTAGATTCTTCCACATAAAGGTCACTGCTTTTAATATAGAGGGTCATGGGTTTAGTCAGTGGACAAGTTAATCAAATGGCTGCTGTAGTCCAAAAGGACATCTGCATTTGAATAAAATATAATTCGTGTTAGAGAGCTAAACTTGACGTTCGGTTTCCTCCAGGTAATAAAATAGCTTTTAATGAAATAAACGTGTACGTTTCTGCTGCGAACCTGCAGAAAGTGCGTACAACAGTTGCATGTCTTTCCTGGCAGTGGTAGGGAGCCTTTGACTGGCCATGGGCTGCTTTATTTTATTCCGTCTCAAGTAGTTAACTTTTTTTTTTTTTTGGTGGGGGGGGACGGAGTTTCATTCACTGTTGTTACCCAGGCTGGAGTGCAATGGCGCGATCTCGGCTCACCGCAACCTCCGCCTCCCGGGTTCAGGCAATTCTCCTGCCTCAGCCTCCTGCGTAGCTGGGATTACAGGCACGCGCCACCATGCACAGCTAATTTTTTGTATTTTTAGTAGAGACGGGGTTTCACCATGTTGACCAGGATGGTCTCGATCTCTTGACCTCGTGATCCACCCACCTCGACCTCCCAAAGTGCTGGGATTACAGGCTTGAGCCACCGCGCCCGGCCTTTGTAGGTTTTTAAAGTGAAATTTGGGAGCTTGCTGGCATGGAAAAAGCAATGAGAGAGAAGTTCTTATTATGTGTGTCCCTTAGACATCCCCTACCTAAACCAAAAGCTTAAATTGATACAGAAAACAATAGTTTCGTTTCAGAAATTAATATAGATTTTCAGTGTTAGGCCCAGCTGTTGTGGAATAAAGATACCTAGATCCCCAAAAACTAAAAGTAATGCAATTAAGTTATGATTGTCAGAGGGAATATGTGAAGACATAGCTAATACATGGATAGCTCAATTATTCATTTTCTGATTGAAGTCAACTTTTAAAACCTCAGTCATTTCAAAGTCTTTATATTTGTAGAATATACATGTTTTGCACATTGATAATTCATAATGAATTGCCGAGGAAACGATTACTTTTTCAAAGGTGTCGGAGCACACCGTTCCCTCAGTCTTACGCAGATGTCAGGCAACTTCTTGACCTTTCGTTTCTCTCCTTCTCTACAGTTTTCTCTTTTTTTGTTCCTCTTCATCACTCCCTAGAGTGCTAATCCTGGCTTATGTAGTCTCATCCTCGGGCCTCGTAATTTCTTTTTCTTCCTATTTTCCTCTCTCTTCTCTCTTTGCCCCACGTTTTTGGGTCTTTTAATTCACTACAATAAGAAACCAGGTTCTTTCTCTGGGTAGTATTTATTTAATGAGCTCTTTTTTTCCCCTTTTCTGATTTAAATGTTTATTTTTTGGACTTCCAACTCAGAAATTTTTAGAAGCACTAAATAAGTCACTGTTTGCATGGCCGTGAATTAATCATGGTTTACGCTGTCTAGAAAGAAAGTATCCTTTCTGTAATAAGGACATTTCCTACCTCTGCTCTGTAAAGTACCAGTATTAGAAAGCATCAGTGAGGATCATTTTATTCATTTCCCTGCCAGTAAAATATCCAAAAGTAAAAAGTTATATAATACAGTTAACATTAAGTGTCTAGAAGTAGCCACTTTGCTAATACATTCCAGCGTCTCGCTCGTTTTCAGTGGCTTAAAGAAGTGTAGTAATCTTATTGATCTGCTTTCCAATGTTTCTGGCTGTATTTGCGCTACAGGAAGCATTTTATTAATCAGAGTTCAGCTGCATTTTCTAATACTACTACATACATATCCACAAGCTAAACCATCCAGAGAAATTTACTTGGTTTTCCAAGTAAATGCTAGCGAATACTCCTCAAAATTAAAATTTTCTTTGGTTTTACTAACTTTATGCAAGTGATGGATGAACTGAATTTAAAGCCCTAAAGAGTAGATGGAGATGAAGAGACAAAGATTTTTCTGCATCCACCCATGGGTCAAAGCCTCATGTCAAGCAAAAAGCGTAAGAAGCAGAACCAGTTCTAAAAATGAACAATTTAACAGACCAGAACTATGCATTTCGCATTACGATTCTTTTTTTTAATTCCATTATGATTCTTTATATGATATTTGATAGCTGAATCACCTTACTGACGTCTAACTTTTGCGTGAAAAGGTGGTATGATATAAATACAAATTGCATAGGCATTTGGATGAAGTAAGACTTCATGGTTGGTTAATAGTCTGGAAAAGAAGCCACCCCTGGCTAACTGAGGAAGATTTCGTTAGGCTTTTTCAAGCATGTCGTACTAGCAACAACTGGATTCCAGTCCCCCCTTTTACCACCTACTAGTTCAGTGACCTGGCGCGACGTCTTCTGTTTCCTAGGCTGTGAAATGTAGGAATTTACTCAGATGGTCTCTAAGACCCCCTGTAGCACTGAACAAAATTGGAGGGAAGAAGTAATACACTCATCTTCCCTGCTCCACCCCCATCCCAAAGCCAGCAAGCTTTTCTCCTGATCCAAGTGCATGGAGCCGCAGAAAACTTCACTGACATTGTCTCAACGCTCATTGCCCCACCGTCCGCGGCTGCCCGTTTTGAGCTCCTTCCAGGAGGAGGGCTTGTGCGAGCTCTGAAGCGCACCCTAGGAATGCCCCTTCTCCCAGGCGTCTTTGTCCACATGGGTCCATTGTGCAGCTGTTTGCTATCGTTTTCTTCCAGATTCCAATTTAATTGTCCCGGTCTTTGAAGTCTTTAAGATCGTCAAGGGCACATTAGTTCACTGAACATAAGTGAAAACACCTTTTGGAAAAGTGCAGCTCGGAATGCAAGCATGGGATTCAATTATGCTGATTGTGATTTTTCAGGGAAGAGATTTCCTCCACCTATAACATTTTCTAAGAAATTTCGAGAAAGCATTTCCACCTCAGATTTTCTGAGTCCTCGTCTTTGAGAGCAAGACAAAGCCACAGAGAGGCGTGACTGGCCCAGGGCCTTCCGGGGGCAGGTTATGAAGCTGTCTGCCCTCCCCTGCCTGGGTTCTTTCTCTGCAACACCAGCCTCCGCCTTTCCAAAGCCAGGCAGACCATCCTGGGGTTGCAGTCATGTTCTCTGTAACATTTCTCATTGCCTTCGACCCTGAGTCACTGTGAGCATGAAAGAAGGCAGCCAAATGCTAAGGAAAACCTCTCCATCAGAACTGCACAATTTCTCGCCTCCCCACTGTCCTAGGAGCTCTGCAGGTGTGCCATTGCTGACAGGCTGACTGGCCTCAGGAACGTGGCGTCTTCTATCTTCTCTACAGCACGCGTGCTTCATTCCATCCCGTGTAGTCTAAAGTATATTTTAAGAACACTTGAAATGAGTGCAGAGCTTAAGCATTTGCAAAGCAGCTTGGGATTACAAGTCATTCTAACCCAAGGTCATTTGGAAAATGTCATTCCTTGGAACCCTGCCTTTAAGGGGTGTGCATAGATGTGTGTGTGTTCATGTCCACCTGCTTCTCCCAAAACAAAAATGTTTTCCTAAATGACCTTGGTGGAATTTGATTGGAAAGACTTAGGTTTTGTAAGGGAAGAAGCAGCCTAAGTTAGGTAACAAGGGAAGAGCAGTCCGTTTTAAAGATGCTGATAAATGGTTTGCAGCATGTGGCTTCAACCCTGTTCCCAGCCGTAAGCATCGTCAGTTATTCTGTTACCAGAAAAGGAGCCACGTTCTCACTTCTGTGCCTGACTTATATTACAGAAGCATACTAACTCCTCAATTTCCCACCTAATCTTTGCATCTGAAGCCACTTGGGTATCCCAAATGCCTGTTTCTGCCATCTCTGAAAAGAATAAAAAGAAAACTGGAAAACTAACCGTTTTCTACCAGTATCATCAGGCAAAAGTAAAATGCTTTAAATAGACGAATTTCCAATATTTTCCTTAAGACAGGATTATTGGCTCAGCGTCTCCTCTCGTGATTCAGAGGTACGTTGTTCTGATTCCGCGTCGGGCCTTAGTAAATGTTAATTGAAATTTTAAAGGCGGTATAGCACAGTGGTTAGGAACTCAGGTTCTAGGGGCAGATTTCTCAGGTTAGAATCTTAACCCTGATCTTTACCATTCAGCTTGGCTATGTGTTGTAGGGCAAGTTGCTTGCTCTCTCTGGACTTTATTTGTGCCACATCTGTAAAACGGGGTTGCAGATATTACTAATACCTACTTCATACGGCTACCGTGAGCAGTGGACCTCAAAAATGTACTCTAAAAAGAACTTAGAAAAAAATGCATATTTCCTCACACATTTTTAAGTTTGATCTAAAACTTTTTTTTTTTTGAGACGGAGTTTTGCTCTTGTTGCCCAGGCTGGAGTGCAATGGCGCAATCTCGGCTCACCGCAACCTCCGACTCCTGGGCTCAGGCAATTCTCCTGCCTCAGCCTCCTGAGTAGCTGGGATTACAGGCATGTGCCACCATGCCCAGCTAATTTTTGTATTTTTAGTAGAGACGGGGTTTCACCATGTTGACCGGGATGGTCTCGATCTCTCGACCTCGTGATCCACCCGCCTCAGCCTCCCAAAGTGCTGGGATTACAGGCTTGAGCCACCGCGCCCGGCTTGATCTAAAACTTTTTATCATGGTTTTCAAAGTTTGTTTTTGTTATTGGGAGGTAGAAAAGAGTACGTATTCTATAGCATTACTAAATAAGAATGGATTGTGATTGAAGACAGTTGACGTATTACCTCTTACACCAAAAAATATACTTTTAATTCTTTTAAGCAAACTTTTTACTTTGAGATAGTTGTGATTCACATGCATTTGTAAGAAATAATAGTGATTCCCTGTAATCTCAGCACTTTGGGAGGCCGAGGCGGGTGGATCACAAGGTCAAGAGATCGAGACCATCCTGGTCAACATGGTGAAACCCCGTCTCTACTAAAAATACAAAACATTAGCTGGGCATGGTGGCACGTGCCTGTAATCCCAGCTACTCAGGAGGCTGAGTCAGGAGAATTGCCTGAACCCAGGAGGCGGAGGTTGCGGTGAGCCGAGATCGCACCATTGCACTCCAGCCTGGGTAACAAGAGCGAAACTCCATCTCAAAAAAAAAAAAAGAAAGAAAGAAATAATAGTGATTCTACATACTCTTTAACCTGTTTCCACCAGTGGCAGCATCTTACAGAACTATAGTAGAATGTCACTACCAGTATATTGACATGGATACAGCTTAGAAAACATTCCTATCACCACAAGGATCCCTCCTGTTCACCTTTTATAGCAACAACCATTTACCTCCCACCCACTACTCTCTCCTGAAACCCAGGCCATCACTATTCTGTTCTCCATTTATAAAATTCTGTCACTTCAAAAACAGTATATAAATGGAATCATACAACATGTAACCTTTTAGGATTGGCTTTTTTTCCCTTAGCATAATTTCCTGAATGTTGATCTAGGTTATTACATGTATCAATACTTTGTTCCTTTTATTTATTGAGTAATATTCTACAGAGGACATCTGAGTTTCTTCCAGTTTTTGGCTATTACAAATAAAACCGCCGTGAAGATCTGCGTACAGGTTGCTGTGTGAACGTACATTTTCGTTTCCCTGGGATGAATGCCCGGGAGTGCAGTTGCTGGGTTCATATGTTAGTTTTATACAGTGACTGAACCAATTTACATTCCTGTTAGCAATGTATGAGTGATCTAATTTCTCTGTATCTTCACCAACATTTGGTGTCATCACTATTTTTTAATTTTAACCATTCTGATAGATGTGTAGTGATATTTAATTTTGATTTTCATTTGCATTTCCCTAGCGGTTAATGATGTGGGACATCTTTTCACCAATTGTCATCTGTATATCCACTTGGATAAAATGCTGCCTCATGTCTTTTGCTCATTTTCTAATGGACTTGATTGGATTGTTCTTTATTGTTAAGTTTTTTTTTTTTTTTTTTTTTTAAAAGATGGGGTTTCACCATGATGACCAGGCTGGTCTTGAACTCCTGACCTCAGGTGATCCACCCACCTCGGCCTCCCAAAGTGCTAGGATTACAGGCATGAGCCACCGCGCCCGACCTATTATTAAGTTTTAAGAGTTCCTTATATGTTTTAAATGGTTGTCCTTTCTCACATATGTAGTTTGGATATATTTTCTTTTTTTTTTTTTTTTGAGACGGAGTTTCACTCTTGTTACCCAGGCTGGAGTGCAATGGCGCGATCTCGGCTCACCGCAACCTCCGCCTCCTGGGTTCAGGCGATTCTCCTGCCTCAGCCTCCTGAGTAGCTGGGATTACAGGCACGTGCCACCATGCCCAGCTAATCTTTGTATTTTTAGTAGAGACGGGGTTTCAACATGTTGAGCAGGATGGTCTCGATCTCTTGACCTCGTGATCCACCTGCTTCGGCCTCCCAAAGTGCTGGGATTACAGGCACGCGCCACCAAGCCCAGATAATTTTTTGTATTTTTAGTAGATACGGGGTTTCACCTTGTTGACCAAGATGGTCTCGATCTCTTGACCTTGTGATCCACCCGCCTCGGCCTCCCAAAGTGCTGGGATTACAGGCTTGAGCCACCGCGCCTGGCTCGGTTTGGATATATTTTCTCCCAATATTAAGATTTTCTTTCCATTCCCTTAACAGGGTCTTTCATGGGGCAAAAGCCTTTTGTTTTGATACCGCGTAACTCATCAGTTTTTCTTTTTATGGATGATACCTTTTGGTGTTAAGTATAAAAACTCTTTGTGTAGGCTGAGATCCCCAAGATTTTCTCTTATTTCCCAAGAGTTTTTAATTTTACATTTAGCTTCATTATCCGTTTTGAATTCATTTTTGTTTAAGGTCATAGACTTGAGTTTGGATTCCTTTTTTTCCCTATGGATGTCCAATTGCTACAACACCGTTTGTTGAAAACTCTGTCTTTTGTTGGTTGAGTTCATTTGCACCGCTGTCAAAAAGCAGACAGGCATATTTGCCTGGTCTGGTCCTAGATTCTCTGTCCGTTGACCTATGTGCCTATCCGTTGACTAGTACATACCGTCTTCGATCCTATCGTTTAAAAAGCCTTGACATAGGTACACTGATTCCTCCCTCTTTCTCTTCTTTTTCAGCACTGCTTTAGTTATTCTAGTTACCTTTCCCTTTCCATGTAAATTTTAGAATCATCTTGTCTATACTACAAAAATCTCGCTGAGATTTTAGTTGGAATTGCATGAACGCTATAAATCGATTAGGGATAAATCGACATATTTGCTGTGTTACGCACATCGGCCCCCTCATATCCTTGGGTTCTGCATCCGTGGATTCAACCAACTACATATCAAGAATATTTGAAAAAAGACTATTTTTAAAAAGCCATTAAAAATAGTATGTTTTTTTTTTTTTTTTTCAAAGAAATACCAATTTTTTTTTTTTTTTGGCATTTTAGGTTTTGGGGTACATGTGAAGAACATGCAAGATTGTTGCATAGGTACATACATGGCAGTGTGATTTGCTGCCTTCCTCCCCATCACCTATATCTGGCATTTCTCCCCATGCTCTCCCTCCCCATCTCCCCACCACCCCCCGTCCCTCCACTACTCCCCCGCAACAGGCCCCAGTGTGTGATGCTCCCCTCCCTGTGTCCATGTGTTCTCATTGTTCAACACCCGCCTGTGAGTGAGAACATTCAGTGTTTAATATTCTGCTCTT
The DNA here is from genome assembly GCF_048565385.1 of Saimiri boliviensis. Taxonomy (NCBI): domain Eukaryota; kingdom Metazoa; phylum Chordata; class Mammalia; order Primates; family Cebidae; genus Saimiri; species Saimiri boliviensis. The sequence continues at coordinate 1,925,625 of NC_133456.1, forward strand.
GTGTCAGTTTGCTGAGAATGATGGTTTCCAGGTTCATCCACGTCCCTACAAAGGACACGAACTCATCGTTTTTGATGGCTGCATAGTATTCCATGGTGTATATGTGCCACATTTTCCCTGTCCAGTCTATCACCGATGGGCATTTAATAGTACATATTTAAAACCAGTATACTACAGTGAACTCATTTTTTATAAACATACCAAGAACATGCATTGGAGAAAGGATAGTCTCTTCAATAAATAGTGCTAAAAAAACTGGACATCCATATGCAGAAGAGTGAAAACTGACCCCTTTCACTTGCATAATACAAAAATTAAACCAAAATGAATTAGACTTGAATATAAGACTTCGGACTATGAAAGTGAAACAGGAAAACATTGGAGAAACTTTTCATTTTTTGCACATTGGTCTGGGCAAAAAATTATTCAGCAATACCCCAGCAGCACAGGCAACCAAAACAAAAATGGGCAAATGGAATTGATTACATCAAGTTAAAAAGCTTCTGCACAGCAAAGGAAACAGTCAACAAAGTGAAGAGACAACCCACAGAATGGGAAAAAGTATTTGCAAACTATCCATCTGACAAGGGATTAATAACCAGCATATATAAGGAGGTCAAACAACTACATCAGAAAAAAATTGAATAATCCAATTTTAAAATGGGCAAAAGATTTGAACAGACATTTCTCAAAAGAAGACATACAAATGACAAGCATGCATATGAAAAGGTGCTCAAAATCATTGATCATCAGAAAACTGCAAATCCAAACTGTAATGAGATCATCTCACCCCAGTTAAAATGACTTTTATCAAAAGACAGGCTGGGAAGGATGTGAAGAAAAGGGAACTCTTTTTTTTTTTTTTCAGGCGGAGTTTCGCTCTTGTTACCCAGGCTGGAGTGCAATGGCGTGATCTCGGCTCACCGCAACCTCCGCCTCCTGGGTTCAGGCAATTCTCCTGCCTCAGCCTCCTGAGTAGCTGGGATTACAGGCACGCGCCACCATGCCCAGCTAATTTTTTGTATTTTTAGTAGAGACGGGGTTTCACCATGTTGACCAGGATGGTCTCGATCTCTCGACCTCGTGATCCACCCGCCTCGGCCTCCCAAAGTGCTGGGATTACAGGCTTGAGCCACCGCGCCTGGCTTAGAAAAGGGAACTCTTACACACTGTTGGTGGGAATGAAAATTGGTAAAACTACTGTGCACAACAGTTTGGAGGCTCTTCAGAAGACAAAAACTAGAGCTGCCATATGATCCAGCAAGCCCACTGCTGGGTATATACCCAAAAGAAATGAAATCAGTCTAGCAAAGAGAGATCTACACTCCCATGTTCATTGTAGCACTGTTCCCAAAGCCAGGTTAGCAACCTAAGGGTCCATCAACAGATTAATAGATAAAGAAAATGTCCTACTTACACACAATGGGTACTATTCAGCCATAAAAAAGACTGAGATCCTGTGATTTACAGCAACATCGATGGAACTAGAGGTCATTAAGTAAAATAAGCCATGCACCAAAAGACACACTTCACATGTTCTCACTTATTTGTAGGATGTAGACATCTAAATAATTGAACACATGTTGATGGAGAGTAGAGGATGGTTATCAGCGTCTGGGAAGAGTCGTAGGGGTGGGGAGGAGATGGGGATGGTTAAGGAGGGTGGAAAACGGAAGGGATGAATAACACCTAGTATTTGATAGCATGCAGAGTGACGATAGTCAAATAATAGTACCTTTTAAAATAACTGAAAGAGTATAATTGGATTGTTTGTAACACAAAGGATAAATGCTTGAGGGAAGGAATACCTTGTTTTCCATGACGTGATTATTATACATTGCATTCCTGGATCAAAATATCTCATATACCCCATAAATATATATACCTACTGTGTACTCACAAAAATTAAAAAAAAAATTTTTATTAAAAGCCGATACCGTGTAACAACTGTTTGCAAAGCATTTACCTTGTATTACCGGGGTTCCCAACCCCTCAGCCACAGATCTGTTAGGGACCGGGTTAGGAAGCCAGCATTACTGTCACCATGCCACTTCCTGTCACATCAGCAGCATGAGATTCTCATAGGAGCGTGAACCCTATTGTGAACTGCAGAAGTGTACATGCGAGGGATCTAGGTTCCGTGCCCCTCATCAGACTCTAATTCCAGATGATCTGAGATGGAACAGTTTCACCCCCAAACCACCAACCCCCCTGTCCATGGAAAAATCATCTTCCACTAAACCAGTCCCGGTGCCTGAGAGGTTGGGAAGCACTGATGTATTCGATATTATAAGTAATCTAGACATTATTTGGGCCGGGCACGGTGGCTCAAGCCTGTAATCCCAGCTCTTTGGGAGGCCGAGGCAGGTGGATCACGAGGTCAAGAGATCGAGACCATCTTGGTCAACATGGTGAAACCTGTTTCTACTAAAAATACAAAAAAATTAGCTGGGCATGGTGGCGCCTGCCTGTAATCCCAGCTACTCAGGAAGCTGAGGCAGGAGAATCGCCTGAACCCAGGAGGCGGAGGTTGTGGTGAGCCGAGATTGCTCCATTGCACTCCAGCCTGGGTAACAAGAGCGAAACTCCGTCTCAAAAAAAAAAAAAAAAAAAAAAAGAACCAGACTGACTATGGGTACATGGGCCTAGTCTTTGTGAAATACCTTCACCCACTTTTGTATATTCCTATGCACCCGGTGACTGTAGGCCAGGAAACTGGTGATTTGAAGTCTCCCCACATAAGCCAAATAAGCGGCTTTTTTAATAAGCCTACTCAGACCGTGGAAAAGGCAGCAGCTCAGAATGGCACCAAGAGCTATGGGACAGTGAGAATCAGCCAGAAACACACGTACAGAACCCCCAGTCTTGAGCACAGCAGGAGGCTGGCCAAGGCTGCTCCATCCTGAAGGTTCTTATGACTCCCCTGCCACGGAAGTATCGGCATGAAAGCCAACCAGTGACGGGACAGCTATTTTAATATTTGCAAAATCTAGTCTAGGTGTGAGCTCCTTTATGTGACTGAAGATCTAGCGTCTTTAGGAGTTTGCTCCTCAAAACCTGAATCAGGTTTCTCCTACGCCAGTTGGAAGCACAGATTGGGCAGGTAACAACAACCGTTCTTCATGTTGAGCAAAAAGGAGGTGTGGGTGGTAAAGGGTCAAAGCTGAGATGGAGGAGAGAATACTGGCGGCCGGCACTGGGTTTTATTAGAAGCCATAGAATGATCCCTTCCAGTGGGTATTACAAACTGCCCCCTGGGCAACTCAAACAAGAAGACCTTTGGGTTTCGCATCACTGGCCTTGCAATAGACATGTTTGTTCGAACAACAAATTGTTGCATTAAGATAGATCTGTGTTATCCTACAGAGTCTGTGCCCCGTGTGTTGGCAGCATTATCAATGAACAGCTGAGCTCTATGTAAATATCAACGCTTATTAATAAGAATCACGAGCACGGGTCTGCCAGGGTTCCTGACAGCTTGTTTAATCAGCCACCTTCACTCAGACTTTTTCAGTTAGTAGAACCGTCCACTTACACGCCTTACTTGCTTCAAGACCCAGAGGCCATGTCACCAAATTGGGGGCTTCTAGCCATTCACGGAGGAGAGGTGGCTTTTTATTTCTCTGAAACGAAGACAGCTGCTGTCTGTATGTGTTTGGGTCGGAGAACACAGGCTACAATGAGAGTGGCCCTCTCTCACCCCCAGCCCCATTGCCAGACATGCCAAGTTACAGGGTAGGGGTTGCAAAGAAGCTGACTCAGGCAAAACATCTAGATGGACTGACTGGCAGGAGGCCCCTTCGCTGGATGGCTCACCCCGGCCTCTGCCTGACGCTGGAAACAAGACCAAGATGACGTACCTGTGGTCACACAAAGCCCGTTAACTCCATCAGTTGTCTTTGTTTATTCAGGAACTCCGAGCTACACTTTTTTTTTTAACACAAAATGTGAACCACATTTGTTTGAGATACTCCAGAAAGATGTAGCCATGTGGTTACCGTTTTATAAACGTCCAAATAAAACCGTTAGCAGTTCACAACTCTTTAAAGAACAATGGCTTGGAGGTAGGGCTCTGTCTGTAAGACCCGAAGGCAGTGACCGAGGCAGAGAAGAACCCAGTACAGATCCGGCTGACCGAGGCCTGCTTTGCATGCCCAGGAATCTAAACGCTAAGCGTCACGGCCTTTCCTGCTTCGAGGGAGTAGCTGTGAATTTGACCCCGTTGCTTTGGTGATTTGCAGTGATGCTCTCAGCTTGTTAGCTTTCATCAGGGGGGAGAGAAACTCAGGAAAAGTAGGGATGAAAACAGTCAGCCCTGTTATTTTTCCCTTACCACCAAGACTGGCTGAGAATCGCCATTTACAGCTTGGCCAGCTCAGTATCTGGCCATTACCATCTTTATTTCTTCATTCCCGTATTCTTCTACCTCCGTGGTTTCTTTTCCCTCTAGTAGCCAAAACCTCACCTGTGCTTTAATTCGAATCTTTTTGTAAAAGTATCTGCTTTTATTTAAGTTTCTGCTCATGACATGATTTATGTATACAACAATCTTCATTTACAGGTTTTTTTTTTACTACACGTAGGTGCAGCTGTTGCTATCTTAGCCTAGTCTCGGAAAGGGTATTCACAAGTAAGTTTTGTTTAAGTCATACACTTTCCTCCAACAGCATACAAACATTTATGCCTATACAGACTTTTCCGGCCTGTTTACAAGGCTGATTCAGGGGGTAATGTATTCTCCTACCAGAGCTTAAAGTTGAAATAACCCATAATTGAAACTGACCATTAATATTGATTTGGGAATGGCAACATTTACTTCATAAGTACTCAGGAAAGACATGAGCAATACGAATTTAGGCTAGTAATATCTTTTTAGCCACACGTTTTTCACAACTCCGTTTACTTCCCTGGAAGGCATTTCTTTTTGGATCGATTACAATTTGTATCCAACAACTTCATAGCCTACAAGTAAGTTTGTGATTAACATGCTAATTCTGAGCCAAAAGGGACTTCCAGGAATGCTCAATAATCATTGAACAGGATGCTTAAAGGGCTGTAAGATTGCCGTAACACTTCTCATGCACCTTTTAAGCAGACTTGACAAGGTATTTCCTGCAGATTAATGACAGTCTGAGCTCATAGGCTGAGGGAGGGTCATTCACCCTTATGCAAAGGGAGTCTGCAAAGCAGAAATGAAAAATTTCTGCTGGGTCAAGCCGATGCGATCCCGGGAGACTTTTCCGAAGAGCAGTACGCTTTTCAGAAGCCCATGCTTATTTCTGTTGTTACTCTCCACACGACATACGCCAGACTCAGGTCTTTAACCTCCTGGGATGCAAGTCGTTTTTTGAAAGGAGCTTATAAGTTCTTCTTTTATCAAACAAAAATATATTTTTTTAAAATCAATGAGCTTCCTTTTCTCGCTTAAAACAGAAACATCATCACCTCGGAAGTCATTCAATTCACGTAGCTTCTCATCATCCGTCAGTATGGACAGAAAGTTGTACCGGGGAGTCTAGAAATCAAGGCAGTCAGAGTATACCTCCTGGGGGTTTCAATGAGATAAAATATCCATATGTACTGTGTACAGCATGTGGAGAAAATATGAAAGCACTGTCAATGGTAGACTAGGATTGATGGAACATTCGGATACAGATACCCCCCAGTAAACCAGAAGAGGCTGACTTCTCAAAAGGATGCAGCAAGGAGTCAGTACAGTTAGGACACCATGATAAGCAGAGGTGCGGGCTTCCAGCTGTGGAATAGTCTCCAGGGATTTACACTTGCAGATGATAATTTCAGGCTGAAAACTCAGTCCTCTTCCAGGCCAGCCTGGGCGAGACTGATTCTACATGTAACCTCATCTGGATCTGTCCATCTAGCCAGATTTGTAAATCTTAGGATTATGCAAGATATATCATGGCCTCAGGGGCAAGAAGGACTCCAGCAGAAATGGGGGTAATGGTGGCAGATGACCTGGAGCCACCCATTTGAAAACTGCACCAAGAAACCCCACTTTGATTATTTTTTTTTTTTTTTGAGATGGGGTTTCGCTCTTGTTACCCAGGCTGGAGTGCAACGGCGCGATCTCGGCTCACCACAACCTCCGCCTCCTGGGTTCAGGCAATTCTCCTGCCTCAGCCTCCTGTAGCTGGGATTACAGGCACGTGCCACCACGCCCAGCTGACTTTTGTATTTTTAGTAGAGACGGGGTTTCACCATTTGACCAGGATGGTCTCGCTCTCTTGACCTCGTGATCCACCCGTCTCGGCCTCCCAAAGTGCTGGGATTACAGGTTTGAGCCACCACGCTCAGCCCACTTTGATTCTTTACCCAAAGAAAGGTTGAGAGCTGGAGAGAATGATCTCTCAGTTGAAAAAGATCTGCCTTCATGCATGGGCATCATTTTCTCTAACTGTGTGTCCCTGGTAAGGGCTGTAGGATCCAGACCTGGCCTGAAGCATGTTACTCACCTTCCTGCTGTAAATGTAAGCTTCCTTTTGAATCCTTTAGATGAGTTCTACCCCATCTGATTCACCAGGTGTCTGACTGGTGATTGTACTACTCCTAGCCTAAAGCTCTGCTCCCTGTAGTATGTTTTCATATGTCTGGAAAATTTAAGGTGCCAGAGGTCATATTGCTACTTTTTAAAAATATGCAGAAAACTAATAAGATAACAGAAGGATGCTAAGGGAAACTCTGAGAAAAATGTTTTCTGGACAGCAGATGAAGGATAGAGATGCAAAAGCCCCATTACACTGGTGACTGACTGGCAATTTGCTGCCAATGTGTATCTGATCTAAATCTGAAAGAATAAATACTTGTGGATTTTGCGACACAGCCAAGAGATGTAAATGTATAGCTCTCAGTTCAAAATGAACTCCTGTTTTAGTGCTGCAGGTACAGGTGAAAATCTTTATATTCTTCCGTGCAATTTTAAAAATCCTTGTTTTATCTGCAGATTAATTCCACTAGACCTATCTGGACCTTCTGAGTTCTCGTTTCAACTGAAATTGCCTTTTAAAGATGAACTATCCAGATGTAGATGGGAATATAATAACAGAATTCTGTGCTGAAACAACTAGGTTATTTAGGTCATGATTGCAGTTTTATGATGCCGTCTGGGAAAATGACCAAGTGCATGTGGGTTTTCAGTAAACGGAAGTGTTTCTCCCTTCGGTAAGCATATAGCCTCTTTTGAGGCTTTGTCGGTAGAACGTCTGATGACTTTGTTTACTTAGAGAATGGTGGAGCCACGGGTGTGTCATGATCCGAATGAGAGCCTTCCTTCCTCACATTTGGCAGCCATGCAACGCATCAGTACGGTCTTCCTGAAACTAACCTAACTACTTAACGATAGGCTAGTAAAACCTGCAGTCTTGTGAGTATAAATGCTGTCTTTTTAAATTAGGAACGAACAAATAAAACCCCGTTGGAAATTCCTTGTTTTAAAAGGAGTCATTGAATGCTCTACGGTTAACATCTCCCAAGGTAGTATTACATAAATAATTACTGCTAGACAGGAAGAGTTATTTCCCATTCCGGAATAATTGGACATGTTTAGGAATTTCATTGTCTCTTCAGAATCCTCTGGACTGTGGGGCCATAAATTAACACTTTTTTGAGTATGGAACCTTCATTACATGATTCAAATTTTTTGCTGGAAGAGAACAAGAGAATTTTAAAAAGGAAAAAAGTTACTTGCTTAGGGCTAGAGAATCTCAGGGAAGGGAAAATGTTTCTACCTGTTTAACATCAGTCAAGAAAATTTCTGGTTTACTTTTAAAAATCAACTTTCTGAGATTTTTCTTAATGCCAAAACCACGAAATTTGGCCTTTTAAATTCATACCTGTCCATGGATGTATAGTCTACAGCACTGGTTCTTAACTTAGGGGCCCAAAGAAAATACATGAGATCAAATGCCAGTTCCTTTTATTTCTGGATGATGTTTCTAGCCCATCATGGCTCCTTAATTTGGTCCAGGGAATCCAAAGTTTTGTGTTTGTGTGCACGCTAACTAGGTCTTACAGCGTTTATCCACCTTTCAGAAGGAACTGACCAACTTTGTCAGGACTAATTTTTATAATTTTTTTTAGACCCAATGTATAGCACTATAGTGAGAGTTTTCTGTATTAACGATAATGATAATAATAGCCTCTCGTTACTGGGCTCTTAGGTACCACTGACTTGCTTATTTTGTATGTTATGTAAATAACTTGCTTATTCTTTACCAAGGCAGGTATAATTCTTATCTGCATTTTACAGAAACGTGAGGCTTTAAGAGGGTAACTTGTCAAGGAACACACAGAAATGTAATTAGAAGCCAAAGATCCCATGTGGGAAAATCTATGCCCGTAGACATTAATGCATTCTGGTTCTGACCTTGATTTGGTTTGATATTCATGTATTCAATTCAAACAGTCCTCACTGTATTCTAGTGGTTGGGTATTGCTCTGTATCTAGATGCTACTGTGTTACCATTCCGAGATCAACATTGGATTATACGGCCCAGGACAGTGTCTGGTACTAGTTTGTTTGTTACGTAACTAAGTAAGCAAATGAAAAAATGGATACCTCTTCCAAAGATGGCTTGGGACCTTTTCTGATATACGTCATGTTCAGCACAGTGTGTGGTTGTGGTGGCTGTTGTTTTCGACAAATAGTAGTCTTGCTATAACGTCTATCTGGATAAATCAGATCATATTCCCTTGTAACTGTATATCTGTCAGAAGCCGGCAGCTTCTGGCCAGCTTTGCAACATGACATTTGGAAAGCAGGTACTTGGAGTTTACTGCGTAGTTTTTGGTCCCATGGGTTTTACAATGCAATTTTGACAGTCAGTATTATAATATTATACAGGAACCGAGTCGAGTTTTCTGGGTTCTACAGGATGATCATTTTTAACTGGCTCTTAGAAAAAAAAAAAGGCATATTTCTCTGCTACTAACTTTCTCAGGCCTCAGTTCTTCATCTGTAAAACCAGGTGGTTGGACTCTACTAGTCATTTTCTAAGGGTTCTTTTTTCTTTGTATGTTTTAATATCCTACAAAATTTTTTTTCGATGAAACTCTGCAAGAATTCCATACAACACCAAAGCAGAATACACTGATGCAAGTTTGAAGTGGGATTATCTCAATATAGAGCCACACAGATGTTTAAGGTACACTTTACATATAGTAAAATTACCCCTTATAAAACGTACAGTTCTGCAAACTTTGACAAGATCATGCCATAAAACCACCATTACAGTCAAGACATAAAGCGATTCCATCACCCAAGATGTTCCTGATCACCCTTCTCAGGCAGTTCCGCCCCTCAGCCTCAGCTGCTGGCAACCACTGATGTGTTTTCTGTCTCTACAGTTTTGGGGATTTTTTTTCCCCCACAGTGTTGTATAAATGGACTCATTCAGGATGTAGCTTTTTCAGTCTGAGTGCTTTCAATTAGCATAATGCAATTGAGGTTCATCCATATTGTTGTGTGTTTCACTGGTATTGCTGAGTAATTCATAGTATGGATATACTACAGTTTGATTATTCAGTCACCAACTGAAGGGCATTGGGGTTGTTCCCAGGTTTTGGCAATTATGAATGAAGCCACTGTAAATATCGTTACCTAACATTCTAAGGTTAATGATATATAAGTTAGCTATTAAAGTAGATTAAAAAGCATCAAACTCAAGAATCATTGAGGGCAGAGACAGGTACTGCAGTTTGCATCTGCAAATATGTTCCTGTATGACCACCCCACACATCAAAGAATCCGTAGGAACTTTTCTACCCATACCTACCCTTCGAACAACCAAGCATTTTTGTTCTTGTTTGAGGAAGAAAGATTTGGAGATGTCATCTGAGATAGAACCAGCCCCAAGATAAAACAAGTCACGAATAGACCTCTGGTAGCTTTGGGAATATAATATTTTTACAGTGACTGGAAGGAAATGCATTAATAAGTTTTAAACATTTGAACTACTAACTGCATCTGCTAAGAATCTAAAACTGAAGTGGAAAACAGAAGGCTTAACCCCACATGCTCCCTGATCAAATGCAAAGGTTCTTAAAATAGCTTCGTTTAGAGATGTTAGGAGCAGCTGAAACAAGGAGCTGGTGTCCCTAGTCACAACCTGTCAGTGTAATATCATGGCTCAGAAGCAGCTGCCTCTGTGATTTTTTTGTTTAAGGTCCAGGAGCAGCAGCTCTAAGGAGAAGCACAGAAGCAGATTTATCCAGTTTGCTATTCTCCCCTGAATTCCGATTTCCTAGTCACGTGATTGTCCCTAGATCCATCATGAAGATCCATGTCATCCATTTCAAGCCACAAAAAGAGAAAAAAGTAGCTAAAAGCCTCCGTAATTACAACACACTTTCAATACATGTACAGAAAATTCCAGGAAGAATATAAAAAAAAAAGATATAAAATATTTGCTTGGCCATAATAGACTGTACTTAGCTATGTGGCTTAACTCTCAAAATCCATCAGAAAAACCTTCTCTGTTTACTGCTCTGCTCAGCTCCATGACCTGTGCTTACTATTTTTCCATGTAGAGTATTTTGTCTTGTGAATTTCTCCTCTTACCCATGATACACTGCTTTTTCACAAGGGCCTACTTATGCTTGCAACAGAAGCAGGATCTGGACTGGGTGGACAGTGGTCTGATCCAATGTGACAGTGTTTTATGTTACTAGGCTGGTGGCACTAATTTGCAGTGTAAAATTCCATTTGCATTTTGCATGTAGGTGGATATACTGTTCCTGACCTAAACAGTCACAAACTTTTTAAATCTTACCACTCATCACTCAGGATAATTTTTTTTTTTTTTGAGGCGGAGTCTCGCTCTTGTTACCCAGGCTGGAGTGCAATGGCGCGATCTCGGCTCACCGCAACCTCCGCCTCCTGGGTTCAGGCAATTCTCCTGCCTCAGTCTCCTGAGTAGCTGGGATTACAGGCACGCGCCACCATGCCCAGCTGATTTTTTGTATTTTTAGTAGAGACGGGGTTTCACCATGTTGACCAGGATGGTCTCGATCTTTTGACCTCGTGATCCACCCGCCTCGGCCTCCCAAAGTGCTGGGATGACAGGCTTGAGCCACCGCGCCCGGCTTTTTTTTTTTTTTTTTTTTTTTTTGAGACAGAGTCTTGCTCTGTCGCCCAGGCTGGAGTGCAGTGATGCAATCTCAGCTCATTACAACCTCCACCTCTGAGGTTCAAGCAGTTCTCTTGCCTTAGCCTCCTGAGTAGTTGGTACTACAGACACACACCGTCATGCCCAGCTAATTTTTTATATATTTTTAGTAGAGACGGCATTTCACCATGTTTCCCAGGCAGGTCGCAAAGTCCTGAGCTCAGGTGATCCGCCTGCCTCGGCCTCCCAAAGTGCTGGGATTACAGGTGTGAGCCACCACACGCAGCCCACTCGGGATCATGTTTTATTTCATTACAATAATATTAGGAGTAATGACAGAGTTTAACAGCCCAGTTTTCCATATTCTACTTCCTCATTCTACCCAAAAAGAAGAAGAAAAAGGCAGTAGCTTATATCTCTTTTAGCAGTTAAACTGATTTTTCAAGGGCCATAAGGAAGATCTCTAGGCTAAGAACCTAGATGAGCAATGGAGGCAGGAAGGTTGTCGGGGGAGGCATGAAGCCTTCCTCTATCGGCACGGTTTGCAGTTCGATAATGCCACTTTCAAACAATAGTTCAGGGCTATAAGTACTCACATTGCAAATGCAGAATTTTTCTATTTCTGTGTTTTAGAGATTACTGCAGGAGGTTGTGCATTAGAGAAAACATTAGCTGGGCTAGTTCCTTAAACATCTAAAGCTTAGTTTATCCGTCTGCTAAACAGAACATGGTAATACCTGCCTTCTCTACCACATAGGATCAAGTGAATAATAGATGTGTGGGTTCTGGACACCATATAAAACACCTGTAGCTGTACGATGACATTGCTGTCATAATTAATGCCATTATGAAAAGTCTCCTCAACCAAGACAGGAAGCATGATAGGGCTGCTCTTCCAGTGTGGGCCCCAGTGATTGACCATCACATGAAACAGAAAATCTTGAAGTACTGTCAGATTAAAACCTTAGACTTCTAAGGGGCTATGATACAAATTTTCTTCTGTCTTCTTTAGACTTCCTGTCTGACCCAATTCTGAAGAAGCATACGGTATTAGTATGTGAGGTTCTATAGCTTGCACCGAAACGCCAACACCCCTCATAAAAGGCTCAACTATTTGCACTAAAATGTGTTTTCCCATTCAATTAGTTGATGCTGAGATGGTATCAAAATTGTCTCCATATCCACGTTGAACAACATGCACAATGCACAGGTTCAAATCACTAGGGATTGGACTCTGCAGATTCCTATACTCAGGACATCTGGAGACCATGTTTGCCTCATTCACTGTTAGAGTCCCAGTAACCAGCACGGGACGTGGCACAGACTAGGCATTCCAAAATAGCTGATGAATGAATAAACAAATGAGCAAACAAACGAAGCTATTACGATAAAACTGTTCCCCTAATATAACTAAACAAACCTTATTGTGTGTCGCCTGGTAGGCACTAGCTCTAACCTAAGGAAAATAAAAGCTACTGCGACTTTTTCTTTAAAATTTTTTTAGTGTAACATATTAGAGAGGTGAAGCATGTATTACATTGGTAAGGAAAATTTTGCTTTAGGTTAGGACGTGGAATAATATGGATTATAATCTGAAGAAAAGAATACAGGGCCCATTACTTTTAGTTTTTTCCCTCTTAGGACCTGCCTAACTCTTGGAAGGCTGCAATGGCAGCCTCCTACAGCAGCGCTGTAGTAAAGGCACCATCATTTCGATGGCACAATAAAATACCTTCATCCCCAGTGCCGCCGCCACTACCTAAGACCAAGTCTTGACTACATTTGTTAATTTAATAAAGTTTAAGCAAGAAAGACAATTGCACATGAACTTTAATAGAAGGTAAACTCTGAAAATAAATTATCACTCCCCTTTTAAATAATGAATACTTTTCTTTGCTCCAGAATTTTTACGGAGTGTTTTTGTACTGGTTGGTATAAGAACCGCACATTGCTTTGGGAAATTACTTAGAACATTCTCATCAGAGTAGACCTTAATTACCCAGGTGGAAGGAGCCCGTGAATATTATTGCTGCCTTTAGAAATTTTTAGTAACAAACAGCTCTTGCAGGATTTATGCTGATTTTTAATTAAGCGTAATGAGAGTTTCATAATCGTGTCAACTGATAAATGTAGAGAAATATTTACTTGGAATATTTGGTTTTGGGAGATAGCATATTAATAAACCGGAAAATGTCACCACAGGAAGAATATGTTTAACTGTAGCTAAAGGAACGTTGCTATAATTTCAATGCATTCTCTCCAGTATTAACCACACTGTGTTCTCCTTTATGCAAATCTAATGCACACGTGGAAGAGGGTGAATGTTGTTAAACGGTGTGTGTGTTGCACCTCTTCTAGTCCTTCATGAGATGTGAACAGACAATGAATAAAGAAAGATGTAACTATTAATCGGTATGGAAAGAAAAAAGAATGACTGAATATATCACAGCCGTTTTAACTGAATACGTATGTATGTCTCGTCAATGGAGCTCCTATGTACAAGACTGTGCAGCCACCCCAAACATTGAATAATCCTCCCATTGAACAAGTAAGAATTTTCTGTGGCATCATTTGGCCGCAGCCTACCTTCATTTCCCGTTTATATCCAGATGTGATGTACCTGTGGATATCCAGTCATCTTCTGTGGGGTGTTACAGAACAAGCTCTTGATAGATGCCCCCCAAGACCTGCCAAAAACCTTATCTCAGAAACGTGCTTCTGTTCCCTGGCTCTCATTCATTAAATCTTTACACCAACAGAAGGAAAACAAACAAAAAAAACCAGATAACAGTCCGGTTGCCATTTGAAGATGTTAGTTTCTTCCATTAATCCCCCAATGAAAAGAGAATTCCTCCTCTACAATGTAACCTATTCAGTATACTTCTCCATTCTCAACACACTGTGATGATTTTCACATTGTATACTCATCATTCACATCAGCTTACAAAATCAAGCTATGAAGAAGGAAAGCTATTCAAACTGGCTTTTTCTTTCATTTTTGACTATTCATCTTACTCTTTTTTTTTTTTTTTAAGACGGAGTTTCGCTCTTGTGACCCAGGCTGGAGTGCAATGGCACGATCTCGGCTCACCGCAACCTCCGTCTCCTGGGTTCAGGCAATTCTCCTGCCTCAGCCTCCCGAGTAGCTGGGATTACAGGCACGCGCCACCACGCCCAGCTCATTTTTTGTATTTTTAGTAGAGACGGCGTTTCAACTTTTTGACCAGGATGGTCTCGATCTCTTGACCTCGTGATTCACCCGCCTCGGCCTCCCAAAGTGCTGGGATTACAGGCTTGAGCCACCGTGCCCGGCCTCATCTTACACTTAACAGAACAACAATATAAAATTTCATTTTGGGTTTCTTTCATGTCTATCAATTTAGTCAAACTTACCTACCGTCAGGGTAGTTCCTCTATTTGACAAGCAACTCTTACTCATTTTACCCTAAAAGTCATGAGCTCTTAATCATGCTACATTCCCTTGCATGATATTCACAAGATCCCACTTCTGGAAAGTGGTGTTGGCCATTCTCAGCTGGCGAATAACACAGAAGCGTCCCAAAGCCTCTTCCCAGCAAGGATGGGTTCGCTTAGCTTACCGTGCAGGTACTTTGGTTGATCACGCCTGGTAATTCCTTCTTCTCATCCCCACCAGAATCCAACAGCGGAATCCGGGACCGACAGCAATGTTTTCTTCTTCTCTTTCTGGACACCCTCTCAGTTTTTGTGTTGTCGGCTCGTAAGCCACGGAGAGTTTGCAGACAGGGGCCAGCGATGGCTCTGCAGAGGAGAGGTAGTGGGGGTCCCAACTGCAAGTGGGTCCAAACACGAAATAGCACCCTCTTCCCTGTCCAGGCAGCCTCCTTCATGCTCTGAAGACAGGCAGCCTTGCCCAAACCCTTATCCCGCAGCTTGCCAGTCTCTGTGGAAGAAAGCGTCTAACTGCACTGAGCTGCAGGATGAGGCGACCCAAACGCCAGGAACCATCTGCCCAGAGCAGACAAGTAGAGGCAGGCGCAGGCTCCCTGAGCATGTCTGTGTGTGTGTGTGTGTGTGTGTGTGTGTGTGTGTGTGTGTGTGTGTTTGCATGCCTGTGCCCAGCAGCTGCTCTCCAGATTAGGAGACACCACTCTTTGGCCAGCAACCCTGAAACACCCTCTTGGGTAATTTTAAATTCATGCGCACATCTTGGCTGAGTAGAAACTTCCCAGGCTCAACCTGGGTCCCTTTTCTCTGTGGCGTTGCTATCCCACACATACTGTGGACCACAGACCGCAGTGCTAAACCTTACGAACAGATGCTCAGATGGACATTAAATTGCGCCGCATTTTGTACCCTGAAGCCATGAACCGATGCAAACCTTGTTTGAGGTTTAAGTACCAAGGGCATGGCTCCTTCTTTGACACCCCTAATCCAAGGCACTGTAGACATTCGCTGTTATTAACGCTGTGTTGGATTCTAAGTTGAATGCCTGCCTGTGCCATTTAGCGTCACAGGGGACATGAGCGCCAAGTGCTGAGGAAACTCTAGAGCAACATCGGAATGTATGGTGGTATGTTTCTTACTCATTATTATTATTTGACATTTTCTT
Source organism: Saimiri boliviensis (assembly GCF_048565385.1). Classification (NCBI taxonomy): domain Eukaryota; kingdom Metazoa; phylum Chordata; class Mammalia; order Primates; family Cebidae; genus Saimiri; species Saimiri boliviensis. The sequence continues at coordinate 1,941,339 of NC_133456.1, forward strand.
TTATATAAGTGTTAAGAAAGATTGCTAAAGTTGGAAGCCTCTCATTTTCTTTAAGTACTTAGCATCACTTGTTCAGATTGAGGGTTTGAATAGAAGAGGAGATTTTGTTCATTTATTCAACAAATACATATTTCAGCCCCATTCTGTATCAGATCCTCTTCCAGACATGCCTACCACCTGCCAGGTGCTCAAGTCATGCATTAGCTAATTTAATCCTCACAGAATCCCTTTAAATTAGTTCTATTCCTGGTGATAAAATGAGAAAACCAAAGATCAGAATAATTTAATAACTTCCTAGATTCTCACAGATGATAGATATAAGACTGGGGACTCAAAATTGAATCTGAGTTACTCCAAAGCCCATGCTCTTTATTTTTCATTTTTAACATCAAGATAATGTCAGACCTATAGAAAAGATACAGGAATAATAGTCCATATGCTCTTCACCCAGCTTCTCCAGTTTTTAACATTTTACCACTGATTATGTTATCTCTCTCCTTCTCTCTCTCTCTCTCTCTCTCTCTCTCTCATCCTCCCTTCCACCTTGTGGGTTTATTTGGGTGTGTGTATATTTTTTTTCTGAATTAATTTATATACTTTAGTATGATTATCTTAAAAATACAAGTATACTCTTCTACATAACCACAGTATAACAATTAAATTCAGTAAATCAACTTTACTTTCAAATCCATAGATCCCATTCAACTTTTCACCAAATGTCTCAGTAATATCCTTTATGGAAAAAAAATGTTTTTTTTCTTTTGGTCCACGATTATGTGTTGCATTTAGTTGTCTTGTCTCTGCTTTCCTTCAATCTTGAACAGTTCTGTAGTCTTCCTTTTTTGTGTGTAACCTTCACATTTTTGGAGTACATTTTGTAGAATGTTCCTCAGTTTTGATTTGCGTGATGTTTCCTCATTGTAAGATTGAAATTGTGTATTTTTTTGTCTGATGTTTCCTCATGGTAAGATTGAAATTGTGTATTTGGCAGGAATAATACAGAAACAATGCTGTATTCTTCTAAATCATATCAGGAGTCCATAAATGGAGTTAGTCTTGTAACCAAACCCACTTGCTTAAGGTGGTGTCTATTAGATTTTGTCACTGTAATATTATAGTTTTTCCTTTTGCAGTTAATAAATAATTTGTGGGGAGATACTTGGAGACTAGGTAAACATATTGCTCTTACATAAACTTTCTTAGCATGAGGAAGAGCATTCCCTTTTCCTCACATATTTTTGTGTCTGTTTATATCAATTTGAGCTCATAAATTGCTATTTTACTGAATGAGTTACAACTCATTAATATCGTTATTTATTTTAATGCTCAAATGATCTCAGATGTGGCCCTCAGGTTTTTATGAGCACTTTCTTACCTTCTGGCACAAAAAAAGTTCCATGAGCATCTTGTACTTTCTATACCCAGCTGTGGGATTAGCCGTATCTTCAAGAAGACCTCCATCCATTATGGAAAATAGTATTTAGAAACCAAGAACTGGGGATTGAGTGTGCTCATTGCTTCCAGGCCCTCTCAGGTAATAGGTGAGGAAACACACACACAACACACACAACACATACAACACGACACACAACACACGACACACACAACACACAACACGCACACACACAAAAGAAAACACACACATGGGGCTATATCTACTGTTACATCTATTCATATTAAAACTATGAGCTCACCCTGATAGTTCCGTTTCCAGTCTAACACCATAGCAGCAATCTAGCTTTTAACCCTTTGCATATTTGTAACTTCCTTCCCCAACAGTGAGGATAAGGTGGTTTCTGTGATCCTCCGACTACCCGTATGTTTGCTCATTGCCCCTGTGGGTAGGAGCCTCTATTTAGCCCTTAATCTTTTTGGCCCCATCATCCCTGATTTCTCAAGGAAAAGGAAAGGAAGTAGTCAGAATATTTTAAATAAAAAAGAAGGGAAAATGATGAGAATAAGAGTTTTCTGTTCTTTCTTTTTTTTTTTTTTTTTTTTGAGATGGAGTTTCGCTCTTGTTACCCAGGCTGGAGTGCAATGGCGCGATCTCGGCTCACCGCAACCTCCGCCTCCCGGGTTCAGGCAATTCTCCTGCCTCAGCCTCCTGAGTAGCTGGGATTACAGGCACGTGCCCACCATGCCCAGCTAATTTTTTGTATTTTTAGTAGAGACGGGGTTTCACCATGTTGACCAGGATGGTCTCGATCTCTCGACCTTGTGATCCACCCGCCTCGGCCTCCCAAAGTGCTGGGATTACAGGCTTGAGCCACCGCGCCCGGCCTTCTGTTCTTTCTATACCATAAAGTATCTGTATCTGCATGGCAAGGTGGGTATTAGAAATCATCAAGCAATCTCTTGAAGATGTAAAGATGTCATGGAAATGAATGTTCATAAAGACTGAGGGAAGCGTTCAGTTACTTATTCACATAATTGAGTGCTTGCCATGTGCCAGGCACACTGTGAAAGACAGATGTAGCCCTTGCCCTCGTGAACCTATAGTCTAGTGGATTCTTTTTATTATAGTTGCTATTTATTACATCACACTTTGGCAACGCTACATTAAGTACACTAAGCACTTTATTTATGTTATTTGATTTTAATTCAGACATAAACCCTATGGAAGAAACAGTACTTTTTTTCCAACTTTACAAAAAATGGAACTGAGGTTTTGAAAGATTAAGTAATCTTTCCAACATCACTGAGCTAATTAGTAAGAGACTGGGATCTGCATTTCGTTTGGTCTGACTTCAGAGGCCCAACTCTAAACACTAGGGCTATAAGCAAAAACAAGGTAGAATGATTCAACATGGTGGCATCCAGAAGGAATCATGATTTATAAAATCTTGAATGCAAACTCGCCTATAGAACTGGGCTATCCAGTACATTAACTACTAACCATGCATGGTTATTAAGAGCATAAGGTGTATCTAATTCAAATGGAGATATACTATAATTATGAAATACAAGCGGATTTCAAAGACATTAGAAAAAAACTAATGTAAAATATCTCAGTAATAATTTGTATATTCATTATAGGTTAAAATGATAATACTTTGGATATATTGGGTAAAACAGATAACGCTAATTTTTTTTTTACCTTCACAATAGCCAAAAGGTGGAAATAACCCAAATGTCCATCAATGGATAGATAAACTGCAGTATACAATACAATGGAGTATTACTCAGGTTTAAAAAAGATTGAAATTCTGTTACATCTTACAATATGGATGAACCATGAAGACATGCTAAATGAAATAAATTAGGCACAAAAGGACAGATACTGTTAGGATCCCACTTACATGAGGTACCCAGAATTGTCAGATTCATAGAAATAGAAAGTAGAATAGAGTTATCAACGGCTGGTGGGAGGGAATGATGGGAGGATTGTTTAGTGGGTACGGAATTTCATTTGGGGATGACGGGAAAGTTCTGGAAATAGATAGTAGTGATGGGTGCATATCAATGTAGTTGTACTTGATTTCACTGAATTGCATGCATGAAAAGAGTTGAAATGGTGATATGTTCTGTGTATTTACTACAATTTTTAAAAACTGGTTTTATCATTTCTAGAAAATTTAACATAGCATATGTGTTTTGTATATCTCTATTAGACAGCATTGCTATAGTATTATATTGTTAATACAGAAAAATGTTATTTATTAAACTTTTCCCTTTTCACATGGCATATTTAAGAGGTTTTTGAGCCGGGCACGGTGGCTCACGCCTGTAATCCCAGCACTTTGGGAGGCCGAGGCGGGTGGATCACGAGGTCAAGAGATCGAGACCATCCTGGTCAACATGGTGAAACCCCGTCTCTACTAAAAATACAAACAACTAGCTGGGCATGGTGGCGCGTGCCTGTAATCCCAGCTACTCAGGAGGCTGAGGCAGGAGAATTGCCTGAACCCGGGAGGCGGAGGTTGTGGTGAGCCGAGATCTCGCCATTGCACTCCAGCCTGGGTAACAAGAGCGAAACTCTGTCTCAAAAAAAAAAAAGAGGTTTTTGAAATATTAAATGACCCTAAATTAGACTTTTCACCTCCTGGTCAGTCAGCTTTTTACTTACAGTTACATTAGTGACATAGACTTTTGAAATTTAATTAACTTTATGAAACACTAGTCATTTGTTGTTTTAATAGTTCATTTTCCAGTTGCAGATTATCCATGCAGCCTCTGTTCAAGCACTAACATAACTGTCTCAGCCTATGTAGATCATAAAATATAATTATCTTAAAATTCCATCTCGGTTTAAGCTTCCTTGGGTCCATGGCATTGATATTAGTTCATCAGTTAAATTTCAGAAGTTGACCCCTAGGGCAGATACTCCTTCCCCTTCCTGTGCCTTTTTACTTTTTTTTTTTTTTTTTTTGAGATGGAGTTTCGCTCTTGTTACCCAGGCTGGAGTGCAATGGCGCGATCTCGGCTCACCGCAACCTCCGCCTCCTGGGTTCAGGCAATTCTCCTGCCTCAGCCTCCTGAGTAGCTGGGATTACAGGCATGTGCCACCATGCCCAGCTAATGTTTTGTATTTTTAGTAGAGACGAGGTTTCACCATGTTACCCAGGATGGTCTCGATCTCTCGACCTCGTGATCCACCCGCCTTGGCCTCCCAAAGTGCTGGGATTACAGGCGTGAGCCACTGCGCCCGGCCTGCATCCTACCTCTTTAACCCAAGTGAACAAACGATGACAGTAGCAGCCCCCAGGAAAGCAACTTCCGAACAGCATCGCACTGTGCTAGAAGGTAGAAAAAAAAGAAGAAACTTACATATTTTAAACCGATTAGTCATTTTTCAATTTCAAGTTTTTAAACTTTCGTCCTAGCAGACATTTTACTAACAGCAAAATGGACAGAATTTCACTGTCATGTATTATCCTGTTCTTAGCGTTCCTTAAGAGTGGGATTATTTATATGTAAAAGTGAAAGTCCTGGATAATCTACAAAACAGAAAAATATCTCCAAGTATACGGGTTTATTTAGGAACTGGTATAATGAGGGGAACCTCTCTCTGCCTTTGATGCCTGCCCATCGGCAGTGTTTATGTATTAGACATTTTAGAGCTCAGAGTTTTCTCAAGTGAAAATGATAATAAGAGGTTAACTTTTTTTTTTTAATGAGGAAAACATGTTCTTGACCTTGAAAATTGTTGTTGCAAATCATCTGTACTCTCTAGTTTCCAGGGGCTATCTCTCCATGTACTTCAGTAATGCCAAAATACCAGGTGACAGCTGTTTTAGCTCTAAGACATTCCTCGAGTGTGCTATTTTGATGTCATTATGTAACGCTTTTCTTTGCCATAGCTATCATCATTCAGTCGTTTTGCTGATACATATCACTGCGTAGCTGTCTTTCTTGTGTGCACATAGGACTTTTCCAAATATGCGCTGGTTCTCTGAAATGTACAAAGACAGGGAAGGGATAATTCTAGCAACGCCTCTAATTGGACCAATGTCTTCTTGGCTAAAACGTTCCTTCTGAACAGGAAAATACATGAGTTAGAAGTCTTTCTCCCCTCTCAGGCTTCCTTCTGTCTAAAAATGTTATTTCATTCTGATCCTGTTTTCTATATTAATTGCACATCTTATAAAGAGGTATTATATCAACTGAGAACTTCTCTAATTCTTCTGCTCAAATCTTCCCTTAGTAACTGTAGTAACTTGGTAACCTAAAAGATTTGGTCTCTGGAAAATCAGAAGCTGGAATAGAAACTATTTCTTCAACTGTCATAACTCTGTCACCCGTGACATCCATGAGCATAATTTTCAGTTCACTTCAACAGATATTTACTGAGTGCCTGCAGTGTGCTCCGTACAGTGCTAGGTCTTGGTCCTATAAAGACAAAAGAAAATGTTGTACCATCTCTGTCGCTCAGGAACTCGTAGTCTGATAGGAAAGGCAGTATAAAATTCTCATTTTAATGGGCTGGATGTTCTAATGTAGGGCTGAGTAGCCCTGTTATCTGTGTCTTCCTGAGGTAGAGGTCAGGGAGGCGTCACAGGCCGGGGGTGGGGCTGCAGCTGTTTGCACTGGACACCCTGGGTGAGGAGCATTAGGTTTCTGGCAGAAGAGTAAGAAGGAGGGCATTCTAGGCAGAGGACACAGAGTCAGCTCAGGAAAGCACAGGATGGCTTCAGCCCTGGCAGCTCCCCCTGAGGGGCAGGACTGTGGCATCCAACCTTGTACTCATGAAAATTGTGTGGCCCAGCTTTGACTTTGTTACCACTGCCTGTATAAAGCCTCAGATAAACCATTTGTGTAACAGCTTCCCCAAAGTGATCCCTGGACTCAAGTCAAGCTTATCCCGGTGCTCTGAGCGGGGGGCCCTGGTGTCACCCCAATGCACGCTTGTTGATGAAGGATGCAGGGACTTCAGAGGTTGGCCTCACGGAGGGGACAGGAGTAGGTGAGGCTGCTCCCAGCAGCAGAACCAGTAGCATATGTTACACGTGAGATATTTCAACAAGGCAGGGACAATCTGGGCAGGTGGCTGCGGCACAATTCCAGGTGAGCTATTTGGGCCTGGGCCTGATCCCAAGCAGCAGATAGGGAATGAGGAACAAGAGATATGGAAAGGTAAGATTTATACCTAGAAGCGGAACCCCATGCAAATAAACAAGGTGCCGAGCAGAGCTACAGTCCTAGTGGAGAAATGAAATGCATGGAGGAAACCCAGGGAAACGTTTGGGCCTATCCCCTGAGCAAATCAGGAGGCGACTGGAGAAAGACTGCTGCTGATCCTGTGTCCGAGTCCCCAGGACCCACGGCAGGCCCTCCGGAGAGCATCCCCAGGCAGTATGACAATTCTAGACCTCGCTTTCTGGTGTGGGTGGGCTCCGGGTAACCTACAAGATTTGGTTTTGCTGGCTAAAGAACCAGATAGGGCACAGTCTGAAGACTCAAGATCTTCCACGTTAGCCACTGGGCATGGTTGGAAAAACAAGGCTGGCACCCAGGGCGCTTCTCAGTTTCTGACAACTCCATGATTTGGCAGCCGAGGGCAGAGCCAAATGGCAAAGTGGCAAGGGCATCCCCCCTTAAGCCAGCTTCACAATAGCTTCCCAGGGATACATGGTACTGTTCTTTCTGAGTGTTCTGGTGCTTCACATTAAGGTTCTTTGTCATTTTTCTTCAGTTAAGGAACACCATGCCGCAAACTTAATAGGAATTCTGCTCTCAACGGCAAATGGCTTTAAATTAGAAGGACTCCCCCCTTATTCAGAATGCTTTGTGTGCCAAACCTGGTGTTTTAAAGCAATCATTTTGAAACTTTCTCATTGCAGCCATACATCAGCTCTCCATTCTCAGCTTCTCAAGTACAGTCAGGGTGGTCCTGGTTAAAATGAATACATAAAAGTCCTCTAATCGTAATCCAGATTTATGGTAGTACAATAGTATTTATGGTAGTAAAAACATAAAATATAAAGATGCCCTTCTTTTTAAAAAATGTATTACTTGCAATTATATTCATTTTATTTATCTTTTCAAAAATTACTTATTGCATGTCTACTATGTCCTGGCATATCTTGAACACCAGGGATATGATATTTAAAAAGCAGATGTTGGCCGGGCACGTGGCTCACACACCTGTAATCCCAGCACTTTGTGAGGCCGAGGCGGGTGGATCACGAGGTCAAGAGATCGAGACCATCCTGGTCAACATGGTGAAACCCCGTCTCTACTAAAAATACAAAAATTAGCTGGGCATGGTGGCGCGTGCCTGTAATCCCAGCTACTCGGGAGGCTGAGGCAGGAGAATTGCCTGAACCCAGGAGGCGGAGGTTGCGGTGAGCCGAGATCGCGCCATTGCACTCCAGCCTGGGTAACAAGAGCGAAACTCCGTCTCAAAAAATAAAAAATAAAAAAGCAGATGTTATTGGTCCCTCCTATCTTGGAATGTAAAGTCTATGGGAAGGATCAAATAAAAACAAGGTAGAACATCAGATGATCTCTTGTGATCGTGCTGTTACAGAAAGGAAGAGAGACTTGATTGAGGGAGGGAGCGAACCTCCGGTATCAGAGGAGCCCTCCCTCTGAAGAGGCACCGTTTCACCCGAGATGGCAGTGGTTGGTGTGGTGAGATGGCAGTGGCGAGAGGGGCTGCAGGGAGAAGCGTAAGCGTGAAGGCCCTGGGGCACGAAAGGGCTTTGCATGTTCGAGGCACTCCGGGAGGCCAGCGTGGCTGGGGTGTCGCGGGCCACGGAGGAGGCATGTGATTGAAGGAGGAAGTAGGACCCCCGTTCGGGGGACCCTGCGCTTGGTGCTAGAGAGTGTGGACGTTATTCTAAGTCTAAAAACAAACGCCCGCGGAGTTTTCACCTGGAAGCTTACATGCTCCTGTTTACCTTTAAAAGATCTTTTTGGCTCTTGTGTGGAGAATGGAAGGGTCAGAGTTGGTTGCTGGAGGGCCAAGCAACAGGGTACTTACTCCCAGGCCGTGCCCTGGGCGGTCCCAAGGACAGCGGCCTGGGGACTCACGGGCTGTAGGCAACCTGTCATTAATTCTCCTATCATTAATTCACATTAATTAATAACAGGCAACCTGTCATTAATTCTCCTATCATTAATTCTCCTTCCCACGGCTCTTCCTCTACAGGCCGAAAGCATTTCTCTCTGCCTGATGCTTGACAGAAAGGATGTCAGAAATGAGGCCTTTCAGATGAGCCAGTCAGGAAGGTCCTGGCCCTAACACTTGGTACAGATGTCCTAGGCTAGCTGTCATTTTCACTTTGCAGGTCGGTTAAATCTGTCAATTTCCCAGGGTTCGTCACCTTTGTTCCTGGTACAAAGAAGGTATTCAGTAAATCTGTGTTCCATTGATTTCACTTGGATTTTCAGTGTTCCGGGTAGAGAGGGAGAATTAGCGGTAGCAGTGGGGTTCTCTTTACCTCCTGTGTGGAGAGGATGTATTTGTCGGGTGGTTACCGTGGCTGTTAAAGCATCAGTATTTTCAGTCTATGGTGGATACTGTTCAAAGCTGAACAAAATGACTCTCCACTGAAATAAAAGGTGCTGTGTACCTACAAAAGGTTGTTTAAGAGCATCTGGTTATAGTTTAATGTGGCTGAAAACATTGCTGATTTTTTTCCCGTTTCAGTTACTCAAATGTGGCTAAAAGTGTGCCTAGAGATTTTCCAAAAAAAAAAAAAAAAAATTCTGAGTGAGAGATATTTCAACCCCAACAATACCTTGAAAATTGGAAGTTGGAATCGCAGCTATTTCAACTGTCTTAACTCTGCCACCAACACTGTGGTGATTCAATGACATGTAAGAAGTCTAGTTTCTAGGCCAGGCGCGGTGGCTCAAGCCTGTAATCCCAGCACTTTGGGAGGCTGAGGCGGGTGGATCACGAGGTCAAGAGATCGAGACCATCCTGGTCAACATGGTGAAACCCCGTCTCTACTAAAGGTGCAAAAACTTAGCTGGGCATGGTGGCGCGTGCCTGTAATCCCAGCTACTCGGGAGGCTGAGGCAGGAGAATTGCCTGAACCCAGGAGGCGGAGTGAGCCGAGATCGCGCCATTGCACTCCAGCCTGGGTAGCAAGAGCGAAACTCCGTCTCAAAAAAAAAAAAAAAAAAAAAAAAAAGAGCCACGGTAACCACCTGACAAATACATCCTCTCCACACAGGAGGTAAAGAGGACCCCACTGCTATCGCTAATTCTCCCTCTCTACCCAGAACATTGGAAATCCAAGTGAAATCAACGTAACACAGATTTATTGAATACCTTCTTTGTACCAGGAACAAAGGTGAAGAACACTGGCAAAATAATCAAAAGAACACCATCTTTTTATTATCGATGGCAGTGGTTTATAGATTGATTCAGTAGATATGCGTTCACCTGTCAGGTGCTAACTCTCAGATCCACCTGTTTTCACCCTCTTCCTCATCCCCACCAGCCACTCCCGCACAATCCCTCAGGCACTGCAAGAAGCTTCCCATTCCCTTTAACTAAGGGCTGTTTATTCTCTGTGTTTTAGACTGCCCCTGCTCACAGCGCTTGTGTTATTCTGGCATCTCCATTCCGCAATTGCCATTTCTTCTTAGTGCTGCTGCAAATCTCTTTATTGGGAAAGGTCAGTCTTCAGAAGTGAAAGAAATATATAAATGCACCATTCTAGTCACAGCATTTATGCCCTGGCATCCTCCTTCTTCCCGTTGGGAGGGTAGTTTTGTTACCATGTTACCCTAATGCTTCTCATGACAGAACATAACTCAGTTTCTCAAGCCATCTTTTGCACTTTACTGAAGAGCTCTGTGATCTCAGGTGCTTCATTTTGCTGGAAAGGGAAGAGTGTGGCACATCTGATCCCTCATTTTGAAAAGCAGGAAATAATCCTTTTAGTTAGGGGCCTGGGAGGCACATCTGTTTGCAAAAGGAAGGAGTTGCTCTTTCTCTGGCTGTCTGCTTCCTTCCATCCATCCCAAGCCCACCCTTGGAAGTCACAGCTGAGCATCTCTCAGTGAAATAAATGTTGTAATGGGTCAGGTAATTAGCAGGCAGAATTACATTCGGGCTGTAACCTAACTCTAATCGCTGACTGCAGAGAATTAATTTCATATGACATAACACCTTAGTGGTGTGCTGGCTTAGAAGTTCCTACTTGTCTCTCTTTTAGCTAGATTGCATTTTCTATTTCTGGATTTGTTATGTTGATGAGTCAGGTGGCCCCAGACTCTTCCTGTGTTTGAAAGCGACATCCTGACTTCGACATATTTTCTACATACGTAAATTACAAAAAGGAAAAACTCTGTGTCCCTTTGTTGGCATAAAAGTAAGGGAAACCGGAGAGTTGAGTGAGGAAAGTATAAACTAGCCAGGGTCAATAAACTCCAGCCCTAGGGCGCGAATGCAGCAAGATGTACAACAGAGAAAATGCTTTTCTATCTTAAAAACGGTCATTATAAGTAACTTGTAGTGTAAAAGGTCATGTTAATATTTGCCACCAAGTTTTAAAAATGTACGAAATAAGATATAACATCTGTATCATGATCTGTGTGTTCCTGCGCCACAGTGAGTGGGTTTTTCTCTTCCCCTGTAATACATGTGGAAATAGTTACTCTACCCATATTCCTGAGTCCTAGAACAACTGTTTCCGCAACTAGTGGGCTCTCTGGGGTCTCACCTGGTTTGACTTCTGTAATGGAATTTGCTACATGAGTTCAGAAAGATGGTATACTTCTCAAGTTTTTTAAAATTCACATGGTGAATTCTCTTATATACTGAAAGGATAGTTGAAAACCAAAATGACCTTTGAACGCCTAGTTTTGTTTAATAATCAAAAGAAGCCACTGTACATGATGCGAAGTTATTATTAGGAAGCTAAAATTGTTATACTTCTCCTGAGTAATTGATTGTTTGGTCGATGTTTTAGCTTATGCATACTATGAATAGTGACAGGTTCCTTCTTCATATTAGTTCCTACAAACTTAGAATCAAATGTGTGCCCCGTTAGTAGCAAATGTATAGGCCATTATATTTTTATCGTGAGTCTTGGATTAATTTCAGGTCAGATTCTTATTTTTCTTGCATATTTCACTCCCACTTTTAATTTATACATTCCTTTTTTTTTTATAGCTTTGTAAGCTGCCTTAAATTTTTTTCTGGAATAAGATGATCTATAATTAACTAAGAGCTAGATACCGAAAACATGAAAGAAGTAAGTTGGGCAGAGAGAGAAGTAAGGAGAGAAAGCAGGCAGGCAGCTGCGCACGTCCCCGTCACTTAACCTCCCTAAGTCTCAGTTTTTTGTTTGTTTGTTTGTTTGTTTTTTTGAGACGGAGTTTCGCTCTTGTTACCCAGGCTGGAGTGCAATGGCGTGATCTCGGCTCAGCGCAGCCTCCGCCTCCTGGGTTCAGGCAATTCTCCTGCCTCAGCCTCCTGAGTAGCTGGGATTACAGGCACGCGCCACCATGCCCAGCTAATGTTTTGTATTTTTAGTAGAGATGGGGTTTCACCATGTTGACCAGGATGGTCTCGATCTCTCGACCTCGTGATCCACCCGCCTCGGCCTCCCAAAGTGCTGGGATTACAGGCTTGAGCCACCGCACTCGGCGCTCACGTTGCATTTTTATTGCTTATACTCATGTCTGTTTTTCCCCTACATTGTCAGCTTCTCAGAGTAAGGACCACATCTTCTTCATCTTGCCTCCTCAGGGCTTAGCACAGTGCCTAGTACATAGCAGGTACTCATTAGATTTTTGAGGGATGAATATCCATGTGGCCACACAATGAGTCCTTTCAAAATTCCTAGGCAGGAAGGAGGAGAAGAAGGTTGAAGGAAACCAACATTAACACTGCTCTTGTAACGAAAAAATTCGGTCCTTGTTTCACAGCAATAATAATTTTATGATTTGAAGAAATTTTCAAGAGTGCTCTCTGGTAATTGCTACTCAAGAGGATATGTTACGTCACACAAAATAGCAATAATCTCTCCATAAAAGGAGTTCAGCAAATGTTCATACTAAAAATATTACCGATGATTAAGTTTGGACTTGAAAATTAAAAAGGAAAAATTTAAACCTGCTTCTTTGTCCGTTACCTGTTTCTAACTATGTTCCAGAAGTCTAAAATTCTCCCCCAGAGTCTTTAATATATTTTTCAGCTATAAAGATCCTTTACACTGTGTTTAAAGAAACTCAATACTCACACTTGCTTTTGACTGAGGTTTCGGTTTTCTTATTCTTTTCTAAACCAGTGTCATCTTCATCGAAAATTGGTTTTACTAAAGTTATTATTGCTCTAAGTGATACTTGCTTCTTATAACTTGTGTCTCCCTAGAGCATATAAAGTTCTTTTCAGCTTTAACTTTACTTTTCTTTTTTCCTTTCAGTGTTCATTACCGTTTCCTTTTTCATTAATCACAATGCTGAAATGACGCTGTGTGTATCCTCCGTATCCTCTTAATTTCACCCACCAGGATATTATCTCTTACAAACTGAGCCCTTTGCCAACTCCATGTCACATTTCCTTTAGGCGAATAAATTTTCTCCATATGGTTAGCGTATGCCCCTGAGCCCTATAGCCTATTTCCCCTTTTAAAACAGAAATGGGGAGACAGCTGTTCCAGTCCTATAAAGTGTGTTCTGTTTTATAGATAACCCTGGACAGCTCTATGTTGATGTCTGCAATATTACTGGGTCCTTGAAACTGTGAATTTCCTGGACCTCAATTTCCCTCTCACATTTGGGAAAGAAAAATTAATTCTACTAGATGTTTCAGTGTGCTGTGTAGGCCATGAGGTCTTCTCTACAAGTTTGTTTTGGTAGCTACTGAAGGGCTCATTTCTTCCCTATAGCACAACAAACTTTTTAGCTGTTAAGACTCGTATTACGTGGCCATGTCATTCAGTGTTTTAGCAGAAGTTGATTGTGTATTTCTGCTGGATTCTCTGCTGCCTGCAGAACAGACTAGGATGAAAGGACACGTTGTCCTAGGGTAGCCCACAATCCAGTAGGGAGGACAGATGCAATGTGATGAGTGTTCTAATACCTGAGCTGAGACAACCACCTGGAGTAGGAACCAGCAGCCTGTGGCCTGTTTTCGTACGGCGTGTCCTGTTGCATCACAGCTATGTGTACTCATTTACATGTTAGCAATGGCTTACATATTATGCGATGTGTAGTTGTGATAGAGATCATATGGCCCACAGGCATCAAGTACTTACTATTTGATCCTTCAGCTTAAAAATTTGCCATTTCCCGGCTTTGAAGGAAGGAGCCTCAAGAAGTATATGGTTGGTCATCAAATAGGAGAGTGGAGGACATGGTGGAGGATGACAGCATTTTAAGGAGTTGGTAAAAGAAGAAAGTGCATGAAGTGATAGGTTGGGAACCAAATCACAGTGTTCCAGAAGAAAAAGGAGGAGAGAGTGTCAAAAAGTTGAGAGTCAACATCAGTACCAAACGCCCCACCCAGGGTAATCAAGAGAGGTGACGGTTACGATGACCATTTTGTGAGAATTGACTTGTGTGCCACACTGTGTGAAGCAACTTACATTCATTCTATCAGGACTCCATGTAACAACGCCATGAAGTAGGGACTATTAATATCCCCATTTTATAGATGAGGAAACCAAGGCACAAAAAGAGCAAGTAACTTTTCCAAACTCACACAGCTTGAAAATGACAGCGGTAAGTTTCTGGTCCCGGCATCCTGATTGAGAGAGCTTGTCATTTTAATCTCCATGCTGTAGTAATTTACAGTGGCATGATGGAGGTGGAAGATAGCTTCAAATTAGTGATAATGATGTCTGCCACGGACAATACACTACACTAGGTGTTTTGTCCTATCTCATTTAATCCTGTCAACAACTTCACTTTATATTTTGGGAAACTTGTTAGTTTCTCACAAAGAGAAAATAACTTGCCCAAAGCCAGCTATGGAGTGGCAGAGATGTGATGGGGACCAGGGCATTCTGGAGGGACACAGCTTGGTGCCTGACCTAGCCTGACCTCCCTCCCTCTGTCTCCACTGACCCCCGTCCAGCCTCAGCCCCTTCCCAGTTCCCTTGGAGATTTTGGCCTACATCTGGCTCTCACTCCCTGTTCCCCAATGTGGTAGCCATTTAGGAAAACGAAGAAGAAAGCTCAATGTGTCTTTTAAAATAACATTAAGGTGTGGTACCAAAAGAAAACCCATAGGCAGATCAATGAAACTATACCATAGCATATGTATAATCTGTGTTTTGATTAAATAAAAGTGCATCACAAGAAAGTGAGGAAGGGAAAAATCATTTGTCAAGACATTGGGACAATTGATTAAATATTTGCAAAGGTAACAGTTAGGGCTTCACATTATACTCAACAAAATCTATTCCATATGGATTTAAGTTAAATGTTTTTTTTAAAGATTATTTTAAACACTAGATAAAAGCATGTACTTTGAAATGGAATTTTTCTAAGCATAATTGCAATAAAAAATGATATATTTGATTTTGTTATAATTTAAAACATCTGTAGATCAAAAGTAATTTTAAAAATTAAAAGATAAAGCAGCATTAAAAATTAATCTTGGCTGGGTATGGTGATTCACGCCTGTAACTACAGTGCTTTGGGAGGCCAAGGCAGATTACTTGAGGCCAGGAGCTCAAGACCAGCCTGAGCAGCAAGACAAGACCCCATCCATCAAAAACGATGAGTTCGTGTCCTTTGTAGGGACATGGATGAACCTGGAAACCATCATTCTCAGCAAACTGACACAAGAGCAGAAAATCAAACACCGCATGTTCTCACTCATAGGCGGGTGTTGAACAATGAGAACACATGGACACAGGGAGGGGAGCATCACACACTGGGGTCTGTTGCGGGGAAATGGGAGAGGGACGGGGGTGGGGTGGGGAGGTGGGGAGAGATAGCATGGGGAGAAATGACAGATACAGCTAAGGGGAAGGAAGGCAGCAAATCACACTGCCATGTGTGTACCTATGCAACTATCTTGCATATTCTTCACATGTACCCCAAAACCTAAAATGCAATAAAAAATAAAAAAAATAAAATTACTTTTACACCAAAAAAAAAAAAATTATTTTTAAAATCAGCCAGGCCTGGTGGCATGTAGCTGTAGTTCTAGCAACTCAGGAGGCTGAGGCAGGAGGATAATTTGAGCCCAGCTGTTCAAAGCTATCATGAGCTATGATGGTACCACAGCACTGGAAAATAAATAAATAATTTTATTTAATTTAATTTATTTATTTATTTATTTTGAGACAGAGTTTTTGCTTTTGTTACCCAGGCTGGAGTGCAATGGCTTGATCTCGGCTCACCGCAACCTCCGCCTCCTGGGTTCAAGCAATTCTCCTGCCTCAGCCTCCCGAGTAGCTGGGATTACAGGCACGCGCCACCACGCCCAGCTAATTTTTGTATTTTTAGTAGAAACGGGGTTTCACCATGTTGACCAGGATGGTCTCGATCTCTTGACCTCGTGATCCACCCGCCTTGGCCTCCCAAAGTGCTGGGATTACAGGCTTGAGCCACCACGCCCGGCCATAAATAAGTATTTTTTAAGATTAACCTTAAAATTAATAGAGCCCTACAAGTTGATAAGGAAAACATTAAAACTTTCCTTGACAAATGAACAGTTAGAAACATTCTGTGCATATAAGAAAAATACATGACCAATAAAAAGTAAAATAGTCTCACTCACAATCAATCAAATGATTGCAAATTAGTAAAATGCTATATTATTTTTACCTATTTGCAGTATTAGAAAGATAATATTCAGTGTTTGCTGCAGTGTGATAAAACATACACAGTGTTATATAGTGTTGATGACTTATAAATTGACCCAGAAGCTTATGGAAAAGCATTAAGAAGTTATTAAAACCTTTTAAAAACATGTATACCTTTTTACAATGTAATTTCTCTTCTAGAATTGTATTCTAAACAGAAATATATAAAATTTTACATATGATGTTTATTATACTATATTTGCAAAGCCAAATTTTTGAAATAATCTAAATAAGGATAGAAGAGCAAAGAAATATATTGTAGACAAACCATAGTTTACTATACAGCCACTAAAAATGTTTTTCAAGACTAATAACATGGGGAAATACTCATATTATGAAAGGATGACACATTTGTATATGGTACATAATTCCAGACATGTAACGCTACATGTATATACATAATCTTACTCATATACACACAGAGACAGAACAAAAGTAAATACCAAAGTTAGAATGCTAGATATCTTTTACAGAGGACCGTCTTTTTATAGTGGAACCAAACTTATTTTGTTTCTTTTTACTTTTCTGTATTTTCTAAAATCTCCACAATTCGTATGTGTTATATTTATGTGAAAGAAAAGGGTAAAAATTATTTTTAAAATTACGATGCTATCAAATTTATAGTGTGGTATTAACAAACCAAGTCTTATTTTCCTGTCTCTTCTTTACATACTTCATTAGACTTACATCTCAGTGTTACCTCATCCCATCGTGTAAGACTTGAGGGTTGTGGTTCTTGAAGATCCTCCCAGACACAAATCATTCTGTGGATACTTCCCATATAGTTGGTAGTAAGTTGACGGACTAATTCCTTAAGCCCAGTTTATCACTAGGAAAGTTAAAGACGAAGCAATGAGGGCCTTGTCCTAAGCTATACCCAAAAAAAGCTGTAAGAAAAGGCTTTTTCCATGGAGAAATTTCCATGGGTGAGGAAATTAAGCATTCTGGAGCAGGGCAGGTGAACATTATACCTACCTTTAATGATGTACGTTGAGGGATGCCTTATGTATTACTAGTATAATAGGTATTAATGATGTACGTTGAGGGATGCCTTATGTATTACTAGTATAATAGGTAGTTGAAGTCCCTGTGAATGACAAACACCGTGCTTTTCCATCGTAACACTTCTCTTCCTTGGGGTTGCACTTGGTAACAAGGGAGAGTGGATAGCAGGTCTAGATGTAAGCCTCATAGGATTTTGTCTTATGAAATTTCTGTTCAGGGGAAATTATGTAACTCACATACCCACATGTGGGCCACATTCACCTCTATTTTTTTAATGGTACCCTATTCCTCTGTACTTCAGCATTCCACACTCTGGAAACTTTGACGCATCCAGGGTATATAGCATTCTTAACAGAAGTTGGCCTGAATCAGAAGAGAATCATAAATCACAGCAGTATGACTTTATCAATCCACAATTAAGAAAACTGTGGCATAAAGTGGTTTGCTCAAGATCACAAAAGTTAAGGCTAAAATTTAGGCCTTCTTCTGTCACTGTTCTGGGAGCTGTTAACAGGCGTCCCACAACGTGGGGTTTGGGATCAAATAAGTTTGAGGATGGCGTCATCTCCATCTCCTTACTTGGACAGGAGTAATCTATATTAATTTATTAAAGAATCTCTGCAATAAGACAGATACTATTAATAAACCAGATGGGATGTAGGGGAACAAGTCTATACCAGGACTACTAGCCTGGGCAAACCAGGATATATTTTCTTCCTAGCTAAAAGACAGGATGGATTGGAGGGAGTGATGGAGAGTTACTGACAGATGTCTGAACTCAATTAGGTTTGAGTTTATTGGAGGCGGGAGGCTGCCTGCTACATGTAGACGAATGTTAGTTAAATATAACATACATCATTATATGAAACTGGGCTCCACCCATAAAGCCCAATGGATGCTAATAACCTTCTTAAAGGCCAGTGCCACCACCAAGCTACTTGATTTGCCTTCCAACTTTGAGCAGCAATATTGCATGATAGTTAAGAGCAGACTTTGTTTTTTTGTTTTTGTTTTTGTTTGAGACGGAGTCTTGCTCTGTCGCCAGGCTGGAGTGCAGTGGCGCAATCTCGGCTCACTGCAACCTCCGCCTCCTGGGTTCAAGCGATTCTTCCATTTCAGCCTCCCGAGTAGCTGGGACCACAGGCACATGCCACCATGCCTGGCTATTTTTTGTATTTTTAGTAGAGGCGGGGTTTCACCATGTTGGCCAGGATGGTCTTGATCTCTTGACCTCGTGATCCGCCCGCCTTGGCCTCCCAAGGTGCTGGGATTACAGGCGTGACTGTAAGGCCCGGCCAAGAGCAGACTTTGAATCAGTATTGTGTAGGCCCAGACCCTGGCTCTCTTATTACCATTGAGCAGGCGCTTCCCGTTCTCTGCCTCTATTAAACCGTCTGGAGCAACAGTACCCATCTCATAAGACTGATATGGGAATTAAATGAGTTATTTACAACGATATTTATTGAGTTTACAATGAGTTATCTATTGAGTTCACAATGAGTTATTTACAACGACCATTTAGAACAGAGCCTTGTACAAAATAAGGATTCTATAAGAGCTGTTATCATTAGAATTGGTTTCTGTTACAAGAATGAAGAATTTATATAGCAGGGCTTCCAAATGTACAAGTATTCCGGTCCAAAATGCCACCAACAGCATCCATGGTTCTGTTCATTTAACTGCAAAAGTTTGGCTAGAAAAGATTGAATCGAAATTGCTCATAGCTTGAAAACTGCCCCCTAACATATAAATGTTCCCAAACATTTAAAACAAAGTAGAAAGAAAGGATTGGGAGCTTTAACACTTGACTGAAGTTAAGGTCATGTCACTTAAGCCCCTGATGTGGACTAAGGATTCCTAAGGAGCCTCTTCTCTCTCTCTCTCTCTCTCTCTCTCTCTCTCTGTGTGTGTGTGTGTGTGCGTGTGTGTGTGTCTGTGTGTGTGTAAGTGTTTAAGAGACAGGGTCTTGCTCTGTTATCCAGGCTGGAGTACAGTGGCAAAATCATAGCTCACTGTATCTTCGAACTCCTCAGCTCAAGTGATCCTCCTGCCTCAGCCTCCCGAGTTGCTGGGACTACAGATGTGCAATCCACTGCCCCTGACTTCCTGTGTGCATATTCAAAAATAAACGAATACAGCATTACTAACCTAGAATAGTCCAGTTTTCAGAAAATAACCCTTAAGATTTAGTTCTGCTGGCAACAGAATCGTGGCTAGCAGCAGAACCTTTGCCGCGTTTAAGCATCCCATAAAATGTTGAGGCATTTCTCTTCAGTTGTATTTTTCAGATGATCTTTTGGTATTTGTACTTTGCCTTCCGTCAGAGCATCAGGACCCATGAAGTGACTCCAGCTTAGTGTTTTACCACCCTAGTCCAGATTTTCTAGCTTTAAAGTTTTCTGTGGGAACTGGTGGCATATTTTGTCAGCAAACTCTAGATCGGTTGCCTCAGCTAGAAAAACAGCATTATTGAAATGTACCTCAGGCTCTAGCTGTTGCCACTAAAATGGCAAAATGAATGGGGAAAAAGGGTCACCCACTCCCCTTTCCAGTTCAGAGCGATAAGAAGACTTCTGATAGAGAGAACCGACTCATAGGGGCTTATATCCAGAAGCATTTGTTCTGTCAAATCTTTTGGAGACAAGTTGAGATCTTAAGGAGCTTGAGAGATGGAGAAGATGGATCATACCCAGTTTTCTGCCATAGATAAGACAGTAAAGAAACAAAAAGGAAGAGATGATAACTAGAAAAAAAAAAAAAAACGGGAGTGGCATCACTAGGAAGCCTGATGAAGCACCACACGCCCACAGCTTTGAGGGTCTCTGTGTCCTGGCACCTGGACTCCAGGACTGCAGGACTTGAAGAAGCAGGAGACTGAGGGCCGAACCTGTCTGGTCTCCCCCAAGCAGCCCCCTCAGAGCAACTGGATGCCCTGCCTTGGGCGTGACAAGCCGGTCTTGGGTTGGCACCTCCTCCTGCAATTCACTGAATGAAGGAGATTCAATGAATTCCTCATTTTCATACAGGCCCTGCCCCATTTTCCTTTCATAGGGGACGTTGTTTAACTGCTTACTATACTACACCCTAAGACAGTCTTGTTTCTTGTTTCTGCCTTCAGAAGATCTTTTTTTTTCTTTTTTTTTTTTTTTTTTTTGAGACAATCTCTGTCGCCCAGGCTGGAGTGCAGTGGTGAGATCGTGGCTCACTGCAACCTCCACCTCCCAGGTTCAAGCAATTCTCTACCTCAGCCTCCTGAGTAGCTGGGATTACAGGTGCATGCCACCATGCCTGGCTAATTTTTGTATGTTTTAGTAGAAACTGGTTTTCACCATGTTGGCCAAGCTGGTCTTGAACTCCTGACCTTGTGATCCGCCTGCCTCCCAAAGTGCTGAGATTACAGGCGTGAGGCACCATGCTCAGCCCAGAAGATCTTTACAGAGGAGGGAAAACCTGAGCTGGATTTTAGAGGATAGGGGTAAGATTTTGAGGGAAAAGGAAAGAAGACAAGGATAAAGAGAGAACAGGCCTTCTGAATAATTAGAGTAAGTGAGAGACACACGTACCGGCCATGTGGCCTAATTGACTATAACTCTTCTTTTTTTTTTTTTGAGGCGGAGTTTCACTCTTGTTACCCAGGCTGGAGTGCAATGGCGCGATCTCGGCTCACCGCAACCTCCGCCTCCTGGGTTCAGGCAATTCTCCTGCCTCAGCCTCCCGAGTAGCTGGGATTACAGGCACGCGCCACCACGCCCAGCTAATTTTTTGTATTTTTAGTAGAGACGGGGTTTCACCATGTTGACCAGGATGGTCTCGATCTCTCGACCTCGTGATCCACCTGCCTCGGCCTCCCAAAGTTCTGGGATTACAGGCGTGAGTCACCGCGCCTGGCCCTAAACACTTCTTTTCTAGTCATAGCGTTTCTGTAGTAATTATTCTGAAAAGTGTGCAGAAGCAATAAAAGACGGATCTTCCTTCCCTGCACATCCTCTGTGAGTATAGGTGGATTTGGAATTGAGAGCCTCTTCCTCCGTGGCTAGGCTGCTCACTGCCCTTTCCTTCCCTTCCCTCCCCGGTGACCTGTATTGCTGCCATGACCTCACAGCCTCGCCAGAGTTCAGTCTCAGGGCCCTGTTCTTTGGATATGAGAATTGTGTTCTTTCTCAGTGATGCTGGTGGGAGTCTCTTAATGAGCTGGGAACATGGTTCTTGAAGAGTAGTTCCCAGCCCTGGCCAAAGAAAACATACTGGCTCCTAGGGAATGAGTAATTTTAGCAAAACACTTTAGGCTATTTAAGTACAGCTGTGTATCCAGCACGACTTTTCAGTGTGTATAATGTAGCTTTCCCAGAGAACAGCTGATGACCTCTGGAAATGTAGAACTACCCCCACAAAATGATACTAAACTAAACAAAATGGATTTTTAAAAATAGTCACAACATGATAAAAAGAACAATTTCACAGGAAGTCATAATAATTTTAAACTTGCGTGTACCTAAGACAGCTGTGAAATTGGTAAAATTACTATAAAACATTGACAAGCTCAAAATAAGAGGGGAAGATGTTAATACACACCCCGATGATGGATTAACATCTGTAAGCATGTAATATTTTAAAAACACGAGTTTATGATCATACATAGACATCTGTACCTAACAATTAGAAATCAGATACTCAAAAACCCTTGAAACTGGCTACAGTAACTAAAACAGCATGGTCCTGGTACTAAAACGGACATATAGACCAGTGGAACAGAACGGCAGCCTCGGAAATAACACCACACGTCTGCAACCATCTGATCTTCGACAAACTCGACAAAAACATGCAGTGGGGGAATGATCTCCTATTCAATAAATGGTACTGGGAAAGCTGGCTAGCCATATGCAGAAAACTGAAACTGGACCCCTTCCTTACACCATTTATAAAAATTAACTCAAGATAGATTAAAGATTTAAATGTAAAACCCAAAACCATAAAAACCCTAGAAGAAAAGATAGGCAATACCATTCAGGACATAGGTATGGGAAATGACTTCATGGTTAAAATGCCAAAAGTAATGGCAACAAAAGCCAAAATTCACAAATTAGATCTAATTAAACTAAAGAGCTTATACACAGCAAAAGAAACTGTCATCAGAGTGAACAGGCAACTTATAGATTGGGAGAAAACTTTTGCAATCTACCCATCTGACAAAGGTCTAATATCCAGAATTTACAAGGAACTTAAACAAATTTACAAGAAAAAATCAACCCCTTGAAATATTGGGCAAAGGATATGTCCTCAAAAGAAGACATTTATATGACCAACAGACGTATGAAAAAAAGCTGAACACCACTGATCATTAGTGAAACGCAAATCAAAAACACAATGAGATACCATTTCGTGTCAGTTAGAATGGCGATTATTAAAAAGTCAAGAAACAGTAGATGCTGGCAAAGCTATGGAAAAATAGGAATGCTTTTATACTGTTGGTTGGAATGTAAATTAGTTCAACGATTATGGGAAACAGTGTGGCAATTCCTCAAGTATGTAGAACTAGAAATACCATTTGACCTAGCTGGGTATATACCCAAAGGAATTTAAATCACTCTACTCTGAAGACACATGCACATGTATGTTTATTGCAGCACTATTTACAATAGCAAAGTCATGGAACCAACCCAAATGCCCATCAATGATAGACTGGATGAGGGAAATGTGGTACATATACACCATGGAATACTACGCAGCCACAAAATGAATGAGATCATGTCCTTTGCAAGGACATAGATGAAGCTAGAAGCCATCACCCTCAGCAAACTAACTCAGGAACAGAAAACCAAACATCGCACATTCTCACCCATAAGTGGGAGGTGAGCAATGAGAATACATGGACACAGGGAGGGGGACCATAGAACTCTTCCGTAAAAGTTATTTTTAGTATATGTAAATTATTCCTCAATAAACCTGACTTTAAAAAACAATGCCAGCACTAGAACAGCTAGCAATCATTTGACCGTAGACAGAAGTGATTGCAAACCACGTAAAATTCCCAGTAAACTCAAACTAAATGTATGTGTAACTAGCTTCCTCTAAATGGCTCCCCCAAAATGGTCCCAGCCATCCAGCACTACTCCTTGGGACATAGGTGACAGAAGAGAATTCTGAGGGGGAACAAACAGTGGTCTTAATGTATCGGGGTTAAGACAGTGGTCTTAACATAGTCTTTTGCACATTTGAAGGAACAATTGAGTATAGGATCCCATTCCCAGGGCCCCACCCAGGGTCTTCAAGGGTTTATGCAGGCAAGTACCTGGAAACCTAAGGAAAATGATGGGCAACTTCATTTGAGATACTTCGCAAAAAGAAGATGAAGATTGGCGATCATTAAAAAATCTGGAGACAACAGATGCTGGAGAGGATGTGGAGAAATAGGAACACTTTTACCCTGTTGGTGGGAGTGTAAATTAGTTCAACCATTGTGGAATACAGTGCGGTGATTCCTTAAGGACCTAGAAATAGAAATCCCATTTGACCCAGGAATCCCATTACTGGGTATATATCCAAAGGATTATAAATCATTCTACTATAAGGACACATGCACACGAATGTTCACTGCAGCACTGTTTACAATAGCAAAGACCTGGAACCAACCCAAATGTCCATCGATGATAGACTGGACAGGGAAAATGTGGCACATGTACACCATGGAATATTATGCAGCCATCAAAAACGATGAGTTCGTGTCCTTTGTAGGGACATGGATGAACCTGGAAGCCATCATTCTCAGCAAACTGACACAAGAGCAGAAAATCAAACACCGCATGTTCTCACTCATAGGTGGGTGTTGAACAATGAGAACACACGGACACAGGGAAGGGAGCACCACACACTGGGGTCCGTTGGGGGGAAATGGGGGAGGGACGGGGGTCGGGAGTTGGGGAGAGATAGCATGGGGAGAAATGACAGATACAGGTGAAGGGGAGGAAGGCAGCAAATCACACCGCCACGTGTGTACCTATGCAACAATCTTGCATGTTCTTCACATGTACCCCAAAACCTAAAATGCAATTAAAAAAAAAAAAAAAGAAGAGGAAGATAGGGATTGAGGGAAGGAGATGTGCAGCCTTCTATTTTCATTTGCTGTTGTTGCCAGGGGTTGGAAAATGGCAGAGCACTTGACTCCTCTTTTGGAATAACGTAACGAATCCCATCTGGCAGTGTCTTTTTTTTTTTAAGTGGACTCTTAAAGGAATTGCGGAAGAGGCAGTATAGTCTTGGTGACTCCACTTCACTGGCTGAATCAGCCACTGGGACTGAGTGGCACAGGCCCAGCTTAGCTGCCTGGAATCCCAGCAGTCCCGGAGGAGCCTGAGTACTGGAGCCAAGCTGGCTAGATTGGGTCCCCATACTTTTCTTTCAACATTCTCTTAATGGAAATCACAGAACTAGCATCCTTACTTCAGAAAGGCAGTTTTTTCTTTTGGAATAAAAAAAAAAATCACGGACTAAGGAAACAATTATCCAATTTACAATTATATAAGATGATCTCATTTTATATGTTAAAAGGTGGCAGATAAAATAATTTTTTGGAAGAAGAAGTAACTCATATTTAGAGCATTTTATTAGCAAGGTATTTTAACTATTTCTCATAGTTTCTGTTGCATAAATGTCACATACCTTTAAAAATATGTTAGAGTCCATCCTCCATGGGTTCCACATCTGTAGACTTCACCAACCACAGATCAAAAATATTTGAAAAAAAATGTGTCTTTACTATGTATAGACTTTTTTCTCTTGTCATTATTCCCTGAACAATACAGTGTAACAACTATATTTATAGCATTTAAATTGTATTAGGTATTGCAAGTAATCTAAAAATGACTTAAAGTATACAGGAGAATGTGCATAGGTTGTATGCAAATATGACATCATTTTACGTCAGGAACTTGAGCGTCTGTAGATTTTGGTAGGTGCAACAGGTCCTAGAACCAATCCTCCACAGACACTAAGGAACTACTGTATTTATTCTCAACTTGATTGCGTAACTATAGACTGTCTTCTTCGGTGGGCAGAATCTGAGGAATGGAGGAATATAAAGTTCATATTTTTTCTCGTCATTCATTGATTTTTAAACATTTATGGGGCTGATCCTGGCAATTATTTGCAGGTCATTCTTTTTACCTCAAAGAATTTTTTTTTTTTTTTTTTTTGAGACGGAGTTTCGCTCTTGTTACCCAGGCTGGAGTGCAATGGCGCGATCTCGGCTCACCGCAACCTCCGCCTCCTGGGTTCAGGCAATTCTCCTGCCTCAGCCTCCTGAGTAGCTGGAATTACAGGCACGTGCCACCATGCCCAGCTAATTTTTTGTATTTTTAGTAGAGACGGGGTTTCACCATGTTGACCGGGATGGTCTCGATCTCTCGACCTTGTGATCCACCCGCCTCGGCCTCCCAAAGTGCTGGGATTACAGGCTTGAGCCACCGCGCCCGGCATACCTCAAAGAATTTTTATGATATAAGGATATGAAGAAGTCTATATAAGGGATGACATGCTTTACTTAGAGAATATATATTACTTTATAATAAACTGTAAATAAAGCAATAGGTATGGGGAGTCCTTTTTACTTTTAGTCAACACTGGGTTAAGTGCTTTGGGCATTCATGTGTACCCTCAGAGAGTTTACAGTCCTGATGGAAAGAAAACCCAACGTTTATGCAACACCAGTACACATTGTGAGACAAGGGAAAATTATGTGCCAATTTATAGGGTACAGGCTACCTACAGTGTAGAAAGAAGTACAGAGGCAAGAGGAAGAAGGAGAAACATGATTTCCTTTAAGGATCCCAGATGAAGATGGATTAGACAATATTAAGAGAAAGAAGACTCCATTGATAGAAGCAAATATAAGAATTTTCACAGAACTAGGGGTAACCTTTAGATAGATTCCTTGGGATTTTTTACGTACACAATCATGTTATCTGCAAATGGAGGCACTTTGCTATCTTCCTTTCTAATGTATATGCCTTTTATTTCCTTTTCTTGTCATATTGCACTGGTTAAAAGTTCTAACACTGTGTCAGATAAGACTGTTAAGAGCTGACATTCTTGCCTTTTTCCCAATCAGGAGCAAAGTTTTAGCCTTTCATTTTTAGCCATAATGTTTGCTGAAAGCTGTTGATCAGTTTCAATTCTTTTTAACTTTGTTGATGTTTTATGGACTAGAATATAGTCTGTCTTGGCATACCTTCTGTGACACTTGGAAAGAATGCGTATTCTGCTGTTGTTGATTGGATTGTTCTATTAATGTTGATTAGATCTTGTTGCTTGATGGTGCCACCCAGTTCTATATCTTTGCAGATTTTCTAGCTAGTCATTCTCTCAACTTTTAAGAGAGGACTGTTAAAGTTTACAAGTCAACTGTGAATTTATTTCTCATGTTATTTCTACAAGTTTTTGCTTCACATGTTTTGTAGTTTTACAAAGCATGCAGAACTTACTGTTTGGTGCATACACATTTAGGATTGCTATGTCTTCTTGACAGATTAGGCTTCATCCTCATATAATGTCTCTCTCATTCTCTGGTAATTTTCTTTGCTCTGAAGTCTACTTTCCCTGAAATTAACCACTCCTGCGTTCCACTGACCAATATTTTCATGTCTATTTTCATCCCTTTGCTTTCAGTTTGCCTGTAGCATTATATTTGAAGTAAGTGTCTTACAACAGCATATAGTTCAGCTGTATTTTTAAATTCATTCTGTCAGTCTCTATCTTTAAATTGGTATGTTTGGGATATTTACATTTAATATATTCATTGATATGTTGGGGAGGTTAAATCTGTGTGTGTGTGTGTGTGTGTGTGTGTGTGTGTGTGTGTGTCTTTTGTTTGTTCACTGATTTTTTAATCTCTGTGCAGGGGAAGAGCAGGGGTTGGTCACCTATCTTCCTATGGGTTACCTGAACATGTAGTAGAATCCCACTTTAATTTGTCTTTGTGTTTTCGAGTACATCTCTTTGTATAGCCTTTTTAATGTTTGCTGAAACTCTTAGTGTGGATTTGGCCTCATTACTGATGGGTGATGTAGAAAGTCCTAACTCTCCACTAGGCCTCCTCTGACACCTCCCAGAGGGATGGGAAAGATACACTTCATTACAGCCAGGAAGGGATGGAAGTCCAGGCTCCTCATGTGGTCCCGATTGATACTGCAGTGGTGGTGGTGGTGGTGGTGGTGGCAGTGGAGAATGGACGAGGGCTCATTACCACCCTCTGGGGATAAAAATCCCAGCTCCCAGTTTATCTCTGACATCACCCTGGTAGGAGATGGAGCCTCGAGGGGTCCATCAGGGGGTACCTCATTATACCCTGTCAAGGGTGGAAGTCTATGCTCCCCACTCTGTCTTTGGTGGTGAGGATGAGGCCGTAGTTTTTTCTGCGGTGTTTGGCTACAGTCGAGTAGTCATCGTCTGAAAGTTTTTGGTCTTGCTAGGCTTCCTCTTTCTTGGCCATTTTGGGAGAGAGAGCGGACTTTTCTTGGGGCTTTTTTGGTCTGCTTCCATTGGCACTTTCAGGTAGCTGCCTTCTTCAGCTCCTAGTCTGGGATAATAAGCCAAAAAGGTAACTCGGGGAGTTTGCCATTGAATTATTCTTGGTCCCTAACATCCCTAGCTGGTCTGCTCTCATCTCTCCACCTTTCAGAGTCTATTTTTTAAAACATGGCATGTCTAGGACATTTCCCCCTGGGGCCAGCACTAATGTGAAGGCCTGGCTGCTTCTGGGTACAGTCATCACTTGCTGGGAACAACTTTGGATTCAAATAGACCTTAGTTCCCAGGTGTGTGACCTCGGGCAAATGGCTTCACCTCTCTAAACAGCAGTCTTTTTATCTAAGGATAGAGGGATTTCATATCTGTAAAATCAGTATTTATATTGTAAGAATTAAATAAAATAACATCTATGAAGCATAGTGTTAAACATGTAGTAACCTCTCAATAATTCTAGCCCTGACCACTTATTCATCATAAGACACCCTTTTGTCATTGTAAACTCTTTTTTTCTTTTCTTTTCTTTTTTTTTTTTTTTTTTGAGACGGAGTTTCACTCTTGTTACCCAGGCTGGAGTGCAATGGCACAATCTCGGCTCACTGCAACCTCCGCCTCCTGGGTTCAGGCAATTCTCCTGCCTCAGCCCCCTGAGTAGCTGGGATTACAGGCACGCGCCACCACGCCCAGCTAATTTTTGTATTTTTAGTAGAGACAGGGTTTCACCATGTTTACCGGGATGGTCTCGATCTCTTGACCTCGTGATCCACCCGCCTCGGCCTCCCAAAGTGCTGGGATTACAGGCGTGAGCCACCGTGCCCGGCTGTAAACTCTTAATACATACCATTTTTAAAGGCCGTACAACATCCTCTTGTATGAGTGTTCTATAATTAAACATTCCCTCCTAAGGTGAGACATCTAAGTAATCTTTAGTTTTTCAGTTTTATAAATGAGATTGCCATCTTGGTGCTTAAATATCTGTTTTCACTTTGGAACACTTCCTTAAGTGCAGCTTCTTTGAGGTAGAATTACAAAGTGACGGGAAAGAACCTTCTGGAAAGGTGGTACCAAGATTGCACTAGCAATGAGAGAGAGAGACACTTCTGATTTTCAAACTCGATATTTTCATTTGCTGAGGAGTGATTTACTTCCAATTATGTGGTCAGTTTTCGAGTGGGTGTGATGCGGTGCTGAGAAGAATGTATATTCTGTGGATTTGGGGTGGAGGCTTCTGTAAATGTCTATTAGGTTTGCTTGGTCCAGGTCTGAGTTCAAGTACTGGAAACTTTATATTTTCTAGAAGCATCAGATGGTGAAGGAGGAGGAAGAGACACAGAAGTGATGCAGCAGGAGACAGTTCCAGTTCCTGCATCTTCAAAGAAAACCAAACAGGTAAGGGGTCACTGTGGGAGAGCCGCCAGTGTTACATTCTGAAATCAGCCTCTTCCTCCCCTCTTGAACCCCCTGTGTGCTAATGTCAGTTGTTGCTGGGATTTAAGAGAACGCTTTGCCTTCTTTCCCTTTGAAAGGCCATGGGCCATGCTTCTGTCATTGGAAACCAGCAAGGTCTGGTTTTTGCCCGAATTCTTTCTCTTCCTTTTCTTTTTTTTTCTTTTTTTTATTTTTTGGACAAGATCTTGCTTTATCACCCAGGCTGTAGTACAGTGGTGCAATCATGGCTCACTGCAACCTTGACCGTCGGGGCTCAAGCGATCCTGCCACCTCAGCCTCCCGAGTAGCTGGGATACCACAGGCATGCGCCACCACAATCAGCTAATTTTTTTGTGTTTTAGAGAGATGGGTTCTCCGTGTTGCTCAGGCTGGGCTCAAGAAATCCACCCACGCTGGCGTCCCAAAGTGCTGGGATTACAGATATGAGCCACTCCTCCTGGTTCCTAATGTTTTTGTAACTTTGTAAATGCATTTCGCAATGATGATCTCTTAGATTGTTGGGCCACGTTTTTGTCAGAAATCCAGCCTTATGCTTTTGAGGGTACAATTCCTAAAAGGAGACAAATAGCATAAAGATATAGAAGATACCCACGCACTCAAGTGCATGGTTACAGCACCAGGCCATGCTGCTAACAGGCTCCTGGAACCATATTTCTGCCCAGCACTATGGTCTGACATATGCATTCTTTTTTTTTTTTTTTCGAGACAGAGTTTCATTCTTGTTGCCCAGGCTGGAGTGCAGTGGTGCGATCTCAGCTCACTGCAACCTCTGCCTCCTGGGTTCAAGTGATTCTCCTGCCTCAGCCTCCCAAGTAGCTGAGATTACAGGTATGCGCCACCACACCCAGCTAATTTTTTGTTTTTAGTAGAGACGGGGTTTCTTCATGCTGGTCAGGCTGGTCTTGAACTCCCAACCTCAGGTGATCCGCCCGCCTCGGCCTCCCAAAGCGCTGAGATTACAAGTGTGAGCCACCGTGCCCGGCCTGTCATATGCATTCTTAACAGGGGATTGTGGCCTTTGCATAACCAGAAGTAGCCATTTGGGTAATCTTTCTTCCTAATCCTGTGACCTTTTATTGCCTTTTGAATCTTCCTACTTACTTTAGAAATGCCACGCATCCATTTGTAGCTTTTTCTCGTTGGGTTTCCGTCAAACCTGATTGGTATTTAGGTTGATGCAAAAGTAATTGTGGTTTTCCCATTACTTTTAATTTAAAAAATTACTTTGCACTAACCTAATACATCTATGTGATTTGGGTTTTTTGGTGTGTGTGTGTCGGTGGGGGAGGGGTTGAGATAGGGCTTTGCTGTGTTGCCCAGGCTAGAGGACAGTAACACACAATCATGGCTTACTGCAGCCTCAACCTTCCAAGCTCAAGGGATCCTCCCACCTCAGTCTCCTGAGCAGCAGGGACTACAGATGTGCCTCACCACACCTGACTAATTTCTTTATTTTTTTGTAGAGATGGGGTCTCACTATGTTACCCAGGCTGGTCTCGAACTTCTGGGTTCAAGTGATCCTCTTTCCCTTGGCCTCCCAAAGTGCTGGGATTACAGGCATGAGCCACAGTGCCTGGCCTATGTGGGATTTTTCAAAGACTGTCTACTACCAACCCAAAGTTACCATCTTTTTCATAGCAGCAATCTGGGGTCTTATTCTTATTATAGATGCTTTAAACTCATTCCACAATAGCGTGATTCCACCCAAAGTTTGTGACTTAGCTCAAGATAACTGTGAGAAGCAACTTCGTATAGTGTTGCTTAACTTGCCCGCTTAGGTGGGCAAGTTAAATTTCTCTGTGAGTCAGTAACCTTCTTGGTAAATGATAATCGTTATGTCTTCCTCGCAGAGCTGTAGTGATGATTAAATGAATGTGTACTTGTTAATCACTTCAAGCAGTAGTTAGCAAAGAGTAATCACTGAAGTGTGCATGATTATAGTTATAACTATAACTCTATTATATTATAATTATTATATTATAATCTTGTTTATTTTGTCCGTTGCTTTTTCTTCCTGGGAAGGGAAATGCAGAAAGGTATACGTGTTTGATATATAATCATCTTGGTTTTTTCTCCAACCATTAAATATTTTGCTTAAGGCCCTATGCTGGTTTTAGTCTTAATCATTCTTCTGGAAACTTACAGGATAACACACCCTTAGGTTTTCAATTTATTTCCTCAAGGTGGGGTTTAAGTTTTCCTTAGCTTAGGCCACTCCCCATGCCCTAGTCATGCCCTCTTTGACTCTTGCCTCTAATCAGTGTATACCTACAGAACTAATTTACACATCTTCTTCATACTCCACTGGCTTTTGTTCTTCCTTAATCTTCTGCAGGCTTGTCCTTACTCTTTCTGGACCCATTGGTAAAAGAGTAAAGACCTTTTATCGAGCAGTTAACACTGTCACTGTGTAAGGCGCTCTGGAACATACAATCGTCACAGCATCCCCAGGAGGGAGATGGTACCCACTTTACAAGAACCAGAGGCTCAGAGAGACAGGTTCTGGGGGTCATGGCCCAACTGGCTGGCTGTGAGCCAGGCTCTGAGGATACTGTTGCTTGCATTTCCCTTGCTACCTGTCCATTCTCTTTCAGCCCGGGAAAATTGTATTAACCGTGTTCTCACGTGTTTCTCTGGGCACATGCTATTGCTGTTTTCTGCAAAGTGAAAAAAAAAATGACAAAACCTTAAGATGTTACTGCCCATTTTAATCACCTTTGTCTTGCTTTAACTTCTTTCACCACCAAATTGCTTGGAAGAGTCCAAGTCCTCGATATGCAAAATACCCTAACTCCTTTCTCCGACTCTAACCTAATTTCCCTGGCCAGAGAAATATCCTTTTTGTCTGAGTTGATGTGAGAATCTGTATGTGCCCCTCTGCCTCCTATGAGCATTGCCCATCTAGGTCCCTGCTCATTCCCAGGAGACTCACCTTAAGGACAGATTTTATCTGTGTCTCTACGGCATCTGGCGTGGAACCCTGCCCTTAACTGGCACTCATTATTTGTCAAGTGAAGGAATGAATGACCATCCTGGTATCCCCGTTTTCTCGTGACTCTTCTCGTCTCGGCCCTTTGTCCCAGCATGGAAGCCATGAGCTCCCTGACACAGCTGCCTGCAGAGGTCTCTTAGGGCCTTGTGATGTAGAGTCCCTCCTCCAGCCACATCCCTGATCTTCCCAACACAGCTCCCTCCTTGAAAGGCTCCCCCACCTTGACGTTCAGGGCTGGGGTCCTCTCCACCCCTGCCTGCCCACACCGTCCCTCCGGCTCCCCTGCGGGCTCCTTCGTCCTCCCTCCCCCACTGCTCTCCTCCCTCTGGAACTCATCCCACCACCCCAAGGATGACTGATTGCCAGGCATTCCGTCCGTAAGTCCTTCTCTGATTGTTACATGCATAGAACTGGAGTCTCCAGCTGGTCCGTAAATCCCTTAGGGCCAGATTTTCTTTTGTGTCCACTGAGGTACCTAACACGGCTTTGGGCTCTATTTGGCAGATATGATCAGATGTATGTTTTCTAAATATAACTGTATGTTTTCTAAGTATATGTTTTCTAAATATAATGTATGTTTTCTAAATATAACTGCATTTTTTTCTGGATCAATTTAAAAAATTACGCTATATTTAAATTTTGATTTTCTTCCAATTTGCTTAAGATCGCTCTGTTCTTTCAGTTTTTCTTTTTTTTTTGAGACGGAGTTTCGCTCTTGTTACCCAGGCTGGAGTGCAATGGCGCGATCTCGGCTCACCGCAGCCTCCGCCTCCTGGGTTCAGGCAATTCTCCTGCCTCAGCCTCCTGAGTAGCTGGGATTACAGGCACGCGCCACCACGCCCAGCTAATGTTTTGTATTTTTAGTAGAGACGGGGTTTCACCGTGTTGACCAGGATGGTCTCGATCTCTCGACCTCGTGATCCACCCGCCTCGGCCTCCCAAAGTGCTGGGATGACAGGCTTGAGCCACCGCGCCCGGCCCTTTCAGTTTTTCTTAATGCTTGCACAGCAACTGCTTGGCATGATGCTGTCAGCTGTAATATACATTTAGGCTTTGATATCGCCAGTCTAGATCATCTGTCAAGGTAGATGACATTCCCTCCTTTGCCGTAGCTGGGCCTCGCATTTACGTCACTGAATACACGCCTCCAGTCTGTTTAGTATTTTAAGCAGTAGATTTATAACTTTAAAGTTTTTAAAACCATGCAACTACCTCATCTCTAGCCACCAGTTCACATCTAAATAATCATCCTTGGCCTGCCTAATAATGTGAGTATAAAGATTTGCCAACAGTTCTTTTTCCCCCAGTAATCACTTCCAAAATAAATGATGAATTCCCTACTCCTAGAGATTGCGTCACCCCTTCCCTCTCCAACATCAATCAGTTCAGAGCCAGCGTTAGTGACTTGTAATTATGGTTCCCAGAACATAAACCCTTAAGAAGGAGTCTGTGACTTTTCCTTGATGCTTCCATGATGTCAGTAGCACTTCAGTGGTTCCATGACCCGTCTTCGCCTGCTCAGAGGCCACAGTGGACTTTTTTCTTCTGCTGGCCTTTTGTTTATCTCCTTGAATCTTAAAGGAATCTTGAGCAAGAGTGTATATCCCTTTCCCTTCTGAGCCTCCACTATTGTATATTCTTGCTGCTGCTTTATGTGAGCATTGATCATTTCGTATTTCTTCCACTCTTTATCTCTAAGATGATGCTTATCTGTTAAGAGAAAACAGGATTATGTCTCATTCATTCTCTGAATCACCTTCTTCCTTCTCATTATGCTTTCTTAATTCTGTCCCTCCTGTTAATCGATTGTTGCATTGACAAATTGCCCAAAAGTTAGCAGCTTAAAACAAAACAAGCACATTTATTATCTCAGTTTCTGTTACCTCACAGGCATAACTTAGCTCCGTGCCTCGGGCTCTGCCTCTCTTACCAGGTACCAGCCAGGTTGTGGACTGGGGCTGGAGGCTCAGCTGGGGAGAGCTTACCTTGCAGCTCACTCACGTGGTTGCTGGCGGGTCTCAAGCTCACACTCTGTGAGCCTCTCCACTGGGTTGCCTCACAGTGTTGCAGTTAACTCTCCCCGGGCCAAGTGGTCCAAGAGGGAACCAGCAAACGCACCCAAGACAGAAACCACAATCCTTTTTATAGTTTATTCTCAGAGTTGACATCTCGTCACTTCCACCATGTTAAGCAAGTTGGTAAATCCAGTCCACATTCATGGGGAAGAGATTACAAAGAAATATGAATGCCAGGAGATCGAGATCATGAGGAGCTATCATGGAATGTGGCTAACACACTCTTCCTCTGGCCCCCCGTTGACTTATATCCCTTCAGTGTGCAGAATATACTCAGCACTCCGAGGATTGCAAAGTCTCGTCCCATTGTAGCGTGAGCTCAGCATCCAGAGTCTCCTCATCTAAATCAGGTCCAGGTGCAGTAGGGGCTGCTCAGATTTAGTTCCTTAAGTGCAGCTCTTTCAGTACATTTCTTCTTCTCAACCTATGAAACTAACGAGACAAGTTACCCCTCCCACCTCTATTGACATTTCTGTTCAAAGCGGGGGAAACAGAAGGCACGTGGAGTCATTGGTCCACAGGATTCTAACGGCCATCCAAGCAAATATCAGTTCATGTATGAAGTCTTCAGGCCCAGGAATCACTCTCCATGGTTCTTGGCTCTGCCCCTGGGGCTTCATTTTTTCCTCCAATTATCCTTTTTTTTTTTTTCTTTTCTGTGAAAAGCAGCGAGTGTTTGCAGCTGAGCAGCTCATGCAGCCTGCTTCTCGACAGAATTCTGGGTGTCTGAAAGCCTCTGTTCTCAGTGTTCTCTGACCCTCTCAGCCCAAACTGGTGGTATTTCTGCATATATAGCTCCTTTAAAAACTGTGGGCATCACCTGTGATGCTTCTGGGGTTCACCTCATTAGGCTGAAGTCATATCCCCAATCTCTTCTCCACCTTGGGCCCTTGCTGATACAACGTGAGGCAATAACCCTTAAGCTTCCTAGAGGCATCTTGTTTGAGAAAATCTATGAGGCATACCCTTAATTCTTTCCTTTTTGTGTTTTTTTGAGACAGAGTTTCACTCTGTCATCAGGCGCCAGGCTGGAGTGCAGTGGCGTGATGCGATCTCAGCTCACCGCAACCTCTGCCTCCTGGGTTCAAGAGATTCTCCTGTCTCACCCTCCCAAATAGCTGGGATTACAGGCACGCACCACCACGCCCAGCTAATTTTTTATTTTTAGTAGAGACGGGGTTTCACCATGCTGGCCAGGATGGTCTCGATCTCTTGACCTCGTGATTCACCTGCCTTGGCCTCCCAGATTTCTGGGATGACAGGCGTGAGCCACCGCGCCCGGCAATGTCTTTAAAGCGCTCCTGTGTGACTGAACAGTACTCTGAGGCACCATCTTTGTTTCTTCTGAGGTCTTAATGAATGGTTTTAAGTCACACCCTTGATTTCATCTTTAATAGTCCTTCTCTCAATTTAACTCGTTCCTTTTGCATTTTACTGTAAGACCCAAGAAGAAATCAAGTGTCACCTTCAACACTATTTGAAAATCTCCTTAGCTAGGTTACCCATACCAATATAATTTCAGAAAACTATTTCCAAACTTCCTACCACTGCATAACAAAAAGTCCCTTTCCTTCATTTTCCAGTAAGATTTTTCTTTTAAGACCTTCCATGTCTCCAAAGTCCAGAATTTCGTAAAGTGTTGTTCAAGCACACTCTCCATCAATCACTGTACTTTTGACGCATTTCAGAGTCGTTTGCAAAATCAGTGCGTTCATCCCAGATACTTTGGCATGCGTGTCACTGACTAACGTTTAATATTTGTTTTAAAGTTTGTATATTTTCTCTCGAGGTAAAATTAATATACAATAAATATAGGGAATGTCAAATATGCCATTCAATGAATTTTGACAAATAAATACAACTACATAACCCAAAACCCACTCTGGATTGAAAAAACAGGATCATCACCCCCAGAATCCTTTCATGCCACCTGGGTCAATCACCATTCCAAATTCCTTGCCCCAGAGGCAACAACTGCTCTGATATTTTTTCTAAAACATCAATTTGGCCTGTTCTAAAATGCCATATAAATAGAATCATACAGTTACACGCTCTTTTGTTTAAGGCTTCTTTCATTCCGCACAGAGTATTATGTAGATTCCTCCATATCCGTGTATAGCATTTCATTCCTCTTTATTGCTGAGCACGTTAGTCTGCTGGGGCTGCCGTAACTAAATACCACAGACTGGGTGGCTGAAACAACAACTCTGAAAGCTGGAGGACCGAGATCAAGATGTCTACAGGTCTGGTTTCTCCGGAGGCGTCTCCCGTTCACTTGCAGATGGTCTTCTCACTGTGTCTTCACATGGTCTTTTCTCTGTCTATTCACATCCCTGGTGTCTCTTCCTCTTCTTATAAAGACACCAGTCACACTGAATTGAGGTGCCACCCTTATGACACCTCATTTAACCTTAGTTGCCTCTTCAAAGGACCTCTCTCCAAATACAGTCACATTGGGGGTTAGAGTTTCAACATAGGACTTTCAAGGCAACACAATTCAATTTAGAACACTGAACAGTATTCAGTTATACAAATAGGCCGTTTTGTTTATCCATTCTTCTATTGATGGACACATGAAGCTTTATTTATTTATTTATTTATTTAAGATGGAGTCTTGCTGTGTCTTCCACGCTGGGGTGCAAAGATGCAACCTCGGGTCACTGCCACCTCTGCCTCCCGAATTCAAGCAGTTCTCCCACCTCAGCCTCCCAAGTAGCTGGGATGGCACCTGCCATTATGCCCAGCTTATTTTTGTAGAGATGGGGTTTCACCTTGTTGGCGAGGCTGGTCTTGAACTCCTCACCTCAGGTGATTGACCCACGTCGGCCTCCCAAAGTACCGGATTACAGGCATGAACCACCTCAGGGCCTGGGGCTATTTCTTGTTTGGGACAATTATGATTAAAGCTGCCATGAAAATTCAATACAAGTTTCTTGGGAAATGTTTTTTTAAGTTTTTAAATTTTATTTTATATTTTTAATTGACACATAATAATTCTACATACTTATGGGGTACCTAGTGATATTTGTATAGTGTTCACATCAGAGCAGAACATATATTTTTATTTCTCTTTAGTAAATACGTGACACTTGCTGAGTCAGTTTCATTAAAAAGCTGCCAGATTGTTTTCCTCAATGATTGTACCATTTTGCACCCCCACCACCAGGGTGTGAGCATTTTGGTTGCTGTATGTCCTTGTCAACATTTGGAGTTACTGGCCTTTTAATTTTTGACATCCTGGTGAGTGTGTATTGGGTAACTTGACCATGTCCAAAAGAAACTAAAAGCCACTTCAGCATTGTTTCATCTTTATAATTAACATGCTTGTTTTGCTATAAAATGGCAACTTAAACTTTTTGGTTGTTACCAACCTAATGATCATACATATCTTTTTAAAAAATATCAGCTGGGTGTGGTGGCTCATGCCTGTAATCCCAGTACTCTGAGAGGCTGAGGTGAGCAGATCACTTGTGGTCAGGAGAGACGAGCCTGGCCAACATGGTGAAACCGTGTCTCTACAAAAAATATAAAAATTAGCTGGGTGTGGAGGCACACATCTGTTATCCCAGCTACTCAAGAGGTTGAGGCAAGAGAATCACTTGAACCCAGGAGTCAGAGGTTTCAGTGAACCGAGATCATGCCACTGCATTCCAGCCTGAGCAACAAATAGAGACTAAATCTCAAAAAATAAAAATTTAAAATCAAATAGTATTACTTATTTACTAAGAGAAAACTTGAGCTTCTCTAGCTTTTTTTTACTTTCTACCTTATAGTTTACATGGCTATTTCTGATGTAATCTACTGACATCCTGACATGGCAGATGAGGACATAGTTCTCCCATCTGGTATACTTCCTATTCTGTCACCAACTGCTGCCTCCCCTACCAACAAGATACCACATTTTGGTTAAAACAGTTGTCACTATTACATCATTAAGATGATGGAAATATTGTTCAATGCTGAGGGAAAGAAAAGATACTGTAACTATCCCTCCTTTCTTATACAACTATTTTCATGGCATTAACAGTTGCTTCATTTATTTATCTGCCTGGCTTGCTTGCTCTGTTCCTATTGTTGAGTGTTCCCATATGTTCCAACATCTCTTCCATATGCCCATGAATAACATTTTCCATATGCTCAAATAGGTTAGTTGATTTGTTTTCCTGCAGAACTCCAAATTCCTGTTTCATTCTGAATTGTTATTCTCCAGGCTCACTGACAATTGACACCTCTTAACTGTCATCCTAGGATGCCCCTTCAGTACCCTCCTGGGTTGGACTCCTTTTTGGCTAAATTTCATATCTTCCTTTTGTTTGGTTTCACCCTTTGTATTCTGAAACAGTCTTCAGTATCTGTAGGTAGGAAGTAAATTTTTTGAGACTTTATATATCTGAATATGTCTTTATTCGACACTTGATTGATACTTTGGCTGGGTATAAAAGTTTAATTTACAAATAAACTTTATTCATAATTTTGAAAGCATTGTTCCATTAAGTTCTAGCATCCATTATTGCTTTTTAGAGGTCTGGACACTATTCTTTTTTCTGATCTTTTGTATTTTATATGTTACTATTTTGGAGGAGAAATTCTTGGAATCTTCTTTGTCCATGATTTTCTGAAATTTCACAGTGATGCTCCTTGGTATGGGTACTTTTCATATTTGTTGTACCCTATACCTAACAGGCTTTCAATTTGGAGTTTCATGTTCTAGAAAGTTTCCTTCAGGCAACACAAGTTTGTCATATATGATTTTTTTTTTGTCATACATTATTTCTATGATGACTCCTTTTTAAGAGACAAGGGTCTCACTTTGTCATTCATGCTAGAGTGCAGTGGTGCAATCATCGCTTACTGCAACCTTGAACTCCTGGGCTCAAGAGGTCCTCCTGTCTCAGCCTCCCAAGTTGCTAGTTTTTGTTGTTATTTTTGTTTTGGGTTTTGGTTTTGGTTTTTTTGAGATGGAGTCTCATTCTGTCACCCAGGCTGGAGTGCAGTGGCGTGATCTTGGCTCACTGGGCTCACTGCAACCTCTGCCTCCTGGGTTCAAGTGATTCTCCTGCCTCAGCCTCCTGAGTAGTTGGGATTACAGACATGTGCCACCAAGCCCTACTATATTTTGTACTTTTAATAGAAACAGGATTTCACCATGTTGGTCAGGCTGGTCTCAAACTTCTGACCTCGTGATCCACCCGCCTCAGCCTCCCAAAGTGGGATTACAGGTGTGAGCCACTGTGTGCTGGCCTTTTTTTTTTTTTTTTTTTGTAGAGAAGGGGTCTCACCATGTAACCAGGAATACTGGTCTCAAACTCCTGGCCTCAAGCAGTCCTCCCACCTGGGCCCCACAAAGCCCTAGGATTACGGGTATGAGACACAATGCCAAGCCCCCTACTGTTTTATGTGACCTTTTTTTCTGTAATACCATTTATTGGAAAATTGAATCTCTTGGGTTGATTCTCTGATTTTCTCACCACTTTCCCCCCCACCCACCCATTCTTCATCTCTTTCTGGGAGACTGGCTCTACTTTATCTTCCAGCCTTCTTGTATATTTTTTGTCCCACCTTTCTTATTTGTTTTAGTGCTTAACTGTTTTTCCCATTTTTATAGCATCTTGTTCTTATTTCATGGCTGCAAAATCTTCCCTTATCTCTCTGAGGATATTCATTGTCATTATTTTGAGGTACCATTCCACTTTTCTCCAGGTTCATTTTTCTTTTTGTTATTTATTTGCTCCTGTGTTGGAGACTTTCCTTAGATGTCTGATGAACCTTAGATGTCTGATGAGTGGGGTTTGTTGATTAGTGTACTTCATGGTAGGGTGATAGGATAACAAGCTGGATTTTTTTACTATGGAACTCCCAAATGTCACTCTCTGATGGTATTTCTTTTAGGCCACTCCATTTTTCTGAAGAAGAATTCAGTAGTCTCCTGCCTGCTATATATAAGCATGGAATAGGGGCAGGAAATGGAGGCAAGCCTCAGCCTCTGCTCTCTCTCCCCTGGCCCAGCCTTGATCCTCTTGATCTCTTTAGAGAATAGATCTCCAGTCGGCAGCTAGAACAGGCAAGGTGAAAGGAAGCAGTAATGGGATAGTTGCTTGGCTACCAGGGTAGGAGATACCACCTAGTGGGGGATGGGGGTAGCTAGTCGTTCTAAATATAAACTTTCAGCCAATCTCTTTCTTTTTAACCCTTCACTCTTTGTAGTCCTTTGTGCCTCCAAGTAGTGAAACCTTCTTAAAGTTCAACAGGTCAAAGACTCACTTACTGTTAGCTTTCACCCCTTCAGAAACCCAGATGCGTTCTGTCTCTGCCAAGTCACTTCTCTCCAGCTCCAGCCACTTTCCATTTTCCAAAAAGTTGTCGAAATTGCTCCATTACTGTTGTTCTCTCTCCTGGTTTCTTGGGTTTTACATAGATCCTGCTCAACAGGTCCTTTCCAACCTCCTTTATTTTCAGTTTACTGGCATTTTGAGGTTCATTTGCCATGTTTTGTTTTTTTTTTTTTTGTATTTTTAGTAGAGACGGGGTTTCACCATGTTGACCAGGATGGTCTCGATCTCTTGACCTCGTGATCTACCCGTCTCGGCCTCCCAAAGTGCTGGGATTACAGGCTTGAGCCACCGCGCCCGGCCCCATTTGCCATGTTTAACCAGGAGAATCATTCTTAAATAATGGAATTTTTGATAGTTTAAGGAATTGGAAAATATGCCCCAGTTGCTTCCCTTAAAAGCAACATTTTTAGGGGAGTTTGATTCTTCAGACTACATATTTTAAGTTGCTACGTTTTATATAAAGAAATGGCATTGCTATCAACTGTCAAAGTCACACAGTGTTGGAGCTGGTTTCCAGAAATGCTTAGTGGCTTGGCCAGATTCTTCACATTCTTCCTACCCCGTCTCTCTGAGGGTAAACAGCAGCATTAATAAAGCAGTTAACTAAATTTAAGAATTTTCAGCCGGGCGCAGTGGCGCGTGCCTGTAGTCCCAGCTACTCGGGAGGCTGAGGTGGGAGGATCACTTGAGCCCAGGAGTTCTGGGCTATAGTGCGCTATGCCAATCGGGTGTCTGCACTAAGTTCAGCATCAATATGGTGACCTCCCAGGAGCAGGGGACCACCAGGTTGCCTAAGGAGGGGTGGACCAGCCCAGGTCAGAAACGGAGCAGGTCAAAACTCCCATGCTGATCAGTAGTGGGATCACGCCTGTGAATAGCCACTGCACTCCAGCCTGGGTAACATAGCGAGACCCCATCTCTTAAAAAAAAAATTTTCAGTACTATGGATTTGGATTTCTCCATAAAGTCATCTCACCTCTATGCAAATTGACTCCTTCAAAATTGGCCTCTTCATTGGCACCTACCACAGCCAGCTAAAGTAACTAGTTCCAAACACCAAAGATTATATTGTATTTCCTTTAGGATAATGTAAGAATGTGAGCCTAACATTTAAACCTGAGGCAGTATCATGGCTAAAGCAGTTCATCAAGCGTGTTTCTTTTTTCCTATGCATGATTCAGAATTACATTTTTATTTTTTCTCCAAGAATAAAAGAGTCCATATTCTTACAGTTGAGCTCATTTCTAGATTTAATTGATGTCACTCTTTATCTAATTGGCTTTGTAAACCTAGCACAAATACAACCAGTACACTGAATGTATTCCTCGAGAACCTTCATACACTAAATAAGAAAATGTAACAGGTTTCTAAATATGCTTCCCCAAAACCTTGATACTGGTGGAGATAACGTAGTACGGTTTAAGGGAACTGCTAATCATATCCTGGCCTTTGCCTTTGGAACATGAGCTGAAGGTTGGCCTGGTTTGTAATTGTACTCTTATGGCCATCTGGCAGCTTCTGTGACATATTAGTGGCCTTGGCACCGTTTCTAATTGGCATGTACCAGCATCAAATTGGCATGTATCTACATCCACAGTACAGTTTAACTTTCTAAATAAGAGAGGCCATATCTCTGTTTTCTTCAGCTATGATGCAATCGCTCTTCGTGGGTTTTTTATCTGAGAGGAAGCTAAAATTTCAAGATTTCCCATGTCACTTTAATCCTGAACTTTTAAAATCCATTTCTGTAATAACTAAAAGAGAATCTTGAAACTGCTGGTCTTTGGCCCCATGTCTTGAATAAATTATGTAGCATTATATCTTTCTCTCTGACTTCAGGCCGTAGACATTCTCAATCTCCAGGCTGTCTGCAAGCTTTCATAGAAAGATTCATCTGTAATCATTTTAGCAGAGCCAGTGGAGACAAGACTGCTTTAGTTAGTAGCTTATCAGTTTAAACTAAGTCTTCTCTGGTTGGAGTGGAAAGTTAATCGAGGAAAACTCAGAATTTAAGTTTTCACTTACATTTTATATCTTACTTGGCAACTTGTTTGACAATGTTGCATAAAAAAGGCCAGCACAGGAAACATTTTCTACGCCTGCTTATGATTAATAAATATGGAATCTGGGGCATTCTATTTTATAAATCAAGGTCTTAATCCAAATTTCCTGTTTTTCTACATTAGGAAAAAAAAAAAACACCTCAGGGTAAAAATAACGCTAAACTGTATAGGGTACTCAGGGGTCAAGGCAACAGGCAAAAGAGATTACTCCAGATATTATGGTGCTGAGACCGTATCAGACTATCAGCAGAGACATTTATTTTGTAGGCATTTAAAGGCATTTGCTGCAGCTGGTTTAAAAACGTAAGGAAATAGATCCTACTTTGGATTTTCTATGCTTACTGAAAAGAGGACAGGAATGGAGGATACAAAACAATGACTAGTAACTTGGAAATGTAGGCTCACACACAGCTGGTTCACGGAAAACCCTAGTCGCTCTAGTCAAAGACTGTCTTACCACATCTTAAGTTTAATGACATCAATTTCTGCCTGTATGGCACAAACCCAGTACTCTGCCCTTCCACACCAACCACACATAGACGCTCACGCACACATTCGATGTTCAAGGATTTTCCAGTCTTAAGTCATCTGCACTTTCTGACTTTCTCAAATTCCCTCAGCCCAGCCGCTGCGCAATGACCTCCAGTAGGTCTTCCAGCGCCTCTTTCTGTAGAATGTTACCAGGATACCCTGAAGAATACACGCACGGCAGAAAGTACTTTGGGGTTCACACCACGAATTGACATGCCACTTTATCATGCAAAGATTAAAATTTTCTCACTTGTATTTCTTAATAGCCTAAAGAATGTTTTCCGATACAACCAAAGGAAAGAAAAGACAATACCACCAAGACCAGGAAGAGGAGAAAGGTAATATTAATAATTTATCACATTTTTATATATTATATATCATACTTTCATGAGGCAACTATTGTAATCCCCACCTGAGAGAGGCAGACATTGTAAGAGTCCTTGAGGTTTGGTGACTTTCTGAAGGTCACTAGTAATAAGTGTTTCTGTTGGAGCTAAGAATAAATTCTTCTGACTCCTATTTCATTTTGTGGAGTAGCAAATATCTTTGTTACCCACCCTATGTTTTCAGTGTGGTCAGATGTCAGATGTAGGTTTCTAATTCTAGAAGGAGTCCAGAGCTAACCTCCCCCAGCCCTTCAGTCTCTGTCCAAGAAAAGAAATATACCAGCCTCCTTTTACTACTCATTCCAGATTTTAAGACCTTATACCTTAAAGTATGAATAAAAAGAAAATAATAAGCAGATAAAGGTAGTATGGGGGCATTTCTGACTAATTTGGAACCATAAATTAAGGCCAAAAAGCTCCCCCTTGTATTTTGATGTTTGCCTGTGAGCATAGGAAAGACTCTTTCTCCTATACAAACTTTTTGATGGCTCAGCCTTGGAGAAAGTATGGTTAGCTGTGACCTTCTCCCACAGCTGTGAGAACAGCAATGTAGTTCTCTCCCGGCCAAGAGGAGTCTACTGCTGAAGTCAGCAGAGGAAATACGATTGGGATTAGAGGAAAGAAGACGGACTCAACCCAATTACTTAACAGCAAGCTTTTAGAAGGCTGAGAATGTGTGTGCGTATGTTTTCTTTTCTTACAAATGGCCGAAGAGGAACATGGGAGATGCCAAATTGGCTGAGGTTTGGCAAGTCCTTAAAGAAGTGACTTGACTTCTCTTTGATAGTTTGTACACTAATGGCCTTCAGGAGTGTTAAGTTCTTGGTGGCTCAGGGTCAAAACTCTAGCTGGGTAGCTTAGCCTTGACTGAGGTCACGCTAAAATGTGCTCCCTGATGACATATTTTTAAAAGTTAATTCTTTTGACAGCACCTTGACCGTTCTTGGCAGGTGTGTAAAAATGGGGATATTGTGGAAGGAGTGGGAAAAGCTGGCGTCAGCAGTGGGAAACGCTCCTTCTGGATCTTTGGTGGACCATGAGAAGGAAATGAGAAGGGAGGCTTATGATGGAAATACATGAATGATTGTGTGTGTCTAGTACACTGCGGGCATTCAATACATGCTACACAAATGAGTCAAAATCAAAATAGATGTTGGAAAGTATTTCCTGTAATATTTTTTCTACTTTCCACAGGGTGACTTTACGATGATCAGTTATCCACATTTACACGTGGCTAACACCCAAAGCTATGTGCAGTTTAAATGCCAGAGGAACTAACCTATTCCAAGCCAAATGCCATTTTAAAATATGTCTTCCCATTTTTCTTCCTTCTCATATCTTAGAAGAAAATTACTGATGTTCTTGCAAAATCAGAACCAAAACCAGGGGTCCCTGAAGACCTGCAGAAGCTGATGAAGGA
Source organism: Saimiri boliviensis (assembly GCF_048565385.1). Classification (NCBI taxonomy): domain Eukaryota; kingdom Metazoa; phylum Chordata; class Mammalia; order Primates; family Cebidae; genus Saimiri; species Saimiri boliviensis. The sequence goes on from NC_133456.1 coordinate 1,986,336, forward strand.
CTATTACAGCAGCAGTCGCTCGGTGATTGAATTGGAAGAACTGAACCTACCAGGTACAGCCAAGCTTCCGTGTTCCTAGTGACGGGGAGTAAAACATAACTGTCATCTATTACAGTTAGGTGTCTCAGGCAGTCAATTAACGTATTTTCCAGCGGGCGCGGTGGCTCATCCCTATAATCCCAGCACTTTGGGAGGCCGAGGCTAGAGGATTGCCTGAGCCCAGGTGTTTGAAACCAGCCTGGGCAATATAGTGAGACCTCATCTCCATTAATAATAATAATAATAATAATAATAATTGTTTAAAGAAACGTTATTTTCAGGCTGGGCACACCGGCTCATGTCTGTAATCCCAGAATTTTGTGAAGCTTAGGCGGGTGGACCACTTGAAGTCAAGGGTCTGAGACCAGCCTGGCAAACATAGTAAAACCCTGTCTCTACTAAAAATACAAAAATTAGCTGGGCATGGTGGCGCGTGCCTGTAATCCCAGCTACTCAGGAGGCTGAGGCAGGAGAATTGCCTGAACCCAGGAGGCGGAGGTTGCGGTGAGCCGAGATCGCGCCATTGCACTCCAGCCTGGGTAACAAGAGCGAAACTCCAGCTCAAAATAAATAAATAAATAAATAAATAAAATAAAGTACACATTTAAACTTATAGATATGAAACACTGATTTGCTCAACTCTTACAGACAAGAACTTTAGCCTTAATAAGCAATTTAGTTTTGTTGTTGTTGTTATCACAGATTTCTAGTCATGGTTTTTAGATAGCATTTTGGGTTGCACGCCAGACTCTTTCAACCAAACTATCTAAAGGTAGGAATCCAATTCTGCACGTTTTGTGAGGCTGATGCTTTGCCTCAAGGGATTCTTAAGCCTACTAGAATTTTAGATCTACTGCCTTAGTGTATTTATAATTAAAAGATATTGCAAAATGTCAACAACTTTTAAAAAATATTTACTTATTTATGTTAGAGACAGGGTCTTGCTGTTACCCAGGCTGGAGTGCAGTGGCACCGTCATAGCTCACTGCAGCCTCAAACTCCAGGGCTCAAGCAGATCCTCCAACCTCAGCCTCCATAGCATCTGGGACTATAGTCACGTGCCACCACACCCAGCTTCAACAACCAATTTTAATTAATTTCAAAATTATGACGCATCCTGTAACTCTTGTAGACAAAGATGGGCGGAAATAGATGTTGTCATAAAATCAAACCATATAAAGTTTTGGTAAAATTGCTTCAAATTATTTATAGACTACTAGGGATATCTAATATTGCTTTTGGAAAAAGTAGAAGGTGGCTTGATTTCCTTTTTCCATTACAACTTTATGCTTTCTAGAAGCTTGAGAAACTGAAAAAAACAATCTGTTCCCTGAAATTTTTTTTTTGAAACGGAGTCTCACTGTCACCCAGGCTGGAGTGCAGTGGCACGATCTCAGCTCAATGCAGTAGCCGCCACCCAGGTTCGAGCAATTCTCCTGCCTCAGCCTCCCGAGTAGCCGAGATTATAGGCACCCACTACCACGCCCAGCTAATTCTGGTATTTTTAGTAGACATGGGGTTTCACCATCTTGGCCAGGCTGGTCTTGAACTCCTGACCTTGTGATCCACCTGCCTCGGTCTCCCAAAGTAACGGGGTTACAAGCATGTGCCACTGCACCTGGCCTGTTCCCTGAATTTTTATAATTCTTTTGTGATACCCTTTTTTCAAAAACACACATTGGGTTTGGAGACATGAATGCCCCATCTGTTTGTTTTCCAAGGAGACTGCCCTTCAGGGAATTGAAGGAGTGCATTTGCACATGAGTAGGATCTGGAGTTTTAGACTTCCTAACCCCAGACGGTTCCGATAGCAGTTACAATCTAGTCTCCTCAGCACACTACTGCCTCTGCTGTCAAAACTGTGTCCTGACTGCACAATCACAGGAACTAGTCTAACAAAACCACTTTTAAAGCTTTGACTGAACTCTGATGTTTACTGTGACTCAGTGGTCGGTTTTGCATTCTAGTTCTTTGTTAGAGCATAACTTGAACTTAGGAAGGATTTGTGAGTAACGGGACCACTGCTGCTCTGTAACCTCATGGAACACTAAACCTTGCTCCTCTCTGGAGTTAGAGTCACAGCTCGGAAGAAAGTTTTAAGGAGTCGTCTGAGTACCATAGTGAATTTGTCTGATATTACTGTTTTATTGGAGTTCAGTAATATAGTTAGGCAAGAATGTGGGATCATGGGTTCGTTTGGGGAGGAAGGAAAACGTGTGAAATAATGTTATAACAAAAAAGGACAGGTTTTTATTTTTATTTAAAAACTTAGGGCATTTAAGACACAGTAAACTGAGACATCAGAGGAAGATTTGGGAGAACAGGTCCTGGTGACTTCACTGATGAAACCAACGACAGAGAGATCTAAGCTGGGGAGGGAAAGGAGATACAGTAGGTTATTTGGAATGCACTTCAGGAGGGGCATAAATCCCCTTGTATATACACATATAAGGCAGATATAAATAACAACATATTGTTCCTATCTAGTTTGTCGAGCCTCTGACTTGGTTTTGATTTGAGGTGGTTTGTGTCTGTGGGGCAGGAACATGTCTTTTCAATTAATATTGTGCGCATTGTTTATGTCATACACATGGGCACCTAATTAGGGTTTCAAGGCTGGCATCTCCTGGAGCTAATTAACCTCTCTGCTGTCTCCTGAGAGCTGCAGTGCAGGTTAGATTAGTGACTCCTACATGCCTACAGGCTAGCTGCAATGGAGTCACCCAGGAACTTTTTAAAACTCAGATTCCCAGGCTCTCCCCGGAGAGATTCTAATTCACTTTGCAAAAGAGACTCCATCCCAGGAATCTGTATCTTCAGTTCTCCAGGTGAGTCTGATCATATCCAGGCCTGGGACATTGTAGTTTTAAAGACCACCAAAGGCTCCACAACAATATAGGAGAAAACAGCTTTGAATTCCTCACTTAATGGCTTCTCTGTGCTGGGTCACAACATCAATTTCATTTTGCTCAGTCAAGGCCCCTGTTTTATTTTACCGTGTTATATTTTCTTGTATTTATTTTTCTGTTGTGTTGTATTTTGAGACTTGATTCCCATTCTTCCCTAATCCAAACTCTATTTTCCTTTCCTTATAGGCATTCACTCTAATATGATAGGTACTTTATATATATATATATATATATATATATATATATATATATATATATATATTCTTATAAAATATGTCATGCTGTGTATATATATACATATTGTATCTAAATGGCTTTGTGCTAAGGCTTTTATTCTGTTTTTTTTCTTCACTTGACACTGTTTTCCAGATGTGACTATATAGTTTTATGCATATCTAGTTCATTGCTTCTAAATGCAACATGATATTCCAGTATTTCCATCTATCACATATACTCACCCATTTTCCCAGATGTGGACACCTAGGTGGCTTTCAGCACCCAAGTATCACCAATAATGCCAGGATGACTGTCCTTGTGTGTGTGCCTTAACAGACCACACAAGAATTTCTTTCCTTTCTTTTACTTGAAATGAAATCATGGGATTATAGGATATAAACATATTAATATTCCTACTTTCCAGAATATCTATACCAGTTTCTACTTCCACTTACAGTTCACAAGTTTCCATCACCCTGCTTTCTCAACACTTGCTATTAAATATCTTGCCAATAGTTTTCATTCTAATGAGTGTGTAAAGTACATTATATTAATTTGTCCTTCTCTGATAACTAGTGAGTTTGAATATCTTTACATAGATTTGTTAGCCATTTCATTCTGCATTTGTTATAGTGCCCATTTGATGGATTTGGAAAATATAAGTGCTTCATTAATCTGCTGAGGGATGTAACGATCTCCTATTTCACTGCTCTAACAAATTATGGGTAGCTCTGTGACAAGTTAAAAGTTTACCTGTTGCTGCTGTTATTTTAAATACAGGCAATACTTTAAGATATGTAATGGGCCTCCAATTCACTAATGTTTTACAACCTTATACATCACTCATAACTCACATACCATCCATCTGATTGTGTGTGTGTTTACAAAATTCTCTGTAAAGCATGTTTCTCATATTTCTAGGCTCCTGTTTCCTCAAGGCCAATGATTTGACTCACAGTCTTTCCTCATACCTAAAAGAAAGTAAGTAAACTTTGATTTTAATCTATTTAAACTTACTCTTATTTTGCTCTGGCTTTGGGAAATCAGGTTTCGGTCTCGTTTCTGTTTATAACACATTAGACCATTATTGTTCTAGGAATCCAGAGAATGGTGTTCTAGTCACAGGTCCTCCACCAATTTGCTGTTTGACCTGGGTCAAGTCACTGAGTACTTCCCTTGACTTAATTTGTTATCTGAAAAACAGGAAAGATGGACTATGTGATATCTGTTCCATCTGTGAAATTGTTTGCATGTTTAGAACTCAGACCATGGCTAATGTGAAGTCAATCTAATTTTATCTGTCTTTTCAAAACGTATTTTTTGGGAGACAGAGGGTCTTCTCACTCTGTCTCCAGGCTGGAGTGCAGTGGTGTGGTCACAGCTAACTGGAAGCTCAACCTCCTGGGATCATGCAATCCTCCTGTCTCAACCTCCCAAGTAGCTGGGACAGTAGTTGTGCACCACCACAAGCAGCTAATTTTTTTAAATTATTTTTGGGAGAGATGGGGTCTTTCTATGTTACCCAGGCTGGTCTCAAACTCCTGGGCTCCAGAGATCCACTCACCTCAGCCTTCCAGAGTGCTGGGATTACAGGCATGAGCTACTGTGTCTGGCCCTTCAGTATGTATTATGTGTAGCCAGCAATAACTAAATTATTCATATCGAGTGGTCATTTATTTATGGCCAGCAATGAAATCGTTTAGATACAGAAATTTTTTATTCTTCTTTCAAACTGCAAGCAATTCTGATGACACTCAAGTTCACAAACCTTTCTCAGCTTCAAATTCAGAAATGTTAATCTAGGTAATAACAATCGACCTCACTAGATTATGAAAATCAAAAAAGAAATGTAAGATCCCAAGATGATAAAAGCATGTAAGACCCCAAGATAAATGAAAAGACCCCAAGATAGCACCGTGTCGGTATGTTTGTTCCATTTTATGTCTTATGTTGAAAGTCCCTTTAAAATTTAATGTGATTGAATCAGAATTTGTTTCTTACTTAATTGACATTGGCTTCAAGTATCAAACATAAATTAAAATATCAAAAATGTAATATTTCAAAGTTTTTTGCTTAATTTTAAAATCAGTCATATGTAAGGACTTGGCATGTGTGTTTTGTGTTATAAATTAATGATACTTGTTTTTGTTTTTTTTTTTTTGAGACGGAGTTTCGCTCTTGTTACCCAGGCTGGAGTGCAATGGCGCGATCTTGGCTCACCGCAACCTCCGCCTCCTGGGTTCAGGCAATTCTCCTGCCTCAGCCTCCTGAGTAGCTGGGATTACAGGCACGCGCCACCATGCCCAGCTACTTTTTTGTATTTTTAGTAGAGACGGGGTTTCACCATGTTGACCAGGATGGTCTCGATCTCTTGACCTCGTGATCCACCTGCCTCGGCCTCCCAAAGTGCTGGGATTACAGGCGTGAGCCACCGTGCCCAGCCGATACTTCGTTTTAATCTAATATTTACAATAACTAGAAAATGGAATTATAATTGTAATTATAAGGAACCATGCTCACTATATTTTATTTTGCTTAACACTCAACAAAGAAGAAATACTCAACTTGGGAGGTGGGCCTTGTTTTGCTGTATTTTGAATAATTGTTTTGTGGTCTTTTTTCCAGTCTGTCCTAAGTGGGTAAAACTTAGGAGAAACCACAGTGAGAAAAAATCGGTCCTGATGCTGATCATCTGCAGCTCGGCTGTCCGAGCCCTGGAGCTCATTAGGTTGGAAGGTTCACCTATTTCATATCATAAATGTTTCTAAGTAACTGCTATGTGCCAGGCTCTTAGGTTGTATGTGCTGGAGACGTAGCAATAAACAAAACAGAGTCCCTGCCCTCGTGGAATTTACATTTCAGTAGTGAAGACAGTTAATAAACAAATGAAAATACATTGTAGTGTCAGATACATTGATAAGTTACATAAGCAAAAAGTAAAGCATGGTAAAGGGATAGAAGTGGATCAGGACTACTTTTCAAAGGATGGTCACGGAAAGTTGCTTTAAGGAGATGACAGTTTGATCAGTGACGTGAACAAAGTGAAGAAAGCCCAGCAACTATCTGAAAGAAAACCATTCCAGGTAGAGGGGAGAGTAAGCCCAGAAGACCCCAAGATCGGATGCCATTATAGGATTTGGAGGAGTTACTTGATCTGAATCATCATCTTAAAGGTTCACTTGGCTGCCATGTGGAGAGCACGCATTGTAGACAGCAAGGGTAAAAGCAAGGAGATCATACCCCAAACAACCAGTTAGAAGAAAAGGGCTGACTTAAAACAGTAACAAGAAAAGAGAAGCCAGGCTCATGTCTATAATCCTAGCACTTTGGGAGGCTGAGGTCAGAGGACTGCTTGAGCCCTGGAGTTGAGACCAGCCTGGGCAACATAAGACCCCATCTCCATTATGAACTGAAAGAAAGAAAGAGAGAGAGAGACAGAGAGAGAGAAAGAGGGAGGGAGGGAGGGATGAAAGAAACAGGAAGGAAGGAAGGAAGGAAGGAAGGAGGGAGGGAAGGAAGGAGAAAAAAAGGAAAGAAAAGATCGAATATCTCTCTTTCACGGAATACACTTACCAAAACTTAGGTACAGACAACATCATTTAAGGGATGCAGAAAACTTCAACAAACAAAAACATGTACCATATTCTTGAATAGGAAAACTCAGTATTGTAACGTTGGGTGTCTTGCTTAGGATAGCCTACAGATTTCACAGAATCCTAAGTAAAACTCCAATATAATTGTCTTTTTAAACTGGATAAACTAGTTCTAAATTCTTACGGGGAAATACACAACTAAAAACAGGCAAAGGAATTCTGAAGAAGAATATACCAATGAGAAGATCCTATCCCTAGGGATTACAAACTACACACACACATACCAGTGAGAAGATCCTATCCCTAGGGATTACAAACTACACACACACATACCAATGAGAAGATCCTATCCCTAGGGATTACAAACTATACACACACACTCTCAATGATGAAAACAGGATGGAACTGGCACACGCATCACAGATCAGATAAGTGGAACGGAACTGAAAGTTCAGGGACAGACCCAGATGCATATGGAAATGGAGCATACGCCTAAGGTGACAAATCAGAAATCAGTAGGGAAAGATGGATTGTTTAATAAATGGTGTTGAAACAACTGAGTAGCCAACTGGAAAAATGAGGTTGGATTCATATCTCACTTCTTATACCAAGATAAATTCCAAATGGAACAAAGATTTGAATGTCAAGATTATGTTTTAAAGATAATTTGTCAGTGTTTTACTAAGTGCTTTCACATACCTTTTCATTTACCGTAGTTTCTGTAGAATAAACAAGAAGGCTTCCACTGGTCAGTGGTAATATTCAGCTTTCGGAGAAGAGCCGTCAGAGTCAGATGGGATTTGTGAGGAGCAGCTCTCCCTGAGGCTCTGGGCCAGGCTCTGACAGGAGACAAAACAAAGGAAAATCCAAGTCATGAAGCAAAAGGAACTGGGTCAAATAGACTAAGTACAAACGTAGACTCTCAGTAGTTATTTAGAATGTTTTTCTCTAAATGAACTAATCTAATCACGAGTTTAGGAAAGTAGTTGTTAAACTTCAGTAGGTCCTTCAAACCCTCCTTTCTCTGCTGAAGTGGAGACACACATTAAATGGTAGCACATACTCTCCCAGTAAAACAAAAGTGTTTCTTTCCATTTTGTCTGCTCTAAACATAATTGATCTTGAAGATTCCAACTGCTTCTGGGCAGCTGTACTTCCTGGTCCTGAAATCAAGGGAATTCACACTGACTTTTCAGTGCTTTAAAAGCTAC